>NC_090937.1:1296405585-1297048243 GCF_040938575.1 Ambystoma mexicanum
TTTTATTAGTGCAACTTAACCTTAACGTCCCATTAAAAATGTTGTTTCACTGAATTGTATAGTTTATTATTAGTGCAACTTAATCATAACGTTCCTTTAACAAAGTTGTTTCACTCAATTTTGTGGGTTTTTATCAGTGCACCCTAATTTGATACAATGTTAATATTATACATACCCCAATCTAGCAGCATTTTCGGCCGTTGTAGCGTGTTTGAAGTTAGAACTGTGCCATTCCCCACCTCCTAGCAACATTTTGAACACTACTTTCCACAGTTTTCTGATGTCATTGCAGACTTTTGGGGCACTGTCACGTGACTATGCGCACGCAGCATGATGACGTGTTTGTGAATGGGTTGGCACTTTAAGAACTGGTCCATGCTTTGTGAACAGTTCAGAACTGCATTTTTAGCTGGTCTAGGAAGTTTCAAGCTAAACATTTACCTTTGCCCAGCTCCTACACCTATTCTTACTTATTATCTATTTGCAATCTAGGACAAAGCACATACTTGCAAGAATATTAGCATAACTGCTATTCATCTTCAAAAATGGCATCAGCTATTACCATCTCTTCTCCCAGGAGCAACTACCACCACCACCAGCTGGAGGGCCTAGACAAATGGAAAAGGCCCAATAATGCAGAAAACAATTAAAAAGGAGAGGAAATATTTACCTCCAGCACCCAGAGACAATCATGGGTGTGGCAGTTATTTACCACTGTGTACCAAAGGCTAAGGCTACCAAGGTGAAATGCACTACTCAGTTCTGGAGAACCTGGGTAGTACTCCTACGGAACCACCTCTATGCATCGCCACACCAAATCCAACCACCGGAATGCTCTCAGAAAGGCTGTTCCTTTTTCAGGAAGTAGTACACCAGCCCCTCCATATCTGTGGTTGATGTCCCTTCCCTTATTTCCCTCCCCACCTTACTTCCTAACCTCTCCTGCAAAAAAAGAAATAAAATACAAAATCAAAAAGCACAAAATAGTTCCTTTATGAAGCACCTTTAACAGTTGAAAAATAGAAGTAAAAAATATAAGATTATAGACTCCATGGGCCTCATTTACGGGTTTGGCGGTGAGTCAATTAAAGAACAGATACATTAAAAATTGCCTGAGATCAAAAAAGGAAATCCAATTGTATTTGTTTGCAAAATAAGGAAAATAGTTGGGTGTTACATCACACCTTGGGCCTCATTACAACCCAGGCGGTAAGTTACCGCCTGGGTCGTACCTTTACCACCATGGCGTAAACTATGTTTACGCCATGGTGGTTGGCGGACTTACCGCCCCATTCCGAGGTTGGCGGGGCGGTAAGTCCCCGATCCCCATTTTCCCTTCCCCATTCCCATTTTTGCCCCATAGGGCATAATGGGAGTGGGGAAGGCGTTAATTACGCCACCGTAAATTACGGTGGCGTAATTAACAACAAGGTCCCTTAGCGCCATGGATTTTAACACCTGCTAAAAGCAGGTGTTAAATTCTCCATGGCGCTAAGGGACCTCGGAATCAGGCGGTAAGGGTCGGCGCTGTTTACGCCGCCGTAAACCCCTTACCGCCTGGGTCTTAATGAGGCCCCTTGTATTTTTTGCTTCATTCAAATAAACAGTGAATATAGGTTTTCACAATGTAGCCTGCATAGCAAATAATATTCTCATGTACATTGTATAGCGAATGATACTGTCAACACGTGTTTTCCCATTGGCTGTGGCAATGGTTCATAAGGAGAGAAAATGGGTTTTCTGAGCGAAACAGAGGGAAAAAAAAGGAAAATAATGAATATAGAGGTTAAGGCCAGCAGGAGGCTATGGTAAATAATTAACAATTTACAATTGTGAAAGTAATTTAACTGTATTTCTTCATAAAAATAAAATTATTGACTCACCCTAATTCTTTTTTCCAAAAAGTGATACTTTTAGTATCCAATTAATTAGGTTACAGTGACACTGAAAATCCAATTGGCTCAATGAAGATCCTAAGCCAAGTTCTGTCAATTTTCAGTCCATGTTAAGACTAGCCCAGGGCAGTGGAGGTAACACAAAGAAAGAAAAAGGTATTTTTATGAGGATGGTTTTCTTAGTTTTGATTGTACCATTAAGAGGAAGCGCCAAGGGAGAGCTTTGTAGGCTGCAATATTTTTTTTATCACTAATCCTCAATGTGTTTTTGGCTCGTTTACTTACATGTTAGCTCCAACATCATATGCCAAGAATGGCTTTCTGAGAAGTCTAAAGGCTGTGATGAATCAAAGAAATATGTCCCTTCTCCATACTGTGGGGCTAGTGAGTCGAGCCCAATCTGCAACACCCTCCTTTGGGGTCAAGGCAAGTGGGACCTCACAGGTAGAGACTCCCTCTCTTGGGACAAGGACTCCTGTTCCAGTGAGGAGGTCCCTAAAGGACACCCCAAAGGGATTGTGTCATTCTAGCACACTGGTGATGAATGTGCTGGTGTGTTTGGATTTTTGTGCCAAGGGCAAATAAAGCAACAATATGGATCACATCAAAATATTTGAATTCTTTTGAGGTTTGCCACTGCAAATGATTCCACTTTGCCTAGTTGTATGCATATAAAAACAGATATAACCTTTGTAGTCTTCAAATATTGCAATCAATACACTGTATTATGGGCCGCGTCACACGTTGGGCGGTAACCCTTAAATGCACGGGTAACGCTATTACCGCCACATTTAAGGGTCCGCCCAATCACAAGTCTGGCAGCATTTACCCCCAGCTTTAAGCTGGGAGTAAATGCGCAATGTATTTGCCCATTTTTGGGCATAAATAAACCCAGCGCTATTAGCCGATAATGCCCCATTGGGTGCAATGTACCTAATGTGGAATGGGGAATACCCATGACCGCACAACCCTTGATCCGGCGCTAACAGCGCCGGACCAGGTGGTGGTAATGCTATTAGCCTGGGTGGTATCCTGGCGGTAATACCGCTGGGATACCGCCCAACTCATGATGAGGCCCTCCGCACGCAGAGTGTGCGCTCGCCTGGACATTTTTGAAGTTTTGTAAATAAAATGAATGATGGGAGATCAACCTCAGAAAAATGTGTGGGGCTAATCCGCACACATTTTCCTATTCTCACCACACAACAAACACATAGTGCCTCATTACAACCCAGACGGTAAGTTACCGCCTGGGTCGTACCTTTACCGCCATGATGTAAACTACGTTTACACCATGGTGGTTGGTGGATTTACCGCCCCATTCCTAGGTGAGTGGGGCGGTAAATCCCCATTTCTCATTTACCCTTCCCCATTCCCATTTTTGCCCCATAGGGCATAATGGGAGTGGGGAAGGAGATAATTACGCCACCGTAAATTACGGTGCCGTAATTATCTCCAAGGTGCCTTAGCGCCATGGATTTTAACGCCTGCAAAAAGCAGGCGTTAAACTAGCTAAGGGACCTTGTAATCAGGCGTTAAGGGTCGGCGCCGTTTACGGTGCCGTAAACCCCTTAACGCCTGACTCGTAATGAGGCCCAGGGGGACACAGCATACAGGCACAGTCCTCCCTGTCATATTTAGAATTTGGAATGTGGCAGCCACGTTACATCAAAGCATCTCTGAAGGGAAAGGCAACAACTTCCTCTGGCCAAATACTGTTGAGGGTTAAATGAAAACAGGCCTGCAAAGAGGCCTGTTGACAGAACTAACAAGGGACAGGAAACACCAACAACTCTTTGATATGCAATGTGTAAGCTTGAAGCTAGCTCCCATCCCTCTGTATGAAATGCAGTGCATGCCATGTTTGGGACAATGGTTTAGAGTAGGCAACCCCTGCAGGGAACCCACTTTCAGAGGGAGGAAGTATGTGATTTGATGGAGACAGAAAGTTTGTTCTCGCCACATACTTCAAGGGAGATCTGCGCTTTGATCAGGAGTCACAGAGAGCTCAATTAACCCAAGAAACACTTTGATCCACAACAGACAGGAAGATGGGTGGGATTTAATAGTACATGTTGTCACCCCTTACCCTTCATGTTGCAAAGCACTCTGGTTATGAGCTCACACATAACAGAAGATTGTTGATGGGAACCCAGGATTGGTTCATTAAGGCAGGATTATCCTGCACCAATCACTGGGGTCCATTTGATTTTAAAAGAGGGCTGAGCCCCCCACTTAGCAGATCATCCAACGACTATGAAAGGAGTAAGAAGGAGGACTCATTTGGAAGGTACAGTCTGCCTTACATCTTCCGCCAGTGAAGGGAGGCCAGGATTTCCAAGAGGGAATCAGGATCTCTACCCTAAACATCTCACGGGGAACAGAGGACATACTGGAATCAGAGGACCTGTCCAACCACTCAGAACCGGTACCAAGCCAGCACACAGCGTGTCCTGCTAGTTTTTCCAGAAAACTTTCTAGGTGGGAAGTGCCAGTGCCAGAGAGTCTCTGAACAAAGGACAATACCATTGCCTGCAAACACTCTCCTCAACTTTGGGCTGTCCGCCTTAAAGTAACACACAAGGCCTACGAAGAAGCAGAGTGCCACAACAAGCATCAACCAGTGTCCATCTTTTATGGATATTTTCGAGACAGTCAAGCCCTCGAACCACGACCGGCAGCACCACTGACTGTTGTCACACTGCAGTCACTAAGCCGTCCAAGACGCCTCAACCAGTGTTCCAAATCTGCCAACCAGCACAGAGACAGTGATTCTTGACCTGAGCCGCTGAGTAGGAAAGCCTGCAGCTGTCCGTCTAGCCTTTCTCACTGAAGTGCCTGCGGCCTGATACCTGCAGCTATCTCCCATTTTGAACTCTGTCCTGGAACCGACTTCATGCTGTTGAGCAACAAGATCATCTGAAGCACCAGGTACATTGTGGTTCGGTCCCCCAGGTTCTACTCTGAAGGCCCCTAGTGACATTTACGACCCCTTGTTCCCTTGGTGCTGAAACTAAATAACCTTGAACAGTTAAGAGTGATTGCTTAACTGACTCCCCTCCTATCAGTACCGAGGGTGCATCCCTTTCCTTCGTGAAACTGTCTGTCCTCTGTGTTCCTTTACAGGATGGGTTGTATTTTGTAGTGTGCTAGAGCTGTCTGTTGTAATAATAATAAAGTAGATATTTGTATACAACCTTGACAGGACAGCCCATTTATCATTGGGTAATAATTGTATGTTTGTTGTGTTGCTAACCAAAGATCCACAACCTTGCAGAGATAAGCCTGCCCTTCCATCCACTTCACCAAAATTGAACAATGTGGTTTATAATTTACTTGTGTTTCCAATCTGTTCGGATCCCTTCTGGTGTACTAGTGTGTGGGGCTGATTGATGATTTAGAAACCGATATCCCTGGACCACTGGTGCCCCGGAAGTTGATTCGTCACCCACAAACATAAAAAATGTTTCCTGTTGTCAAAAGTAAGCTATGTGCACTTGACCTTAAAACACCATTTGCATTACATGCATTATTCTCCAAACGTTACCTATGCATATCCAGAACTATTACTATTTTATTTTTTATTTAAGAAATTAATTAACACGACTAGTGATATATTTATTTCCCTATGTATTCTCACCAGTTGCCAATTTCCCACGACCTCTACAAGACCAATCAAACCTTTGCGATTAGCTGGGCTGCTTAACACAGGTATAGCTCTTTGTTAGCAGAGAGGGGTGTTTGCCATCCAAGATGGGTGAAGAAAAAAAACATTCAACCAATTTGCCATATATACTTAAGGTCCTGACAAGTTCCCCAAATAAATGTACTTTGGTGGTGATATCAGTGACCCGCACCTTTTGGAAACATAAGGGATCGCCATATGGAAGACTGCTTGTGACATCTTTTAAATGTCACAAACACAAGGACCAATATAGCATTTTAAATAACACGTACAATTCTATGTTGTTGAAGGAACACCATAGTTGGGCACCACACGTGTCAGAAGAGTGCGTGTGTGTGTGGCCATCACAGAGATGAAGCGCACTGCTGTACTGGAAGGTCAACATCGATGGAAAATACACATAACTAGAAATTCAAGGCGGACAATTACTGGCCCAAGAATACACAACGCATTGTGCGTGTGCTGTGACGCACACTGGCACTCTGCACATAGGAATATACGGTTCCTCTAAGGGGATTGTTCACAAAGAACAAGAGTCTACCATAATACTGTTGATCACTGGCAGTGTACACTGAATGTGGCCTTTATACATTTTGCATAACAAGGATCATCATAACTGGAATTTTTCAGGAAAGGGAGGGATCGAGCTGAAACTCTATACAGCTAATATGTGACCTTGAAACAAACAAGGAAAGTGTAATACTTTTGCACTGTCTCTGCCCGTACACATTAGAGGTAATGAAAGAAAACCATGCTACTGACAGTCATGGCTATGTTACCCTTTTAGATTTTTTAAACACACTTACATTTCCATTAGCAGGCGAACATTATGGTCTCAACGACAGACATGACGGTGCATTCTTATTCCTTGAACTCAAGTGCTTTTAAAGAAAAGTCCAAGATAATTATTATGAACTATGCCCCTTGTTTAGCACTGTAGGCAGGAGAAAGTTGAAGGGCAGGTTCTACTTACACCACAAAAATGTAATGTACATGTTGCTTTTAGAGTTGCATGAAAAGAATCACATGCATAACAAGCTCTCTACAGAGTTTGCACGGGAGTGTATGTTCTCGGGATCAAGGCCACCAGAAAATGAGCTTTTGAGAAGGTATGAATGGCAGGTGAAGAGAAGATAATTAAATATTTTCCCTCTCACTATGAATGCATCTATGTCACTGCAGCAACAATGCTGCCAATGCAGGTGGCTGGGCTTCCATATGCGTAACCTACAAAGAGCATCACCGAAAACTCATGTCCAAGCATACAAAGATAAAGTACAAGGGATGAGAGAAGGTATATTGCGGAAGTTCATAAAAAAAAACTGATGTTGCGGACAAACTTCTTTTTGCATTGCTCACTAAGCTGAGATAAAGACAGAAGCGCGCACAGCAACATTTATTAGTTTCAATTACACCCTATTTCAGGGACTAGGGCAGTGGCCCTGTAGTTATGGCTAAGTTGCACAACTCATAGAAATAGCACTTTTTGGGTGACTTATAACTTTGCCACCCCCCCTAGCCGAATCCTCACTACACTTTGCAGTAAAAGTGTATGGCCACCTCCGAATGATCCTGTGAAGTTTGGTGTAGTTTCGTCCAGGCATGGCAAAGTTATAGGGAGGTCCCAAAATGTGTGGAAATCCTTATAGATGCCATGGAAAACATGTTTTGCTCACGCCGACAGCCCAAACCGCTGGATGGATTTTCACCAAATCTTTGCCAGGAGTGGTGGTTTGGTCCCAAAAGCATGCTTTTGTAAATTTGGTGTAAATCTGTGCTGTAGTTTTTTTTTAAACAGCCAGAAAGTAGGTTACAGAAAACCATTGGTGATATCTGGGTCCGATCCACGGACTCACTTTCGGGTCTGCAGACACATCTGGGCCAATCAGGGGGCAGAGTGATGTCGGCAGACAAGGAAGCTCAAAAGTGTGAGGTGCGTCGTATGTTTTGAAACAGTTGCCATGTTGGATCCACGGACTGCCGCTGTAGTCTGCAGATAGCACAGTGGGGAAAAAGTCTGGAAAACATATTTGGGGTTATGTGTTAGTCGAAAGAGGGGCTGGAAAGGGTGGGGGTGGAATATAGTTGATATCTGGCTGTTTTTATAGGTGAAAAAAGTGGGTGCAGGTACTGCCGAACCCACAGATACCGCAGACACTGCGGTAGTGCACCGACAATGCAAACAGTTTGGAAAACACATTTGGGGTTATTTGATGGTTGAAAGCTGTTAACAGGTAAAAAAGCGGTTTGTGGGTGCTGCCGAGTCCATGGTCAATTCTTACTGTCCTTGGACATCATATGGATGACAGGGGGTTCTGGGGGACTTTTGTTATTTGAAAGTGTATTGTACCTACTGGTTATATGGTTTCATTCTATTGTGGTGGCTGTGGCGATTGGTCAGATTCTTGGCCATGGCCCCAAAAATCTGTCCACTTGCAACACATACTATAGTAATATGTATATTGTATATAGTAATTATAGGTACTGTTGGGGGAGAATACAGAAGTTGTAATATGGTGGAAGCATATACTTAAAGTTTATATGGTATTTATGATCGTAGTACAATTGGGGATAGTGCACCTTGATGTGTCCTCCACCTTTCACATGGGCAACCATTGTATCCTCATTTAACGGTTACATGATACCTTTAGCATTATGGTCTGGGCACTGGACTGGCTGATCTGTTTTCCTCACTAACCGCCCTTACCAGCTTCATCTGGGCTGTTTGTTCTCCACCACTTCACTGTGTACCTGCAAAGTACCCCAGGGATGTATCCTATGATTGTGGCTCTTCCATATCTATTTCGTTCCTCTGGCTGACTTGCTGTTCTTCTTTTCTCATTTCCAGTGCTATGTTAATGACACACAGCTTTCCTTAAACTACCCTGAACTCATTTCTTCTCCTTGTTTTATATTCCTGATAGTCTGACCATCATCAAGGCATTGTGTGTGGCTAACAATCTCTGTCTCAATGCTAGTAAGACAGAGATCTTTCTTATTGTGACACCTGTTCCCTGTTTTTCTCCTACCCTCTGGCTGCTGTCGTCAGGCTTTCTACTCTCACAATCCTGTGAGGCCAAAAACTTGGGGTAATCTTTAAGTCCACTCTTTTACTCCTTACATTTTTGAGCTTGTAAAGAAAGCCCCTGCTTGCAGCTTGACGCCCTTATAGGCATCGTACTGTTCCTCACCTTCCCCCAGAAGCTAAAGGTCTGTAGAGCCCTGGTCCTGTGTAGGCTGGACTAATGCAACAGCCTCTTCCTTCTCCCCCTTTGTTGTTTATGCTCCTTTCGGCTAATCTATAATAGTGCTGCAAAACTTATCCTTGATCTCAAGTCAAGGGATCGTATAGCTGCAGCCCTAGAATGTGTACATTGGATTCTGCTAATTGCAAGGATGAAATTCGAGATCCTTTATATAGTTGACAAGGCTTTCTCGGGCATGGGACTACAATATGACAAACTTTGTTTCCCTAAACACTGCCCTGCTAGAGCCCTCTGCTGCTATAACTCCAATGCTCTACTTGTCAAATGCTTTTTGAAATAGAGAGCAGGAGGCATGTCTCTCTCTTCGGCCGGTGTCTCTGTTTGGAACAGCCTTCCTGCTCTTCTTATACTTGAGCTGGACTTTTTTAAGTTCTGGAAACTGCTGAAAACTCTGCTTTTGTGTTCATGTTTTACTTAACCCCTTTGTTGCTAACTTATACCACTGCCACTAATACTGGTGGCCTGGTCCCTCATGAACCTCATGAACCTCACAGGTTCCAAGGCCTATATCTAGTTACCACACCCTTGGGACTCCTCTGCTACAGTAGGTAGCTAGTGGTGTCCCACCATTGCATGTCTTGGCACTTTCCTTCTGGCCTCCTATCAGCACTTGGTAATCCGTATTCCTCTTTCCAATTATTCACTTCTTTTACTGCACAATGCGTATGTGTTTTTATTTTAGCAGAGTGTACATTATTTTGGGATAAGCAAGGAAAATGTATATGCAAAAGATTTCTAGTGGGCTAGTTGGTGTGTAGAAGTTTAATATGTTGATAGGGTTATATGTAGAGGTTTTTAACTGATCGGTGAATATATGTGTGACTGTTTGTAAGCAGGCAATGAGGGAGTTACAAACATAACAATAAAAAGGGCAGAAGGGCAATCTTCTGTGATGCGTCTACGTGCAATCCGTGTTTTTTGATAATGCATGTCGTGGAGACCGCGGATAGTCATGAAGGTGCATGGATTATGGTCCTTATTTTATGCCAGAGAAAAGTGTTTGGGACAGAAAATAGTTTCTGTGTTTTTTTCTTTTTCTATAGTATATAATTGTCCATTATTTCCATTAACGTAGTATAAAATGCTAATGGGAATGTTAGAGAATCTTATTGAGACTAACTACTTTACTGAAAAAAGTAAAGTACATGGGGCCTCATTACGACCTGTGCGGAATGGGTTAACGGGTTCCGCTAATGGATGCGGACCCGTTAACACCATTCCGCACGATTACGAGGTCCCCTCGCTGGACTCGGTAAGTACGACTGATAAAACCAGGCACCCTTACCGGGTCCCGCGAGGAGACCAGGGAGCTAACAATGGGCCAGTCGTAATCGCATGGCTGGTGGACAGGGGAAGATGTTTGGTGTGCGTTAAATCTATGGTAGGGGGCAGTGCTTCTCATGCTCCTTTATTACAGCCTCAAAAGCACTTCAAAACTGCTCCCCTCTACAGAGTAGTGTGTTGCAGCATATACAGAGTCCTGTTGTCTTGGAAAGATATGAATCAGCAGCCTCTTGTATGGCTTGCCAGGTAGCTGGTGAGATTTTCTGCCCCACAGAAGTAGCCAGTGTGCTGGCAATACTGGTGAAGAACATGAGGAAGAGGAAAACCGTGTACAGAGTGCATGGCTGCCACCAAAACCGGGTCTGGTTTCCCTGAATGGGGAATTACCGGGCCATTCCGAGTTCGGAGAGTTTCTTTCTCATCAACATATTCTTACACATTGAGGATTACCTTTTCATTTTTCCAATGTTTTCTTCTGTATTGCCGGCTCACTATTGGCTTCTTCCATTTTTGTCCTGTTGGCATTATTGTCGGGATGTTTGACTGTGAAATTTGTTTCACAAACCACACAGTCATATTGTTTAACTGGTTATTGATGTTGGATAGCCATTCACTCACACTGTCAAAGGAGGTCTAATTTTTCAAATACTTTACCTGAGAAAAGTACCTCCTCAACCAAATCGGAAGACAAAATGACCTTGCACTTTCAGAGGAAAGTTAAGTATTGCTTCATCCCAGGTCCATACGGTTGTATGATTCTATTCAATCCCCTGTCTCCATGAGATCATCTGATTGGGAGAAGATTCTGGCATCTGCTCTTATTAGGCCTGAATCCACATTACCATAGACACTGGGCCCAGGTCCTAATCTCCAAAACATTTCTCGTGTGACGGGCTCTTTATTAAATTGCCTATCTATATTTTTTTAAAATACTTTTCTCACCAATCTTCCCCCTAACCACATCATCTTATTTCTCCACATGTACCTACCTCTCCTCAAGTTTTACAGCACACGGTTTTCGGAGAAAACCTGGGTCAATTAACTTTGACAGACATGGATTCTCGTTTGAGCAATTTGAAAAAGGGTTATTAGATGATGGAGGATTCTCATTCAGGTTGTGTTTGCTCTTATTCCAAGATCCGATCCTCCATCGGGTCACATTATAATGAAATTACAGAAGTAAGGTTCATTCTGGACATCCTGACATTGGATTACTCTATGGTGTTGTCTGAAGAGGCTCTTATTCCGGTGACAGGTCAGAAAAAACATCAATCGAAGGGAAAGAAGAAAAAGTCAACTGCTAATCTAGTCCCTCAATCAAGTTTCCTCCAACAAATTAAGCCTGAAAACCTGAACATTGTTGGCAATAATAAAAACAAGGGGTCCATTTAATAAAGGAGGCAAGGAAGCTTGAGGATTCCATGAGTGACTCAATCCCTATCTTGATGATAAAATGTTGAAAGGGAAAGAGGAAACTTGGAAATGATAACAAAAGCAAAGGTAATGGTGACGACAAAAATAAGGAAACTGCAACCTTCATGTTGCACTTCCTGAAAAAAGTCACTGGTTCCAAACAAAGACACATTGAAAGTTAACTATTTGTATAACAACTTTTCTCATAGAATGCAGCAGACAAAGGACCAAAAGATATCATATTCCAACACATCAGATTGGTTGTGCGTACCTGCTGCTTTGAAACTACCACACAGCAATAATCTCCCGAGATGATTAGTCTTTATCTCATTCTTTTGGCCCAATGCACTGGAACATGTGTGGTCATTCTCACTTATTTACCACACAAATATGTGATTTCGTGAAATCTCTTCCATTTATCACTTTGCTTCAGGATGTATGGTTAAGGGAATCTCCTGTTCTAAATGGATATACTCTGTTCTTACAAGTGTCCGGAAAGGGGCTCAAGGGTTGCCTTAATGGCAGATCTCTTAACTGTCATTAAAATGAGCCTGGGATAATGGTGGAGTCGTGGAATGTAGATTTCTTTTGGCATATTGACCATTACAATATCAAGTTTACAGGTTGAGAATATCTTACTCTGAGGTTTCAGTTTGATTCCAGTGGTGTTTAATGTATATCCTTTTTTGCTTCCAATTTTTGGCATTCTAATGTCTTGGTTGGGCAATACTGGCTCCCACAATCTCTTCAACGTGGTGAACTTAAATTGTTGATGTATTAGTATACAAAAGGCCACTGATCTCTGAAAATAGTTCTTTGCTTTTGAGGCATGTTCTGTGACTCCCTGTGGTTTTGGCTGGGTTGAAATGATGAGTTCCTGGGGCTTAAATAGGATGAATGGACATTCTGAAGACAATATTCCCCAGATAAATACATGATCTCACGGTCAGTCCTCATCAATCCTGGACTATATATTTACTGCCTTGCCACTCTTTAATCTATGCAACGACATCCATGTACTTCCCACTCATCTCAACAATCATTCCATGCTGTGTGATATTGTCTTACCAGCAGTGATCCTTTCTAGGGGCCCTAATGCTCTGATATTAAAGTAGGTTCAGATGTTACCTGAAGCAGGCAATTAGGTTTAACAAATCCTGGGAGTTATTTGGAGCTCAGGCTGGTGATTCCCCTAATCCCTGCAACTTTACTCAGTATCTTAACATATTTATCAATACTAGTGATTTGCTTATAAAGAGGAGGATGGGACCAACTCCTTCAATTAAACTTTAGAATTATGATCAGCTTTTCCAAAATAAAAAACAAATGTGATCTAAGAACCACATCATAAAAATGTGTGTGTGAAGAATGGATCCAATTATAAACTTCAGAAGCAACATTTCAAAAATTGGTTAAAAGCATATAGATACCAAATCTTACTGAAACATAGTGGATTAATGTTGGCCATTATGGCACAAAACTGCATAGTTTTGGATTAAGACTTATAATTCTTTAAAGGCTAAAGTAGCTTTTCAATTGAATGCAATGTCTTTAGAAATGCATCAATACTAGTGATTTGCTTATAAAGAGAAACAGGACCAACTTATTCAATTAGACCTTACAATTATGATTGGCTTGTGATGTAAGAAGAACCTTGAGATCTTTAAAGAAAAACTGGAATCTGGAAAATTGGTGCAATTATAAACTTAAAAATAAAAGTTTCAAATATTGGTTAAAAGGTTATAGAAACCAACTAATTCTAAAAGAGAGTGGATTAGTTGCATCACAAAACTGTGCAGTCGAGTTTTGGACCATGACTAATATTAATTAATTAAAGGCTCATGTAGCTTTTCAATTCTTTCCAATGTCTGCTGATCAGAGGTCTCAGTATTTTCTATCCTTGCATCCCCCGCGCGAGAATGAGAATAACTCTACTTTATATGGTTGTGCACAAGTTGGTTGGCACTTACATTTTGTTTCCGATACTATCCTTAATCTGATAGTGAGGTTAAAAAATGCCTCGGCTTCTGGAATGGATGGGTTTGCAAATGCAACTCTGGTAAGCTCTCGGTTTCCTTTGTGCATCCATCCATCCAGTTGAATTGAGTTTAGTTCCTGATTCTTTGAAAAAATGTATTATGCAACAACCTACAAACTGCGAATTATAGCTCAATAGCTGTATTAGATATAGCAGGAAAAAATTTCTCTTCTGATAGCCTTCTACATCTGTATAGCTGTGCCAGTGAAAATGACAAAATAGATAAATTACAATCAGGGTTTCGAAAACGTATTGGATCCTCCACTAACCTCTTAGTTATAAAGTGCTACAGGGTGAAACATGGCTAGAGGATAAGAAAATCCATGCAGCATTTATAGATTCAATAACTGTGTTTGATATGGGTGAAATAACGGAGTGGAGAAAATTAGACCATTGGGGTATTCCTAAGGCAATTCCTGCTGCTATTGTACCTTGCACAGTGATATCGGTCTCCAAAACTGTCTAAATAACACTGTCCTACTGTCAGGGAAAATTCCAACTATTAGAGGGCTCAGTCAGGGGTGCATTTTGGCACCCTCATTGTTCAACCTTTACATATCTGATTTAGGTGATGTGTTCTCTCAAGTGCAAATTTTTCCCCAAGCACTCAATATTGAATGGTGCCTTTATGCAGACAATGTAGATCTCCTTAATTATACAAAGATTGGTTTGCAAAGGTGCCTTGCTACTTCGAATCAATACGTGGAAGCTAATAATATGGAAACGAATAGTAACAAATCACATATCTTGGTTTTCTCCAAGAGAATGTAGAGACTAGAAGGATACCAAAATGGATATCATGAAACATTTAAACTATTTGGGATACTGCTTGTTAGGGATCCCATCTATTCAGGATACGCTCAGTAAATTATATTCCTCGCCACTGGTTTACTGCTCCCAGCTGTCAAGGATAAATGCTGAATTTTGGAGATTCTCCCTGCTGCCCATTATAACATTATAAAATAAAGAGTGTACCTGCTACGACATGTGGTGCAGAATTGTTCTATTTGGATAAGCTGGATACCTAGAATAGAGTTAAAGGTAAATCAGGAGGATGGCTTGGGAATGCCAGTCTGTGTACCAGTTCCAATAATAAGGTATGCACTGTTTTTTTTGTATCCATTCAAGTTATTATTAAATGGCAGTTTATATCATTTATTAGTACAATATTAAATCATCCTTCACATTTATTGTTTGTAGATTTAAAAAAGGCCTATTGTTTGTAGATTTAAAAAAGGCCTTGACTGGCCAATCCCCACCACATCTTACACACTGGATGCTAAAATGTTACTCATTCATGCAAAATGTTGACATCTCTGTTGATTCACTTATATCGAATTCTAGGGCTGTGAAAAATAAACTATTGTTGGCTGACTGATGTAATATAAAATGTCTTACCTCTTTTTACCTTCATTGTTTAATCAGTTCATTTGGAAGAAAAGAAAGTGGGAATGATTCCTCTATATTTGCTGAGATTCCCCCACCCATTTTGTAGAAAGCAATTTATGAGGTTTTGTTTCAAGCTATTTCACAAAGCACCTACACAACTACTAGGGTGAAGGTTATGTGGCTTTCCCCCTCTGAAAATCTTAGAACATCTCCAGTTATACTGTCGAAATCTACCTTAGGGTTCACTATTACAAACACTTTGTACATAATGTGGAAACGATTTCAAAAGGATGTTTTGGGATGAAATGTTAGCAGGAGCACGCATATCCCTAATTTTAGCAAACATACGTTGTGTACTGATTTTATTCCCAGATAATTAATGTAGGAATCTGTCAGAATTGTAATGCATTTTATAGACATATTGAGGATATTCTGTTGAGTAATATCTTTATCTTTGTTTCTCAAATTGAAACCTATTAATAACATATTTTTGTGTTTAAACATGTGTGCAAGGCTTGTTGTAAACTAGTCACAATAAAATAAAATATATAACTATATGTCTAATCGAACGCATATCTTGAGCCAAAGCATAACTGGCTTGAGAGGAAAACATTCACAACCACAGCTGAATACATTCAGCATGTAACTGTATCTTAACCAGCACATGAAAAGACAATACTTTGCAATCTTAGTTTGTCCAATTGCATGACCAGAGAGTAGACATTTACCACAACTTCCTCTTCCTCCCTTGCCTCTCCCCAATCAGCAGACCCAGAACATTAATATCCATTAAACAAAGACACTTTCGTAAATAATTATTCAATACATAATTCTTTCAAACTTTGCATGGCTGAAATCAAGTGCTCCATATAAGACACAGAGTTGCCCCATAGGATATGATTTTAAAGCAGTTCATTAGTCCTTTTATAATGCAACTTAATAGAACATTTGTCACGTAACAGAAACAGGTGGTAGACGTAATTTCCTTGCCACAGTGATTGTAACACAATAAGAACAAATTGTGAATTGGAAACAAACTATAAATGACAATTTCAAGACAATTTCTTAAAGCCTATGCCATCATTTTAAAAAGTCGAAAAAAATGTTTGCAAAACCTTGGCGATAAATACAGACAAATCGATGTGTCCATTAATAAACGAAGAAAGTAATAAGTACAAAAACTGTGACAACAGATCAAGGAAAAAAAAAACAAGTGAGTTACAGGGACCATTTAAGTCAAGCATTAATCACTTATGAAATGGACAAAATCATTAGTCGTGTCTTGTGCATTCAGTAGTAGATCTCTGATCAAGATCCCATGTCAAATTATTATAATATTACATGAGTTCCACGTCGTGTTTGGGTTCTTCCTCTAAGTTTATGTATATGTGTACAGCAGCTTTGCTGTGAGGAACACATGGAATTACTCGAAATCCGGGGTTTCAGGCAGCCGGGGACTGGGTCTGGTAGACATTGAGGCATCCCCTGTAGTGGCACCCATGGCAAAAGTTAATATTATTGTAATTTCTTTTCTACTATTGCTTTACTATCGTTCTCACAGCAGAAGCAGCCATTCAGGAAATTGAGGCCAACAGCATATAGTTAACAGTTCACTAGCCCCACTGACTCTAAATATATCATGGTTCTCTTCTCTGGGCACCTTGTGGTCATATCATAAAAAAACCCCAGCAAAAAGAGACTGAAAATCATGGTGTCATAACTGTCTCCATGTCTTGACATTTATTGATTTTTGTTTTAAATAAGACATAATGCATATTGATAACTACAAAGATTGGTGGGAATCTCCTGCACTGATTCCGCTGCATGCTCACATGGATAATATTCTAGTTATATATATAACATTCAAAATGTGGGTGTTTGTGGCAGGATTTGTGGCAAACCGTTGTTCTTTATACAATCCCACACCGTTTCACTAATCTGCACCCAATTTTTCGAAGCTGCCTGTTAGGACCCCCCGGACATTACCGGCTACATGACATTTGGACACCCCACCCCGTTCCCCGATTTCAGCACAAGTCATAATTTGCTGGTGGGTTTGTGTCTTGGCGAAGCATTGTTCCTTATACAATGCCACACCGTTTCACCAATCTGCACCACATTTTGCATAGTTACCTGTTAGGACCCTCTGGACATTTCTAGCTACATGACATTTGGATACCACACTCCCTTCCTCGGATTTCAGCACTTTCACACATGAGACGGCTGCCTGAAATCCGCAAAACATCAATGTGGTCGTAGAAGGACAAGTCCCGACTCAAGGAAGAACATTTGAGGACCAGGCCTTACGATGCACGGTTTCCAATATATTTTCACTGCAATGCACCGCAATAAACTGCACCACGCCCGGGTAAGGAGGCAGGTGGGGAGGGAGCACAGAATGTCCCCATGTGCAGCAGCACACCAACTCTCGCCTCCCCTCCACGTCTGCCCCGGGGTATGTCATCCAGTCACACAAGCCTATTCTCAGTGCAGTTTACTTCAGGGTGCAAAGCACATCAAGGCATAAGCGAAGTGCAACAGAGACCTACAGGATCAGTGTTATCAGTGTGTGTCTACAGAACCCATTCCGAAGTGCAACAGAGACCTACAGGATCAGTGTTATCAGTGTGTGTCTACAGAACCCATTCGGGGAACGGGTACTTCTGCTAGTTAGCTGTAACATCACAGGCATTTGCACAGACTGTGAATTGACTATTATTAACACTTTGGAGATCATTCCTCTTTCTATTTTGATTCTGTTAATATATGTGATCCTTTTAGTCAAAGCCATAGGCATTTGTGTCATTTTAATCACATTAGACCTAAGCCTCAAAGTGTAATATCCACAGTCACGACTTTGCGCTTAGCATGCTCTGACAATAGGACTAAATCCAGGAGAAGATGGCATATGTCACCCCATGTTCCCTGAGTCACAAACTATGGCTTTTCAAACTTATGTTGTAACTTTCTAGTCTATACTGTAAAAATGTAGATACAATTATGATTGCTAACAGTTGAGTTTGTAGTGTATTTGTCCAGACAGTGTGGTGATGTAGCTCAATGATATAGACGTTTATATAGATTGAATTATTGACATTATTATTGTTTGCATTATTATGTGTTTTTTATAAGCAGCAATTTTTCCTAGAACCAATATAAATAATATTACAATGAATTATTCAAAGAATGCTAATTAATATACAAAGCCAAGAAAAAAAATTAACAGGTCTCAAAAGGGTGAAGTTCAATTGCAAATTGAATAGCAATAAAGTGTTTATATGTACAGCTTTAGGGTTAAGAGTAGGAGTCATGAACAGGGCGATGCTGCATTTCTTCTTGAAGCCAGTGAATGCTGGAAAGACTGACGTAAATGGTCAACTGCAGACCGAGCTCTAGTCAGGCTTTTGGCAGTCCTGCTGTGGTATATTCTGGGTGCATGTCACCAAATGGGGAAAAGTGCACCCAAGTTTTTTGCAATATAGAAATGACGGTGAAACCTTGATTCTCCAACCCCTTCTGGGTTCCCACCACACCCCTGGATAAAATGATTGCCTTGGGTCCAGGCCAGGATCCAAGATCACTTAAATCCTACTTACTTCTCCTCTCCACCATCCTTATCTGATCATCCTTCCCCTCCCCTCCACACCTTTCATAAATAGAATATTAACTAACTTCAGTGGGAATAGCCCAATCACAGGGTGCAGTGCTGCCACTTCCTGCTGAACAATGACATTTTAGATGTCATCTTTGATGTCCTTGGTGTTAGTTTTAGCAGTGCACAGTGGTGGCGCGAGTTATGGTTGCTTAGCTTACCATAACTAGCAAATTTCAGTGGTTTTTCGCTTTTACTTGTAAGCATAATGTCCCTTTAACAACGGTTTTTCATTGAATTTCATAGGTTTTTATCAGTGCAACCTAATCATAATGTCCCCTTAACAAAGTTTTTTCATTGAATTTCATAGGTTTTTATTAGTGCAACTTAAACATAACATCCCTTTAACACAGTTTTTCATTGAATTTCATAGGTTTCTATTAGTCCATCTTAACCATAACGTCCCTTTAACAACGTTTTTTCATTGAATTTCTTGGTTTTTATTAGTCCTACTTAACCATAACATCCCTTTAACAAAGTTTTTTCAGTGAATTTGAAAGGTTTTTATTAGTGCAACTTAACCATAACGTCCCTTTAACAACATTTTTTCATTGAATTTCTTGGTTTTTATTAGTCCTACTTAACCGTAATGTCCATTTAACAAAGTTTTTTCAGTGAATTTCATGATTTTTACCAGGGCATGCTATTTTCCTACAATTTACTAATATCATACTTACCCAATATAGAAATATTTGTTTCCAATTTACAAAGTGTCACCTTAAAACTCTGCCATTTCCCACTTCTAGAATAATTTCTAACACTTCTATACACTTTTTTCAACTATTTCAACTAGGTATGCATCCGTAGACGTCTACGAACATCTGCCTTCATTGCAGACCTTCCGGACAGTGCCATATGACCATACGCTGCTGCGCGGCATGATGACATGTGTGAGAACCAGTCCGCACTTCACAATAAGATCTGTGCTTCGCGGACAGTTCGGAACTGCATTTTCTACTTATCTAGGAACTTTCATCTTCAAAATGTCCATTGCACAGCTCCAACACCTATTCCTACTCATTATCCATCTAGTACACAGTATATACTTTTAGCAAAACTGCTATTTATTTGAAAATGGCATCAGCTAATGCCATCCCTCCTCCACAAGAGCCACAACCACTGCTCTAATCAAGGAGCATGAGAAACACTGCCCCCTACCTTAGAAATAACATAAGCGCAACATTTTGCCCTGTCCACCAACCACTCCAAATTAGTGTTTGGTGCCTCTTCCCTCATTTCCCTCCCCACCTTTCGTTCTTAGCTCTCCTGCCAAAAAAAAGATACATCCAAAAAAACAAAAGAAATGCTCCTTTAGGAACCACCTTTCACAGTTAAAAAATAGAACTAAAAAAAAAAACGTATAGACTCCATCTACTTTATATTTCTCAGTAACGTACATAGACTCAATAAGATGTTCCAGCAGTTCCATTTGCATTTTGTGTTATGCTAATGGGAATATTAGGCGTTCATCCTCTGTTCCAGGGACTGGAACAGTGGATACCGGCTGGAATCCCAAGTTATCAGCCCAAGTGAGGCGAGGGTGGATAACCAGGTCTCTGGACCATTATCCCCACATTCCAGCCCCTGTAATGTAGGATGAAGGCCATTAGCACCCTAGGTGCCCAAAGCAGGAAACCGCGGTGCTATAAAAAGGATTTTTCTTCCTACACCGTGACGCCTGCAGCGTCCCGGTGTAGGAAGGAAAATCCATTTCCAAGATGGCCACCATGGAATGGGAAGGCAGGGTTCCATAGAGGGCCTCTCTTCGCTTTCCATGGCAGCCTGCAGAAGGCAAAAAAGAGAACTCTATGACCATATTACCATGAGCACATTTTTCTTCCTTTCCAAATCTATCCCAATTTCGAATAACTTTACCACAAAGCCAGTCCCACTTGGACATGGCCACTTTAACCCCATGTTTTGTCCCTCGTGGTCATGGCCAGTAGCCAAAATGTCCGGATCATGACCTAATTCCACGACCTGGACAACCTGGCCACTGCACATTGCCACAGGCTAAACCTCGATCACCAAAGGTATATCTCTATTTTTTGTACCTACATTATGACAAAAAAGTAAACACGGGCACATTTGCAAAACCATGCTTTCAGGTCCTTCTCAATGCTCCTTGCACAAGTTTGCTGGTAATCCACCCATGTTTTATTTTTTCAAAAGTGTCAAATGTATGCATATACAATTGTCATATAACCTAGCCCCCACTTGACAAAATCCATTCAGACTTTACGAAAACATGTATATCTAGATCTATAATCTTTTTGCAAACCTTTGTGTAGATTTGTCAAATGGCACCACATTTATAAGCCTCTACAACATTTTGTGATCCCCCTCTAATTCTGCCACCTCTTGACAAGATCCCACCAAACTTCGCACACACATGTATATCGAGATCTATTATCAATTTCAGATTAAGTGTAGATTTGGCAAATGCACCTCATTTATAAGGCTTTACATTATTTTGGGACCCCCTCTAATTTTGCCGCCTCTTGACAAAATCTGACCAAACTTCGCAAAAAACCTTTATAACTATATTTATCATCAGTTTGCCAAATTAAGTGAATATTCATCCAATGGCACCTTATTTATACGCCTTTACATTATGTTAGGAACCGCCTCTAATTTTACCCCCTCTTGACAGAATCCCACCAAATTATGCATTCGGGATTAGGTCAGGAATATAATTGCAAAATTTCATGCAGTTTCATTAAGTGGCGCCAAAGTTATAAGCCATCCAATAACTGCTTTTCACCAACCCTGTAATGCAGAGGTGTCCACAAACTTCTCAGGACTGTTCGCGAACATCTGAACTGTTCGCGGACTTTCGCACGAAAAACACAATGGGCCTCATTACAACTCAGGCGATAAGGGGTTTACGGCGCCGTAAACAGCGCCGACCCTTACCGCCTGAGTATGAGGTCCCTTAGCGCCATGGCGGATTTAACACCTGCTCTTAGCAGGTGTTAAAATCCATGGCGCTAAGGGACCATGGAGTTAATTACGCCACCGTAATTTACGGTGGCGTAATTAACGCCTTCCCCACTCCCATTATGCCCTATGGGGCAAAAATGGGAATGGGGAAGGGTAAATGGGGATTGGGGACTTACCGCCCCGCCAAGGTCGGAATGGGGCGGTAAGTCCGCCAACCACCATGGCGTAAACATAGTTTACGCCATGGTGGTAAAGTCACGGCCCAGGTGGTAACTTACCGCCTGGGTCGTGATGAGGCCCAATTTCTTTTGCTTCTTGCAGCCATATTCCATCCCATCCTCATCACCCCTCACCTCCCCAGAGATTATTTGATAATTTTGACAAGTGCAATGTTGTTTTTTTTTAATATGTTTTTACCGCAATGTCCGCGGACTCCGGCCGATGTCCGCGAATACAAGATGGTGGGCGTTTCCAAAAATCTGACACACCTCACGCTTCACTCCAACCAATCAGCAAACACCTTGTGTGTACGCGGACATGTTGCAAGTCTATTAGCCAATCGGTGTCCTGTCCGCGGAGCGCACAGGGAAGTGTGTCCGCAGAGCGGACATAGATATCACTAATTCTTTTGCCTTAAATTTTGGTTGTTTAAAAAGAAACTACTGGATGGATTTACACCAAATTAACAAAAGCATGCTTTCAGGACTAAGCCGCCGCCGCTCTGGCCGCACATTTGGTGAAAATCCGTCCAGTGGTTCGGACTGTAGGCGTGAGCAAAATTTTTTCCCATTATGTCTATGGGAAAAAAAGAAATTATGGGACCCCCACTATAACCTTGCCCCCCCTTGACCAAACCGCACCAAACGCTTTGCAAAAAAAATTCAGAGTAGTCCATATACTTTTTTTTTTGCAAAGTTTGGTGAGGATTCGTCCAGGGGGAGCGAAGTTATAAGCCGCCCAAAAAGTGCTCTTCCTATGGGTTTAGTAACTTAACTATAACTACATGGCTGCTACCGCAGGCCATGTAATGTAATAGGCACACCTTAATAAATATATTTCTCTACTTCTCTGTATGCCCTCAAAAGTAAATCTTCTGGCATTTTGCCTCTTTTCGGTCTGTCAAAAGTCATGATTTTCGATTTGGTCTTATTGATTATGAACTTACAACATCAATGTTAGAGGAGACTTCTCACTATATGGAACATATTTAATGGCAGTGCAAACAGCACTCACAATGTGATGTATATCAATTATGTACTGAAAGAAAAGTTCACTGGGACAATAATGAATGACTATTTCGTATATGTCACCTGAAAATTAGAGCCAATGTGGACGAACAATCTAGAAAACACATATAGTCTAATTTGTTTGCACTTTTGAAATCATTAATTGGTAATTGTAGCGAGAGTGTAGAGCACAACGTCTGCAAGGAGATGTGTTTCCTAAACTTTGTGCATACACAAAACAACCATTGAGGCAAAACTATCAAATGTCATCTGCATTGAGTGCTTTGCATGCATATTCAATGATGTGTAGAAAAAGCAATTACAATATTTTCCCCCAAAGATACAAGAAAACAGCAGGGTTTATCAATTTCTATTGCACTACTCGAAAATGTGCATTTTTAAAGAATGCTTCATGCCAGATTCCTGTAGTGTCTAAGCGTTATAATAACTGGTGTTATCATTACCCTCTTGAAAGGATTCAGAGGATTACCTTGAACACCCTAGCACATGGTTGAGACAATGACAAATGATTCTTAAAGTGAAGGGAATAAAGATAAAAATTGAACCGCAGTGGAGATTTTTCTAAATTTAACAGAATGGTGGAGTCCGCTGTTGGTTGGCTAATTGAGACATGTTGCCAAAAATGCTCCATTCCTGAAACACAGCACCATACCATTATAGTACCTCTCAATAAAAAGGGTCCAAAATATGAAACAACAGCATCCTAGACAAACATACTTATAACTAAACTACTGACTGGAAAATCTTTAGTCGGTTTATTTCAAATGCTGGAATTGACTGGTTTGAAAACAAAGCCGTATTGTGCAATCTGTAAGGTTGAGGGCACCGTTGATTATTATCAACTGACCATTTTTTTGTTTAATAACATTTGCATCCCTCGCGAAGTTTAGAACATTTTGGGTCTTTTTTGGATTCAAATTGTTTGGGGATAATGTGTTGGTGAATACATTATCTTGATGAATTTAGGAATTGCAATTTTTAAATTGAACATTGAATAGTGAAAATTGAAAATGGAAATTTGTTTTTAGGTCATCTTAAATGTTTTTATTTTTTAGTATTGTGTTTTTAATAACATATTTATTTGTTATTTGTGGTCTGACATTTGCCTTTTAAATTAATGAAATTGTATGAAAACGCGATTGTTATTGTTAACACCAAAATTATTATTACCATTGTTGCTGATATTGATGATAATATTAATCATTTGTCTTTTCCTTTTTGTTAAAGTTCTTTTTTTAACTGAAAACAATTAATAATACATTAAAAAAAATATGACAAGAAACTTGAAAACAGATACTTTTTTGGGAACCTGCAAAATTCTGCCAGTCTGTATCATATAAAGTATTCTTAATGCTGGCAGGCATGTTCCAGGAGACAATCTTGCAGCTTATAGGCCTAAAATTCTCTCTCTTGTAGAACGTAAAGCTCAATTAGGCAGAATGTGTGCAAAGGACAAGGATGCATCATCTTGGAAGTCTGAAATCTTCAAAGTAAAAAATGTGGTTGCTGCTCCAGCAGCATGTGTTTGATAAAGATCCTTCATGTAAAACTCACCATCTGTGGGAAAATGCTGTCATTCTAACATCAAATTTTGCTGGAGATCACAATCTTGTCCCTTTTTAAGAACCAATGAAATCATTTTTTAACGAAAAACCTCACTCTTTTCTACCTGGGATCAGGGGGCATTTTGAATTTCAGCAGGAACTTGGAATGTCTCCAACACTCCTGCAAGATGTAAATATAAAGCAAGGCACCCTTACATTGATTTACCTTAAGCCATTTGATTGTTGTTGATGTTTTGTTTCCCTACATTACAATAGAAGAGCATAAATATTAATGTCAAAATCCGAATGAATTGGTGAACTTCTTAGCCGTGGCATTCCAAAGACTCACTGAACATACTATTCAGTTATTATGTTTGGAGATATGAATGTGAAGATATGTGAATGGGGCAGTCAGTGGGGCCCCCAATTCCAGGTGAGTTTATGTAGCAACCACGTTTCGAGTAATTTATTTACTGTCAGGGATGACAAGGTCAAATAAACCCTTGGCTACATTGTGTGGGAAAGAAGATCGCATATGCCCATACTACCTTTTAAGATAGTAATGCCAAACCGTGTGTACTGCCAAAGGCACTAATACTGCAATTGACTACATATCAGTGAATGGTCCAAATATAAATGACTACAATGCTTCATTCTTAGAAAGATAGGGGCCTTTTGAGCAATGTTAAATTCCTCAAGAAGCTATTGCAATCCATTTTGAAATTTAAAACACAATAAGAACAATGTGGGGTCACCATTTAGAAGTGTCATTAATGGAGTGACTTCTTCAAATAAAAACTCAAGAAGAAGCCCTCCAAATAAAATAAATGTCCCATAATCAATGTTTTGAAGAGGGAAGTGTTTGGATACAGTGGGTATCCGCAGAAATAAACAAATCCAAAAATACCTACTGAGAAATTACCACATTTATTTGGTCAAATTTGTTAGGTATATTTGTACATTTCTAATAATATATAGATGTGGGATGGGGTAAGGGTATAGGTGAAGCTAAGGGGAAGAGGGGCAGTGGGGGTCACTCTAGCCTGCATTAAATAATTGGAGGAAAAGGAGAGCAAAGGGAGTGTGACTAACACTCTAAATGCCCTTTGAAATGATAAAAGGAAATGTAGCGCCATGGGTAAAAAGATTATCAAACTTCAGAACAAAAAGAAGGAAAATGCAGAGGAGCGAGATCATAGAACAAAAGTCATCTGATTCTGGGGTCGACCTCACTCCACAAGGGATGAGATGCTTTTGTTGTTGGGGTGGCTCCCATTTTGCCAACTCACCTTTGTGTCCTGGACACACTGCAGTGTGTTTAAGAAGCAGCAAGAAAGGACACTCAGCATGCTGCTGCCACAATTTCTCTTGCAAGGTTGAGAAGGTGATTTTGGTAGAACAAGAGTGTGACAGTTCCAAAGAGTTAGTGGAAGATGAATACAGAGTGTGTGAGTGAGGTCGAGGCTCAATCCCCACGTGGTGGGAAGCCTCATACTGAGATACTTGTTTATGGCAAAATTGTTTTCATGTTTATTCACTCTGGTTCGGACTATAATATTATTGACAATGATGCCTGGTGTTTGGCGTTTCACAAGATGCGTACAGTCAAGTAAAGGTTGGTATGCTAAGATACTGTGATTCGTTAATGTTTGGGTAGAAGTAGCAGATCAATGGTGTATATTTCTGAAATAGAAGACTGCCTCCTCGGCTGGCACAAGCAAAGTGATGTGGATGTAGTAATTGACCCCAGATTTCTAGGCCTGATTTCCATAGTTAGCAGTTAAGCAAGCTGGCTCTTGTCCAGAGGATAGTTTTGATGAAGTTTTAAGGAGGTTTTAGGTTTTTTTGCCATAAGATAAGGCTCAAAGAGAGAGCTGACCTTGTGGCAGTCAGAGCCTGTTGTGTACCCTTGGCGCTAAGGGAGGAAGTAACAGAGAAAATAAGGAGGTTACCGAGAGAAGAAGTCACAGAGCTGGTGAAGGCCACAAAGTGGGTTTCTTCGAAGGTGGTAGTACGCAAGAGTAATTGCAGAATTGGGATGTATGTAGATTTGCGTGCACTCAACGCATCTGTTGTGGTAGATAGATTTCCTCTACCCAATATTGGAGAGATCATCATCATGACAGCTGGTGCAAGGGTCTTTAGCACCTTGGATTTGATTTTGGCCTATCACCACGTGGTTCTGCACTCTGATTCCATGGATAACACCACGTTTATAACACACGTAAGGACTTTTACATTTAAGCCAATACCCTTTGGGTTAGTTTCTGAAGCAGCATTTTCCCAACGTGTCAAGCATGCTGTGTTGGTTAAGATAAAAGGTGTTGTGCTCTATCAAGACGACATCTTAATCATGGGAAAGTCGACTCAGGATCATGATAAGAAACTGTCGGTTGTGTTGGGACCAGGATTGACATACCAGAAGAACAAGTGTCATTTTAGGTTACCTTAGATAGATCATCTAGGACACAGTCCAGTTGTGACGGTGTACTACATAAGAGTAGTCTGGCTGAAGTCATTTTGGAGTTGCAACCTCCCAGGAATAGGCGTGAAGTCATGTCATTTTTGGGACTGGTAGAATATTATGCAAAATTCATTAGGACGTTTGCAGATCACTGCATACACATAGGGTCTTTTTGTAAAATGGATGTTGATTTTGAGTGGTCGGAAGAATATATGAGAGCAAATTTAATGGAATTAAGAGGGTAATTGCAAATGCTCGTATATTAGGTAGTTTTGACAGAGAGAAGGACACATACATCCTGACTGATGCAAGTCACACTGGAATTGGAGTGGTTTTGTTGCAGACTTAACATGGTGTTGAGAGGGTAATTGCATTTGCCTCTTAAAGGAGGGTCACTACTTGGTTATTGCAAATGAGGCTCTAAGTGTTATATGGGCTATTTACAAGTTTAAAGCCTTTCTTTGGGGGAAGGAGTACACGTTCCAGCATGATTAACAGCCACTGATAAGTATTTATATGTCAAAAGGACTTGATGGTGTCTCACACAGGATTGTCAGATGGGTGACTTCTCTACAGGGACATTCATTCAAGGTGGAATATGTCTCTGGGAAGGAAAATATCTTGGCAGATTGTCTATCCAGGTCAACAAGTGCTATGGTGGAGGGTGAACAGTTGGATGAAGAAGAGTTAGAGCAGGATGATGTATTTGTCGTGCGTGGGGGTGCCTTCACAGAATAAGAGTGGCAAGAAGCTAACAATTCTGATGAGGTTTTATCAAGAGCAAAGGCAATTATTAGTTCAAAGTGGGAGCATTGGATTAGTAGTTATGGATTAGAGGAATTCCATAGCGTGAAAGACAAGTTGAGTTTGGAAAGGGGTCATGTTTACAGGTCTGGACGCATTATTTTCCCTTCAAGGGTTAGGGGTATGATTATGGAATTGGCGAATGAGGGTCACTTGAGAATGACAAAGGTAAAAGGACGCCTCAGGGCAGACTATTAGTGGCCAGGTTTGGACAGCAAAGTAGAGGAGATGGTGAAGTGCTGCATCATGTGCAGAGATTATGACAAAGTGTTGAAGACACACACTCAACCGTTAAAAGCTTTAGCATTTCCTGTATTTTCCTTAGGAGTTTGTTGCGATGGATGTGTTGCGGTCCATTTACTAGTGGTGGTGGACGCAAGAAGTATGTCCTTGTCTTAATTGATTTATATTCAAAGTGGGTTAAGGCCAGAGTAGCTCAAGAGGCAGGCTCTTGAGATGTTGTGGCATTTCTTGACCACATCTTTCAGAGGTAAGGGTTCCTGAGCAAAATATTGACTGACAACCGGGCACAGCTTACTTCCAGGGTACAAAGGGAATTTCTTGCTAGCACAGGATTGGTGCATGCCAGAACATCCTTATTTCATCTCTCCACCAATGAAGCCATAGAAAGGTTTATTAGGACTCTCATGGAGGATATTCCAATGGCCTTAAAGTAAGGTAAGCACTCGGAAACCAGATGTGGAAAGAAGAGTGTGTGCTTATAGGCATGCACTGCATTCCACAACAGGCTTTATCCCTTTTGAGGTACTCAGGAGGAGGAAGGCAATCACTGCAGTGTTTCTGGCTTGATTGGGAAGAATGAGATTTGTAGAGTGGGATGAAATAGGCTCTCAGAGAACGTGTAAAAGAGAGGAATAATTACATCAAGTCCAGGGGCAACTTTTATAAAGGCAAAAGTGTCACCAGAGTAAAAGTAGGAGTTACTGTGTGGGTGCGCAAACCAGGATTGGTTCTGAAGGGTCAAAGCAACTTTGCTGGTCCTTTACATGTAAGGAAGTTGATTAGTGATGCAGTGGATCTTGGTGATGGAACGATCTGGAAAACAGGAAGCATTGCTGTAAGAGGTTGATTGCTATTTGTATTTGTATGAGCAAGGGAATGTGTTATATGGTGTTGCATGTGTGGGTTTGATGTTTATCTTCAAAAGTGTTTTTTCCTTCAAACTTGTTTACGTTTACATTTGAGTTATGTGCATGTACCTGGTCTTGTCAGGTTTCGGATGTATTTATGCTTGACATGAGTTCCATATTCTGATTCTACTCCAATGTATAAATATGTCCCTGTGAGGGAGTTGCTGTGGAGAGGAGCTGGAAAATAGAAAATGTTCTTTTGAATACTTATACAATAAAGGAATGTATTGGAACCTGTCATTGGGTTGCTCTCTTACCTTAATAAACAGCCAACCAAAACATCAAAGGATCTACACTTGTGTCCCTCAATGGCCGGGTTACATAGTCAACATTTGCAGTGTGTAGCCCAGTGAATCAGAGTGAGACTACATCCATCAACATCCCCCACCCTCATCCCCAGTGCCAAAAGGCAATAACCTTACATGTAGTGGGAGCACATCCACATGGACACACAACTGCCAAAGGTCCAGCCAATCTCCTGTGGAAGCATGAAGGAACACAACATCCAAGAAACAGAAATCCTGGGCAGAGTTGAATGAACTGCCAACAGATACCTCAGACATCCCTGCTCAGTGGAACATCTGGCTAGACACCGAAACACATGAGTATCCATCGTCAATGGAAGACCCAAAACATCATCATTAAACACAGATTCCCTCTAGAAATGTCTCTCCACATCCCCAACATTAGACACACAGTCCAAAACATACCCAACCAACACAGACACACCAACAGCAAACATGCAATGCCCCTACACCATAAATGGCACCAGGCCTAGATCAGCCAAGCCCCAACATCAACCAACACCCACTGTAAGGAACTCATGATGGCATCAGTAAAGACAGAAACAAGTGATCACAGTTCAAGGGTGTTTATTAGAATGTACAAATGGATTGGGAAAATGCCTAATCTAAACCTAAATCTAAGATGGGAGCAAACTATGACCATCAAATAATAATAAAGCAGTCCTAGTGGCGTCTTGTCAAATAAAATTGCCTATAATAAAAAAACTATTGACAATCAATACAGCTAATTTCAAAAAGAGTGTGGGATAATGTTCACAAGAAAAGAAAGAAGTGTTCACAAATAATAAGTCAGGATGTTATAGCTGGTTGTCTCCCTTCCCCAAGATTTTAGCACGGGACAAGGCAGGAGCTTTGAGCACAGCACACTCCTGGGTCTCGCCAACAGGAGGTTACAGTTCCTTTCAACGATGCCAAGACCTTCTGGGGCCAAGTCTCCCCTCTCCTGAACCATAAACAATAAACAAAACAAAAGTTCCTTTGGTAATCTTTTACGTTGGGTGATTGCTCTTTGACCCTTGGATCCCCAACATCCTGGCTCTGATCCTTCTTGCAACGTTAGCCTCCCTCAATAGGGTTCACTACAGCCTTTCACTCAAAATTTAGCACTTGATAGTCTCAATGTCTTTGTCAACAACTATTCATTGTGGGCATCCCCTCAGCTGAGTTCACACTTGTCACCACAATGTTCACGGGTATATCAGTGTATACCCACAATTTGCAGGCATCCCTCTGTCGGGTTCACATTTGCCAATTTCACAGTTCTCTCAGGTTTATCACAATGCAGTACTTACTTCTCTTACCTTTTCCCTTGGCATCCCTCAATGGGGTTCACATAGCCATACTAATACAGTTCTACCCTCTATGTGTCAAAACGCTTTCACGTATATGAGGGGTTTTGCTCAACTCTCGTAGGACCACTTTGACGCTTCACACCTGCCTCTCCTGAAGCCTCTTGGTCTTTTTAGTTTCCACCAAAACAACATAACACAAAAAGAGCTTCAGTCAGACTCCTTCGCATGAGCGCCCGTGACGCCGGACCACTCTGCTTCTGAACCTTTTCCTAGGGTTTCTTTAAAGTTCAATTGCACAAGTTCATTGTTCAACAAGCTTGCCGCCTGCAACCTTGCGCACAGCACAGTTCGGTTTTACTATCTGTATTATCTGACTCACTGGCTGTGCTGAACTGTTGGAGTTTCTTGTCTCGGGAGGCAAGGAAGGCACCACAGCAGCAAGCGTGGGAGGGCCCTGTGTGCCGCTGACACCTGTCACCCCACACGGCAGCTGGACTTCCCTGTCTTATGCTTTCCCTTTCTGAGGCTTTGCTGATCTGAGTTGCAAAGGGTAAGGCAATTCTGTCTTCATCGTCCCTTCAGGTCTCTCTGCCTTTCTACTCGGGTTGAACTGCTGGTCCGGAATAGCTGCTTCCTGTGCATTTGGCCTTGCTCGAAGTGTGCCTTCGTGCTCTGCCTTTTATCCCTGTGGGGATAGGAAAGGGCCATCAGGTGTGCATATTTAATGTTATATGCCTCACTCCTCCTAACACTATTGTTGGGACATGTCAGGTAAACAGCCCTGGTGTAGGTTCGTTTTCTGCCTTGGTGTAGGAAAGTGTTTGTGTTGGAAAAAGGGGAGGGTGGATCTTCAGAGCATCCTATGAGGTAGTGTTATAATAAAGGGGTACTGTGTCTCACCAGTCGGGGTCCGACTTCTACTCCCCGAGGACCCCTCATCCAGGTGATCCTCCCGCACTGATCCACTGCCAGGAACTGGATCCAATAGCGATGGCTGTGTCCTGGCCACCTGGATGACAGTTCCCTGGGGACTTGTCAGGGAGGCACCTTCTGGTTTCTCACATACCCTTCCTCCATGAGATGTAGCCACATTTGTTTCACAGGGGAACCAGGAACAAAAATCTACATTTCCCCGGTCTTTTCCTTTTCAGTGTTCCACGGTGAAACAATAGGGTTGTAGGCTTAAAAACAATTGCATGACCTGAGGGTTGCAGTCTTTGCCTTGGCTAATCCAAACTAAGGGTGAGTGATATGTAACAAGTGTAAACTTTCATCCCAATATGCAGTATCTAAGATGGATAATGGCTGACTTGATGGCCAGGGCCTCTGGTTCCAATACAGAGTAATTATTTTCACATGGGATCAGCTTGCGACTGGCAAATAATATAGGCTATTCCAATCTGTCGCAAACCTGAGACAGTACTGCTCCTAACCCTGTAAGGGAGGCACCCGTATGTAATACAAACTCTTTAGAGAAGTCGATTACCTTCAGTATTGGGTTCTGGAACAGAGCCTGTTTCAAAGTGTTATAACATATACCATCATCCTCATTCCAATGAAGTTTCTGGGATTCAGCATTCTTGAGTTTATCTGTCAGCCAGGCTGTTTTGTCTGAAAAGTTGGGGATAAACCTATGGTAATATCCTATTAATCTGAGAAAACCTCTAAGGTCTCTTTTAGTCTTGGGGGTTGATGGATCTAAGAAAGTTTTACCTTCTCATGTTGAGGCTGTACATTCCCATTCCCTACGAAGAACCTGGGGTACTTTACAACTGACTGGGCTAATCTGCACATAGCTGGATTAGCAGTTAGACCAGCTCCTCTGCGGACTTTCATGATGGTATAAAGATGGAAGAGATGGTCATCCCAAGTCTTTCTATAAATGACAATATAGTCAATATATTCTCCATAGAAATTGGAATAGGGTTGTAGGATTTGATCCATGAGGTGTTGGAAAGTGGCTGGCATGCCGTGTAAGCAAAAAGGAAGGACTTTGAATTGGAACAGTCCTAGCAGCGTTGAAAATGCAGTCTTTTCTTTATCTGGCCCATCCACAGGAGCTTTCGAGTACCTATGTAAATCTAGGGTACATAGAAAGGTGGCTGCATCGGGTTTATCAATTAGGTCATTGATGCATGGCATGGGATAGGCATTGAAGTCCGAAATCGCTTTGACTTGATGGAAATCTATTCAGAATCTCCAGGAACGGTCAGGTTTAGTGACAAACACGATAGGAAAGGACCATGGACTTGAAGAAGGCTCAATATTATTGCATTTCAACATTTTGTTGACTTCCTCAATCGCTATCTGTTTACGTGCATCTGGGAGTCTATATGGTCTTAAATGGACCACTTTACCCTTAGGTGTTCTAACATAGTGGTATGTGCCTTTTACTCTTCCTGGTTTTTCTGGGAATACATCAGGAAATGAGCTAACTACAACTTTTAGATCATCTTGTTATTGAATGATACCAGCTTGGTAGGAATTAAATCAAAGTTATCTATCTCTTCAGGTATCAGACAGACTAGTACTTTGGCATGGACAGCTTACAGGTTCTCTTTCCACTCTTTCAAGAGATTTACGTGATACAAATGGACCTTCTGTTTTCTGTCCAGTCAAGCTACTTTATAAGTACATGTTGCCGTTCGTTCTACTATCTCATAGGGCCTGTGCCACTTGGAGACAAGTTTGTTTTCTGAGGTGGGTAAGAGGACCAGTACTTATTGTCCTATGGAGAATGATCTTATGTTCACTGTTTTGTTGTAAGTGGATTTTTGTTGGCTCTGGGCCTTTTTCATATGAGTACAAACTAGATCTCGACCCAATTTCATATGTTCTCACAGTCTGGAGATGGGAATGGATGTCTCTTCTCCTTCTTTCTAGGTTTCCCGGAGCATGTCTAAGACATCTCAAGGCTCTCTACCATAGAGTAGTTCAAAAGGAGAGAAACCTGTGGAGGCATGAGGGGTTTTCCTTACTGCAAATAGTGTCCACTGGATCTTTCAGTCCCAATCTTTCCCATCCTCCTCTACCAATTTTCATAAAATTAGCTTCAGAGTTTTATTGAATCTTTCTACGAAGCCATCGGTTTGGGGATGGTACACATAAGTTTGTAAGGTGGGAATGTGGAGTAGCTCTTTAACTTCTGCCATAAGCTTACTCATAACATTCAAACCCTGGTCTCTTAGTATTTCATTGGGAAAGCTGACCCTGGAGTAGAAGGTGTTTAAGGATCTGCTGTGTGGTATTATTTCGCATTTGGAATACTTCGGGATATCATGGCGCATAGTCCATAATAACAAGGACATATTTGTTGCCTAATCTGGATGTCTCTAGAGGTCCAATTATGTCCATCCCTATTCTTGAAAAGGGGACTTCTATGATCAGCAACAGGTTCAGAGGGGCAGGTAATGCTATGTGCGTGCTGGTCATTTGACTTATTTCGCACGTATGGTTGAAAGTCTTTATATCGGCATGCATACCTGGCCAGTAAAACTTCCCACTAATATGTGCCTGGGTTTTAGATTGTCCTAAATGCCCCATGGTAAGATGGGAATGCGCGATCTCCAGTACAACCTTTTGTTGGCTCTTGGGTATGACCAACAGTGTTTTTACTAATCCTTCTGCAAAAGTCTCTCTACTATAAAGCAATCCTTGTTTTAAGAAGAAAAAAGGGCTTCTCTGCTCTAAGCCTTCTCCTTCCGGAATTGCTTGTAGAAAAGCTTCAGCGAGAGCTCGATAATTTCGCAGGGTGAAGGCTAGGTCAGGATAGATGGTAGGTTCTTCCCCCTTCCTTTCTTTACACTGAGGAAATAGAGCTCTTTCAAAAATTCATTGGGCAATTTGAGCTCCACCCCGAACTTCAAAAGGGATCTCACCATGATTCCGTAAGAGAACCTTTACATCTCCCTGGAAGACGGGATTGATAACTCCTGGGGCCAATCACCCAGAAGGGGTATCAAAACAAAGTCTGTAGGAATCATTCCTCTTTTCCCAGGGGGGATAATAGCTTCCCTACTGCTACAGATATCAATCCCTATTAATTCCTTGGTGGCAATGGAAGGGTTAGAAGCTCTCTGACTAAGTGTTTGAAATTGTAGGGTTCCTCAATTAGTTTCAATTGAGTCACATCCCACTCTAACACCATATGTAAGGAAGTCATGGTGGCAACAGTAAAGACAGACACAAGTGATCACAGTTCAAGGGTGTCTATTAAACTGTATAAATGGATCAGAGAAATGCCTAATATCAACCTAAATCTAAGATGGGAGCAAACTACGACCATCAAATAATAATAAGGCAGTCCTAGTGGCGTCTTGTCAAATAAAAGGGCCTATAATAAAAAAAACTATTGCCAATCCGTACAGCGAATAGTGTGGGTTAATGTTCACCAGAAAAGAAAGAAGTGTTCACAAATGAAAAATCAGGATGTCATAGCCAGGGGTCTCCCTTCCCCACGTTTTTAGCACGGGACAAGGAAGGACCTTTGAGCAGAGCATACTCCTGGCCTTGCTAAAATGAGGTTACAGTTCCTTTCAATGATGTCAGGACCTTCTGGGGCCAAGTCTCTTTCCTGCAAAATCTCTTGGCTTAGAAGGCCTGGTAAACCATAAACAATAAATAAAACAAAAGTCCCTTTGGTAATCTTTCACGTTGGGCCATTGCTCTTCACCACTTGGATCCCCCTCAGGTGGGCTCTGATCCTTCTTCTAACGTTAGCCCCCCTCAATCGGGTTCACTATGGCCTTTCACTCAAAATGTACCACTGAACAGTCTCTCTGTCTTTGTCAACAACTATTCATTGCGGGCATCCCTCATCCGGGAAACTGGATCCAATAGTGATTGCCGTGTCCTGCCCACCTGGATGACAGATCCCCAAGGACTAGTCAGGGAGACACCTCCAGGTTTCCCACAACCACATACACATATTCAAAGGAAGTGCCATGTCAAACACAGCATACATGTCAGACGCACCCACGCACACCATGCACAATAATGACCAACATGCCAATACGGAAGTAGCCTAGCAACAGATGTGAATGACAAAGACGTCAAATATGTGCAACTCAAAACATGTAATCTCCTACATCTACCATTGTCCACATATGTACATTGGACATTAAGGCATCATAGTAACTATCACATTCACACGAAACATGCACACATGTCCCCCAGCAAATAGGCCTGTAGGAACATGACAACAGAGTGTGATCTAAACCCACATGACAGCCATAGTTGGAGAACATGTACAAACAAAAGGTGCACATGTACAAAGAGACGGAAAAACTGTGTGGTTTAATTTAATACCAAACTGAACTGCATTGATGAAAAACTATATGCAAGTATGTGTCAAGATTTAGAATCCCGGGTGAACTCATACCTGTGTTCTGAAGTACCAGCCAGAGAGGAAATATTTAATCCCCACCCAGTCATTAGGACCAGAGGTGAAACAGGAAACTCCGGCCACTGGGACCCGGTAGCTGAAATGTAAAGGATAGCGTTATGATCAAGAGCACAAACCCATCCGTGCCTTTTCCTGACAATAAAATATAATGGTGTTCCCCAGGATTTCTTACCTGTGCTTCTGGGGCATAGCATCCAGATGGTGTTTAAAGATCCAGATATCAAGGTATTAAGGAGCAGAGCAATGGGAGAATCCACCATACGTGGGCTATTGGGCTAGTGGGCTAGTTCGAGGGGAGGCACAGCTTAAAGTTCTAGCCAACCCCAAAATCCAGAATAGTTAAAAAAAACAAGCAAAGAAATCCAAGGTCAATCCAAGAAACTACAGGAAAAGGATAGAAACCAAGTCCAAAAACACTAGTTCACCAGAATCTGTAATAGAAATCCAAAAAGGTCAATCCAGTAATGCAAGCCAAGGTTCAAAAAGCCAGGGAATCAGCACATGTTCACAAAAATGCAGAAAGGGTAATCCGGAAGCAATCTGCGAGTGCAGAAGTTCAGGAGCCAAGGTAGGGTTATTCAAAAGTAACGAAGCAGAGGAAGCAGAGGAACAAGAGCCTAACAACAGGAGCATTGAGAAGCAATGGCTGATCAGTGCAGTTTGCTTTTATGCAGGAAGGAATTGCCATTTCCTGTATCATCATATGGCCATACTGGTCATGTGACTGCTTGCACCCTCCTGTGAAGGCGTCGCCATATGGCCGCTGTGACACTGGCAGGGGAGCACAAAATTGCCATGAACCGCATTCGGGCCGCCTTCTCTGTCCCCCACGAGATGGAGCGAGATGCTGACGTGCCCAGACCTGTAAGTGCTGTCCATGCATGACAGAGTTCCTCCCTAAGGCCCGCACACTCTGGGGGTGATGAGGATGAAACAGGTGGAATTGACTAACTAGTTCAGGGGCATGAATATTCTCAATGGGTTCCCATGTTCTCTTCCGGTCCATACCCCTTCCAATCCACGAGATACTGTAGGTGCCCTCTGCAGAAACGAGAGTCTAGGATGGCATGAATTTGTATTCCTCAGCTGAATCCACAATGAGTGGAGGAGGACACTGAAAGGCCAGTGGAGCAAGGACAGAATTTCAAGAGAGAAGTCTGAAAAACTGGATGGATGTGCCAAGAGGCAGGTAAGGATAAACAATAGTAAAAATGGTTGATGAATTTCGTTATTTTATAGGGACCAACAAAACGAGGAAGTAATTCACGGCAGCCAGGAATGTGCAGATATCATGATAACAACCTGACTTTATCATCAGGCATATAAATCGGGGAAGTAGAATGGGCAACCAGAAGAGGTAAAGTATGAGGATATTGACCAAACAAAGAAAAGAACGGGGAAAAATCAGTGAATGAGTGAAGTGCATTGTTGTAGGAGAATTCTGATATATTCAATATGTTCAACCAAGTATCTTGATGTTGGTGGCAGAGGCAGCAAAGGTATTGCTTGAGCGTCTGGTTCACACGCTCCATTTGTCCATCTGTTTCAGGGTGATAGGAAGACGAAAACTGTGCATCAATGCCTAAACAAATGGTCAGTGCTTTCCAGAAATGAGAGGTGAATTGTGAAGCCAAATCTGATACCGTACAATGATAGAGGGTGGACCAAACAAAGAATCAGGTCAAAAATACAGGTTGGCTGGGAATGGTGCAGAAGGTACACCAAGACAGGGGACAAAACGGGCCATTTTAGTGAAACAGTCAACCACTGCCCATATGGTGTCATGGTTTTTGATTATAGGAAAATCAGTGATAAAATCCATGGACACCATATACCATTGTTTGTGTGGAATAGGCATTGGCTGCAGTAGAAAAAGGGGTTTACCTCTGCGATTCTTTCCTTGCTCACAGATGGAACAAGTGTGAACATAATTGTGTCACATGGCATCATGATGTGATAAAGCATCTGCTTTTCCATGAGTCACACCAGGTCGGTGTTTAATAACAAAATTGAAAGCAGTGAAAAACAGATTCCAGCGCACCTGATGGCTGTTTACACACTTCATGTGGATCAAATCTGAATGTTATGATGGTCAGAACATACAGTAATTGGCCATTTTGCAACTAGTAAATGATGCCTCCATGCTTGGACAGCATCTTTCACTTCCAGTAACTCTTTGTATCTAACCGTGTAATGTAGTTTCTAGGGTGTGAATTTATGGAAATGGTAGGCTATGAGATGTAACAAACCAGAGGCAGGACAGGTTTGGGATAAAATAGCCTGTAAAGCAAAAGAAGAGGCATCAGCTTCTTCAATGAATGTGGCATCTGCATTTGAATGTTGAAGGATGGGTGCTGTGGTGAAGGCCGATTCCATAGTGTCAAAGGTTTATTGTTGAGGGGTCATCCAAATGAATGGGGCAGTGAGTCTGCTTAGAGGAGAAGCAATGGTGGAAAACACAGAGATAAAACGCTGGTAAAAATTGGCGAAGCCTAAGAAAGTGCGTAGTGCTTCGACGGTAGTCGGCACAGGCCATTCCGCCATTCTGTTATCACCTTCACTTAGGTGGAGCACATAGACAATCCTTCATATGTGATGTGAAACCCCAGGAAATCAATCTTGTTTACATGGAATATACATTTATCTGCTTTAGTCTAAAGAAGGATATCCACGCTTTGTAGTTTGCAGTTGTGCTTTATTTGACAAGATCCTTACAGCAAACCCTCAGCTCTCGGCCAAGTTCCCAGCCTCTCACATCAACCGTCTCTTTACAAAAGGTACATTCCAGGTTGGAGCTCTGCAGCATTCTACTACTGTGTTCCAATTAAACACTTGAAACACTTGTGTGTAGGCGCGTGATAAATGCCATATCATATCATATCAAACATATCAGCATAGTCAGATCTAGGCGCAGCATGGTAAAACATAGGCACACCACAACCCATCTCACTCCCCTACTATAATAACTATAATAACAGCATAAAGATTTCAGTACATTTTTCAACTTAAACCGTTCACACAGAAAACTAGAAATACTTCTCAAAATGGTGTGTACATTGTTTCTCACACCACTTTTCATCATCACCATGTACACAGGGAAACTTGAAATTCTACTCAAAATAGCAACATCTATGCAACTGTCATTTGGGGTCAGGTCACAAACTGCATAATGTTTATACACTCTTTATCCTTGACACTCTCGACAAATTCCACACTTGACCCCCCCAGTACCCTCACTGCTCCTCTCATCACTTTCATCACCTGTATCGGAACTCAATACAGCAAATCACCTTTCTTCCTAATGAGGCCCTTCTTACGCACACCCAATCACCCACTGCAACTTCCGTACTTCTCCTCGCTAGCTTTTTATTAACCTTCTTTACCCATTCATTCTTCTTCCCATTCATTTTCACCCTCAAGTCTTCCACAACACAGTCTGTGTCACATGCTCTACCCAACCAGGGAGGCGACAGTCCGGTGTTGAGTTTCCTTCCCCTCATGAGCTCAAAAAGACTCACACCTGTAGATGCAGGAGGTGCCAACTGCAAACAATATAACTATCTCAGACGGCAACCTTTTTCTCTCCCCCACATGCACCTGCCACCCTCACAGCTTCCATCACACATCGGTTCACCCTTTCCACTGCTCTGTTTGCCTCGTGATGATACACCGCCATTCTTCTGTGTATTATACCACAATGTTTAAGATTTTCTTCTAAACATCCCCCTTTCAATTTAGGTAGAGGCTGTTACAGTAGTCAAGTTTCAAGAGAACAAGGCCTCGGGAGACAGTGAGCTTCTGGGGGAAGGAGAGGAAAGGAAGAATACCTCTGAGGAGGTGCAGTTGGTAGTGTGACTTCTTAGAGACGTCAGATATGTGAGGAGAGAAGGAGAGTGTGGAGTGGAAGATGACCCCAAGGTTTTTTGCCTTGCAGGTAGGAGCAGGAAGAGGGCAAAGAGAGGCCAGCCAGAGAGCTGCAGGGAAGGAGGGAGTGGGTGTGCCGATGAGTAGAATCTCAGTCTTACTGGCATTAAGGCAGAGGTCATTGGCGGCACACCATTCCTGGATAGCAGACAGTCAGAGATGAGGGAAGTAGAGGAGGCTGGAACCTGGGCATCAGGAACAAGGTCAATTTGGCAATCATATGCCTGATGTGGTGGCAGGGTGTTAGCCTGCTCTTTCTGGAAGACGTCCTGGTAATCGGCATACGCGAAGGTCAAAACACCTAGGAGAACGAGTACTTTTTTCTTTCTTTTGGTGCCTTGTCTTTCATCCTCTTGTGCCACTTGGTAACAGGAACTAAAACACTCCTTGGGGAAGGTCAACACCTTCGCTCGCCAATTGATTTGCTGGTTATGGGCCTCCAACCAAGGAATCCCCAGGATCATACGAAACTGAGGAGCGCCTATCAAATCGAAGACGATGTCTTCTCAGTGGCCATCCTGGCAAAGGAGTGTTGCGACTTCTCTGCAGTGGGTTACTGGTCCAGAGGACAACTGAGTACCATCTACCGCCTGTACGTTCTCCGATACAGCCTTTAGATGAATGAGAAGACCAATTTGGCCAGCAAGATCCTGATCTATGTAATTGGCTACGGCCCTGCTGTCTATGTATGCCTCGAGGGCATGCATAAAAGAGAGCTGCTGCTGACTAATCAAGATTACTGGGATGACGAGATGGGAGGTCTGTGGATCCTTCCCCTTGCTCGACAAACAGACCTCTACGTGTGCCGGGCGTTGGAGTTTTCTGAGTCGGACTTAGCTTCCCCAGCTTCCAGTGCTCCTAGCCTCCTCCTAGGTGGTTTCACCGGGCAATCCCGCAGGAAGTGTCCAGCCTTGCCACAATACAGACATAGTTGTTACTGATGCCTTTTCTCTCGTTCCGCCTTTGTTAAGGGGCCCTGAACTCTGCCGAACTGCATGGGTTCTGGGTAGTTTTCTGGTTGATGAGGTTGTGGTTCTCGAGGGCATACAAACATGGTTCTTCCTTCTGAATGGGCTCGGTCAGTCTTCCGGTCTTGCAGTCTGTGGTCAATGCACACCACAAGATCAATGAATTCTGCACAATCGTCGGAAGGATTCACGACTTGGGCTAGAACGTCCTTTAATTCTCCCCGTAGACCCCCATGAAAGAGCGTGGTCCTCTTTTCTTCCGGCCAGTTAGTCTCTGCTACTAGTCTATTAAACATGGCTATATAAGTTAACAGGTCTTGGTTTCCCTGTCGTAGTGACAGGAGTTCGTTGTCCAGAGTTTGGCCCCTAGTGTGTTGGGCAAACAAATTTTCCAAATCTCGTTAGAAACCAGTGAAATTCCGTAACAATGGGTCATCCCGATTCACCAGGGGGATGGACCAATCCGCTGCGATTCCTCCTAAATAAGACAAAACAAAGGCAACTTGTGATTGTTCATTAGGAAACGCCCCTGGCCGGCATAAGAAATGCAGACGGCACTGATTCATTAAGACCGCAAATTTGTTTGGGTCTCCGGAAAAGCGTTTGTGAGGGGGCTAGCGGTGGCGCCCCTGGAAGGCCCACCTGCAGCGGAGCTGTCGCAGGGTTGACAGAAGGCTGAGTGCCTGGCAACGGGGCTTGTCCAGCTTGGTGCTGCAGCATTTGTCGTGCTTTTTCTTCTGTTCAGTCTCTGTTTACAACTAGCTCTCGCCGCAAGGCGTTTGTCTCTTGTCGGGCAGCATGGACCTCGGCCCGTAATTCCCCTAGTAGTTGTGCAAATTGGTCAGTATCGGAAGTCTCCATGATACCTGGACAGATGTTTCAAAGTTGGCTTTGCTTTCTGTCACGCTCACCTTAGCTCTGCGGGGGTATCAGGAACCTTCTCTCGGAACCTTCTCTATTTGCCAAGAGGACTGCGCCTGCAGGGGAAGTAAGCAGAACTGAAAACCGGGATCTGAAGTAGCTGTAACCCCCTCCCCTACTCTCCCTGGTCTCCCTCCTCTGCAAACCTTCCCAGTATGCATGTGCTCACCTTAGGGAATTAAAGGGCTGGCACTCCATCCTGCTCTCTCTCTTTCTGTAGCAGTGGCGCAATTGTCCAATTCCACCAGTTGCTTCACTGAATGAATCTGCCCAGACCTGCTGCGGATTGGAAACTCTGCACTTTTGAAGCGTGTTGTTCAATGGCTTGAAGCGTGTTGTTCAATGTCTTACTCTATGTTTTTGCACAATGTCCTAGCCAGAAACTGCGTGCTGATGTCTTGTTTCAAATATACTGGCGAGATAGTGCTTTTCTCCTCTTGCAATTCCTTTGCTGTGTGGCCTTTCTGCTGATGTCCGTGGCTGTTAACTTCCTTTTTCTGCATTTGCTGCTGATTATGCCTGAAGTCTGTGGCTGCTTTTACAAGTAATGTGCGCCCTGTTTGTCTTCTTCCCAGGTGTTATCCAGAGCTGTGTAAAGCAATATGATGGGCCGCGCCTGTAGAGGGGGTCGCAACCCCGAAGTAGGTGCTGCTGGCAGGAGGGGCCGTGGGCCCAATGTGAATGTTGCTGTCTGGAAGGGCCGCGGACCCAACGTGGAATGATGCTGGCAGGAAGGGCCATGGGCCCGATGTGAATGTTGCTGCCGGGAAGGGCCGCGGACCCAACATGAATGATGCTGGCAGGAGGGGCCGTGGGCCAGATGTGAATGTTGCTGCAGGGAGGGGCCGCGGACCCAACAAGAATGATGCTGGCAAGAGAGACCGCAGGCCTGACGAGAATGCTGAGGCAAGATCCAGGCAGGTACGGGAGCTAAGGCAGGTTACAGTAGCGAGGGGTTGCCTAACAGGTGATGGGGCCCGGAGGACTGCGGTGAACGGGCCACTGTCAGTAGACAGAAACAACGCAAAGCATGGATTGAAGCCTGGGTGTGGCTTAAATAGCCAGCCACACCCAGGGAGTGAAAAGACTAGACTGCGGGCCCCCAAGTATACTGTTGCCTCATATCTCCTCCATGTTACACTGTAATTGGATCCAAGAGCGCCATGCTCTGGTCCAACTGGGTTCCCTGGTGCTAGCTGAACATTGGAGAGCTCCAAATAACCTATGAGGGGCTCTAAGGTCGTGTGTGTATGGTTTTGCTTTAAGGGTGGTGGGAGCTGGGACAGAAGGAGTTGTGACAACTATATTCTTTATATTTTATTTATACCCCCATCGAAGGTGTACTGTATTATTTATTTTTGTCCTTCTCCAGGGTGGGTGGAGTCTTTATTTTTGTCCACGTCCACGGTGTACTGTAATCTTTATTTTCAGGTCCTCTTTTTAGGGTCATTTTGATCTTGAGGGTAGTGACTCAACTGCTCATGGTAGCGGGCACAACTTTGGACCGTAGGACTGCACATGTGATCATCCTCAGTGGAGACAACTGATGTGGTGTTGTGAACTGCTAAAGCCTTCCACATACAGGTAAGCATTCCATTTGACCATGATATGTATGTGTGCAGTCTGTCAGAACGACTCCTATAGCTGCTTCAAATATATGTCTAATTGTTTTCAGGTGTGTTGCCTCATCCTGTGCCCAGACTCCCTGAGACGCTACCCAAGCACCCTATTTGCACCCAAATCCCTATTCCCTCTGCTGGACACTAGCCCTCCTAGCACCAATGCGGAAGCCCAGTGTTAGTTGGAGGCACCACAGCTGTGACATCAGGTAAGGTTGTGGACTGTCATATATATGTTCATGACTGGTGACATATGCATCCCAATTGTGGTATGATATGACACTCGTAGAGTTTTCATGGATGATATGATTAGGTAATGATTGGGTGATGATCACTCTCACTGGAGATGTGAGTTGCCCTACATGATTGTGTGTGTGCATGTCTCCTCAATCATCTATTCATGTGCTTTGGGTTACTAGTTGCACAACCATGATTTGCTGCTTGGGGTCAGTCTCCTCAGGATGTTCACGTGCACATGATTTTAGTGAGGGATGATGCAGTAGCTTAATTTTTTGTGTGGCATTACATTTGCATTCCTGTCACATCAGCGTTGCATGCGGTCTCCTGACGTGTGTCATGTCCAGTAGCCACTCCATTATCCGGAGTGGATTGGCTTATTAGTATCTCTGGTCATTTCACAGTAGGCCTCTGCACCCTGGCCTTCTTCTGTGTGGGGTTTCCAAATTTGTCAATGGGAATATGGTTGGCCTTGTAGTAGAGGTGTGATTATGGGGTCACATTGGGTATCATTTCAAAAGTCAATTTATTTATTAGGTATATAACTCGTTAATATGAACTTTTACCCATGTTAACAACATTTATATAATCCATAATACATTTAACAAATATTAAAAGTATTTGAATACAAGATACATGCAAAAACATGTTCATTATCCATTAAACCTAAAACATTCACAAATGTATATTTTATATTTCATTTTGTTCAACATATTAAGGAGTAAGTAAACCAATCTATTAACAGGCACCTCCCACAATTCTAATACATTCAATCGGATTAGGAAATGTATTACTGCTGCAGTTAATGGAGGGTAAGACCCACTAAACAGGATAGACCACCATTTTTCAAAGGTTAAAATTGGATACCTCAGTATAGATTTATCAAAATAAATAGATCTCAGTTCAGCTATAGTCAGGCATTCCATCAGGAAGTGAAGTACAGTTTCCTGAGCTATTTTACAAAATCAGCACTTACACATCGCATTCTTAAACATATAGATCTATAGGTGTCATTAGAATATTTCTCCAAATATTTGGGTAGACAATTGTAAGATTTGATCTCTCCCTCAAAATTAGTAAAAGCATTATGGGCCTCATTACATGGTAGGCGGTAACCATGGCGCTATTAGCCGGTATTTTACCGTGTCCGCCTTGGTGGATGGCGGAATTACCGCCCAACTCCAAGGTGAGCGGGGGCGGTAATTCCCCATTCACCAAGGCTCTTCCCCATTCCCATTTTTGCCCCCATAGGGCATAATGGGAATGGGGAAGGTGCTAATTACGGTACCGCAAATTGCGGTACCGTAATTAGCTCCGAGGTCACTTTACGGCACCCAACTTTAACGGCTGGTAAAACCAGCCGTTAAAGTCGGGTCCCGCAAAGGGAACTCGTAGTAAGGCGGTAGGGGTTTACCAGTAACGGTGCCCTTTACCGGTAAAGCCCTACCACCTACCGTGTAATGAGGCCCTATATCTTTTACATACTGTTTGAGTTATCTGCCAGTCACAACTCCATAATTTACTCTATGCTGTCTATGGATTAGTTAAGAGCAAATCAAGATTAATATATGCTTCTGGTAGGATTTTCATACAATCTAGCCTCCATATTTCTAGCATACAATCCAGACCTCTTTCTAACACATACTTCCATATAGAAAATGAAGATGTAAGGGCTGCAGTTCAAATATTCCTAAACAGAGCAAGTTTCTCCACTGAACCATAACCAGTAGCGAGAGCAGCCCCAACTCAAACTGAATCACGGGCATTCGAAAACCATCTGGGAAGGCTAACAATTTCCTCCAGAGTATTCCCTCCAAATATTACCAATTTATATCCATTTGGTAAAACAAGATGTGAGCACCATAAGTGAGAACTAAAACTGTTGTTTATAGAACAATAACGCTGAGCATAGTGAAAAACGGTCATGTTTTTAATGCATCATTAGACCTTGTGCTGCCAAGGCCTTGGCCTTCGATCTTAGTTTTAAAAGGTTAGGTTGATCTCGCTTGTGGCCATTAAAACATTATCCCAAATGGCAATATTACCTCATCAGCCGGAGTGGGGTATTAGTCAGATTCCCAATTAAAGCTAGCTTTTTTCCTCCATGCTTGCGGGAGAATCCTCAAAATATTAGACTTTTGTATATTGATCTTCAGACCATTTTCACTGGCCTATCGCTCTAATGCAGTTAGCCACCTTCGAAGACCAACCTCAGTTTGATCAAAAAGAACAAAATCATCAGTGTACAAAAGCCATTGTGCGGAACACTTACATATTCAGGGAGGGAAAGCACAAGCCTTCTCCAGATGGTTGCATAGATCTGAGATAAATAGATGATTAAAAAGCAGCAGACCAAGGGGACTACCTTGTTGCAAACCCCGCTGAGTTAAAATACGAGAGGATAATCCCTCCCTGATATTCAAGCAACCTCTGATTGACGTCTGGCTATAAAGACCAGTTAGCAGCTCCAACCCGCTAGCTTTCTCCACAGTAGTCCCCTGTCAATACTAGAGAATGCTAGCTGGAAGTTGATAAAAGCCAAATACAGCGACGTTTTAAAATTTAAAATAGCTTATGCCTACCATAGTGATAAAATAAAAACATTCAAGGGGGTCCAAATGCCTTTAACAAAGCCAGATTGATTTAGTTCTGACATTCCAGAAGCCTTGGTCCAGTCCATCAGTTTAGACAGTAATAGGACAACAAATATTTTACCAGGTGGGTCTAAAATGCAATCGGGTGGTAATTAAGAGGTGCTGCTGGATCTCCCTTGTTGGAGACATTATGGACGTCTTCCAAGATGGGGGGAATCTGTCTGCTTCTTAAAATCTGATAAAAAATGTACATTAAAATGCCAGACCATTGCTCAGGATACATCTTCATTAAGGCATTGGATATTCCATCAGGCCCACGGGCTCTTGATACACTACTATGAGTTAGTACATGTAGGACATCTTCCATATCAAAACGTAGGAGCCATTCACATACTGGAGGATGATCGTTATCATAATCTACGTATTTGTAATCTCCAAAAAACAGAGAAAAGTGTCTCATCTCCAAGGATCATTTGAAATAGGGTACTTGAAGTGCCTGGATGAGGAACAGAAGGTGCTGTTTGAGCACATATTAGCGTGCCCTGTGAAGCCCTTGTTGAGAGCACCCTTGGGCTAGATTTGGGTGTGTTTGCATTCCCCATTGGGCTACACCCGCATTTCTGCTTCCAGCCCAGCCACTAGGAGCTGTGAATGAATCACGACAGCCTAGCAAGGGGACACCTCTACACCCCCAAACCCACCTGGAAAAGGGGGGCACTGAGAAGCAGGGCACATGCTCTCTCTGGGCTCACTGCCACCCAGCAGAGCCCAGCGAGGATGACCGAGCATGCCGCAGAGCTCTTTACAGAATTTGGTGTGTGGTGGATTGTGTTGCCTGTGCTGCAGGTTGATGTTGAGTCTGCCTTTCTTTTCAACAGATCCTGAACCACTCCTTCAAAAACCATAACACAGTGCAGAGTATGCCACAGAGTGTGGTGGAGTGTGTTAACTGTGCTGCAGACTGCTGGAGAGTCTGCCTTTCTTTCAACTGATCCTGCACCACTCCTTCAAAAACCATAGCACAGTGCAGAGCATGTCACGGAGTGTGGTGGAGTGTGTTAACTGTGCTGCAGACTGCTGGAGAGTCTGCCTTTCCTTTCAACTGATCCTGCACCACTCCTTCAAAAACCATAGCACAGTGCAGAGCATGTCACGGAGTGTGGTGGAGTGTGTTACCTGTGCTGTAGGCTGCTGGAGATTCTGCTTTTCCAGTTACCTGTGTTCGCTGTGTTTTGTATGCTTTGTGTGCGGACACTACCTGCAGAGAGTGTGAGGAGTGTTCCAGGATTCCCGGTGAGCCTGATGAGCCCAGACGCTCCATCCACCTAAGCCTGTGAGCTGTTTCCCAATTGGAATAAACCAGGAGAAAGTAAGACAACAGGACTGCTGTGAGGTGCATTGAACGCGGTGTCAGCAGCATGAGGACGAGAAGTAGAAGAGTCAGTATCACGGTGAGCCTGCCAGAGTGTTGGAAACAAAGATGGGAGTGGTCAGAAAATAGTGAGCAGATTAACAAGTGCCCATACCTGGCAAACGGTAATATAAAGGGAGATATTTCTGTAGGTACCATTGCAAAGGAGGAGATTTGAACACCACAGTGCCTGTTTTCTTCTAAAAACGCTGTTCGAAAGATGCCAAAGTTTCACCATTAAAGAAAGTAATTGCACTGATCATAATATGTTGATTGGAACTTTATTAAACAGCAGTCAAAATTACAAATATAAAACGGCTGGAAAATTAACAATAAATAACGGAAAGTGGCCTTATTCTGCAGGGGTGGAATAACATTAAACAAAAATCACTGAAACTGAAACTGTGTTGATGGGAAAAAACAAAAGGCACATAAACGCACATTTGACGACACCACATGAGCAAATAAATGAGAGTTAAGATAAGCGGAGCATGCACTCAAAAGCAGGCACTGAACCTGGGAACAATATAGATATGCAATTAAACAACTAAGAAATTAATACAAGAATTGATACATGGCAAACAAAAAAATATGCCCTCAAAAAGATAGAGAGGCCATGCTGAAGGTGGTGGGACAATCCAATTCCAGAAATGTTTGGTCTCTCATCAATTCAAATTTCCATTCCAAAAGTTGTGCACAGAGCAATATAATAACAGAAGATACATGGCAAGAACATTTAAGAAGTTAACTGTACACAAAACCAACAAGAAACTTGAAGGAGCCCCACATTGAAGGGCCATGGGAAGGGCCATGGGAATTGAATTTTATAGTACACGCAGTAGAGGAAGCAATCAAAAAAAGCCTCATTTCCATGAGCAGCTGGACCAAATTAGATGACCGACGACATTCTAAAATAAAACAGTAGATCATGAGCAAAGGTCCTGAAAGTACTAATCAAAGAGATCATAAGGTCCAAACAATTCACAACACCTTGGAAAAGATCAATAATAATACCCATCTACAAGAAGGGAGATCGGAAAAATCACATGAATTATCGCCCAATCTCTTTTCTAGATGCAGACAGCAAGATCTTTGAAAGCATAGTTTTGAATGAACTAGAAACATGGGCAGAGAACAAAGGAATTATGCCTAAGCAACAAAACAGCTTCTTAAAAGGGCTATCAACATCACCTAATGGCCTGGCAATTAATCTAATTTCCAGCAAATCATTTCAAAAAGGTGGACCCATAGTGCATGGATTGATCTCTCACAGGCTTTCGATACTGTCAACAGAAGCCTGTTGTGGAGTAAGCTGCAAAAATGGAGACTACCGCAAATGGAGACTACCGCAACCACGGTTAGCCATTATTGTGGAACTTCTTAGACACAAAAAACTGCAGATCAGATTTGACAGGACAGGCAAGCTGAGTAACCCAATAACATCTGAAAGAGGGGTCAAACGGGGTTCCAGATTAGCCTCGTTCCTTTTCAATCTTTATTTGTCAGGTCTGTCCAAAAGCCTGGATAATGTCGGGTTGGCGGGTCCGAAAGTTGGTAAAGCTAAACTTACATGGATTGCATATGCAGATGATATTGTCCTCTTGGACTATACTCCCATAGTACTTCAACGCCTATTAAAAACCCTGGGAGAGTATTCAGAATTAAATGACTTGAAGATCAATCCAAGCAAGTCAAAAATAGTAACATTCAGACGGTCACCAAAGCATGTTCCGCAATTCGCTTGGCTAATGGGGGGACAGGCTATCTCAGTAGCGAACAAGGTCATATACCGAGGTTTCTGTCTATGGGGCTATACAACAAAAAGTCTGTTAATGCAAGCTTTAGAGTGCAAAATAATACACTTGGGTGCACAAATTAAAATAATTCTGCACATCTACTGCAAGTAATCACTGCTCCCATTGGTAAAATCCAACACAGGAAAGATAGTCCCATCTATTATCTGTGGTCTTGACATAAACCCAATGACAAAAAGCATCAACTGGGATAAGATTGAAGGCAAACTATGGAAATACATTCTACAAGTACCTCAGTCTTTACTGATGACATCACTGAGGTACGAGTTGGGTTTGGAATCCTTAAGATCACAGATCAAATGGAGGGTGCTCTCCTCATATGGAAAGATCATAAATCCACGCAATAACTCATTGTATGAAAATATAAAATACATGCTAGGGCAAAATAATAATCCCTTCATAGAAGATCTCAAAACACGGGTATCTGAAATTCTGTCAAAATATGAGAGGGACGAAACAAATCTTCTACAGAATCACATGAAGGCTGAAGAAGCCACAAAGAGGGCAGATTGCATTAGTACAATCTCTGCGATGTGGGGATCAGGGCTATATCAATCATTGTCATCATGTGATAAACTCAGAGAATGGTGCCCTAGGTATCTGAGATGCTTCCTGAATTCACATTGGAGAACAGAATTTTTGAGATTTCGCCTCAATCTATTACCAACAATGGAGATACAACACAAAAGATATAAGCAGGTCAATGCAGATAACAAGTGTGACTATGACATACAGGCACAATCCTCAAAACATCTCATGACAAAGTGTGCAGGAACAGAGGAACTTAGAGCAAAAAAGCGGTCAAGATGTGTAGACAAAGATTGGTGGATATCTACAACATCCTTTTGGGAAAGACTAGTGTCAGGCAATGAATCAGGACTGACAATGGAAATTCTGAAAATCCTCAAGGAGTTATATTTGGTCACACAAAAGAAGAAAACATAAATAATTGTACATATAAAATTACTGTTATAGTAATACTCCTTTTTAATGATTTAGTGAACAAAATGAACAGACTCACAGAATCACAATTATCATGCTTTTATGTGTTTTCATATATGTTTAATACATATATGTAATCTTAATTCAAACCACCTTTCTAAAAAGCTGTTTTAGAGCTCGAACGCAAAGAAAATTAAAAATAGGGTTGGACTGGAGGGCCATCTGTGGATTGTCTCCTTGCTTAATTAGCCTTCGGATCCCTCCCTAGAGGACGTTACCACCAGCATGTTTTCTGCATCTCGTTGGTGCATAATCACTCTATAACCTCTCACCCACTTTTTAAATTCTAACTTAAATTGATCAGTTGTTTTAAGATGAAGTGAAATTTTTATTCTATGAATGTTCTTAATCCCACATCTTAAAACCTGTTTTTTCTCCATAACCTCCTGATCATAGATGTTTTATGTCTAAGTCTGGGGTAAGAGGACACGGATTGATGTATCATAAAAGTTTGCAAATCCTCTGTAAAAATATCATTCGTCCAAATGCCAGCAATAACAGCCTCCTTAAGCACACCGTCCAGATATGTATTACATCTATCCAAACTGGAAGCATTCCATTTTAATCAATTCATGCCATGATTAACTTCCATTACAAAAGGATAATCACGTGTGCATTGCTTAATTATAGATAACTGCCATTTGGTTGTCAATAGAGCATAGTCACTTGAGGAGTTAAAGCATACAGTTCAATTCTGAATATAAGACAAAATGGCTTTGACACAAAAAGATAATAATTTATAGCCAACTGGTCATTCCTTCTCCAGGTAACACGTGCCAGAATGTCCCCTTCACAGCCCCATTGGTCATACATAAATCTCTAGACTAAATCAATTGCCTGCCCCTGTCTCTAGCTTGTAGCTTTACCTTAGCCTGCATGGGCAAATACACATTCCGATCTTGATAGATGACATTAAAGTCTCCCCCTATGATAATTGATGAGATTTCCTAATTCTGCAAACAAGTATCCAGCACATTAGCCAAGGCATTTTAAAACTCACCTGTGCGAATAGTGTGTGGGAGTGAGGGGTCGTTTGGGCCCCCGCCATACATTCAGTACAGCTTGGACCACTTGCTCTTCCAATGGTGGGGGACACCTCCATTGCCCTTATGTTAACATCAGCCTTATGCTGGCATTGGCATAGATGGAGCTGTTGCGAGAGACATGTGGCATCCATTTTGTACACCCTCGACTCCATCTTTTTGGACTAGGCCCCACTGCGATAATACAAAAAGGCTTCTCTCCCCTGTGCAGTGTTGCGCGTACCTCGCACATGGCCCAACCCTTTCTCACTGTGTCTGAAAGTTTTGCAGCTCCATTCCCATGCTCAAGCCGGAGGCAACTGCAACAAAAACAAATGTAACATCTCGTTCTTCCTCTGAGTTCGCAGTCCCGTATGTGAACTGGCCTGAGCCAGGCCTTGTAGCTCATCTTGAGGAACTGGACCTTGACGTCCTCGGTCTCACTGAGACATGGTTCATGGCCAGCTCTGTCACCAGCTTTGACACATTCCTACCTGACTGTTACAAGATATTCTCCGTGCCCAGGCCCAACCGTGCTGGTGTGGCCCTTATCTTCCCTGAGTCGATTCCTGCCACTGTCATTCTTACGCAGACCTACTCCTCTTTTGAATGCCTTGTCTGCCGTCTCTCTCTCTCTCCTAGCCATTCCCTTACTGTGGCTACTATCTATAGGCCACCTGGTCAAATGTCCTCCTTCCTCTCCGAGTGGGCGGACCTCTCCTCCTCACTCCTGTCCTCAACCACTCAACTCCTCTTTCTTGGAGACTTCAACTTCCACTTGGATGCCTCCTGTCCCCCCTCTGGTCTCTTTCGCGACCTCTGTGACTCTCTCTCACTCTCTATTCTCTCGTCTGGGCCAACTCATTCTGCAGGGCACCCCCTCGATGCTCTGATCTCTTCTGACCTTCCCCTCTCCGTACCTCTAACCACTCCTCTCTCCTGGAGTGATCACTTTCTCCTATCCTCCCACCTCTCCTTCCCTACCCCTCAGGCAAAGCCACCCTCATCACTGCCACCCTCCTTCTCGCTCATCCGACCCATGAAGCGCGTGTCAGTTGAGGCTTTCGCTGCCACCTTCTTTCCCCCCTCCCCCTTCGGCTGACACCCACCCTGACACAGCCCTCTCCATGCTCCACTCTGCTATATATGATACTCTTGATATCCTTGCCCCTGCCATGAGAATCCGCCTGAAGCCCAAAGCCAAATGTAACTCCTAGTATGACTCGGATCTCGTCACCCTAAAACGCAAGTGCAGGGTGGCAGAGAGGAAATGGCGTGCTTCATTTTCATCCTCTTACAAACTGGCCTGCCGCCTGCTCCAAAGGCACTACCGGCTCTCCGCTCTCACCAAGAAGAGAGCCCTTATCCAAACCCGCATCTCTGCGGCATCTAACAATTCGGCCGAACTCTTTAAAATCTGCAAGGAGCTGGCCAACCCTGCTGCAGTCTCTACCTCTCCTGTCCCCTCCCAGGCCCTCTGCACGGCACTGGCCTCTCACTTCATCTCCAAAACTCAGGACATCCTGTCCTCACTCTCCTCTAATCACCTCCCTCCCTCTATCCCCTGCTCTTCCTCTATCTGGCCATTCTGCAGCCACCCCTCCTCCCTCCTTCTCTGCCTTTTCCCTTTTCTCTGCTGACGAGGTTTCCAGACAAGTCCGATCTAAGAAAGTCTTGTCAAAACAGGTTCACCCCTGTCCATCCAAAACTATCAAGGACCACATCGACTCCCTGGCTCCTGCCCTGGCTGACTTTTGCAACCACTCCTTCGCCTCTGGAGTCTTCCCATCCCCCCTTAAACACTCCCTTGTGCACACTCTTCTTAAAAACCCCTCTTCTGACCCCTCCTGCCCGGCTAACTATCGCCCAATCTCCATCACTCCCTTCCTGGGCAAGCTCCTGGAGAAACTGGCCATCTCCCAGTTTAATCTCCATGCTGAATCTGTTGGTAGTCTTCATGACCATCAGTCTGGCTTCAGAGCTGCCAGAGCACGGAAACTGCTCTCCTGAACATCCGTGAGGACCTGCTCTCGAACCTTGACTCCAACACTCTGTGTGTTCTCATTTTGCTCGATCTCTCTTCTGCCTTTGATACTGTCAACCATGCCATCCCGCTCAACCGTCTCCGTGATAACCTGGGTATCACCGGTCAGGCTCTGGCATGGCTGACCTCTTTCGTCTCCAATCGACCCTCCCAAGTCCAACTGGGGTCCTTCCTCTCTGACTTCTTTTTCTCTACCTGTGGTGTCCCCCAGGGGTCTAATCTCACTCCGTGGCTTTTCGCCCAGTATCTGGCACTCCTTGCCCACTGCATCGCCGCTCTCTGCCCCAACTTTCAGTGCTATGCGCATGATACCCAGCTCATTTTCAGGCTACCCTCGGCCTCCTCCTCTACTTACCTCATTTCTGACTGTCTGTCTGCTATCCAGGAATGGTGTGCCGCCAATGACCTCTGCCTTAATGCCAGTAAGACTGAGATTCTACTCATCGGCACACCCACTCCCTCCTTCCCTGCAGATCTCTGGCCGGCCTCTCTTGGCCCTCTTCCTGCTCCTACCTGCAAGGCAAAAAACCTCGGGGTCATCTTCGACTCCACACTCTCCTTCTCTCCTCACATATCTGATGTCTCTAAGAAGTCACACTACCAACTGCACCTCCTCAGAGGTATTCTTCCTTTCCTCTCCTTCTCCCAGAAGCTCACTGTCTCCCGAGCCCTGGTTCTCTCGAAACTGGACTACTGTAACTGCCTCTATCTAAATCTGCCTGCCTCTACACTCCGCCCTCTGCAACTTATCCAGAACAGGACTGCAAGTTCAAAACCCTCTGCGTTGTCCACAAGGCCTTCTGGGGCATTGGGCCTAAATACCTTCAACTCTATCTTCCTAAATATCTTCCTTCTCGAGCTCTTCGCTCATCCGCCTCCAACTCCCTCAGGGTCAGCTGCTTCTCCAAGCAACGAGTCGGGGCTAGATCTCTCTCTGCGGCAGGGGCCTCCCTCTGGAACAGCCTTCCTGCCTCCCTGAAACTTGAGGAGAACCATCTCCAGTTCCGGAAGCACCTCAAAACCTTTCTCTTTGCTTCTGCTTTCTCTCCCCCTCTCCCCTGCTAATTCTTGAACTGAAACTGCACTGAATCTGCAACAGGGCCACTCTCACCGATCTCGGTCCGTGGCCCAGCAACTCTACACTTGCACTGCCTTCCTGGCAACCCCAGCACTGCAGGACTGTCTCTGTATCCCTACAGCCCCCTTCCCAGCACTTGTCTGCACTTACCTTGCACTTGCCACCAGCTGGTCCAATTATTTATCTATTATTCTACCCTGTACTGCACTTTTCCCCCCTCCCTTTTCCCCATGCACTTTTTCCCCTTCCCCCTATCCATGCACTTGCGCGATCTGAATGGCACCTGGCCTAGTAGGATCGATGTCTGTCTTCCCTCTGTTCCCCCCTCCCTGCCTCGTCGTGCCTTGAAACACTTGTGTATAGGCGCGTTACAAATGCCATATCATATATCATATCATATATCATATATCATATATCAGATCCATCTCCACAAACCTGCCCGTGCCCTCTTACCCTCGCTGTTGGAAAATTACTGCCAGTACACCTTGTGTCCCTGTAAGGTATTCTCTTGATGTACGAGATACGTGACCCTGTCATGAAGTCTACCCAAGCATGCCCCTAGCTAAAATCAGACCTTTGTCACAGTATATTGCATCCTTCAACTAACAAACGTCAACATGCCCCCAGTCTCTTTGATGAATCCAGACCCACCCCACGATCGATGTTATCACACTGGTCAAGACCCTTAACCCGGTACCCCATATAAATCCCAACAAGTGATGGTGTGATTACCTATATGCAATTTATAGGTTTATGATGATTTGTTCAAAGGAGCTGTAATGACTATTGTTTAGTGCATGTTCAATGGTAGTATCTCATGTTAGCTTAGTTAGCGGCCATCCCGCCTCACAGCGACCTGACCCTCACTCCTGCTTGGACACAGACAGATGGACCTCGTGGCGCTCACCCTCCCGCCAACCCAGCAGCCAACCACGGAGCAGCACCTATATGCACCTATACAATGCGAGCCTGTGCCCAATCATAATGAACTCTGCAACATTTATGTCTGACATCATTTATGATGTTTTCTGCCCTTAAAATCAATTGTAAGTGTATTGTTTGTCAGAGCGCTCTCGGGCAGTAGAGTTCTCTGGATGCCAATTTCTTATAAAAGAAAGACTAAATCTCGCAATCTGTTCTCTTAGTCTCATTCCCCGTTGGGGTGTGTCTATTTATTGGTATTGCACGTGCTAAAATGGGGATGGGCCTTTACATTTGGTGACCCCCCGCGATGTGATTAGGACAGGTGCCCTGAGGCCCTGTGCCGTGCAGCGAGATCCAGGACGCCCCCCTACAAAACTATTGCCTCCGCGGCCAGTCCGTGCACCCAACTAGAGGGTCCAAGGGTTCCCGTTTTCCGAGTACCCAACTAAAAACTGCTCGCCGAGGTGGGCCACGGCTTGGTTGCGATGCAGACCAGATTGTGGGTAGACCGTGAACAGTGGCTCTCGGACCGCCCGACTGAACATGTGAGTACCTGTTGCAAGACTTCAAGGGGAGAAAAAGAGGGTTTGGGAGAAGGAGAACATATAACAGAGTGGTTAACATAAAAGGGGGCAAAGTTAGGGTCTGTGTGACTGTCACTGAGGCTTTTTGTTATCTATCCTTTATATTTCCATTAGGTTTTGTGGAGAAAACAAAAAAGAGGTAAAGAGGTACAAGGGATCCTAGCCCGAAGGGGGTAGAAAGCAGCACCGCATAGCATTGTCTCATCCAGTGCAGGTAAATAAGTGAAGATAAAGAGAAAACAGTAGGAGTCTCATATATTTAGTAGACTCGGAGTAGTAATTTAGAATATTCTTTTTCCGTGTGAGCAGAACTCTTGGTGAGGTAGATTGAGGTGGGGAGTGCATGAGAAAGCAAGGTTGAGGGACATAAACTGAAATAATTAAAAGGGGGAATAACTAAGCAGGGGAGCAAAGCGAAGGTAGTTCATGTTATATGTTTATGTGTTTTATGTTTATGTGCAACAGTGTTACATGTTGTTCTGTTAGTAAGTGCCTATGTATCTGTGAATCGAAAGAATTAATGTTGATAAGGAAAATTGGCAATGACATGTGTGAGTAATATGACAAACATGTTGAATATCGGCAAATAATGAATACTCATTGAAATAATTTGTGCTTCCAGGAAGGTGGTGTAAGTAAAAAGGTTGTTGAAATATTGTTGGTGCCAAAAGTCAAACAAGATTGAATAGAAGTGTCATAAGATAGAGATTGTTGACCGATTGACTGTGTATTTATACTCAGAAAGCTAAGTGATCACAAATAAAAGTACAAAGACGCCATTATGGGGGTAACAACACCATTAGCACACATTTGTCAGCATCTTCCTTTGTATAGTGAGAAAATACAGAAATATCATGATCAGTGGGTGGTGGAAAAAAAAGGAGACAGCGTAATGCCTATATGGTCGGAGGGAGGGTATTTTGACAAGAGGGTATTGGATCTTGTATCCACACACTTGCTCACAAAGTACAGGGGAAAGCAATTGCAGAACAGAAGGCAAGTGCTAGATTTGTGGTGAATGTTTGAAGAAGTAGCGCCTAGCGGCGAGGTGAGTAAGGACACGATAAGTGAGAAAGAGAAGGTGCCGGAGGGAGGAGATGGGGCTACAGGCGGAGAATGTACGACAACCACAACAGAGAGTGACCCTACTAGAATATACCCATTGATGACAAGGCCTTTAGTGGGATACAGTGAGCCCCTGTATGTGCCAGCATGTACCACACCAACGACCCTGGAAACGGCATCAGCTACTGTATCGCTCCCGCATGAAAGAGGAGAGCTGTACGGCCCAACCAGTGCCCCTCCAGTGAATTTAGCGCGGCTAACAGGAGATTTAGACAGGCAGCTTGCGCATGCACAATTGGAGATAACATGGCTACGAGCCTTGTGCGACAGGGGTCAGATGTTGCCAGGGGTAGGGGAAGTACCACCATTGACGTTGGGCGACCTCACACCTCCGCCAAGAGGGGCAGGGGGATCCACACCATCCCCGCCACCACTGCCGACGCCGATACCAAAAGGGCAAGAGAAAGAGTGGCAATCAGGTGAGTTGCTATTCCATTTGAATGGCAAACCCGTGAGAATAATACGGGCAACAACCCCGGACAGCCAGAGAGGGGACGCCCAGGAAGGAAGGGAACAAGAGGAGGAGGTAGAGGAGGTATGGAGTGATTTAGATGAATATGAAGAAGGAGTGACAGCAGCGGGATCTCCGCTGACATTCCCATTCGACCAAGAAGATGAAAGTGCTGCACCAAGATGTCAAGGGAGGTTAAGGCAAAGAGTAGTGGTGAGTAAAGCAAGAAAGGGAACGGTAAGTAAGAAAGGTGGAAAAATAAAGCCGCAAATGCCGCTAGTACACAAAGGAGCAGGGAGGCGCCACTACATAGCGTGGGCACAAATGGATAAGAATAACTTGTTGAAACTTCTCCCTCCACTTTCAGGTGGGGTGGGGAAATGGATACATGCATTCAAAAAGAAAAAAGCAGGAGTACCATTGGTCATAAGGGATGTGAGATGCATTGCGGAGAACGTTTCCAGATATTCCAGACTTACATCTAGTGATGCATTGCACTATGGAAGAGGAGGAGGAGCCTACGCAATTCATCCTCCGGTCGCAAGACCTATGGAGAAGTGAAACAGGTATGGCGTGGGACCAATCTACTGCCTTGTTCTACTTTATAATCAAAAAATGGCTCCCAAAGGAAGGACAGAAGGCCTTGGATAAAATAGCTGGGATAGAAACCAAGGGTTGGCCAGAGATTCAGAGCATAATTGTGCACCATTGTAGGAGGATCAAAGAAAGAGAAAAAGAGATAGTACAGCGAAGGTTGGCAGACGAGGTGAAGCTAATACAAAATAAATTAGTGATGGCCGCAACATGGGCTGCAAGTGGACAGGAGCAGTGGGATGGAGTGGAACAGTACGGAGGGCCCCAGTGGCAAGGGAGGCCAGTAAGAGGATGAGGTGGGTACAGAGGACCAAGGGGGGGATTTGAAGGAATGGGAAATAGAGGATTTGGAGGGCCTGGGATGAGGGGAGGACCACAAGGGTCGTGTTGGAACTGCAGGAGGTAGGGGCATTATTCAAGGGAATGTAGAATGGGACCCATGGGTTATTACCAAGTACAGCCCCCTATGGGAAATGAACAACAGTATGGTCACCCACACCCAGGCAGTCCCTATGGGTTACCGATGGGAGGGAGTGGGCAGAACGAGCAATATTTTAATGAGCCCCAAAAGCAACAAAAGCAGCAGCACCAGCAACAACCACAGCAGAGGGGTATGCAACAACAAATGGCAAGACAAAATACTGTAGGAAATGCAAACAATAACATTTTTGAAATGTCCGCTAATGGCTCACCGGCACCTTTTCACGGTGCATCAGTAGTGGGAGATAATGTCTCCTCGGATCCAGGAACGGAGACGTATGCCAATACGGGCAGCCCACAGAAAGCACTTGCGTGTCCAGTCCTATTCACTGTAATACATGCAGAAGAGGAACCACTAGTGGGAGCAGAGATAGGCAACAAACAGTTTATCTTTATGGTAGACTCTGGAGCAGAAAAATCATGCCTCATGGAAGGCCAGTTCCCGCTCTCGGGAAGAAATTTGGAAACGCAAGGGTTCTCTGGGGCTATCTTAAAAGTTCCTTACACAAAAGATCTAGATATAACTGTGAGGGAAAAACAGTGCGCACACCTCTACTGTACCACAAAGAGGTGCCAATAAATTTGCTGGGAAGAGATCTCCTGAGCAAGTTAAACATGACAATCTCCTTCACTGAAAGGGGATAGTTTGTTCCACCCCAGGAGTGTGCCCTGTACGGGCAATGCTGATGATCAGCACAATGACAAACAAAGTTGCGGGAAGAGCGGTGCCCGTTGACATGGATATGTTTGTTTATGGTATCAAGGTGTTAGCACGGGTGGTGCCAGAAATAACAAGAAAAGAGTGGAAGGCACCCTCAGATTTTGTCTTATGCCCAATTGTGAATATAGATATTGTACCAGGAACAATTTTGTCTATTGACCTAGAGGGGGTACAGGTCTCGAGCAAACGTATTGCGGTAATAGGACTGGACACGCATGGGTGCGAGTGGAGAACGGTATTGTGCATAGACCCAAATATAATATTGCGCAACCTAACCAATGAAGAATTGTTCACTGACAGTGAGAGTGATGGGAAAATTATAATGAAGATAAGTATACTTTGTGATATCATGATCCAGCACAGGGAAATACACAATCTTCTTATGGCTAGTGTTAACGTGCCACCCACCATATTTGAGAATTACATGGAGAAGGTGCTGCCAGAAATATGGACAACAGGCCCCCATGATTTAGGGCTATTTCACAAAGTTACACCAATCAAAATAAAATTAAAACCAGGAGCAATACCGCCTAGAGTAAAACAGTACCCACTTTCAAAGGAGGCAGAGGAAGGAATGCGAGAGACAATAAATGCCCTGTTACAATAGGGGATAATAGTACCATCTAATTCACCATGTAATACAGTGATTTTTCCAATCAAAAAAGCGAAGGAAGTGGCTTGGTGGATGATCCAGGACTTACGCCCACTTAATGACGTCATACAGAAAGAATTCCCATTAGTTCATAATCCACCATCAATACCTAAAGATGCCACATGTTTCACAGTAGTGGATTTGAATAACGCTTTCTTCTCAATTCTGATTGACCCAAGCTCTCAGTACCTCACAGCGTTCACGCTAGGGGGGAACAGATTTGAACATTGCAGACTACCGCAGGGATATTGCGAAAGCCCCAGCATCTTTAATAGGATTTTGCATGAAGATCTCAGAAACATTGTGGCAGAAAGCACGATAATACAATACGTAGATGATTTACTTGTTTGCAGTAAGAGTGAAGAACAGTGCAGGGCCGATTCAATAACATTGTTGAATTTGTTAGACAATGGTAGACAAAGGAAAATTTCAATATTGCCTAGCAGAGGTACTCTACTTAGGACAGCTAATTTCAAAATATGGTAAAAGGATATTGCCCGACAGGGCAGCAGCCATACGCCATATGATAATATCAAAAACAGTAAAGGTCATGCAAAAGTTTCTCATCATATGTAATTACTGCCGCGCATGGATACTTGATTACGCAGCATACACACGCCCACTGCTGCAAGCACTGAAGGAAGCACAAAAGAATAATGTCCCAAAAAAATTGACAGATGAGATGATGACACAGTATTTCAAACTACAAGATCTTATTGAACACGCACCAGTTCTTGCGAACCCAGATTACGATAGGGAATTATACTTATTTTCACACTGCAATGGTACTCTAATGACTGTAGTGTTGACACAGAAAACATCACTAGGTCACAAGCCATTAGCCTACTACACCGGTACATTAGATTCAGTTATGCAAGGGCACTTTGCATGCGAACAAGCTCTCACTGCGGCGGCCTTCGCAGTAGAGAAAAGCACCACTATCGTGATGGGATGCTCTGTGACCCTATATGCAGAGCACTCACTGTTTGCTATCCTAGAAAGATCCAAATCAACATTAACGACACAAAGGGCAACAGCCTACGAGATAATAATATCGAGTCCAAATGTCCATGTAGTCAGATGTAAGACAGTAAACCCAGCCACATTCATTACTGAGACGTGTACAGTAGAAGACATGCAGGAACATGATTGTGCTGCATATGAGGGAGAAGAGGATGATATTCCAAAAGCAAGGGAAAATGCACTACAGGAAGGAGAGATATAGATGGATCAGCATCAATAGACAGTGAAACAGAGGAAAAACACGTGGAAGTGGCAGTTGTAAGAATGGAGGAAGAGGGATATGAGATCATTGCACAAAAGCACCTCCCATCTCATTACTCCACACAAGCAGCAGAATTGATTGCACTAATTGAGGTGTTACGCACTGCTAAAGGAGGTGCGGTAACGATATACTTGGATTTGGCATACGCCACCACAACAGTACACCCAGGGATGTCACGATGGCGAAGGAGAGGGTTCAGGAGAGCAGACGGGTCGCCAGTACAACATGCTGCATTACTAAATGAGTTGACAGAATCACTGGAAGAACCATCAGTAGTAGCAGTGGTGAAATGCCAAGCTCATACCAATAACACAGACGCAATCTCATTGGGAAACGCAGCAGCAGACGCAACAGCAAAATATGCTGCGTATTTCAATGTCCCACCAGCAATCGAATGCAATATCAAGACGCCAAGTACAGACACAATGGAAGAGGGATACAATACACCAATATCCCAAATAATAGAGCTTCAAAGACGCGCACAGGTAGAAGAGCAAGAACTGTGGGTCAAGAGAGGGTGAAAACAATCATCAACAGATTTAATATGGAGACAGGAATTAACAGGGAAAGTAGTGATGCCAGTGGAGTTGCTGGGAATAGCAATCCAACCACTACACTTTCCGACGCATGTAACTAAGCAACACATTGCAGCAGACATACAAGAACATTGGTTTGGAAACGGCATCAGCTACTGTATCGCTCCCGCATGAAAGAGGAGAGCTGTACGGCCCAACCAGTGCCCCTCCAGTGAATTTAGCGCGGCTAACAGGAGATTTAGACAGGCAGCTTGCGCATGCACAATTGGAGATAACATGGCTACGAGCCTTGTGCGACAGGGGTCAGATGTTGCCAGGGGTAGGGGAAGTACCACCATTGACGTTGGGCGACCTCACACCTCCGCCAAGAGGGGCAGGGGGATCCACACCATCCCCGCCACCACTGCCGACGCCGATACCAAAAGGGCAAGAGAAAGAGTGGCAATCAGGTGAGTTGCTATTCCATTTGAATGGCAAACCCGTGAGAATAATACGGGCAACAACCCCGGACAGCCAGAGAGGGGACGCCCAGGAAGGAAGGGAACAAGAGGAGGAGGTAGAGGAGGTATGGAGTGATTTAGATGAATATGAAGAAGCAGTGACAGCAGCGGGATCTCCGCTGACATTCCCATTCGACCAAGAAGATGAAAGCGCTGCACCAAGATGTCAAGGGAGGTTAAGGCAAAGAGTAGTGGTGAGTAAAGCAAGAAAGGGAACGGTAAGTAAGAAAGGTGGAAAAATAAAGCCGCAAATGCCGCTATTAGCACCTGTCAAAATTTACTATAGAGTGCACAACATGTCAAACATACAGTTCAGGAATGACGCTGAGGACACTGCCAGGAACATTTCCGCGTCCTGTGGGCCCATTCAGAGAGCTCCACATTGACTATGTGGACATGGGAGAAAGATGTAACGCAGCAAGATACTTCATTGTGATAGTTTGTCCCTTCTCACGGTGGGTGGAAGCTAGACCATGCCCCCACCCAGATGCGAAGTGCACCGCGAAATTCCTAGTATGAGAGGTGTTCTCAAGGTGGGGAATATATGATGTAATAAAGATCAGATAATGGCACACATTTTGTGAATGACCTCTTCAAGGACGTAACGTCATTACTGGGGGTCAAACATAAACTGTGTTTGATTTATCACCCGATGGCCAACGGAATGGTGGAAAAAATCAACGGCCTGCTCAAAAGTAAGTTATCAAAGTTGTGCAACAAACACGCTTAAAAAGAATTGGGTATATTGCTTGCTCCTAGCACTGTTTCAACTCAGAACGCAGCCAAGTAAAGACCATCATTTGAGCCTGCACAAAATCGTGACGAGCAGGCGCATTCATACGCCACTCCCCCCAGTAAGAACAGCTTTGGATGCTCACAGAGCTGCCACAGTGCTGGGTGAAGAATTCAAGGAATACCTTACCCAGTTAACACGCGCAGTGCGTAGCATAGCATGGCAAGTTGCACCATCATTTACCGAAAATGCTGTGACAGACACTGCAATGCCAGCGCAAGACAGCCCAAATGGTCAGTTAATGCCAGGAGAAAATGTGCATGTACGAAGTTTTGTTCGGAGGTGGAACTCTCCAAGATTTCATGGCCCTTACGAAGTGATATACTGCATATCTACCGCCGTAAAAGTTACGGGATTGAAATATTGGTGCATCTGTCAGATGTGAGAAGAGCACGTGATAGTGCAATCCCTCAATTTGAGCAAACTAACATCAACGAAGTTGCTAGTGTGTAAGAGAGGAACTATGAAAAAGCACAAAATGATGAAAAAAAAAATGAAAAACATTGAGTAAAAATTAGTTATGCCTCTCTCTTTCTCTTTCTATCAATTTCAAGAAACGCAATTGACGGCATGTATAAAAAAATGATGCTCATTATTGAAAGAAAATGATGTTAATTACGAAAAATGTAATACCAATGGAATGCACGAGAAAAGTAGAAAAATGGCATTAAGGTGTGCACACCATAGAAAGTATTATTTAGCGAAAGTAGATATGTTAACAATAAAATGACAACGAACTGAAATAAATAATGAAGTGTCACTTAACAATTTTATATCGCCCCTCCAGGTGACATTATGGCCGAAAGGAGTACACTCACAGATGACGGCACAGTTTTAGTTAGTGATAGGGTAATTAATAGAGTTAGTAAATATTATAATTTAGAGTGCGGTGTAAAATATTCTGCAATATTGTTTTCGACTATACTATTTTCATGTCATGGTACTATACTGTGTTTTTCATTGTTGATGACATGAAAAAGGGGGAGCGCGGTAAATCTAATACTCGAGGGCTCAATACTTATATGGGCAGGGGTGAAAACAATGTGGAAACATAATCATGCTGTGAATGCAAACCTCATTACAGTTTACAAGAACCGCACAGTAACAGCCTCCCCCCCTTCCACTTGCTGCTATAAGCCCGAGTAATGATAATAAGACGAACCAGTATGATGGTGATTACTTTTGGGAGAACGAATCTAGACTGATAAATATTGATGCATGAACAACCACAGAACCTACCTTACAAGGCACTATATTGCACTTTTTTTCTTTTTTTTAATTGAATTTAGCTGAACTAAATCAACTTTTTCAATTTTATATAATGCAATCATAAATAAAATATCTTTACATAACATTATTTGCAAAAGAAGGAAAAAGAAAAAGAAAAATGTACAAAAGAAAAATCAAATATATTAATACAAATTTCCATAATCCAATTTAAAATCACAGGTATAACTAATACCATTGTCCCTAGAAAAGAAAAAAGAATAGAAAGTCAGCATTCATCTTGTTTTTTCTTTTTCTTCCACCTGGAGCTTTAGAGCATTTAAAAATGGTATCACTGCAGTCTGTAATGGCACATGGGTTGTAGCTGTAACATAATCCCAACACGATTTATTGTCCAACAAACTCAAATAATGGGAATATTTCACAAAATGAATCTATCTTAATTCTCTCAAAGCTAAACAGTTCGCAACCAAATGCTCTGTAGTTTCTGGGATTTCACGATTCCCACAGAATCTGCAGAAATTATCGGACAAGGGTAACTGTTGATGTATGTATGCTAGATTTTTTGTGGGCCATAGATTACAGCGAAAGCGAATGATAGACTGTCTATAAAATTTGGACGGACATTTTAAAAGATAGTTTTCCGCCACTCCCAATTTTTTGGGCCAAAATCTGCGAGTAGATGCATTCTTATATTGCAGACATGTTGTTATATTGTCTATCCAATCCATGGTATACAACTTTTTCTTGGCCTTAACCGGATCATTGATCAACATTGCAATAGATATATATGTGTTTATAAGAATGCTATATGTGGTCTTTAGCCACAACTGAAGAAATGCATGAGGTGATGTGAAAAGATGAGTAGATAATATTTTAAGCATCACGTGCATTTTAGTAGACACCAAGCATTTTCTTAAATAAGCACACAACTTCCATTGATACACAGCATTTAGTGATGTTATACCCAGTTCGTATCGCACCCATGAAATGGGGATGCATTGTGGTAGCTCAAGCGTTTGCTGCCAGAATTTAGCCTCTAACTTAGTTAAGGCTTCTGGATGTATCGGTGCCACCGTTTCAAGACCATATAATAAGCATGGAGTAGTTTTTTGTTTCCAATATATTAAGACTGGCATTATGGAAAATTTACCAAAGCGATGCAGTATAATTCTGGCTTGTGAGATACCTGTGGTTAATTTGTGTTGCATTTGAGAAAAATGTCCTTTCGGACTGCTCTTGTTTTTGCAAATCATCCCCAGGTACGTGTACATAGGGACGACCATTAATTTGATCTTATTAATTGACCATTGATATGAAGTATATTTTTGTTTCTTAGCAGAGCATTGGATGATTTGGGTCTTCTCGATGTTAATTTTCAGTTCATTTTGGTTAATATAGGCCTCAAAACCATCCAATAATCTTTGTAGACCAATCGGTGTCTGCGATATTAAAACTAAGTCATCAGCATACAACAAAGCTTTGACTTGGGTGTTATTAATCTTAGGAGAATCAGAAACAATGTGATCAAAAGTTGACTTGATGTCATATATAAAGTAATTAAATACAGCTGAGGCCAGCAAGCAGCCTTGTTTTAGGCCTCAGGCCGTCATAATTGGTGCTGTTAATCAGCCATTTAGGTCTAATCGGACACATATAGATGTGTTCGAGTGTAAATGATAAAGTATATCTATAATTGACGATGGACAGTGATCTCTCTGTAATTTCGACATAAGAAAAACCTGTGAGACCGAATCGGAAGCGGCATGTAGGTCAACAAACGCTAGATATAATGGTTGTTTTTTTGAGTGGCATTGTGATTTTAGGGCATTTAATGTAAACAGATTGATGGTCGTTCCCATGCCTACCACAAATCCCGATAGAGAGGGGTCACGGTAATTGTTCTGCAAAGTCCAGACATTAAAGTCTTTGAGAATTAATTTTGCGAACAATTTTCCCGGAATATCCAAGAGAGCTATGTGTCAATAATCGTCCGGTTTTGATCTCTCTCCTTTTTGAATATGGGCACTATAATTGGTGTTTGCCATGATAATGGAAGAGCTTTAGTATTCAATCCTTGTTGGAACATATTGTTTAAAATGTTTACCCATGCTTGAGGATTAGTTTTTAACATGATATTATTCAGACCGTCAGGACCCATGGCTCTCGAACCACTAGCTTATTTAATATAGGTCTCTATAATCTCAGCTGAGCATTCTACTTGCCATTTAGATTCGGTTTGTAGGGTATACTTAAAATTTGCGAAATCTTTATCTTCATATAATTGTGTGAAATGATTGACCCATTGCTCTTCTCGCATTCCATTAGCTTGCATATCGATTGGGAAAGGTACGAGTGGTTGTTAAGGAAAGTCCAAATATCAGCTGTATTTTTTCTTGCCAAAGCTTTTAGCATTATTTCGCTATCATGTTGGTATAGCAAGGACCTGCGGGCACGAATCCAGTTGTTATATCTACACTTTGCTGATCTCATAGCTGCTTTGTGCAGTGTCCTATCAATACTCAGAATTCGTTTTCTTTCTTTGCGATAGGCTGTACGTCTTGCTCGGACCTCTGGATCAAACATATGAGAATGTTTTACTGCGTGGTGTTTAGAAATCATAATGTTATCCTTGAATTGGTTTAGTAAGGTTGTATATTGTTGTCTGGAGGAAGCAGCCCAATTCAGCTCAATGGCCTGATTTAAGGCTTCTAATTTGGGGATAGACCATATGAAACGAGATGTGGCATTGTTTACTACTAACGAAGAACCATACCAGTTTGTCTGAGGTTCAATCGACAGGTTTGTTCCAATCAAGTTCTAGAGCAAGGAGGTTATGGTGACTAAATTGTTGCAAGATAACTTTGAAGGAGCAAACTTGCATGAATGAACATCAACATACATATAATCAATGATGCTATGATAATCATCCCTATGCCAAGTGGGTTGAGCTGGAATGTCAGGGTTTACAGCTCCATTGAGTAGATGGAATTTTCTTTCTGCCAAAAGGCTAGACCATCTCTGGCCCAGTAGGTGCGTAGAGCCGGAGTCAAGATGTCGATAATTTAAATGTATGTCACCAGCTATAATCGTGGCAGTGATATCAGGTGTGATAGCAATGGTGTCAAGTAATTTTATGAATTCTTCATAAAAAATATGGTCAGATATAGCTTCCGTGTTGCGATATATATTTATTATTGCAATATTCCCAGAGGGGCTTACTAATTTAGTAAGTTGTAAGAAGATATCATATGCTAACCATGGTTCAACACAAAAGCCAGAATTTTGTCTAACCGCCACTAGCCTGAAGATGGTCTACCTAAAGACCTCTGACATGCACTTTTATGTTGTAAGTACCCTAGAGACCCCAGAAACCCAGGCCGGGTACACTGCGAATGAATTCAATGACGACACAACATGGCAGGAGTTTTTCCCATAAATTATCGAAAAGTAAAAATAATGAATGACCAGGAAGGGGGGGAGGAGGAGACGGAAAAGTGGGGGTGGGTGTTAAAAGATATGATATCTACCATGGCCTGGGATTAGATGAAATAGAAGATCCCCGTCACCAGACCAGTCAACATGAGTGCTACAGCAAAACAAGCCACGAATGAGAGCTGCTATGTCTGCTCTTTCATACCGCATGCATCAGGCATGCCCAAAATACTTCTACCACAAGAAGTACCCTTGTCAGATGCCCAGTGTTTAATTCATCTCGTATTATGTAGAATTCGGAGCACCTTCTAGGCACACACGGTTACAATAGAACTGCTGCAGAACGAGAAAACATGCACAAGCAGGCGCCAAGGAGTACTCTGCATTAAAGAACCATTTTTCATCATAAAAGGAACAAGATTCACAGAAAACAAGTGGCATGACGAAACGATCGAGTGCAAAGCTGAAGGACTAACTGAAGAAAACTTTCAATGGGTCAAAGAAACATGTGCTCCTGTCTGGTCCCAACACATTGAAAAACTCACCTAGGTTACCGCTCTAGAAAAACCTATCAAGACCCAAAAAGAAATACAACATGAGCTTTGTTTTCACGGAGAAGGGAAGGTACAAATGGGGGCCAACAAATAATGCAACAAAACAATCATTATTCCGGATATGAAAAAATGGTACAGCTGCATTAATGGACATGTACTGGGTCTGTGGCAAACAAGCCTACCTGCATCTATCGGCATCATGGAGAGGTACTTGTGCCCTGGCCACCCTGCATTCAGCTAATCCCAGAAAGCAATATCCAAGGAGGAAAAGGGCAATCGGCTCACACATCGGCAGCGCCCCAACTAGCAAAAAACAGAACTCCCTTCCTACGACCTTTTGTCAGAAACTGACCTAAAGTACAGACTATCACTAAAAAGCGCTCATCAAACTACATTTCCAACGAATCATCCACTCTTCTCGCTGAGATCCCAACAAAATACAAACTTTTCAATTCTGCAGAGACATTCTTTGCTTCCCTCCTAACGCCAGGACTTCAGGCACGAACAAATGCCAAATGGTTACAGATCGTCCGCTGGGAGCTGATCCAACTGGCCAACGACACTGAAGAGGCATTCAATGTGATCAAGGTGGAAGTTCACGCCTTGCGCTTAATGACAATGCAGAACCGGTACGTCCTAGACCTTCTCACATTGATGGACAGCGGTGTTTGCTGAAAAATCGGGAGTGCATGCTGTACATTCGTACCTTCTGAAGACGCAGACAATGGGATCTCTCCCACGTAATCTCAGCAGTACACAGTCTGGGGGAGCGAATGTCAAAAGAAGGAGGAATAGAGCCAAGCAATTGGTTTGACAATATGTTCAACTGGTCACCATCCTGGTTTAACACTGTGATGAAACCTTTTGTTCCTGTCATTGTTTTTATTTTACTATGTTTCTGTGTGTGTCAACTCGGTATCCGATGCTGTGCAAAGTCTATGCCTAACTCAACAATGATGATGGTAACAATGGGCCTACAGACAACAGTGGCTACTATGATAGATGCACAGATGCAAACTGGAGATCCAAACCCACCAAAGTATCGCATGACAGCTGTATATCGCCAGAATGGGGACAGGGTAGATAATCTATACCACACCACCATAAAAGAACCAAGAGAGCTGCAATGGTATAGGGAAGTGTGGGTGGACCTGGATGGGGATGGAGGAATATACATGACATGCACACCAGATGAATATGCAAGAAGGGGCCATAGCTTGAGAAGCGTATGTAGGGCTTGGATGCCAATAAAAGGAACACCTGCTTGGGATGAAGCGATTGCGGAAGCGGAGTATTATTGAAATGAGAATAACAATAATAAATAGTTTGTTACTTTAGATGTAATGAAAGGGGGGAATGTGTGGGAGTGAGGGGTCGTTTGGGCCCCCAATCATACATTCAGTACAGCTGTGACCACTTGCTCTTCCAATGGTGGGGGACGCCTCCATTTCCCTTATGTTAACATCAGCCTTATGCTGGCATTGGCATAGATGGGGCTGTTGCGAGAAACACGTGGCATCCATTTTGTACACCCTCAACTCCATCTTTTTGGACTAGGCCTCACTGCAATAATACAAAAAGGCTTCTTTCCCATGTGCAGTGCTGCACGTACCGCGCACATGGCCCCACCCTTTCTCACTGTGTCTGAAAGTTTCGCAGCACCATTCTCACGTTCGAGCCGGAGGCAATTGCAACAAAAACAAATGTAACATCTTGTTCTTCCTCTGAGATCACTGTCCCGTGTGTGAACTGGCCTGAGCCAGGCCTTGTAGCTCATCAGTCTCCACAAACCTGCCTGTGCCCTCTTACCCTGGCTGTTGGAAAATTACTGTCAGTATAACCTCATGTCCCTGTGAGGTATTCTCTTGATGTACCAGATACATGACCCTGCCATGAAGCCCACCCCAACGTACCCCTAGCTAAAATCAGACCTCTGTCACAGTATATTGCATCCTGCAACTAACAAACATCAACATGCTCCCAGTCTCTTTGCTGATTCCAGACCCACCCCACGATCGATGTTATCACACTGGTCAAGACCTATAACCCAGTACCCCATATAAATCCCAACAAGTGATGGTGTGATTACTTATATGCAATTTATAGGTGTATGATGATTTGTTCAAAGGAGCTGTAATGACTATTGTTTAGTGCATTTTCAATAGTAGTATCTCATGTTAGCTTAGTTAGCGGCCACCTCACCTCACAGCGACCTGACTCTCACCCCTGCTTGGACACAGACAGATGGACCACGTGAAGCTCACCCTCCCGCCAACCCAGCAGCCAACCATAGAGGAGCAGCACCTACATGCGCCTATACAATGCAGGTTTGTGTCCAAGCATAATGAACTCTGCAACATTTATGTCTGACAGCATTTATGACGTTTTCTGCCCTTATAATCAATTGTAAGTGTATTGTTTGCCAGCGCGCTCTCGGGCAGCAGAGTTCTCTGGATGCCAATTTCTTATAAAAGAAAGAGTAAATCTCGCAACCTGTTCACTTAGTCTCATTCCCCGTTGGGGTGTGTCTATTTATTGGTATTGCACGTGCTAAAACGGGGATGGGCCTTTGCAATAGCCACCAGACTACAGTATACATTAATTAGGGTGGAGGACCCCATGGATCTGGAATTATTTATAGGCCATATTAATTTGCACATCTGAATGAACGGGTTGGGATTAAACTAATCTTGTATGGTAAAACCACGCAATTAATAGATCTGAAGCAGGCCTTCCCTCGTTACCCTTATAGGCTGGCGAAAGTAGAACGGTAAAACCATCTATAACCAGCTGCGTCCTGAGCCATATCTCTTGGAATAATGCCACATCTGCCACTTGCAGCACTTTGCTTCCTAACTGAAATAAGTGTACAAATCCTTTAGTGTTCCATCATTCAACGATAACAGTTAACAGAGGGTTAACAGAGGGTGACAATCATTGTTAGTTTTGGGACTGGTTACTTGCCAATAAACCGTGCAGCCAAGACCACTTATCCTGATCCTGCTGTATCAGGAGATAGTCCTTGTGTTCATCCAGCTTCCGACCTCCATCTGAATGGCAAAAATGTGTAAGGGAAGTAAGAATCAGTGCCAATCTATTCAATAGGAATCAATGTTTTAGGGTGCTTTGACAGGGAGGCTAAACATCTGATCTAATCACCTCCCTTCAGTCATAGCCCATAGGTAGCAATAAATGGGCTCCTTCCAACAAAAAGTTCTTAACCAAGTTGGAACATACGTGAAGGAATACCAGATTGAAACTGAAGATTGTTGGAGATGTGATCAAATGAATGGTAAAAATTATTATCCAGATCCATTCCAATATTTGACGACTTGTTCTTAAATTGCTGAAATATTATGAAATTCTCTTCAAATTTTCTTCATGTTGTTTTTTAATGTCTTTTTACATAAAGAATAACAGGGTAATTCATAGAATTTCGCAGAAAAGTGTCGCAAGCGGCTGGCGCAGAGTGTCCGCGTGCAATTGTCTGCACCAGGCACGTGCGCTAAAACCGATTTCCGCGCACAGCGTATTCATGGATTTTAGGCTCCCAAACCAGCCGTGGCGCAGAGTATCGCAGCGACCCTGCAGCAGCACCAGTAACGCCCCCAAGAACGCCCTCGCGCAAGGAAAAGTCATCAAAATCGCTAAATCATCGCAAAGGGCTGCGCTAACCCTGGACCAGTTTACAGGGCTGCCAAACAAGGAACGCAAAGCGGGTAACGTGCATATCAGGGGTACGCGTGAAGTTATACACGCGATTACCCAGGGTGCCAGGGTACGTGTATTTCAGGGGTGCGCGGGAAGTTCAACACGCGATAGTCCAGGGAACGTGTATTACAGGGGTACGCGGGAAGTTCAACACGCGATAGTCCAGGCAACATGAATTACAGGGGTACGTGGGAAGTTCAACACGCGATTGTCCAGGGAACGTGTATTACAGGGGTACGCGGGAAGTTCAACACGCGATAGTCCAGGGAACGTGAATTACAGGGGTACGCGGGAAGTTCAACACGCGATTGTCCAGGGAACGTGTATTACAGGGGTACGCGGGAAGTTCAACACGCGATTGTCCAGGGAACGTGTATTACAGGGGTACGCGGGAAGTCTTACATGCGATTAGCCAGGGCACATGTAATACAGGGGTACGCGGGAATTATCACACGCGATTTGGCAGGGTACGTGAATTACAGGGGTGCGTGGGAATTATCACACGCCAATTTGCTGGGTACGTGTATTACAGGGGTGCGTGGGAATTATCACACGCGATTAGGCTGGGTGGGTCCTCACAGGTGTTCCCTGTACACCCTCCACGGCCCCTGCAGGCAGCCCACAAAACAGGGGACTACCCTGCACACCTACTCATGTCCCCCTGCACCCCCACCCCCCAGCCACCAGGGGCACCCACCACCAGGCCCCCACCCATGTCTCCTACCACCCCCACCCCCCAGCAGTGCAGGGGCAGCCTCCACCAGGCCCCCACTCATGCCCGACTCATGTCTCCCACCACCCCTACCCCCCAGCACTGTGGGGCACCTGCCAGCAGGCCCCAACCCATGTCACCCACCACCCCCACCCCCCAGCAGTGCAGGGGCATCCTCCACCAGGCCCACACTCATGTCCCCTATCACCCCCACCCCCCCCGCCACCAGGGGCACCCTCCACCAGGCCCCCACTCATGTCTCCCAGCGTGCTACGTCTATTTCAGGGGTGCGCGGGAAGTCCCACTCGCGAATAGCCTGGGCGCGTGTATTTCAGGGGTGCGCGGGAAGTTCCACTCGCGAATAGCCTGGGCGCGTGTATTTCAGGGGTGCGCGGGAAGTTCCACACGCGAATAGCCTGGGCGCATGCATTTCAGGGGTGCGCGGGAAGTTTTACACGCGACTTCAGCAGGGTACGTGTATTTCAGGGGTGCGCGGGAATTCTCACACGCGATTTGGCTTGGTACGTGTATTACAGGGGTGCGTGGGAAGTTACACACGCGATTAGGCTGGGTGGGTCCTCACAGGTGTTCACTGTACACCCTCCACAGCCCCTGCAGGCAGCCCACAAAACAGGGGACTACCCTGCACACCTGCTCATGTCACCCACCAGCCCCACCCCCCACCATCCAGGGGCACCCTCCACCAGGCCCCCACCCATGTCTCCCACCACCCCCACACCCCCAGTCACCAGGGGCAGCCCCCACCAGGCCCCCACTCATGTCCCCTATCACCCCCACCCCCCCAGTCACCAGGGGCAGCCCCCACCAGGCCCCCACTCATGTCCCCTATCACCCCCACCCCCCCAGTCACCAGGGGCAGCCCCCACCAGGCCCCCACTCATGTCTCCCACCACCCCCACCCCCCAGCCACCAGGGGCACCCACCACTACGTCCCCACTCATGTCTCCCACCACCCCCACCCCCCAGCCACCAGGGGCACCCACCACCAGGCCCCCACTCATGTCTCCCACCACCCCCACCACCCTAGTCACCAGGGGCACCCACCACCAGGCCCCCACTCATGTCTCCCACCACCCCCACCCCCCAGCCACCAGGGGCACCCACCACCAGGCCCCCACTCATGTCTCCCACCACCCCCACCCCCCAGCAGTGCAGGGGCACCCACCACCATACACCCCACCAACCTGGATGACTCCGTGCCATCTTCCCTCGTTGGGCCCTGTGGGGTCCCAGCTGCCTCTTCTGCTGCTGAGGAGTCCAACTCCGACCTCCGCCTCTTGGACCTCCCCTTGCCAGCTGCGGCCTGGGACGCGGCACCAGACTCCTCACTCCCCGACGAGATCACAACTTGGGAGGGGATCTGACCCTTGCGTCTCCGGCTGGTGGTGCGACCCCTGCCGCTGTGCTCCACAGCACCTGCTCCGTCCTCTTCATCAGTTGACGGTGCAGACAGGGAGAAAGAAAACACAGGCATCAGGGCACTGTAAAATGGACTCATACACACATGACAGTTATACATGAGTGCCATAGGTAAACCTCAGACATGGCATCACAATCCCCAACACACATGTCATTTCAACTTGCACACATGAGCCATACCACAGCCATGATGCAACAGCCAGCACCATCCATTCACATACAACAGCATGTGCAGCCAAAGGTCATCCACACATCACATGCAACATAGGGAGTACACTACACATGCACACACAACACCAAACCTGCATGCATGTGCAGTGGCATACATACTCACCAAGCAGCCATGTATCGCCATGCCGCCCAGCATCTATGTCCCGGCATAGGGTGGACATTCGGTAAATGAAGCTGTCGTGGGTGGACCCGGGATAGTTGGCATATACTGAGGTGATGATTCCCTTGGCATTACATACTACCTGCACGTTGATGGAATGCCAGTGCTTGCGGTTCCTATAGATGTGCTCAGATGCCCTGGGGGGACGTAGAGCCACATGGGTGCAGTCGATGGCACCTAGCACTTTGGGGAATCGTGCCACACCGTAAAAATCCTGGGCCGCAGCATGCCTTTCTGCAGGTGTTCTGGGCAGGTATAGGTGCCTGCGGACTGATGGGCGTGCAGTGATGATGTCCAAGACCTGGTGTAGGCAGCGTGACTGGGTGGCCTGTGACACCCCACCCACTATGGCACTTGTCCGCTGAAATGATCCAGTGGCTAAGAAGTGCAGTACATTGAGGACCTTCTCCAGGGGGCTGAGTGCTTGGGAGCACAGGGTGGGTGATGTGAGGTCATCCTCCCACTCACTCACCAGGTCCAGTATAATGTGTGGTGGAAACCTGTACCTTCCATACACCTGGTCATCAGGCATCCCGAACAGGCTGGTTCTGGGTGTGAATATTCTGGCCCTGACTCTCCTCCTCCTCCTCCTTTGGTAGCCCACTGCCACTGCTGCTAGGAACGGTATGTTCATCCTGGCATCTGGCTTGTCATTTGATAAGTGCGCAAATTAATGCTTTGCGCGTGTACTAGGCGAGCGTGTGACCCGCGCACCCCTGGAATCTAGTTCCCAGTCCAATAGCGTGTGGAAATTCCCACGCACCACGGGATACAGGTGTGCTGACGTACTTGCATGTGTAAGTGCCCACGCACCCCTGAAATACACGTACATAGGCCAATCGCGTGTAAGCGCACTTTTGTCCAATTACACGCGATGACACTCGGACGTGCAGTATTTTCACGTGTGCTCCGTCATCACGTGCTGAGTGGGGAACACCTGTGCGGGTCACGTCACAGACGCGCTTACGCGCTGAGGGACTCTGGTCCAATAGAATCGCGTATGCGTGCTGACGCGCTTACGCGCTAAGGGCCTTTCCTCGGATTTCACGCTGACGTGCAGGATTTTCACGTGCCAAATCACTCCGTATCAAGCTGGCCACCCGAAAACACACGGAAGACCACGCTCCTGCCCAGAAGGCCGAGTTACTGCCCCCCAGTGCCCCGAGCAGCCTCCCACGTGCCATCTGCTGCTGCCTGCCTGCCTGCCGGCCTGCTGCCACTGTGCCCTGCCATTTGGTGCCTGCACATCAGCCATCTGCAGGGGTCCAGTTGCTGTGTCCACCCCTGCTGGAACTGAAGACTCCCAACTGGGATTACATCGCTCCACAGCCCAGCCCCAGGACCCAGTTGCCCACCCACACCTGCCTCTGGGGTTGCCATGTCGGGCACTTCCACATCTGGCACCAGTGGCAACCCCAGGCCAGAGGGGCAGAGGGGCACCAGCTTCACTGCCACCGAAGTTGGTGTCCTGGTGGAGCATGTCCTGGGGCAGTATGATGCCCTCTTTGGATTGTCCCGCGCCAGCAAGGAAGGACGGGAGAGGATCTGGGCCGACTGTGTGGTTGCCATCAACGCGGAGGGGGTGGCAACCCGCAACGTCCAGAAGATCAAGAAGCGCTGGGAGGACTTGAGGTCCAGGACCCTTGTGAAGGCCCGGCGCCTCGTGGAGGGGGGCCGGGGCCACATGAGTTCCATCCAGAAGAGGGTCCTGGAACGCGTACGCCCAGCGCTCCACGCCCAGATCCTTGAGAGGGAGGCCCGTCTGGAGTTGAGCGGTAAGTGTCCAAGCATTACTGTGTGAGACAGGGCATGTTGCGGTGTGCTGGTTCTATGATACTTGCCTGTATGTGTGCCATAGGCCATGTATGCATGTATGTGTGCAGGGACATCATGGTAATGCATGTGCGACCAGTGATGTGTGACCCACGTGGTTGTTGCATGTGTCCAAATGCGGCATGGGGAGCCCTATGCAGATTTTGAACATGAGAGCATGCCAGTCACTGTACCTGGACATGGGTGGGGGTGAGGGATGGGTGCTGATGCCAGGTACATATATGGTAGCCATGTCTGTGTGCCTGACCTGCGTGTCTGTGACTTGTGCATGCCATGGATGCATGACACATGTGTGTGACAATGCACAGATTCAGTGAAGCAGCCAACTTACCCTTGTTTTGGCTGTGTTTGGTGTGTTTGGGGAACAGATGGATGTGACTGAGGTGAAGTGTGTGCATGTGATATGCATGAGCCATGATGCATGTGAGTTGCATATCATTGAATGTTTCAAGAGTCCATTGGACATGCATGGAAATATCCATGGCATGCAGCATGCCTGTTACTGTGTGTGTTTTGCCTGGACTGACCCATGTGTTGTGGAGGGACATGATGGAAGTGTACTTTGACAGTGGTGCTCATCTGCTATTGCTTCCTGTCTAGGGGACCATTGTGCAGTACCCTGATGCTTGTGTTCTTTGTCTCCCTCTACGCAGCGGCTAGTGAAGAAGAGGGCGGAGACGGCGCTGTGGAGCAAGGCGGCAGGGATGCACCCACGGCTGCAGCGGAAGGGGTGGGTGAGCCCCCACAGGGGCCTGCTACGGCGGGAGACGGTGAGGAGCCATCCAGGTTGGTGGTTTGCACAGAGGAGGAGGAGGCCGCCACTGGGGCACACATGGGGCATGGTGGGGGCATCCCTGCTGGTGCAAGTGGTGCAGTCCAGGGCCAGGGGCAGGAGGCAACACAGGTCACCGTGGAGGGGCCTGTGCATGTCGCTGTCCCTGACCCTGTGAGTGCACCACCATGCACCAGCAGGGATGCCCCGTCCCAGGCCCGTCCGCAGGTAGTGGGGATGTCCATGTCACCTGACTCCCCTCCACCTGCGGACGTGGGAAACCCTGGCCGTGTGGAGAAGGTCCTGATTGGGGTCGCGATGCGCACGGCTGTGATTAGTGATGCCGTGCGTGCTTCCCGGGAGGAGCACGCACGTCATCACGAAGTGCACCGTGCCGACGTGGCCCAATTGGGATCGGCCATGTTCGGGGGTTTCCTGCATGTGTTGGCCAATGTGGCGGCCCTCTCCTCCTCTGTGCAGGCTATCCACCAGTCGTTCTCCTTGCCGTCTTCCGGGCCAGATGCCACCAGGGCCCCCTGTGGACCTGCCCCGACCAATACAGCCAGCTCGGTGGGGATCCCATCCCTGCCACAGTTGGGAGTCGGAGGTCCAGCAGGGGTGGACAACACTGCAACTGGACCCCAGCAGATGGAAGATGTGACAGCATCATCAGGCAAGGCACGTGCACGACGGCGTCAGTGGTTTCCATCAGCCTGGATGCCGTCGTGCTGGCAGAGGCAGTGGCGTCGGAGGCAGCAGCGGGCTCGACGTGGGAGGCATAATGGCTCGGGGCCATCAAGATCAGAGGGGCAGCCATCGGCCGGAGGGCAGGGCAACCCTGGGATGGTGGTGTCTTCCGTGTGGGAGGATTTGGTCCAGCGGATAGGTGCGGAGCGGCAGCGGGCGGAAGAGGAGCGGCTCACCATGGTCAGGGCGGAGTTCTCCATGCGTCGGGCATTGAGGCGGGCTGAGTGCCTCGAGGAAGCTCGCAGGGAGTTTGAGCTGAACATGGGGTTATCCCTGCGAGATCTCGGGGCCAGGACAGAGTCCCGCCTCCAGGACATCGACATGGAGTTCGATGATGCCCTGGCCAGCAACATCAACAAGTGAGCCACAGGACTTGCCCGCTGCCTTTGTATATAGTTATTTAGTTAGTTAGTGTTAGGTTTCCTTTATTTTGTTTTATTATTTTGGACCGCTCGGACAATGGCCACTTTTTTGTATATATTTTTTAGATTAGGTAGTAGTAGGTTTCATTTATGGTGTTGGGCTCATGGACCCTGGAACATTCCTGTATATAGTTTGCTTTTTGTAGATACTTCTTTTTCATTTCTTATTGTGTTCACCATGAGGAAATGGTTTTTCCTTTTTTTTCATACTACATGATATTGCTTTGGACGAAATTTTTTTTTTATTCCTTTGTTTTTTTGATTATGACTTTTGTTCTCGGACATGGACCATTAATTTGCTTATCCACATAGTTGTATGTTTGATTTGTTTACTTATTTTGAATCTATAATACATTTTTTATTTTTACTTTCACTTGTGTTATTTTCTCATTGATTTCATACATGTCATGATATGTGTTTTGACATTCACTTGCACCCATTGTGTATGTGTGTGTGTCGGGCATGTGTCCATTTACATTGTTGCCATTGGGGTTGTATCATGTAATTGCATTCACTATGTGGGTGGATGCTATCCTTGCCTGGGTGTTTGTGCTGGGTATGCTGCCCATTACTGCCATGATTGTGTATCTTCAGGACCTGGGGCCAGGGGGACAAGTGTGGGTGCCTGGTGGAGGTTGCCCCTGCACTGCTGGGGGGTGGGGGTGGTGGGAGACATGAGTGGGGGCCTGGTGGAGGGTGCCCCTGCACTGCTGGGGGGTGGGGGTGGTGGGAGACATGAGTGGGGGCCTGGTGGAGGGTGCCCCTGGTGGCTGGGGGTGTGGGGGTGGTGGGTGACATGAGTGGGGGCCTGGTGGAGGGTGCCCCTGGTGGCTGGGGGTGTGGGGGTGGTGGTAGACATGAGTGGGGCCTGGTGGAGGGTGCCCCTGCACTGCTGGGGTGTGGGGGTGGTGGGAGACATGAGTGGGGGCCTGGTGGAGGCTGCCCCTGCACCGCTGGGGGGTGGGGGTGGTGGGTGACATGAGTGGGGCCTGGTGGAGGGTGCCCCTGCACTGCTGGGGTGTGGGGGTGGTGGGAGACATGAGTGGGGGCCTGGTGGAGGGTGCCCCTGCACTGCTGGGGTGTGGGGGTGGTGGGAGACATGAGTGGGGGCCTGGTGGAGGCTGCCCCTGCACTGCTGGGGTGTGGGGGTGGTGGGAGACATGTGTGGGGGCCTGGTGGATGCTGCCCCTGCACTGCTGGGGTGTGGGGGTGGTGGGAGACATGAGTGGGGGCCTGGTGGAGGGTGCCCCTGCACTGCTGGGGGGTGGGGGTGGTGGGAGACATGGGTGGGGGCCTGGTGGAGGGTGCCCCTGCACTGCTGGGGTGTGGGGGTGGTGGGAGACATGAGTGGGGGCCTGGTGGAGGTTGCCCCTGGATGGTGGGGGGTGGGGGTGGTGGGAGACATGGGTGGGGGCCTGGTGGAGGGTGCCCCTGGATGGTGGGGGGTGGGGGTGGTGGGAGACATGAGTGGGGGCCTGGTGGAGGGTGCCCCTGCACTGCTGGGGTGTGGGGGTGGTGGGAGACATGAGTGGGGGCCTGGTGGAGGGTGCCCCTGCACTGCTGGGGTGTGGGGGTGGTGGGAGACATGAGTGGGGGCCTGGTGGAGGGTGCCCCTGGTGGCTGGGGGGTGGGGGTGGTGGGTGACATGAGTGGGGGCCTGGTGGAGGGTGCCCCTGGTGGCTGGGGGTGTGGGGGTGGTGGTAGACATGAGTGGGGCCTGGTGGAGGGTGCCCCTGCACTGCTGGGGTGTGGGGGTGGTGGGAGACATGAGTGGGGGCCTGGTGGTGGCTGCCCCTGCACTGCTGGGGTGTGGGGGTGGTGGGAGACATGAGTGGGGGCCTGGTGGAGGGTGCCCCTGCACTGCTGGGGGGTGGGGGTGGTGGGAGACATGAGTGGGGGCCTGGTGGAGGTTGCCCCTGGATGGTGGGGGGTGGGGGTGGTGGGAGACATGGGTGGGGGCCTGGTGGAGGGTGCCCCTGGATGGTGGGGGGTGGGGGTGGTGGGAGACATAAGTGGGGGCCTGGTGGAGGGTGCCCCTGCACTGCTGGGGTGTGGGGGTGGTGGGAGACATGAGTGGGGGCCTGGTGGAGGGTGCCCCTGGTGGCTGGGGGGTGGGGGTGGTGGGTGACATGAGTGGGGGCCTGGTGGAGGGTGCCCCTGGTGGCTGGGGGTGTGGGGGTGGTGGTAGACATGAGTGGGGCCTGGTGGAGGGTGCCCCTGCACTGCTGGGGTGTGGGGGTGGTGGGAGACATGAGTGGGGGCCTGGTGGAGGCTGCCCCTGCACTGCTGGGGTGTGGGGGTGGTGGGAGACATGAGTGGGGGCCTGGTGGAGGGTGCCCCTGGTGGCTGGGGGGTGGGGTGGTGGGTGACATGAGTGGGGGCCTGGTGGAGGGTGCCCCTGGTGGCTGGGGGGTGGGGGTGGTGGGTGACATGAGTGGGGGCCTGGTGGAGGGTGACCCTGGTGGCTGGGGGGTGGGGGTGGTGGGAGACATGAGTGGGGGCCTGGTGGAGGGTGCCCCTGCACTGCTGGGGTGTGGGGGTGGTGGGAGACATGAGTGGGGCCCTGGTGGAGGGTGACCCTGGTGGCTGGGGGGTGGGGGTGGTGGGTGACATGAGTGGGGGCCTGGTGGAGGGTGCCCCTGGTGGCTGGGGGTGTGGGGGTGGTGGTAGACATGAGTGGGGCCTGGTGGAGGGTGCCCCTGCACTGCTGGGGTGTGGGGGTGGTGGGAGACATGAGTGGGGGCCTGGTGGAGGCTGCCCCTGCACTGCTAGGGTGTGGGGGTGGTGGGAGACATGTGTGGGGGCCTGGTGGAGGGTGCCCCTGCACTGCTGGGGTGTGGGGGTGGTGGGAGACATGAGTGGGGCCCTGGTGGAGGGTGACCCTGGTGGCTGGGATGTGGGGGTGGTGGGAGACATGAGTGGGGCCCTGGTGGAGGGTGACCCTGGTGGCTGGGGTGTGGGGGTGGTGGGAGACATGAGTGGGGGCCTGGTGGAGGCTGCCCCTGGTGGCTGGGGGATGGGGGTGATAGGGGACATGGGTGGGGGCCTGGTGGAGGGTGACCCTGGTGGCTGGGGGGTGGGGGTGGTGGGAGACATGAGTTGGACATGGGTGGGGGCCTACTGGCAGGTGCCCCACAGTGCTGGGGGGTGGGGGTGGTGGGGGACATGAGTTGGACATGGGTGGGGGCCTGCTGGCAGGTGCCCCACAGTGCTGGGGGGTGGGGGTGCAAGGGGACATGTGTTGGTGTTCATTAGTTCAAGGAGACATGTGCCTTTGCTGGGAGGCATGCCCATGTTGGGTGGGCTGCCTGCGGGACATGACCAGGGATGCAGGGTAGTCCCCTGTGGTGTGGGCTGCCTGCAGGGGCCGTGGAGGGTGTACAGGGTACACCTGGGAGGACCCACACTGTCAAATCACATGTGGGACTCCCCGGCACCCCTGAAATACACGTACCGTGCAGAAATCGCGTGTAAAACTTCCCGCGCACCCCTGAAATACACGCGCCCAGGCTATTCGCGTGTAAAAGTTCCCGCGCACCCCCGAAATACACGCGCCCAGGCTATTCGCGTGTGGAACTTCCCGCGCACCCCTGAAATACACGCGCCCAGGCTATTCGCGTGTAAAACTTCCCGCGCACCCCTGAAATACACGCGCCCAGGCTATTCGCGTGTGGAACTTCCCGCGCACCCCTGAAATACATGCGCCCAGGCTATTCGCGTGTGGAACTCCCCGCGCACCCCTGAAATACACGCGCCCAGGCTATTCGCGTGTGGAACTTCCCGCGCACCCCTGAAATTCACGCGCCCAGGCTATTCGCGTGTGGAACTTCCCGCGCACCCCTGAAATACACGCGCCCAGGCTATTCGCGTGTGGAACTTCCCGCGCACCCCTCAAATTCACGCGGCCAGGCTATTCGCGTGTGGAACTTCCCGCGCACCCCTGAAATACACGCTCCCAGGCTATTCGCGTGTGGAACTTCCCGCGCACCCCTCAAATTCACGCGCCCAGGCTATTCGCGTGTGGAACTTCCCGCGAACCCCTGTAATACACGTAGCCCGCTCCCCTGGCCGGATCGTGTGTGAAACTTCACGCGAACCCCTGAAATACACGTAGCACGCTCCCCCAGACCCGATCGCGTGAGGAACTTCACGCGAACCCCTGTAATACACGTAGCCCGCTCCCCCAGGCCCGATCGCGTGTGGAACTTCACGCGAACCCCTGAAATACACGTAGCCCGCTTCCCCAGGCCCGATCGCGTGAGGAACTTCACGCGAACCCCTGTAATACACGTAGCCCGCTCCCCCAGGCCCGATCGCGTGTGAAACTTCACGCGAACCCCTGAAATACGCCTAGCACTCTCCCCCAGGCCCGATCGCGTGAGGAACTTCACGCGAACCCCTGTAATACACGTAGCCCGCTCCCCCAGGCCCGATCGCGTGAGGAACTTCACGCGAACCCCTGTAATACACGTAGCCCGTTCCCCCAGGCCCGATCGCGTGAGGAACTTCACACGAACCCCTGTAATACACGTAGCCCGCTCCCCCTGGCCCGATGGCGTGAATAACTTCACGCGAACCCCTGTGATGCACGTACCCTGCAAATCGCGTGTGACACTTCCCGCGCACCCCGGTATACATGCACACGTATTTTTTGTCAGCGGGTGTCCGTGTTTGTGGGTACCCCTTTGCACGTCATTTTTCCTGGAGGGCCACAGTATGGGACATTCATCATGGCAGTATATAGGTGCTATTTGTTGGCGCACCTTTTGGCGCACATTTCTTACAGCCGCAGAGACGCTACCGCCTCCTTTCTTGTGGCGGTCGTGTTTGTGCCTGTGCGCTGGTTTGAGCGCGCGCTTTTTTCCCCTATTCTATTCCATGAATGCGTGTTGTAGGCGAGCGTGTGGGCGTTCCGCGCACTTGTGCCCTGTACTTCCCCCGTGACGCCCACGTTTTGGCAAGTTGTTCCCCATTCCGAGTGTTACGCCCGTGTTCCGCCTACTTTTATTGCGTGCGCCGCGCTATGTGCGAATTTCGCTGTGGCCTGTGCGATTTTCGCTGTGACCTGGCGCACGCTGTTAGATGGCCTGTGCGCCAACGTGCGCCAACGTGCGCCGCGCACTTTTTTATCGCACATCCGCTGGTTTTCTCGCGCACGGCCTTCCATGAATCGACGTGCGCTGCTTTTCGTGCGATTTTCGCACTTGCACTGCGATTTTCGCTATTCCACTGCGATTCGCACGTTTTTGCCCACTTGCGCCGCGCTAATTATTCCATGAATCGGCCTCTAAACCTTTGTGTATGTATTTATGTATGTAGATGTGTGTATGAGAATGTATGTCAATGAATGATTGAACAGTTCACTGCAGAAATTACTTTGGTGATTGGCAATGTTTTAAATCTTGTCCTACCTGCAACCTAAATGTGATTTAGAGTGTTGATTTATACATGATTGATTCATCTTTGCAAATTTTGTATCAAGTGAAATAAATATTTTTCATATGCAATATCTGAACAGAGTTCTCTGGATATTTTTTCAGTTCACATTGGTATACCAGATTGAGCCTACCATCTACACAGGTAGATATGAAGGAACTTTTGAGTTGATATCACTTGGTTCCGCCGCGACCTATTCAATAGCAAAAATGTGCGCTGTCGCAATGGTGAGTTATAGGACGGAGACTTTGAGTTCCTCAACTCCGTTTGTAAAAACTAGAAAGGCAAGCTGCTAAGACCATACCATATTATGGCGCCAGAAAAGATATTAAAGAAAAAATGCTGGATCATTTCGGCAGGACGCAGGACGCGGCAAGGCTATTTTCAGCATTGGGATTGACCCCAGTTATTACCTACCCAGTCATGCTCATGAGAAACATCACTGGATATGCCCTGATTTGATAAAGGCACCATGCCGAAACACATGTTATCCAGAGGGCAATGTTAATTAAACTTCCCCATTTACACAACTTCATTCTGATCCAGCATTTTTTCTTTAATATCTTTTCTGGCGCTGTAATATGGTATGGTCATAGCAGCTTGCCTTTCTAGTTTTTACCATCTACACAGAACTCCACTTGGTCTATACCACTCGAGCGAATGTTTCTTAGAGTGGGAATTGAACTATTTAATTCAAGAATATTTGATCAACTTAAGGCTGTCTCTTTCCTATAAATTGGTAGTCATTCCAATAATAACATTCTACACATGTCTAGCATATTTTGCAACACTGATGTTTTATCAAATTTGCAATTAATATCTGGCTGGACGTTCAATTGTACCCCATCCTTCTTTGCGCTAGCATCTTAAATATCAGCCGCTGCCTCTTTAAGGAGTCAGATTCCCCCGCCAGTTGAATGCTGGGTTTCAGTGCTGTGTTCACGTCCCTTATTGCTGGCCTGGGGTGCGGTGTCAACACTATCTCCTCTGCATTCTGGGAGATAATATCACCTGGAGCATCTGAGTATTGACTGAGTTATCACAGAGCCTCGAAACATCCTGCTACTTCGCAAAATATTTCTCTGTTTCCCTTTTTCACAGACAGAGTGATCAACAACCACTTTTCATTTCTTCTTTTTTGCCTTTGCAACTGTCAGTGATTTAGAAGCCTTTGAAGTAGTACGTTTTCTGAAGAATGTTCTTGAACCACAATTGTTTTGGTTAGTGAGGGATTTTAGATTTTTAGATATTTTCTTCCGACTCTTCAATCTAGTTTTATTTTTTGTTGATTGAAAATGTTGGGGGTAATTCATAGAATTCAGCGCACAAGTGGCGCACGCGGCTGGCGCACAGTGTGCGCGTGCGAATCCCTGTGCCATCCGCGTGCGCCAAAATACATTTCCGCGCACAGTGTATTCATGGATTCCAGCCACCAAAACCAGGTGTGGCGCACAGTGGTGCAGCGACCCTGCAGCAGCACCAGTTACGCCCCCAAGAACGCCCCTTGCGCAGGGAAAAGCCATCAAAATCCCCAATCCAGCGCAAAGGGCTGTGCTAACCCTGTACCAGCACGGCAAGTGGGCTACGTGTATTTCAGGGGTGCGCTGGAAGTTCCACACACGATTCCATCAGGGTACGTGTACATCAGGGTTGCGCGGGAAGTTTCACACGTGAATTCAGCAGGGTACGTGTATATCAGGGGTGCGCGGGAAGTTCCACACATGAATGTCCTGGGTACGTGTATTTCGGGGTGCGCGGGAAGTTTCACACGCGATATCAGCAGGGTACGTGTATTACTGGGGTGCGCTGGAAGTTCCACACGCAAATGTCCTGGCTACGTGTATCTTGGGGTGCGCGGGAAGTTTCACACGCGATATCAGCAGGGTACGTGTATTCCAGGGGTGCGCTGGAAGTTTCACACGCGAATGTCCTGGGTACGTGTATCTTGGGGTGCGCGGGAGGTTTCACACGCGATATCAGCATGGTACGTGTATTTCAGGGGTGCGCTGGAAGTTCCACACGCGAATGTCCTGGGTACGTGTATCTTGGGGTGCGCGGGAAGTTTCACACGCGATGTCAGCAAGGTACGTGTATTTCAGGGGTGCGCTGGAAGTACCACACGTGAATGTCCTGGGTACGTGTATCTTGGGGTGCGCGGGAAGTTTCACACGCGATATCAGCAGGGTACGTGTATTTCAGGGGTGCGCTGGAAGTTCCACACGCGAATGTCCTGGGTACGTGTATCTTGGGGTGCGCGGGAAGTTTCACACGTGATATCAGCAGGGTACGTGTATTTCAGGGGTTCCGTGGAGTACTACACGTGAATTGGCCGTGTGGGTCCTCCCAGGTGTTCGCTCCACAACCTCCACGGCCCCTGCAGGCAGCCCACACCACGGGGGACTAGCCTGCACCCTCACTCAAGTCCCCCTGCACCCCCACCCCCCAGCACTGTGGTGAACCCTCCACCAGGCTCCCACTCATGTCTCCCATCACCCCCACCCCCCAGCACTGTGGTGCACCCTCCACCAGGCCAAAACTCATGTTCCCCTGCACCCCCACCCCCCAGCACTGTGGGGCACCCTCCACCAGCCCCCAACTCATGTTCCAATGCACCCCCACCCCCCAGCACTGTGGTGCACCCTCCACCAGGCCCCACTCATGTCTCCCATCACCCCCACCCCCCAGCACTGTGGTGCACCCTCCACCAGGCCCTAACTCATATTCCCCTGCACCCCCACCCCCCAGCACTGTGCGGCACCTGCCAGCAGGCCCCCACTCATGCCCAACTCATGTCCCCCTGCACCCCCACCCCCCAGCACTGTGGTGCACCCTCCACCAGGCTCCCACTCATGTCTCCCATCACCCCACCCCCCAGCACTGTGGTGCACCCTCCACCAGGCCCCAACTCATGTTCCCCTGCACCCCCACCGCCCAGCACTGTGGGGCACCCTCCATCAGGCCCCAACTCATGTCCAACTCATGTTCCCCTGCACTCCCACCCCCAGCACTGTGGTGCACCCTCCACCAGGCCCCCACTCATGTCTCCCACCACCCCCTCCCCCCACCACTGTGGTGCACCCTCCACCAGGCACCAACTCATGTTCCCCTGCACCCCCACCCCCAGCACTGTGGGGCACCTGCCAGCAGGCCCCCACTCATGTCCAACTCATGTCCCCCTGCACCCACACGCTCCAGCACTGTGGTGCACCCTCCACCAGGACCCAACTCATGTTCCCCTGCACCCCCAACCCCCAGCACTGTGGGGCACCCTCCACCAGGCCCCAAGTCATGTCCAACTCATGTTCCCCTGCACCCCCACCCCCCAGCACTGTGGTGCCCCCTTCACCAGGCCCCCACTCATGTCTCCCAACACCCCCACCCCCCAGCACTGTGGTGCACCCTCTACCAGGCCCCAACTCATGTTCCCCTGCACACCCACCCCCCAGCACTGTGGGGCACCTGCCAGCAGGCCCCCACTCATGTCCAACTCATGTCCCCCTGCACCACCACCCCCCAGCACTGTGGTGCACCCTCCACCAGACTCCCACTCATGTCTCCCATCACCCCCAACCCCCAGCACTGTGGTGCACCCTCCACCAGGCCCCAACTCATGTTCCCCTGCACCCCCACCCCCCAGCACTGTGGGGCACCCTCCACCGGGCCCCAACTCATGTCCAACTCATGTTCCCCTGCACTCCCACCCCCAGCACTGTGGTGCACCCTCCACCAGGCCCCCACTCATGTCTCCCACCACCCCCTCCCCCCACCACTGTGGTGCACCCTCCACCAGGCACCAACTCATGTTCCCCTGCACCCCCACCCCCAGCACTGTGGGGCACCTGCCAGCAGGCCCCCACTCATGTCCAACTCATGTCCCCCTGCACCCACACGCTCCAGCACTGTGGTGCACCCTCCACCAGGACCCAACTCATGTTCCCCTGCACCCCCACCCCCCAGCACTGTGGGGCACCCTCCACCGGGCCCCAACTTATGTCCAACTCATGTCCCCCTGCACCACCACCCCCCAGCACTGTGGTGCACCCTCCACCAGACTCCCACTCATGTCTCCCATCACCCCCAACCCCCAGCACTGTGGTGCACCCTCCACCAGGCCCCAACTCATGTTCCCCTGCACCCCCACCCCCCAGCACTGTGGGGCACCCTCCACCGGGCCCCAACTTATGTCCAACTCATGTTCCCCTGCACCCCCACCCCCCAGCACTGTGGCGCACCTGCCAGGCCCCCACTCATGTCCAACTCATGTTCCCCTGCACCCCCACCCCCCAGCACTATGGTGCACCCTCCACCAGGCCCCCACTCATGTCCAACTCATGTTCCCCTGCACCCCCACCCCCCAGCACTGTGGGGCACCTGCCAGCAGGCCCCCACTCATGTCCAACTCATGTCCCCCTGCACCCCCACCCCCCAGCACTGTGGTGCTCCCTCCACCAGGCTCCCACTCATGTCTCCCATCACCCCGACCCCCCAGCACTGTGGTGCACACTCCACCAGGCCCCCACTCATGTTCCCCTGCACCCCCACCCCCCAGCACTGTGGGGCACCCTCCACCAGGCCCCAACTCATGTCCAACTCATGTTCCCCTGCACCCCCACCCCCCAGCACTGTGGTGCACCCTCCACCAGGCCCCCACTCATGTCTCCCATCACCCCCAGCACTGTGGTGCACCCTCCACCAGGCCCCAACTCATGTTCCCCTGCACCCACACCCCCCAGCACTGTGGGGCACCTGCCAGCAGGCCCCCACTCATGTCCAACTCATGTCCCCCTGCACCCCTACCCCCCAGCACTGTGGTGTACCCTCCACCAGGCTCCCACTCATGTCTCCCATAACCCCCACCCCCCAGCACAGTGGGGCACCCTCCACCAGGCCCCAACTCATGTCCAACTCATGTTCCCCTGCACCCCTACCCCCCAGCACTGTGGTGCACCCTCCACCAGGCCCCCACTCATGTCCAACTCATGTTCCCCTGCACCCCCACCCCCCAGCACTGTGGGGCACCTGCCAGCAGGCCCCCACTCATGTCCAACTCATGTTCCCCTGCACCCCCACCCCCAGCACTGTGGTGCGCCCTCCACCAGGCCCCCACACAGGTCCAACTCATGTTTCCCTGCACCCCCACCACCCAGCACTGTGGGGCACCTGCCAGCAGGCCCCCACTCATGTCCAACTCATGTCCCCCTGCACCCCCACCCCCCAGCACTGTGGTGCACCCTCCACCAGGCTCCCACTCATGTCTCCCATCACCCCCACCCCCCAGCACTGTGGTGCACCCTCCACCAGGCCCCCACTCATGTCTCCCATCACCCCCACCCCCCAGCACTGTGGTGCACCCTCCACCAGGCCCCAACTCATGTTCCCCTGCACACCCACCCCCCAGCACTGTGGGGCACCTGCCAGCAGGCCCCCACTCATGTCCAACACATGTTCCCCTGCACCCCCATCCCCCAGCACTGTGGTGCACCCTCCACCAGGCCCCCACTAATGTCCAACTCATGTTACCCTGCACCCCCACCCCCCAGCACTGTGGGGCACCTGCCAGCAGGCCCCCACTCATGTCCAACTCATGTCCCCCTGCACCCCCACCCCCCAGCACTGTGGTGCACCCTCCACCAGGCCCCACTCATGTCTCCCATCACCCCCACCCCCCAGCACTCTGGGGCACCCTCCACCAGGCCCCAACTCATGTTCCCCTGCACCCCCACCCCCCAGCACTGTGGGGCACCTGCCAGCAGGCCCCCACTCTTGTCCAACTCATGTTCCCCTGCACCCCCACCACCCAGCACTGTGGTGCACCCTCCACCAGGCCCCCACTCATGTCTCCCAACACCCCCAACCCCCAGCACTGTGGTGCACCCTCCACCAGGCCCCAACTCATGTTCCCCTGCACCTCCACCCCCCAGCACTGTGGGGCACCCTCCACCAGGCCCCCACTCATGTCTCCCATCACCCCCACCCCCCAGCACTGTGGTGCACCCTCCACCAGGCCCCAACTCATGTTCCCCTGCACCCCCACCCCCCAGCACTGTGGGGCACCTGCCAGCAGGCCCCCACTCATGTCCAACACATGTTCCCCTGCACCCCCATCCCCCAGCACTGTGGTGCACCCTCCACCAGGCCCCCACTCATGTCCAACTCATGTTCCCCTGCACCCCCACCCCCCAGCACTGTGGGGCACCTGCCAGCAGGCCCCCACTCATGTCCAACTCATGTCCCCCTGCACCCCCACCCCCAGCACTGTGGTGCACCCTCCACCAGGCCCCCACTCATGTCTCCCATCACTCCCACCCCCCAGCACTCTGGGGCACCCTCCACCAGGCCCCTACTCATGTTCCCCTGCACCCCCACCCCCCAGCACTGTGGGGCACCTGCCAGCAGGCCCCCACTCTTGTCCAACTCATGTTCCCCTGCACCCCCACCACCCAGCACTGTGGTGCACCCTCCACCAGGCCCCCACTCATGTCTCCCAACACCCCCACCCCCCAGCACTGTGGTGCACCCTCCACCAGGCCCCAACTCATGTTCCCCTGCACCTCCACCCCCCAGCACTGTGGGGCACCTGCCAGCAGGTCCCCACTCATGTCCAACTCATGTTCCCATGCACCCCCACCCCCCGGCACTGTGGTGCACCCTCCACCAGGCCCCCACTCATGTCCAACTCATGTTCCCCTGCACCCCACCCCCCATCACTGTGGTGCACCTGCCAGCAGGCCCCCACTCATGTCCAACTCATGTCCCCCTGCACCCCCACCCCCAGCACTGTGGTGCACCCTCCACCAGGCTCCCACTCATGTCTCCCATCACCCCCACCCCCCAGCACTGTGGGGCACCCTCCACCAGGCCCCCACTCATGTTCCCCTGCACCCCCACCCCCAGCACTGTGGGGCACCCTCCACCAGGCCCCAACTCATGTCCAACTCATGTTCCCCTGCACCCCCACCCCCCAGCACTCTGGGGCACCCTCCACCAGGCCCCAACTCATGTTCCCCTGCACCCCCACCCCCCAGCACTGTGGGGCACCTGCCAGCAGGCCCCCACTCTTGTCCAACTCATGTTCCCCTGCACCCCCACCACCCAGCACTGTGGTGCACCCTCCACCAGGCCCCCACTCATGTCTCCCAACACCCCCAACCCCCAGCACTGTGGTGCACCCTCCACCAGGCCCCAACTCATGTTCCCCTGCACCTCCACCCCCCAGCACTGTGGGGCACCCTCCACCAGGCCCCCACTCATGTCTCCCATCACCCCCACCCCCCAGCACTGTGGTGCACCCTCCACCAGGCCCCAACTCATGTTCCCCTGCACCCCCACCCCCCAGCACTGTGGGGCACCTGCCAGCAGGCCCCCACTCATGTCCAACACATGTTCCCCTGCACCCCCATCCCCCAGCACTGTGGTGCACCCTCCACCAGGCCCCCACTCATGTCCAACTCATGTTCCCCTGCACCCCCACCCCCCAGCACTGTGGGGCACCTGCCAGCAGGCCCCCACTCATGTCCAACTCATGTCCCCCTGCACCCCCACCCCCAGCACTGTGGTGCACCCTCCACCAGGCCCCCACTCATGTCTCCCATCACTCCCACCCCCCAGCACTCTGGGGCACCCTCCACCAGGCCCCTACTCATGTTCCCCTGCACCCCCACCCCCCAGCACTGTGGGGCACCTGCCAGCAGGCCCCCACTCTTGTCCAACTCATGTTCCCCTGCACCCCCACCACCCAGCACTGTGGTGCACCCTCCACCAGGCCCCCACTCATGTCTCCCAACACCCCCACCCCCCAGCACTGTGGTGCACCCTCCACCAGGCCCCAACTCATGTTCCCCTGCACCTCCACCCCCCAGCACTGTGGGGCACCTGCCAGCAGGTCCCCACTCATGTCCAACTCATGTTCCCATGCACCCCCACCCCCCGGCACTGTGGTGCACCCTCCACCAGGCCCCCACTCATGTCCAACTCATGTTCCCCTGCACCCCACCCCCCATCACTGTGGTGCACCTGCCAGCAGGCCCCCACTCATGTCCAACTCATGTCCCCCTGCACCCCCACCCCCAGCACTGTGGTGCACCCTCCACCAGGCTCCCACTCATGTCTCCCATCACCCCCACCCCCCAGCACTGTGGGGCACCCTCCACCAGGCCCCCACTCATGTTCCCCTGCACCCCCACCCCCAGCACTGTGGGGCACCCTCCACCAGGCCCCAACTCATGTCCAACTCATGTTCCCCTGCACCCCCACCCCCCAGCACTGTGGTGCACCCTCCACCAGGCCCCCACTCATGTCTCCCATCACCCCTACCCCCCAGCACTGTGGTGCACCCTCCACCAGGCCCCAAATCATGTTCCCCTGCACCCCCACCCCCCAGCACTGTGGGGCACCTGCCAGCAGGCCCACACTCATGTCCAACTCATGTCCCCCTGCACCCCCACCCCCCAGCACTGTGGTGCACCCTCCACCAGGATCCCACTCACGTCTCCCATCACCCCCACCCCCCAGCACTGTGGGGCACCCTCCACCAGGCCCCAACACATGTTCCCCTGCACCCCCACCCCCAGCACTATGGTGCACCCTCCACCAGGCCCCCACTCATGTCCAACTCATGTTCCCCTGCACCTCCACCCCCAGCACTGTGGGGCACCTGCCAGCAAGCCCCCACTCATGTCCAACTCATGTCCCTCTGCACCCCCACCCCCCAGCACTGTGGTGCACCCTCCACCAGGCCCCCACTCATTTCTCCCATCACCCCCACCCCCCAGCACTGTGGGGCACCCTCCACCAGGCCCCAACTCATGTTCCCCTGCACCCCCAACCCCCAGCACTGTGGGGAACCTGCCAGCAGGCCCCCACTCATGCCCAACTCATGTTCCCCTGCACCTCCACCCCCCAGCACTGTGGTGCACCCTCCACCAGGCCCCCACTCATGTCCAACTCATGTTCCCCTGCACCCCCACCCCCCAGCACTGTAGTGCACCCTCCACCAGGCTCCCACTCATGTCTCCCATCACCCCCACCCCCCAGCACTGTGGTGCACCATCCACCAGGCCCCAACTCATGTTCCCCTGCACCCCCACCCCCCAGCACTGTAGGGCACCCTCCACCAGGCCCCAACTCATGTTCCCCAGCCAACATGTCATCACAATCTAGATCCCTGGTCCCTATGGTCAGCCTCCAAATGCAAAACACCCACCCGAGTATTGCATCCACCCACTTAGAAATGGCAATAACATGATAGAACCCCAATTGCAAGTTTGGAAACAAACACATGTCCCTCACATACACCCAATGGGTGTCAGTGAATCTCAAAACCCATATCATGATATGCATGAAACCAATGAGATGATACTACACATTGAAGATTGAACAAAAAATATGTATTAAAGGAAACATACATTGAATCAAAAATAAAGAAACAGAAATGGGAATGTAAAAAAATAAAAAGAAGCATGTCCGTGAAAAAATGCAAAACCAAAAATCATAATACAAAGGAATGGTGTCCAAAGTCACAGTCCACAAAAGAAAATCCAATGGAAAATTATAATTGAAAGCCATTGCTCCATGGGTAAAAAAAAAGAAAATCCAACAGTCAACTATGTACAGATGAACAAGCCAGGGTCCATGATCCCAACAGAAGAAATGAAACCTATCTAATAACACTACCTAATAAAAAAAAACTATATACAAAAATTTGGCCCATTGTCCAAAAGGTCCAAAAAAATGCAAAACCAAAGGAAACCTAACACTAACTACAGAACTATGTACAATGGCAGCGGGCTAATCCGACGGCTCACTTTTGGATGTCCCAGGCCAGGGCATCATCGAACTCCTGCTCAATGTCCCGGAGGCGGTCCTCCTCCATGGCCCCGAGGGTCCGCAGGGCCGTCGACGTGTCCACCTCCAACCCCCTGCGGATTGCCTCGAGGCACTCGACCCGCCTCAGGGCCCTCCGCATGGAGTTCTCCGCCCTGACCATCGTGAGCCGTGCCTCTTCCACCCGCTGCCGCTCCGCATCTATGGCGTGGCCCAACCGCTGCCACACGGAAGACACTTTCTGTCCTGGGTCCTCCTGCCCTCCGGTCGATGCCTGCCCCTCCGATGTCAAAGGCGCCGAGCCTTCATGGCTCCCACGACGTTGCTGCTGCTGCTGTGCCTCTGCCCGTGCACTGCCTCCTGCTGCCTGCACATCCTCCGCTGGCTGGGGTGCAGTCGTTGATGTGGCCACCCCTGCTGGACATCTGACTCCCGACTGTGGCAGGGATGCCTCCTCCACCAGCCTGGCCGCACCGTCTGAGGCAGCTCCACAGGACACCCAGGTGACTGATGGGTGGGAAGATGGCACGGAGGACTGGTGCATAGGGGGTTCAGTTGAGGAGGGGGTCGTAGCAAGCCCCATCAAACGGAGGAATCCGGCCTGGGTGACCTGTCCCAGTAGGCCGACGCGCTCAACGAGCCATTCGAGATGACGTGCAGTCTCCTCATGAAAAGACTGCAGGTCACCTCGCATGGCCCGTTGATGCAACACCACACCAGTCAGGACAGGCTCAACCCGGACCCGGATAGCCACGTCTGCAGGCAGAGGAAGGCCAGTTGTCGTAAGCTCATCCCCTGCCTGAAAACGGGTCTGGACGTGGGCATCCCTGCTGGTGCAAGATGATGCAGGGACAGGATCAGGGACAGGATTGCACACAGGCACCTCCGCGGCGGCCTGTGCTGCCTCCTGTCCCTGGTCCTGCACTGCACCACTAGCACCAGTGGAATTCCCACCTCCAGACCCCGTCTCTGTTGCTTGCACGGCCTCCTCCTCCACCAAACCCCCCACCAACCTGGATGACTCTGTGCCATCTTCCCCCGTTGGGCCCTGTGGGGTCCCAGCTGCCCCTTCTGCTGCCGAGGAGTCCAACTCCAACCTCCGCCTCTTGGACCTCCCCCCGGCAGCTGCGGCCTGGGACGTGGCACCGGACTCCTCACTCCCCGACGAGATCACAACCTTGGAGGGGAGCCGGGCCTTGCGTCTCCGGCTGGCAGTGGGATCCCCGCCACTGTGCTCCACAGCACCTTCTCCGCCCTCTTCATCCGTTGACGCTGCAGACAGGGAGAAATAAAACACAGTCATCAGGGCACTGTACAATGGACACATACACACATGACAGTTGTACATGAGTGGCATTGCCAAACCTCAGACATGCCATCACAATCCCCAACACACATGTCATTTCAACTCGCACACATGAGCCATACCACAGCCATATCGCAACTGCCAGCACCATCCATACACATACAACAGCATGACCAGGCAAAGCTGAGCCAGACATCACATGCAACACAGGAAGTGCACTACACATGTACACACACCACCACACTTGCATGCATGTGTACACCTCTGCCAAGTGTCGCAGTGTTCAGATGGGCATCCATGTCACATCTGCCAATCAGGCTTCCACATCCCGCTGTCACATGCATCCATGTTGCATCACTGTTGCACCCTTGTCAAATACACACAAATGCACATGTACACAGTGCTGATACATGCAGCTGAAAACAACATACATGCGTGACATCACGAAAATGTCTACTTACATACACATTCATCCAAACATGTGTGCCCACACAACTGCATTTGGCATGCAAGCCTATACACACAAGCACCATCCATGTCTCACACATTACAGCCCTCGCATGTGTTAGCCTCACGGCCCTGTACACCCCCACCCATACTCGACCCCATACAAACAGATGTGCAACCTGCACACTACTGAAACATCACCACACGCACAGCTCACAATCAGGATGCATGTACACTTACAGCTCGACTCCAGACGGGTCTGCCTCTCAAGGACCTGGACGTGGAGCGCTGGGGATATGCGTTCCAAGACCCTCATCTGATCTTCCGACAAGTGGCCCCGGCGCCCCTTAGCATCCGCTGCCTTCAAGAGGCGCCGGGCCTTGTTCAGGGTCCTGGACCTGAAGTCCTCCCAGTGCTTCTTGACATGTTGGAAGTCGCTGACTGCCACCCCCTCCGCGTTGATGGCAGTCACGATGTCCGTCCAGATCCGAGTCTGTCCTTCCTTGTCGGTGTGGGAACTTCCGAAGAGGGCATCATTCTGCCCCAGGACTTGCTCCACCAGGACACCAACTTCCCTGGCACTGAAGCTGGTGCCCCTCTGCCTCTCTGGCCGGGGGTTGTCAGTGGTGCCAGATGTTGCAGTGCCCGACATGACAACCCCAGAGGCAGGAGTGGGTGGGCAACTGGGTCCTGGGGCTGGGCTGTGGAGCGATGGAATCCCAGTCGGGAGTCTTCGGTTCCAGCAGGGGTGGTCACAGCAACAGCACCCCTGGCTGATATGCAGGCAGCAAATGGCAGGGCACGTGGGCAGCAGGCAGTCAGGCAGCAGCAGATGGCAGGTGGGAGCGTGCTCAGGGCTCTGGGGGGCAGTAATTCGGCCTTCTGGGCAGGAGCGTGGTCTTCCGTGTGCTTACACGTGGCCAGCTTGATACGGAGTGATTTGGCACGTGAAAATTCTGCATGTCAGCGAGTAATTCGAGGAAAGGCCCTTAGCGCGTAAGCGCATCTGCACGCATACACAATTTCATTGGACAGAAGGCCCCTCAAGCGCAAGCGCCCCTGTGACGTGACGCGCACAGGCGTGCATGGGCATTTCAGCGCGCGTGAAAAACTGCGCGTCCGCGTGTAATCCGAGGAAAGGGGCCATCCGCGTAAGTGGCGTGACACGCGAGTGTAGTTTCCATCAGCACGGGTTAAAGGTGAGCGGGCCCAGCAGTTCGCTGTACGTGCCTTTCGTGGAGACCGAGGTTTGTTGCTGCTTACTGTTGTTCGCGCGCCATCACAACTTCACAGCTATCAAGGACGTATCTCTTCTTTTGGCGGGGGTATTGGCTATGCGTGTTTTTCTGCATCTCGCTAGTCAGACGGTGAGTGGCACACGCTCTTTTTCCCACTGCGGGTGCCCCTGTGTATCGCACCCATTTTCAATGTCATAGTAGCCTGCGTGTCCCACGCCTACGCGTTATTCATGTTACTGGGTGCCACCGCGTACTGCGGGAGGTTGAATCCACGCACGTAGGCTGCAGGGTTGCGTTCACGGTTTTACTGCAGTTTTGGGGTGCCTGAGCGTTGCGTGACCCGTCACTACATCACCGGGGTCACATACAGCCTTGCAGGTGCAGGGGGGCTGTTAACATCTTGATTCCCACCCCCTTCACCCCAATTGCCCAGGTCAATTGTGGTGTACACCTCCCATTGGCACCACTCCATCTGTGCCGGCACTACTACATCTGTGCCATGGTTGGGAGGCCACCAAAGGTGAGGGGTGCCTCAGCTGGGCGTCCTCCTCGTGGCGGGCGTGGTCGGGGATGTGGCCGTGGTGACCAGGGAGTAGGGGGACTCCAGGGTGTCCAGGGGAGCCACAGAGGGGGAAGAGGCAGGGGTGCGCCACTTGAGCACAATGTTGTGCCATGTGTCGGTGCAGTCATGCCACCACCCCCTGTGGTTCCGGGGGATGCAGCTTCTGCATCTGGCACTGGCGCCCGTGTGACCCTGCAGTCTGTTCCATCGACTGCCACGGCCCAAGGGTAGTGGTAGCTGCAGGTGCAGCTGTGGACACCGCCACCCAGGCTCAGGGTCTGCCAGCGCAGGCTGCGTTGGCACTTGAGGAGCCCTTGGTAGATCTCCAACAGGCCAGGAGGGAAACCATAGGGGCAGGCCGGGCTGCTCAGACCAAGACACGTGTCTCTGGGGCAGTCATGTCATCTGCTGCCCCGAACAGCCGGGTGTTGGCAAGTGCAGGGGCAGATGCACCCAACAACATCCCGGTTGTGAGTCTGCCAACCAGGACTTTTGCGGTCAATGACCCTGCCACAGCTGATGTTGCTGTGCAGGGTCCATTAGAGGGCACCCAGCTGCCACTGACACAAGTCAGGCCTTTGGTCGTCCCTCCACCTGCCACTCCCTCGGCTCAATCCACCGAACCCACTGGCCATACTGGTCAGGGCGGCATTAGCCAGCCAGGGTCTGCGCCACAGTCCAAGAGGAGGAAGGTTGCACCTGCAGCACAGGCTGGGACCCCACACACAGCCACAACCTCCTGCACGTCAAGGAAGAAGCCTTTCTTAAAGCAGGAACTGGACTTCCTCGTGGACTACGTGCGGGGCCACAGCCGTGACATGCTAGTGGGTGCCAATAGTCAGACTACGGCTGCCCAATGTGACACCCACTGGAAGCATGTTGCGGAACATGACAGTTCATTCGGCCATGAGGTGCGCACGGCGCAAGAGTGCAAAAAGCGTTGGAATGACATTAAACGCAGCACTAAGGCTAAGCGTGCCTCTAATTACAACTTGACTCTGGTGACTGGCGGTGGGCCTGCACCAGAGGATGAAGTGTTCACTCCGCATGAGGCACTCGTTGCAGAGTTCATACCACCTGAATTGGCCGGAGGAGTGGGAGAGATGCTGGACTTTGATGCCCAGTCCAGTGAGTGTTGATGCGTGTTTATTGAGGACGTGTGTGTTTCACTTGTGGGATGTGTTGTGCATGATTGCCACTACATGTGATGTGTACATGGTTCTGATGTGTAAGTAATGCAATGCTTCCGTGATGCATGTCTCCTCTGCCTGCATGCGGGGACTCCATGTAGGCATGCTCCCTTGCCCCTCCTCCGCCACTCTGCACCCCAGTTACACCTTTGCACTGGTCTGCTTCAATCTTGCCAATGTGTACTTTCTTGTTCATGCGTCCTGTGTAGATGCTAACTTCCAGCGAAGAATCTGCCAGACATATGCCGTGTGGTACAGCCTTAGTACTTGATGCAGGGTATCTCACTTGTACTGTGCATAGGTCAGATCTCCCGCAGGGACATGAGTGCCCTTCATGCTCCATGTGCATTGCACGCATGCCCCTATGTGTCCTTGATTGGATGACCACTGTAATACAAGTCCTTGGTTACATACATTGCCTGGCATCTCATCAGCCTTCCCATGTCAACTGTGGCTCAGTCCTGCGTTGCACACATGTTTAGGGTCTGACAATCTGTGTGGCTCACAGGCCTCAGCCTGTTCAATGGCCAATGACTGTTGTTGTGTCTTCTTCACACATGGGCGGCATCCAGAGTTTTCATCATGTGTCCTGCTTACTGTCCCAGCATCATTTGCAGTGTTGTCACTTGAATCACATTAAGCTGTTGATTCCAGTCAACACTGCCTGTCAATACACAGGTGTATGGTCAGCCTTTTGATACCATGCTAGGCATCCCTGCTTTGGTACTGGGGTGGAGGGGTGCTTGGCTTTTAGATATGGTACACATTGAATGCACAATGCACGCAATGTCTGAATTTGACATTGCACTGCCTTCACATTTCCTGGCACACACCATGGAGTCCTTGTACATGTAGGTAGTGAGTGGCGTACACATTTTCTGCACTGCATAGACCCACTTCCATGGAAACTGCCACCTTTCAACAGGTCTGATCACAGAAGCAATTCAAAGTTGACCCAGCATGCATGCCAGGTTATATGTTGTGTGTCACATGTCTGCCTGATGCGTTTGCTGTCGGTGTGTGTGTGTTGTGTGCTTCTGACATGTGTAGTGACCTTTTTTCTCTATATTTTTCAGGTGATGACGCAATGGAGGCGAAGGATGGTGTTGTCATGCCAGACACAGGGTTGTTACCACTACATCAACCCGGCACTAGTGGGAGTCGTGGGGTGGTAGGCCACGAAAACCCCCAAGTGCTACAGTCCATCTTGTCTCTGGCTGCCTATGAGTCCAGCCTTGATGACGACTCTGACGTCCATGTTGAGTTGGATGAGCATCAAGTCCATGTGTCAGGGGTGAGTGATTCTGATGTGGACACTCCTCTGTCCGCGACACCTGCACTGAGGCATCAGACAGTCTCGATGATGACAAAGAGACAGTCAACTGTCACAACCCTACCACCCTGAGATAGTTGCCATGGAAGTGCCACATTGTCTGCATCCCTAGCTACTTAAACACAAGCTATCCTGTGTGACCAAAAGGCTAACATATGACATGACATGATATGGCCTATACACAAGTATTTCAAGGTGCGATGAGGCAGGGAGGGGGGAACAAGGGAAGACAGACAACGGTACTACTAGGCCAGGTGTCATTTAGATTGTGCAAGTGCAGGGGTAGGGGGAAGGGAAAAGTGCAAGGGGAAGGGGAGGGGGGAGTGCAGTACATGGTAAGTAGACCAAAAAACAAATACATAGGCCAGCTGGTGGCAACTGCAAAGGTAAGTGCAGACAAGTGCTGGGAAGGGGGGCTGTAGGGATAGAGAGACAGTCCCACAGTGCAGGGGTTGCCAGGGAGGCAGTGCAAGTGGAGAGTGGCTGGGCCAGGGACCGAGGTCGGTGAGAGTGGCCCAGTTGCAGATCCAGTGCAGTTCCAGTGAAGAATTTAGCAAGGGAGAGGCAGAGAGAAAGCAGAAGCAAAGAGGAAGGTGTTGAGGTGCTTCCCGAACCGGAGATGGTTCTCCTCAAGTTCCAGTGAGGCAGGAAGGCTGTTCCAGAGGGAGGGCCCTGCCGCGGAGAGAGATCTACCCCCAGCTAGTTGCTTGGAGAAGCGGATGACCCCGACATGCAAGGTGTGAATCACACACACCTGCAAAACAGGCCATGGCCATCACTGTTATGTCACTCAAACCCTCCCAAACCACAACATGACATGGCAAGCAATACCCATACACCAACACAGTAACAATAAGGTACACATTGCCATTTCCAAAATGTACAGTGGCATCAGACAATGATGCCTGTCCTGGAATCAGATGAAATGACTGACCAACAACCTCCCACCCAAAATAAGTCATTTCCAAATGCATTACAAGAGTTGTAGACATAACATAACAATGAATGCCTGTCTACATGCACATTGTGCATAGCAAAATCAACACTGCAGCTTCTGTGTGCTGTGTCCTACTCCTGCAACACACTGCTCAGCGCACAATACAGTGAACAGCCAATGTGTGTGATGCACACCCTGAGCATCACATCTAAGCGACAGATCACATCAAAAAGCAAATTAGGCATGTACAGGATCCATAATTGGTCACAGAACATGTGCTGCAGGGACACAGTGGGCACCAGAAGGCAAACAGTGTACACGTGGATATGCAAGGGTGGTTGTACATGTAGTGCATCAGAGTGCAAGTGTGTGGGTCAGCAAGGACATGCACTCAACATATGCATGTGCAATCAAGTGACCATCAGTGTTCTCTACACATCACATGTGAACATTCAACATGTGTACACCCCAGCATGTCAAACCACAACTATCCCGTCGCACCTGAAATGTAAACACATCACATGAACAGGCATTGATCAGCAGAACACAACATGTACATAGGATACCACCATTACAATGTCAGGGTTCCCATCACACTGCAGGGCAAGGCAACTATCAACAACAACCCCCCCCTCCCTCACAAATGACCATGACCCACTGAACAACTGCACCTGGGTCATGGAGCCTTCAACCCTCAATTCCACCTGGCCACAGGATCACCTTTCCCCTTCGTCACCATCTCCCACCTTGTGTGTAAAAAGGTGCCTGCACCCTCAGAATCCACACTCATTTACAAAATCACAAAATCCAAGCCAGAAGAACGAACCAGAACACCCTCCAGTAGATGACTTGACGTAGCAGTACCTCACAAAGGCCAAGTACTACCACACTAATGCAACAACCAAGGTAGCACAGTAAAACAATGTCACAACAGGATGTGAACCATGTGTGGTACATAACATAGAATGATGCACCATGAACGGATGTGTACTGTCCCAGGTCCCGTGTACAGGCGCGGGAGTGTCACGAAACAACCACCCCCACCGTGTCCCGGGTGCCTGCAAGGTCAAACTCACACATGCCCCTGAGACCCTGGTGGGGAAGGAGGGTCAGGGATATGCAGTCGGGACAGGTGTTGGCACACTGGATAACTGGAACGAGTGGCAAGAGAGGGGAGGAGGAATGACACATGAAAGTAGGGAATGCACGAAAATGTACTACCTGCATGAACACATACACAATCCAAACAAACTTGGACATCATTGTCATGGCCTTCTTTAGTCCAGGCTTAGGAGTGGCACGAACCAACCACCCCCTCTAGGGTTTTGGCGCCTGCAAGTTTGGGGCTTACACAGGCATCCGCAACCCCAGCGGGGAAAGAGGGTTAGGGAACGTTGCTTGGATAGGTACGGGAAGCAGGAACACCGGGTAGAGGGTACAGGGTTCAAAATTGCATAGAATTCCGGGTGATTAGGGGGAAAAAAACATACCAAATTGAATTACACATTCATCCATGCATTAGTGCACCCCCCAGCAAGCCTATGCAGAGCAGTTTGAAAGAAAAACAACAAGACACTTAGCTCTGGTTTTGAGTGCTGGCCTCCTGCCTGCACACTCTCAGGTCCGGTTACAGGAGCACTGCAATGCTGCAAAGAGAGCCACAGTCAACAACCTATACATGCCAATTACACAAAAACACACCACCAAACATGCCCCATAGCAACAAACTACTCTACAAACAGACAATCTGGTGTAGATGCTTCGTACCCATATATAACATTACCCCTGTGATGGGTCATACACATTCAATGCAGTAAGTCAGCCGCCGGTGGGTGCCTGGCAAATGGAACACCAATGTGTCACAATTCACACAACATGAAATGTTCCCTGGGTAAGCAGACATACCCATATAGCAAGCCATGACTTCAGAGCAAGTTGAGTACCACCATGACCGAAACAAAGTTGGCAGTGCATTTATCAAAATGTACATGGAAATGAAATGCACTGCACCCGAGTATGTCCCTTGCTGTATGTCCCTGTGAGCTGCCCCTTTCCATGTCTCGGAAGCTACATGGTTGATACAAGTGCCTCAATGGACCTTGGTGTACAGGAGGGTATGTGCCACTGCCCCTGCATGTGTCCCAGACAACCTTACAATCAACAGCCATCAGTCCACCAACACATCTGAGCTGCATTGTGTGCTTCAACACCAATATTCGTCCAAGCTCACCCTCAGTGCTGTGACTAAGCCTGCATGTGCAACTCGCCTGGTGCAAGCATTGCTGTGTTGTGGCACCCCTGTGCTGCTCACCTTGCCTGGAGTTCCTTGGAACACATCAGCAGTTCTAGGATGTAGGTCTGCAATCCCTGTGCCTCTGCTTGTGCACACATGTGCATTTGGGCACCAACAAACGTGTCCAGAATTCAGACGTCCAATGGGCCATGTCTGCTGGCAAAGGTGCTCTGGAGGCTCATCCCCCTGCAGAAAGGGCATGAAACACATGATTAATGCTTCAAAGTCATCTGTGTGTGTCTCTTCAGGCATCTCATTACTTGACCATGTCAGAGAGTCACATCAGAAATCACACCATCAGTCGATCTTTCACATCCAAAGTGTGGAACACTATCTACGGCATGAATTGCAACAAGCACGTGTACAGTAAAGATAAGAAACATACTACACAATGCATAGCAATGAATGTACACATTAATCATGAAACACCCCATCTAGCAAAAGCTGAACAGTGGAAAATAACACCAAAATCATCCCCACTAGGGGTGTAAACACAAGTCACACAGCACCAGACATGCCACAGATATGACAGCCCAAAGCCCTTGTGTAAAAGGTTGTGACACCGAACCATCCTTGCGAGCCCATGGATAAGGGAGGCAGGAGTGGCATATGTGAGTGAAGGACCCCAAGCAGCAAACACATACACAAGACAAGCCTGAAGGGCCCAGCTGGAACAGACAGTGGATGCCTTCAAAAGCCACAAAGCACTGCACCGTCACATGAAAGCACAATAGACAAGCAATTTTAAACTATATTAACTAATTACACTAACTATGGAAAACCTATATTACCTAATTAAACTAACTATCAAACAGAAACCTAACTAACTAAACTAAACGAAAAATCAAAAATGGCCACATACGACCCGGGGGGGAGGGGAGGCACCCAGGAGGGGGAGGTACAGGTTGCTGCTCAACATCCACATGCGATGATGCTGAGCCTAAAAAAAAACCTCCATGGGCTCAACGCCTGCACAGCCCGACCTATGTGGGAGATAGATGGTCGTCCGAGTCTGGCTCATCCTGTAAAGGAGGACGTGGCACAGTAGCCTGGCCACGCCTAGCCGCAGCTTGCCCCTCGTCGGCAGCAAGTCTGCCGGACGGGTGAGCCTGGTTCTGTGTGGCGATGTGACGTAGGTCTGCATGCAGAACCTCACGTGATACACGTGCTTCCTCTTGCAAGGTAGCACGTGTAACACGGAGTTCCTCCTGCAAGGCCTGGCTGGAAAACCGCTGCACCTCTCGGCAAGCCTCTAGCTCAGCCTAGATGGTACGCTCAAGCTGTGCAAACCTTTCCTCTGCCCGCTGCCTCTGGGACATCATAAGGACACCCAGAGTGGATTTGAGGGAAGCATACTCCTCCCTCAGGGCATCCATGTGCGCCTCTGCGTGAGCAGCAATTGCTTGACACAGAGAAGACATTTCAGCCTGGCGTGCCCTGTCTGAGGCCGCCATGCCAAGCCTGAGCGAGCGGGCCGTGGACCGTGCCGCCTGCTGCTGGAGAAGCACCTGCCTAGCAGGGGGGAGCACAGATCAGGCCACACGCTCCATGCTCTCAGCGATGTTCTCCATTGCTGCCCCCTGCCATTCAGAATTGGCAGTCATGTCTTGCTCCCACTCAGTATACTGCGGTTGCCGGGCTTGACCCCTGCGGGACCCAAGGACCGGGTGTCCTCGCTGTGTTGGCACCGCCCGCGGCTGCAGGACTACATGCCCCCGTCGATGTGATGTCCCAGGCACATCAGTGACTGGTGTGAAGGGTGACCCTGCGTCCCGATCCACCACGGGCGGAGGAACCAACGCCTGTGCCTGTGGTTGGGGATGTGAGGGCACCACCATGTCCACCGATACGCCCTGCCGTGTTGCAACATTGTGCAGGACACATGCTGCCACAATGATCCTGCACACTACTGGTGGTGCATAGAGTAGCTGCCCGCCAGAGCGGTCAAGGGAGCGGAAACGTGACTTGAGGACTCCGAATGTACGCTCCACTATGGCCCTGGTTGCAATATGGGCGGCGTTGTATCTTACCTGGGGTGGTGTGGTGGGGTTCCGGATTGGCGTCATCATGTGGTTGCTCAGAGGGTAGGCACTGTCCCCTGGGGAGGTGTAAATGGTTGTGATTATTGGGGTTTGTTTATTTGTGTGTGTGTGTGTGTGACATGCATGCATGTGCAAGGGCATTTGTACTCACCTAGGAGCCAGGTGTCGCCATGCTGCCCAGCTTCCAGGGCCCGGCTCAGGGCGGACATTCTGTATATGAAAATGTCATTGGTGGAGCGAGGGTAGTTTGCATAGACAGAGGTGATGATTCCCTTTGCATCGCATACCACCTGTACATTGATGGAATGCCAGTGCTTGCGGTTTCGGTAGATGTGCTCAGTGGCCCTAGGTGGACGTATGGCCACATGGGTGCAATCTATGGCACCGAGCACTTTGGGGAAGTGTGCCACCCTGAAAAAATCCAGGACAACGGCCTGCCTTTCTGTGGGTGTTCTGGGCATGTATTTGTGCCTGCGGACTGAGGGGCGCCCTGTCATGATTGCCAGTACCTGGTGTAGGCAGCGTGACTGCGTGGCCTGTGAGACTCCCCCCACTATGGCAGTAGTCTGCTGAAATGACCCAGTGGCCAAAAAATGCAGGACATTGAGCCGCTTCTCCAAGGGGCTCAATGCTTGGGAGCAAAGGGTGGGGGATGTAAGGTCATCTTCCCACTCCCTGACCAGGTCTAGGATGATGTGGGGAGGAAACCTATACCTGCCGTAGACCTGGTCGTCAGGCATCCCAAAAAGGCTTGTCGGTGGTGCGAAAATGTGTGCCCTGGCTATTCTCCTCCTCCTGCGGTGTCCCATGATCAGTGCTGCGACAAATGGGGCATTCATCGTAGCTGTATATACGTGTTTGTTGTTTGCGCGCACTTTTATACTGTGCGCTGGGACGCTTCCGCCTGCTTTCGTGTGGCGGACGCGTTGACGCCTATGTGCGTCTTTTGCCGTGCGCGGGTTTCCCGTATTCGAATCCATGAATACAGGTTGTTGGCATGCGTGTGGGCGTTCCGTGTAGTTCCCTGCAGTACTTCCCCAGTTACGCCTTCTTTTTCACGCGTTATTCCCCATTCCGCGTGTTATGCCCACTGTTCCTCCCACTTTGGTTGTGTGCGCCGCCTATGTGCGCTTTTGCTGTGTGCGTAGTGCACGTCGTGTGTGCCTGCGTGCGCCATTGCAGGATTGGGCACACGGACAGCGGAAACACGCGCAGCTTCTTCCTTGAATCGCACACGTGCGCGTGCGCTGTGTTTCTCGCGCTTGCGCTACCTTGTGCCTGCTTGCGCTGGGATTTTCGGCGCACGTTTGCTCCATGAATCGACCCCTTAGTCATTTTCCTGGGGCTCCTTCACCACTAGCTCTGAGTCATCCAGATCATTCTATTTGTGCGTCTGATCTGTGTAAGTCATTTATGGAGGTCAGCCCGTCATTTGTCTCCAGAATGTGCATTTCCTCAGTCCGCTTCATCGCTGATTCCGTTTGGTGTGCCTGAGTATTCAACAAGGGTTTGTTTATTTATAAAAGAGAATGTAGAATTAAGATGAGGAATGCGTTTGCCTGCTCTGTTACCTTTTGGTTTATAGACTGGTATAATTTAACCAGCTTAAAAAGAGGAACAATTAAAGCTGGGATTGATTAATTTGAACAGAGGGCCTTTGTGACATGCAGGAAGGCTGTCCTGAATAGGGAGAGAAAGATTTGTCTTAGATGGGGAGGTAGGGTATAGGTTCGGGGAAGCAGAAAGATGGGTCTACGAATGATCATTGAGTGGCTCTTGGGCAGCATCAGGGTCTGAGTTCGTAAGGCTGTGTCACACCCTCTCTTGTACACACACCTGTTATTATTGCCACTCCTGCCATTGCCCAGAACTCTGGATTTACTATAGCTCACCCCACTCCCTCTGTCCCATCTTATTCCCCCTTCACAATCCGGTACTCACGTGGGCCTCCTGATGACTCGCGTGCACATGCAAGCTTCACCGGCAACAGAACGCTCTCCAGGTTGCGTCCGTTTTTGCATTGGCAGCTTCCTTGGCGCATAGGTTATCCGCGGAACGCTACTATGCTTCTGCGTCGTGTGACCAGTGCTGCATGCTCACATGACCCGGGGATCCGCTCACGTGATGCGGCAGCATGTCATGTGACGGGAAGTACTGCCAGAAGCGCGAGTATTTAAACACGGCTCTCCCTGTACTCGCTGCTTCAAAGCTGTTCTTTGCAACCTGTTTGGCGCTATGTGTTCATTTGGATTGCTTGACTCTTTTTGGATTTTTGACCTCGGTTTGCTTACTTGGACTTCGCTTGGATTACCTTACTGGCTTTGTTACATTGGATTTGACTGTGCTTTGAACTCGGACTGCTCTTTGGACTGCAATACGGATTTCCTTTTTGCATCTGGTTTTCTTTGGAACTTCTTGCTTTCAAGCTCCAGAGCTACCAAACCACGTTCTTGTCATCAGGTGGTTCTCACGTCATTATTAGAACTACAGTCTACCTGCCCACGTGAGTCCTGGACCCTTACCTCATAGATTCATTCGCTTTCTCCTGACCCCTCTGGTAAGACCTTTTTCACATTATTTTGGCACTGTCATTTACTGTCATTTTCTTGGTACTTAATCAGTATTTTCTTGCAGCGGATTGGGGTCCCAGAGGTTCGCGGTTCCGGAGTTGACGATCTCCACCTGTGGCCTCAACGATTGCACAGGGAGTGACTTTGAGTTCTCTCTGTGTGGCATTTGGGGACAGAGGACTCTTCTGCCTACACGACATTCAAGTCTCAACAGGCTGTTAGTAAGGATATTAAAGTGCACGCTTGCCCGATTCTGCCAGATGACTGCCACAGACTGCCTTCCCCGTAGCCATCCACTTTGTGATGGTGCTTCACTCCCGGCTCTGTATTTCAAGAGAAGCACACCTCTGAGGAATTAAAGGCATAGTCCACAATAGGTACACACACAAACAATCTGTATTCATCAGCTCCTGCCACAGGCTGTGTCCACTTAGCCATCTATTTAGTTGTCCACTTGGTCTCTTTTGGTTTCCAGTCCACCAGTGTCCATGTTGTATCAGCATGCATAATACCTGACTGACACAATCCACATGGCTGGATGTTCAATTTGACAAGTGTGCATGTGGGTGATGTGTGTAGTATGCGGTGCGTTGCTGGTGAGGTGCAGGTGTTGGGGGCCAGAATGTCCTTCTCATGTGTCATGTGTAATGTTACTGATGGGTTTGCATTGATATGATCAAGGGCTGTTGATGGGAAGGAGTGTGTTTTATTTCTGTTTGTGTATCCTATGGTTGGCTAGTTTGCTTCCTGGTATTCCTGGAGTGCATCTTCATGACTGGATGGGGTCATGTTGAGGATATCAGAGACATGCATGTGGAGGGGGTGGGTGGGCAGCTGTTGATTTTCTCCATTGCAGGAGCAAGTACATGGCAGTGGTGTGTGGAGGTTGGAAGGACCAGCAGCAATGGTGCAGAGGGATACATCATCACAATGTTAGTCAGGTGAACCTTTATTTGCATATGTGGGCACATGGTATGGGGACATTATGTCAGGGGCTGGCTTCACCATGTCTTGCATTTTTGGCCTGTGACATGGTAACATTTTATTCCACTTGAAATTACTATGGCGGTGGTTTGTGCGCTTCATGTGATGGATGCTGATGGGGTGGCATTGTAATTTTTGGTGTTTTGAGGCACACACAGTTTGGCAGTCAAGAGGTGCATTCTCATGGTGCTGTTATGGGCAAGCTTCATTTGCATCATTGAAGGCCATCGGGGATGTGGCTTTACTGTATATTTTCCACAAGGGTTGGTATTCATGTGAAATAGGTTTGTACTACCTGGTTGTGTGTGCCCTATCCCTATGACCATTGGTCTACTAAGGGAATAGGTTGTGCCTGTGGATGAGGGTGGAAGCCCTCCAGCAACTCTACTGCTATACCACAATGTGTGGAAATATTATGCAGGCCACAACATGCTACAATTATTTTGAATACTACAAGAAACGCATATAGCAACCCGAGTGGTCAAGGTAGCGGAAGTGTGACTTTAGCACTCTGAATGTGCGCTCCACTATGCCCCTAGTGGCTATGTGTGCTGTGTGTAGTGTGATTCACCTGGGGTGGTTAGATTCCTGATGGGTGTCAACAGGATTGTTGACAGCTGGCAGGCGCTTCCTCCTGCAATGGTGTTAATGGTTGTTACATTGCATGTATTGTCATTTATAACACTCTTATTCAAATGAAACTAAAGATCCTGTTGGATGCCCTTTCTCCAAGCTCAATGCAGGATTTCTGAATAAAAGTTCCAAAAATTAGTAGTTATTTTCAGATTCCACTTCAAGAAAAACTCCAAAGTTCCTTTCAACGTCCAAGTTCTGTTTTTCTGGACACTTGAATTATCTTTAGGTTTGAACAAAGTTCATCACTTGGCAAAAGCCACAAGCTTCAGCTTATCAAATGAAAAAAAAGTCCTTGTTCCACATTTCTAACGAACATTCAAAGTAGGATTTCTCTTCTTTGGTAAAGACAACTGCTTCACAACAAACACAACAATGTTTTCATCAGTCAGGATGGTTTTAACCACAGTTCATCAAACAACTTTAGTGACCTTTCCATTTTCTTTTCACCATCACCTTTGAACACAATGTAGTACTTCAGTGTCATCTTCCTGGTTCGCTAACCTACCAGGACTACCACCAATAGGTCCTCTCCTGATATACTTGTCTGCCAGGACAAAACCTCCGACCACTGATACAAGTACTCTCTGATGAGGTTAACTTCAAATCAGCTTTCAACAAGTTTGAGATTCACAACTTCCTCAGCATTTAACAAGTTTGAGATTCACAACTTCAATAAAGCTACAACACCCATTGATGTTGTGTCATTCCACTTATTCATTTGTCCAACTGTTTCTCCTTTGTCTTTCATAGTTTAGTCAAGGTTTGTTGGTATTGTTCTTCAATATTGCCCCCTCTTGACTTTGTCAATGTTGCGTGTAGCTAGGTTTCAAAATTGCACCCTCTGGACTTTGGCAATGCCAGTTTAAAATGACCCTCTCTTGGCTTTCGCAATGTGGGTTACAGTTAAGTTTCACTATTGCCTATTCTTGCAATTGACAATGATAGTTGTAGTCTACTTTTAAGCTTCCCCTTCTTGACTTTGGCAATGATAGTTATACATCTCTTTCTTGTGGTCCCTCTTCATGTATGGGTAGTAGCAAATTTGCCTTTTTTCATTAAGTCAGCATTCAAAATAATTACACGCAGCATGCAGTGTCTCAGGAAGCACTCCAGGGTCACCTCTCATAAGCCAACTCACTCGTCTTTCCTTGCACGTCCGTGTTCTTCGCTGCTGCTGTGACCTCTTCGGTCCTCGCGGTTAGAGCCTTCATCAGCTCCGGTTAAGTTTCTAAGCCCCTCACCTCTCCCAAAAGGAGCCTGTTTTGCTCCTGGCTTTCGCTGCTGCTCGCCAGCCACTGGAGAGGAGAGCAGGGAACGGGAAACTTCTTTCTTCTACCGGTCAGCCTGTCACCTTAACACTTCCCACCGCATGACCTCTGCAGTTTGAGCTTCTTAATCCTATGACTCTCTCAGCACCATTTCCTGCTATATCAACAGTGGCAGTCCCGGTGCCTTCATTCCTCAGCTCTGTCTGCATGTATGGCTGCTCACTGCTTCTCCTGCTACATCTGCCACGACGTCCACCATGATTTCTAAGGGCCTTCACCTGAAGGGCCCTTAATAAGTTCTGTGCCTCCAAGCCCATCTTCCTCATCCCTGTACCAAGGGTATTATGGGACTTGAAGTCCCTAATGTTTAGACTTCTTTTAAAGGTCCTAATTTCAACTTAATCAAATTCACTTTGTTTATAGAAGGTATTTTTAGAAAAGGGCATTAAGGTAACTGTTGATTGATTCCTCATTTCAGGATTCAAAGAGGGGGAATCACATATGTCAGGCATAATGGTATTAAAGTTCTGATCCTGATATATTTTATTCCTAGATTGATCACAAGGGTTTTCATTAATAACCTTTTGTGTGGTTTTAGAAGGGGGAGTCTGGCTTTGACAGCACGCCATCAAGTATTCTGGAACTATGTACGTTTCACCATCCAAAGAGGAGTCCAGGCAATTGCGTGATAGCTTCTGTGGATAAGGTTTCCTTATCACTGGACGGGGCGTGTTTGTTGTTTGCAAAGTGCCTCCCTTCCCACACCCATGTTATTCCTCATTTTCCACCTTGAATGTGGATTTTGCTTTTTCCACCCCTATTTAGTTTTTTGCGCTTGCTCTTCCTGACTGTTGCGCACTGTGTCGCGCAAAGCGCTCCTGCACCGTGCAAAGTGAGAAGAGCCAGCGCAAAGTCTGATCTGTGAATCGTGTACTTTTGGGGCACAAAGTCAATTTGCGCCAGGCAACACCTTTTGTAAATGAGGCCCATTGTGAATGAACACATGGAAATTGTTATTGCCTACCTCGCAGTCACTAAACATGTTGGGAATACAGTCAAGACTAATGGTATTGACTGCACAGCCTGCATTTCGACTTCAAAAACAGACAGGAAAACAGCATTAAGCGCTCCTCTGCATTTAAGAAACAGCAATGTAATTTTCCAGTAACATTCTTTGACAAATCACTCGTATTTACATACCAAACTGAAAGAGAAAACATGATTTGTGTATTTTCATTACTCACTATTAAGCAAATTATTTGTATTCCACCAAATGAACTTCAAAAACGTTATTGCTATTACCAGTAAGTGCTAATAGCCTAATAGATCTCGTGAGCGGTCATTATCGCTTGGCCTAATGACTGGACCCTCAGCTTTGTCGCTGGCCATAACCTGGAGGTGAGTTATTATCCTGCAATAATGACGCCTCCTTCGGTCTACAGGACAGTAGTTTTGTTTAGGATTGTCTTTTTGTTTGTATTAAAGAGCTTACAGTCGCTCTAGTTACTAGTAATAGGATAGCATTAACTCTCTGTTAACTAATGGATCCAAAATAGACAAGCGTGGAAGTCGAACAAAGCCAACAGTCTGTTACCTAAATGATAGATAAATGGCAGCGGATAGTCTTTATAAAAGATTAAAACATGGTTAGGAGCAAGACGATTTTCTTATTAATTTTTAAAATTGTAGAGACCCACTGGGGCCTTCTCTCAACAAAAGCACTGAAAACCTTCTTTTCAGTAGTACTACACTGCTCGGTGGGTCTTTTACGACTAAGTGGTGCAATTCAAGGGCTCCCCTGAAAAAGTTCTGAGAGATTTCAGAAACTCAAATCCCCTTTGAATACCCACAGCATTGAGGGCAATGCACCCTCGACAGTTTGCACGCTAAGTTGTTTTCCAACAAGGCCATTACCTATGACCTATTCAGTGGTTGGTCCCAGTCAACAATTGACCTTCCAAAGGTTGTTACAACTGGTGCTGTAAAATTCTGAATCTTGTTTGCAATATGTCCTACATTTTCTAAATGTCTTGTCTTGTTTCATTTATTGTAAGAGCACTTGGTCTATTGTTCATCTTGGTTAGACTGGGTTTTTTCAGGACTTTATGTTTACCTTTGTCCTCTCATTATGTCCATGCCTTCTCATTCTGGTCTTGATAGAACGAGACCAGGATGACCTGGGCATATGCCTCTGCAGCATTACTGGTGCCGTGACATGCCTTCATAGTGGAAAAGGAAAATGTTTAATTAACTTCTCTTCACCTAGAATTCATATGCAGACAAAAAGCTTCTGTTCTGGAGACCTTGATCCCGAGTACACATGCTCCAGTGCAAACTCTCTGAAGGGTTTTTTATTTGAGTCCTTTCATGTAACTTTCGCAGAAAGCCTTTTTGTAGAGTAAGTAGAATGTGTCCTTCAATTTTATTCTACCAGCAATAGAAAGCAAGTTGCATAGTTCCCAATAATAATTGTGGACTTTGCTTTAAAACCCCTTTAAGTCAAGGATATACCATCCAAGGTCATATCTGTCTCTGAGAACATAGTGTTTGCATGCTAATGGAAATGTAAGAGTGTTTACAAAAATCTTAAATGGTGACATAGCCATGACTTTTGGAATTGATGTCTTTCAATGCTGCAGTTATAAGTGTATAGGCAGAGAGAGACTAGACTATTAAAGACACATTGCATTGTTCACTACAGAGTCAAATATCCTTTGTGCTCAGTATGCACTTGCCTCCTCTGGGACCTGAGCAAAAGCAATCATCTGCATTGTGACTTCGGTTTGGTAAAACCCAGAGAAAACTATAAAGCTAGACGTGTCTGATTTACAGCTTTCAGAATGCAATATTAAACATGGGCCAGATTATTTAACGGTGCCTATGGGTGCTAAAATCTTCGCAAATCCACTTAGCAAAAGTTGTCCTGTTTGTTTAATTCAGAATGGAGCAGGCATGTCTTGTCCCAATTCACAATACATACAGATGGCTGTATGTTGACTAAGCAGTTTGACTTCTGTACTAGGTCGCTTTCATGACACCAAAATGCAACAGAGTGAGGGTCCTCATCACGAGTATGGCGGTTGCCCTTAAATGTGGCAGTAACGCTATTCCCAAGTGTTTACCTTAACTTACATTAACTTAGCGGTAGAGAGACTGATTTTCCTTCGTCACCAGCGAGAAAGCCGCAAATGACACACAGCGCCATTTTGTGGATGCTGCTCATCAGGAAATTCTCCAAGAGCACTATTGGGTAAAATACCACCTACTATTTGCAAAGTTATGAATCGGCACGCACTTTATTAAGAACAAGGTGTGTATAAAAATCTGCGCAGGATAGCAAATGTTGTTTGAATGAAGGAACATAAAATCCTACTACTTACTGCACCAAGTGCAACTTGTATGCCGTTTCTTTGGCTTAGAAACATAGACAATGCAGCCAAAACATGTCTGGGGATGCTTGTGGTCTCCTGCAGAAGTGATATGACCAAACAGTTCAGGCTGGACTGTCTCTTTGGAGGTGGGACCAAGCCTGATTGGCATATGATCTTGGTGTGGCAGGCAAAGAGATGGTTTGGAGGCTTGCCCAGAGCAATTACTAGTGGTTTAACATTCATTCTAAACCTTCGAGCCATCACCTCTTTGTTTTTCTTTGTTGTGCTTTGTTACCCGAGTGGACATGTATGCCCTGATATGGGTCCCATTCCTGCTGGTACAATCATGATCTCCTCTCATGATTGTGGTTTCTCTAGCATTTCTGTAAATAAAAGAGAGAACTTGGCTACCTAAAATGCTACCTAAAATGCATGGGATGATGAAAATTGCCACTGCACTTGTATATACCTGTATGTGGGGGATGGGAGGAAATGGGGCCCTCTCAAATTCCAGTGGCCCACTATGGCATGGGACTGGCTCTGGATTTCTCCCTGGTAGGCCGTGCACTCCAGACTGAGAGGTTTTCCTATCCTCTCTCAACAAGGTCAGGTTACTGACCGTGTCACAAAAGATTTATACATCCAGGGCAATGAAATATGTGTTATATTACATTAAAAATAATATTCAATTGTTCATAACCCTCACAGAGAGAAAATTGTAAATTGTATTAAAAAAATGCAATCCACATAATGTAACAAGAACATCTATACATGAATGCTGAGAGAAATGCACACGTTCTAATGGTTTAAAATGTGCCTGAAGGAAGTCCTTATTGCTTGCAAAGACAATAAAAGAAAATCAAGACTTTAGGAATGTTGGCTAATTATTAAATAATAAGACAGATATTTCTCCATTGCTAAAACACTCCTTAATCTTGAACACAATTCATCAACATGGGGGAGGGGCGGGTTCAGAGATTTCTAGTGATGGTTATGTTTGCTACCACTAAGCAATACATTTTAAGTATAGGGGGGACACCATTCAGGCGAAAGACGTCTTTCCGATGTACATCTCTACGACCAAATCATTCTGTGGTAGTTTCATTTTGGTAATCCTCTGAATATGCATAATGAGCTCTTTCCAAATGGGTTGCGCCGTAAAACATTCTTGTTTTATAAGAATATAAGAATGAATTTCCCCTATCCAACAAATATGTGAAACAATATAGTAATTGAGTATTTACGTGTTTAAATGTACTAGAGTATGTTGCCAGTGAAATCAGAGTTTGTATTCATTTTCTTTGTTTACAATCCAAGAAGAGGATTTAGCAGCCCTGGGCTATACATTGTTCCATGATGTTTCTGATATCTACATCTCAAAATCTACCTTGCACTGAAACATACAGAGAGACTGGTTGGGGAAAACCCTACATTTAACCTATAACAACATATAAAGTCCTCAAACATGAAGATTAGCCATAACAGAAAATCTTCAAATTGGTTGTATCTCCCCTGCCTCCAACCTTCATTGCACGTTGATATATCAATATCTCACTTGGCAATACGAAAATCATTCTGCCTCTGGGAGAATACAAACACGTACACGAGCCTCAAAATCTAGGAGGGAGTCACCTGAAAAAAAGTGTCCCCAATTGTTGCAGCCTTCTGTGCAGTAGCACCTAGTGCGTTCCAAGTGCCAGATAGAATTATCAATACAAATTCTCAGACCCAAATAACCGGATAGACTCAAAATACTACTTTATTATAAGCTCAAATAAAGTAGGGACACATGGTGAACAGACAAATTGCAGCTCACACACTCTCAATGATATTTTGATTATACCAAGCCTTTATACTTCTATGTACGTCAGCTATAAAGTCAACATATGGGGCAAATAGTAAAAAAACCTATTGGGTGGAGGGATTGGTTAAAGGAAAATATATACCTATATATCGTTTAGGTGTTAGTAACATAATTGGCTGCTCCTTATCTGGGAAGCAGGCCTCAAACTACCTCTAAATATGCATAACAGAGATTAATAGCCAAAAAACAGCAGCTGATTGGCTTCTGCAACATTGTATAGTGCGCTGCTAAATAAGCCCGCATGATTTGTTGGCATTCTCTCCCACCCTTGAACTTTAGGCTCGTTAGCATCACGTGAGCAAAACCAAACCAAGGTGTGGGGAACAACGTCAGACTACTACCCACTTTGTCAATTAGTTTACCATCTCTCATCAGTTAAGCCCCAAGTCAAGGCTTCTTCTTTGTAGTTGACCTTGCTGACTGCTCTCTTCCCTGGGACCTTTAAGGAAGTGAAGGTACATCACTATCTTCAGTTAGAGCCTAATGAACAGGGCGTGTCTTCAGATCTTGAGTCACGTGTGAGGGGACAACGATTTTGTCAATTTCGACCTTTCATTTGATGATATTTAATTCAAATGTATGGATGTTATGTCTCCTATTGGCCTCTGAAAACATGGTTTTTCCATCTCACATATGCCTTCTGCATCTTTAATTGTTCAATGTTTGGCACTTGCAAATGGTTTCTTATTTCCTTAATCTAATAGAAACGTGGCATGTATCCATAGCCTAGCCTCTTTGACTACCCTTGTGCCTTGCAATTATTTCTTGATGTGGCATCCTTGATCCCAGGCCAATAGAAATTCTTTGTTTTTGGCACAATGCTGTTTTCAAGCGTCTTTCATCTCTGCAGCCTTGTTCTGTCTCTGAGGTAGTTAGGTAATTCTTAAACACGTGTCTGACGTCCATCTTTTTCTTCATGGCCGCTCTAATTGTGTTATGTTTTCGTCTGCAGCAAGCTTCTATCTTGCCTATCTACCTTGTGTTTCTGTGTATGTACATTCATTAATCCTCTTCTCACTTATCTTCTTAACGAATATGATTTCTTTGTCTCTGCATACATGTTTCTCTTATTACTTCAATTACATCTTTATGTGTCAGGTATTTGCATATCATTTCAGTGCATCCTTGTGTCTTGTCTTTATTATGTCACTTTGCTCTGTCGTGATTTCTCTTATAGCTCTGCTATGTCCATTGGTGTATGGACATCATTTGGGGGTCGCCAGGGGTCGCAAGAGCGCTTGCTGCTCCAGTCCTCTGTGTCCAGGCAAGCCATCCACCCACAAGGCCAGGCCAGTGACTTCTATAGCCTAGGTGGGTCAGTCAGTGAGTGGACTGGTGGTCGGGTCGCCGCCGACGGCAGCGTCAAATTAATTTTACTAACGTTTCAAACATGTGCCGGCGGCGGCTTGCAATGTTGTTAAGCTGCCGCCGGCACATATTTGCAATGTAGTAAAATGAATTTGGTGCCGGTCCCAGCGGCGGCTTTGGAAAGCAAGCCGCCACCGATGGCAGCACCAAATTCATTTTACTAACGTTGCAAATATGTGCCGGTGGCGGCTTGCAATGTTGTTAAGCTGCCACCGGCACATATTTGCAATGTAGTAAAATTAATTTGGTGCCGGTCCCGGCGGCGGCTTTGGAAAGCAAGCCGCCGCTGACGGCAGCACCAAATTAATTTTACTAACGTTGCAAATATGTGCCGGCGGCGGCTTGCAATGTTATTAAGCTGCCGCCGGCACATATTTGCAATGTAGAAAAATTAATTTGGTGCCAGCTTGGGCACTACATATGTATTCCTGCAGTGTACCTTGAACACTGAATGACATGGAAACTGATACCCCCCTCCGTCTGATAGGCAGATGATGTGTGATGGTGTTACGCTCTGCCACTTACCTTCACTGGCATACATGCCAACATTCCGACGCACCTGGAGGGAGATTTCATAAAAGAAATCGGGAGACAACAATGTTCCCATAGGAACGCATTGGGGAAAGAACTATTTTAGGTGGGATAACATGAAAAATAGCAATATTTTTCACTGAAAAATCGTGAATCTCCCGCCTAAATCGGGAGGGTTGGCATGTATGCTAAGGGTTGTACCGGCAAAGGTGCAGGGCAGAGTCACATAGCTGTCGGGTCAATTGCATTCCAAAGCCGCCGCCGGCGGGCCGGCACCAAATTCATTTTACTACATTGTAAATATGTGCCGGCGGCAGCTAAACAACATTGCAAGCTGCCGCCGGCACATATTTGCAACGTTAGTAAAATTAATTTGGTGCCACATTCTGTCTCAAGGCGCGGCTTCTGTTCCTGTGCCACTTTCTCTTTGATTTAAGGCACTGGCCGCAGTTCCAGCTGTAATTACCAACTGCCTTAGTAAGATAACTCAGCGGGTTTGGTGCCTACCGTAATGTCCGGGGAGATCGAATCCTGGCGCCGCGGGCTGGACCTTCTAAGACTTTCAAGTTGCATGAAAACAGTCTCAGAAGATGGAACCTGCCTAACACACCAGGGTGAAAGGAGGTCAAAGGTTAAAAAGACAGTGCCCTGAGTGCAGGGTAAACAAAAAAGTGCAATGCACATCATGGGGCAACGGATCAGTCGTAGAAGCCGTGGAGAGTGTAAATGATTGTAACACGTCCTGCTCATATTTTCCATGAACTTCAATGGGGCGCTTGTATGCCCCCACATGGAGCCCACATGATGCTCCAGTGATCCCTGGGCTTCTGGCTGGAGTTCATTCAGTACATTGCACAATCCAAAGTCATTACATGTCCGGTGTGAACATCTGGCCATGCGTATTCTTTTCTTTGCTTTTTTAATACTTAAACACATGGGTTTTAATGGAACAACACAAAACTGCAGGCACCCGACGGCAAATAAGGTTTTAAAAAAAAAGCTGTAGAGAAAAGTTTAGCATTTGGCATGAATAGAATAAGCTGCTGGTCCATTTGGACCGGTGCTCAGGGGCCACCAGTAGTCTCCAGGGGAAGGAATAAGGGGGTGTGATGCTCGCGGAGGACTCTCAGCCGCAGCTGGGCTTTCTCTATTATTTGAAATGTAGGCTGCATGCCCCCCACCTTTCCAGAGCAAACCGAGCTCCGTGCGAAGCTTCACAAGTTCTACAAGTGTCTAAAATCCTCATCTAAGTGACCAATTCCTCAAAATGGGAGGGATCGTCACTTATTTAAGGTTCTTTAGAAATCAACATTATATATGTGGCAACATTTATGAGATGCGTTTGGACTAACGGTATATTTTCTTTTGTTTTCTCTTTGCTTATTTTCCTATTTTTTTTCTATTGTACCTGTACTGTATTATGTACCTGCAAAAGGGGTATTAAGGATGACAACTGTCAAATGTGACCACAGTGTTTCATAATTTAAAATGATTATGATCAGTCGCATTAAGTGTTATGGAAAGGAATTAGGTTCTGAGGAAGTTTACTCTGTCTTGGGCGAAACGTGTGTTGGCCAAATCTCTTGTCTAGTTAAAAAAACATGTTTTTCGTTGCTCACAGGCACCGACGGCAGCACCAATTTCATTTTACTAACGTTGCAAATATGTGCTGGCGGCGGCTTGCAATGTTTTAAAGCTGTCGCAGGCGCGGGCACATATTTGTAACGTTAGTAAAATGAATTCAGTGCCGGCAGCGGTTTTACACTAGGGCAAGCGTTTCTGCACTCTGTATCTCATGCTTGCTATTGTTCATCTCTCTTTCGCCACTCCCCATAACTATTCCCCTTATCTGCCCCTACAGTCTCTTTGCCTCCCTACTACTCATCTCTCTCTCTCTCGCTCTCTATCTCTCTCCCTCCATATATCTCTCTTTATTGCTCTCCTTCTCTCTCCCTTTCCATCTCCCCCTTCCTCTCACTTCCCCATCTGCCCAATCCCTCCATATTACATTCTTTTTCTCCCTTCCCTTGAACTTCGTATTCCACATCCTTCTACTCCCATCGTGTCTCCTTTGCTGTATATCTCCCTGTACGTCGTTTTCTCTTGCCATGCGTCTCTCTCTCTTGTATTTTATATTTACTGGCAAGAAGGCACAAATGATTGGGCCCTATGTAATTCCAAACGTGCCTATAAATTAGTTTTTCCAATCACATAAGTTCCCTGCAGCATGCAGAATTATTTCTATGTTTATCTCTAATGTCCTTTGTCTGTAAGCAAGCCTTTCTGTCCGTGCATGTGTCTAAAAATATGGAACCAAATAATACACGTCCTGATATTTGCGCTTTCCCCCTCTACTGTATCAGTGGGGTCACCACACTGCACCATTACAGCATCCATTTTGTCCCCGCTTCACAAGACAAATCTGGGACCGGACCTGTGTGTGTTGTCAGGATAGAGAAAATGTGAACACAGGCTTTGTGGGACAAAGGGAGTGTTTTATAATGAAATATTTTATTACATTTTGTCTTTTATAGATCATGTGTGGGAGGGATTGAAGGCATTTTTACTTCCTGCTGTAAGATAAGTCATCGCAGATTCCATGTCCCCTGACCCCAGCCAGTGTGTCCATGTGCCCCTCGTCACTGTGTCCATGTGCCCTCCTGAGCCCAGTTTACAGCAACAGCTTATTCAAATTAAACTGCTTAAATTAACCACAGGCATATGAAATCCAAGTCATTTGTGGCCTGCAGCCTATACATTTTGCAATGCATTTAACTAGGATTTTACATTGTGACACGACATTATGTAAACTGCTCCTTGCCCGAGCCACACACTCAGCCTGGGCCTGCTGCGGCCTACAGAGCTAGTTCCTAGAGATCCTAGGGCAATGGTGCATAACATGCGTCCCTCTGAGTCACAGAAGGTTAATGATGAATCGTTGCCGGGTCTGAAGTCAGGCCCATTAATATGGCCTGGTGTTGCACAGATGAATCTTTCTGATATTTTGTTATTATTTTCAGACCTGCATCTTCATTTGGGAGTTTCTTCCTTTCTGTGTTCTCAACGCCAGCAAAAAGTACCACCATTGAGCAGCTGACATCCAGCCTTATCTGTGACCGCTGTGAGAGGTAAATGAACGTGAAGCAACATATTGAAAATGTACAGATTATGTTAATGATCTGATCTATTGGTCCATATCTATTTATGCATTGCAGCCTTGTCCTAGTTGTTCCAACATTAAAGATGGCTGTCTCTCTTCCATTTAATCAGAGAATACCACAAAATTAACTTCAAACTGTTTGACACTGAACGCATGCTTCACTTCAGTTTTTTGGGACCCACGGGTTTCCTTTTATTAGTGGCAGAGTTTGAACTGGTTCCAACTGTTAATCTCGCAAATGTAAAGTATAACCCTGACAGATAGGACTGACCTAAACGTAAGCTACGAAAATAAATACTTGAAATCACTGCTCAGGTATTTACTCAGTGCTCCAGATAAGATTTTGAAGTGGGACTATTATATCCCCTATTTTGTAAACTTGGAAGTAAAATGATTTTAAGGGAGTAAAATGTAAATCCAGTTCCCCACAGCAGTATTTTCTAAGCGAGTAAAAATGTTTTAACTGAAAAACAGAAAAGTTTTTCTAATAATTATGTTGCACCTAGTTACTCATGCACATTAAAAGATCATGTGCATGTCTACCGATCGAGCAGTAATAATAGTACTTTCTTCCTTTGGAACTACGTGCGCTACCTCTCCAAACATCCATGGAGCTGTGGGCATGAAAGCAGGGGCTCAGGGTCCACAGTGTTTGTTTCCTATTTCTTGTTGGGAGTATTTGTAATCTGTTTTTCTTTTTGGGGAGTACTCACTTATTTTCAGGGACTACAGTGATAAACTTGTAAGCCAAAGCAATACATTTCAGATTTGTCTCCTCTTTTGGTATTCAGCGGAAGTGGTCCTCCAAAGAAGAGTGAAGCACAAAAGAAGTCAGGAGGACACTGAGGAGTCCATCATTTGCTTGAATAATAGCTTCTGATTTAGCAGTACTAAAAGAACGAACATGTCTACACCTACAGGAAAACCCAAGGATCCAAAACAGAGGTCAATCCTTGATATGTTTTCTCCAAAAGCAAGAGGAGCTGGCCCTACTCCAGGCTCTGATTCAAGCAAGTGCAAGAGGTCAGATGATACCTCAAGTGGCAGTTCAAACACAACTGCACATGTTGTCCAACCATCGGCCAGCACATCAACTCTTGCTGGCAGCGAAGGTGCTTCTTGAGGTGCAGACAGTGCATCTACAAGTGCTGGCATTGGTTCACTATCTTCACATGCTGATACTTTGTCTACAGCTCCACGTACCTTGGCTGACATAGCATCTCCTTCCTGTGTAGTGGCCACTGAAGGCTTTTGTTCACGTGCAGACATTGCTGTGATGGTTTCACGTGATGCTGATGACCTAAGCAACACTTTCCTGGATAGTGCTGATTGCACGTTCAACCCTGATGTCCAGGATTGTTCTTCCCGTATTGGCATGTTTGATGATACCCCACTGGTGCTTGCTCTCCCGACATTTCACTCCTCGGGGAGAGCACAGGCAGCTCTTGGTTGCAGAGTGATAACAGTATGCAGATGTGTCTAGCTGAGTAGGGCATTCCAATAAGATCTCCAGCTCCCAATTTAGATGACAGTGTGGTGACTGATCTGTCACCAAATCCATGCAGTGACCCTGTACAGCCAAATCTTCCTACATACCCTGTAACTGGTTCCCGTAAGTTTAACAGAGACTACAAACCATATCCTTGGGTGGAGTATTCTGTTCTGAAAGTTAAAGTATACAACTTTGCATGCAGACATTTTGGTTCTAATTCTGGGGGAGGGGGGCATGCACGTGGCAATGTTCCATTTGTTGACATTGGCTTCGCTAAATGGCAAAAGACATGTCGTTCTTTAAAGATGCACTCAGATTCTGATAAGCATAAGTCTTCGGTTGTAGCTTGGGCACACTTACAACAGACTACAGACCCTTAACACTCAATTGTTTCAATGCTAGAAAAGGTTGGGGACCAAGAGATTGAAGAGAATCAACATGTGTTGCAGTTACTAAAGGTTGTATGTCTTTTGGGTCGTCAAGGACTTGCTTTCCGAGCCACAGGCAAATCGCAAGACTCCCACAATAAGAGAAACTTCATAGCAATATTGCGTTTGGTGTCTGATAATAATGAACTTCCTAAAGTAAAAATGGCTAGAACATATGGGCACTACACGTCTCCTGAGTATCAAAATAACATGATCTCAGTTGTGGCAAATCTTATACGTCAGAATATCGTTAGGAAAGTGACAAAGCACTTGCAGTGTTGGTTGATGAAACCAAAGACATTTCACATAAAGAACAGATGACCTATGTGATCCGGTTTGTAGATCAAGATGGGAACATTCAGGAAAAAGCCATGGGATGTTACCACATGGTGAAGTTGGATGCCTCCAGTTTAGCTGCAGCCATTGACAAATCTGTACATAATGCTGGCTTTGACTGGAAGAACTGTGTGGCACAATGCTATTATGGGGCATCAGTTATGAGTGGCTGTTTCAATGGAGTGCAAGCGAAAATAAAAGAAATTGCTCCACAGGTAGTTTACATTCACTGTCATGCACATTGTCTAAACCTTGCGTTAGTGCAAACTATCACTAACATACAAACAGTGAACAATTTTTTCTCAACTTTGCAGGCTGTGTATGTGTTCCTTTCACAAAGTTCTCCTCGACACAAACTCTTTGTAAAAGCTCAAACAGAATGCGGTCTGGCAGTACAAGAATTAGAAAGACTTTGTGGCACTAGATGGTTTTATTGGTACGCTTGTGTTAAAAAAATACAGGCTCGATTTGAAACCATTATAGTTAATCTCAGTGTAATAGAATCATCGCAACAACATGACAAGCAGGCTTGTTCAGAAGCCAGAGGACTTCTCCGAAATATGTGGTGCTTTGAGTTTTTGCTAACTTTGTTAAGTATGGAAGCAATTCTGAAAAATATTAGTGTGTTATCTTTTGAACTTCAGATAAAGAATCTTGATTTGCCAGATGCAAGTAACCTAATTCAAGTGACAAGAACTGCCCTCGTCAACCTTCGACAAGAATGCCATTGGGTGAAAATCGTCAATGATGCAACGGAATTGGCAGAAAAAATGTGGTATTGAAACAGTTGAAGACCACGACCGCAGAGTTTTACCAGTAAGGCAGCATCAACTGAGCAGCAAACTAAAAGAATACCTTGTTGGTACTACTGTAGGGAAGAGGCCTGGACATTATGAGCACTCTGAGGATCGATTGCCACGGACTGAACGGATAAAGCAAGAGGTGTTTTTCTCCACCTTGGATAGGTTTGTAAGAGAGTTGGATGCTCGTTTTATAGATAACATGGGGCTTATCAAGGCTTCCAGCATGTTCAATCCAAGGGCTAAAAATTTCTTGGAGGACTCATCTGCAGATGTTCTTGCTCAGCACTACCTAGGGCCCCAAGTAAATTATGCTGGATTGCATTCAGGCCTTGACATTGCAAGGAGCTATTTAGCAGGTATTCACTCTGTCAGGTACTTTCTCAATGAATCTGAATCTCCAAGAGGCTTTTCTGAGGTCCAAAACCTGTTGGATCTGGTTCTTGCATTACCGATTACAACTGCAACAAATGAGAGGTTCTTTTCCTGCTTGAAAAGAGTTAAAAACTATTTGCGAAATAGATGTGGAGACAACAGACTTAGTGATTTGTTGGTAATGGCATGTGAACCTATGGAGGTTGACAAGGTAAATTTGAGTGATGCCATTGACTGATTTGCTGACATGCGACACAGGAGGTATCCTCTGAAAAGATGAACCATCATATTCTTTGACACTGTTAGATTATAGCTCAATTTTCCAGTTAGGTCTTTCTTTTCAAGTCACACAGACCTAAACAGGACCACATACAGTCTTCAAAATCATCTGCTACACTCCTACACTACCAGCCTCTTCTCCTCATGAAGTCAGCCATGATACATCGCTCATGCACTACAACCAGTTTGTCTTATCTTCAAAACACTGCATGGTATGCTGTTGAGTTTTGTCAACATCCTATTTTTTTACCAGTGTGCTAAGCAACAATGGACCATTATGTCAGAAACATCATGTGTATCTTTAAAATGGCAGCATCTGCCACACTGCCGGCATCCTACAGATTTTCAGTCTAAGCAACAGCAGGACATTCAATTAGCATTTTCCTTCGAAGCCAGACAGGTACTACTAGCAGCACAGCCACAAGCATCTGTCAAACGCCAGTCTCTTAGAATTTGAGTAGCCTCCATCAGCATCTTCTTGACAAGTCAGCCAGAAGCTGCAGCACACCTGGAGTTTTGTGTCATGAAAACATTTGCTATCCGATTCCCACCTGGCTCTTCTTCATTTCCAGTCAATGAAGCAATGATGAGCCATCTAAGCAGCAACTTCCTTTACGGCAGTCACCAGCTGCCCCACAGTTACAGTTCTGTCTTCACAATGCCAGCACTGTATCCTTGATTTGTAGTCAACCAAGCAATGATGAGACACACCCAGTCACCAGCCCGGCACCATCCACATCACAGCCAGTATTCTGTGACCTCAAAACAGCACCTGCCATACTTGCAGCCTCTAATCTGCCAAACACCTGCAGCTCCACTACCAGAGTTCAGTCTTCTTGATCTGTTGCCATTGAACACTCACAGACCTCTCCTCTGGTTTCCGGTCACCTAAGCAACAACCTGCCTTCGAATCAGAATCTTCACCTCACATGCCATTGAAACAGCAGCACCGGCACATCTGTCAAGCCACTGTTCTGCTCAATCTGGCAAGAAACTACATTTTAAGTCTTATGATCAGAGTGAAGGAAGAGCAACTGTTGGGCATTATCCCAAAATCTATTTAATAGTACTAATTGTTGGAATGTGTACCATTGTGGATAGGTGCGGGGTGTGGAGGACAATGAACATGTAGGAACAGAAACCTAGGCATATAAAGAGTGTTGGTGAGTGTGGGAGTAATGCAAAATGCAGCCAGGTTTTTTTCCCCCATAAAGTATGGGGACAGGGCTGATGAGGCATTTGGTACTGAAGTTTGTATCAGTCAGTAATGCACTGTATGCCTTTAACACATTTTGAACTAATCTTTTGGCAGCCAAAATAACACAAGAAGAATAGTCATTAAAAACTGAGGATGTCATACATGTTTTCTGGTGAAATATTCTCCCTCTCTCTTTTATCCTGGCTTTTCCCTATCCCCATGCCCGCCTATCCGTCCCTGTCCCCCCAGAATGTGATTTCGCTCTGTAGTCCTGTTGAAATAACAGGGCAGATCCACATAAAGAGGGGATTGGGGTTCATACACTTCACGTGGCAACATGGACCTTGACAATGCTAGATTTGATGATCCATTCTTGTATGAAATGTCACACTACACTGATATCGTAACCATTTTCTTCTTAGTGCACTGAGGGATAATGTGTTATGAGGCCACTTCTGTGATGTCATGGTGGGGTGTGGTCATATGACATCACTTCCGGTGGGGGTGTGGTAATGACATCACTTCCTGTGGGGGGGTGGCCAAATGACATTGCTCACTGTGATGTCACTCTTGGGGGCATGGCACTGTGATGTCACTTCCGCTACCCCTGTCATTTTGGTGAAATGACGTCCCTGCATTACGTCAGTGTGAGGGTACATACAATATGGTTGCCTAAGTGCATAACGTCTCTCGTATCTTCAGTGTGGTATAGGGACGATAGCTGGACAAAAAAGTGCAATGCACATCATGGGGCAACGGATTAGTCGTAGAAGCCGTGGAGAGTGTAAATGATTGTAACATGTCCTGCTCATATTTTCCATGAACTTCAATGGGGCACCTGTATGCCCCCACATGGAGCCCACATGATGCTCCAGTGATCCCTGGGCTTCTGGCTGGAGTTCATTCAGTACATTGCACAATCCAAAGTCATTACATGTCCGGTGTGAACATCTGGCCATGCGTATTCTTTTCTTTGCTTTTTTAATACTTAAACACATGGGTTTTAATGGAACAACACAAAACTGCAGGCACCCGACGGCAAATAAGGTTTTAAAAAAAAAGCTGTAGTGAAAAGTTTAGCATTTGGCATGAATAGAATAAGCTGCTGGTCCATTTGGACCGGTGCTCAGGGGCCACCAGTAGTCTCCAGGGGTAGGAATAAGGGGGTGTGATGCTCGCGGAGGACTCTCAGCCGCAGCTGGGCTTTCTCTATTATTTGAAATGTAGGCTGCATGCCCCCCACCTTTCCAGAGCAAACCGAGCTCCGTGCGAAGCTTCACAAGTTCTACAAGTGTCCAAAATCCTCATCTAAGTGACCAATTCCTCAAAATGGGAGGGATCGTCATTTATTTAAGGTTCTTTAGAAATCAACATTATATATGTGGCAACATTTATGAGATGCGTTTGGACTAACGGTATATTTTCTTTTGTTTTCTCTTTGCTTATTTTCCTATTTTTTTTCTATTGTACCTGTACTGTATTATGTACCTGCAAAAGGGGTATTAAGGATGACAACTGTCAAATGTGACCACAGTGTTTCATAATTTAAAATGAATATGATCAGTCGCATTAAGTGTTATGGAAAGGAATTAGGTTCTGAGGAAGTTTACTCTGTCTTGGGCGAAACGTGTGTTGGCCAAATCTCTTGTCTAGTTAAAAAAAACATGTTTTTCGTTGCTCACAGGCACCGACGGCAGCACCAATTTCTTTTTACTAACGTTGCAAATATGTGCCGGCGGCGGCTTGCAATGTTTTTAAGCTGTCGCGGGCGCGGGCACATATTTGTAACGTTAGTAAAATGAATTCAGTGCCGGCAGCGGTTTTACACTAGGGCAAGCATTTCTGCACTCTGTATCTCATGCTTGCTATTGTTCATCTCTCTTTCGCCACTCCCCATAACTATTCCCCTTATCTGCCCCTACAGTCTCTTTGCCTCCCTACTACTCATCTCTCTCTCTCTCGCTCTCTATCTCTCTCCCTCCATATATCTCTCTTTATTGCTCTCCTTCTCTCTCCCTTTCCATCTCCCCCTTCCTCTCACTTCCCCATCTGCCCAATCCCTCCATATTACATTCTTTTTCTCCCTTCCCTTGAACTTTGTATTCCACATCCTTCTACTCCCATCGTGTCTCCTTTGCTGTATATCTCCCTGTACGTCGTTTTCTCTTGCCATGCGTCTCTCTCTTGTATTTTATATTTACTGGCAAGAAGGCACAAATAATTGGGCCCTATGTAATTCCAAACGTGCCTATAAATTAGTTTTTCCAATCACATAAATTCCCTGCAGCATGCAGAATTATTTCTATGTTTATCTCTAATGTCCTTTGTCTGTAAGCAAGCCTTTCTGTCCGTGCATGTGTCTAAAAATATGGAACCAAATAATACACGTCCTGATATTTGCGCTTTCCCCCTCTACTGTATCAGTGGGGTCACCACACTGCACCATTACAGCATCCATTTTGTCCCCGCTTCACAAGACAAATCTGGGACCGGACCTGTGTGTGTTGTCAGGATAGAGAAAATGTGAACACAGGCTTTGTGGGACAAAGGGAGTGTTTTATAATGAAATATTTTATTACATTTTGTCTTTTATAGATCATGTGTGGGAGGGATTGAAGGCATTTTTACTTCCTGCTGTAAGATAAGTCATCGCAGATTCCATGTCCCCTGACCCCAGCCAGTGTGTCCATGTGCCCCTCGTCACTGTGTCCATGTGCCCTCCTGAGCCCAGTTTACAGCAACAGCTTATTCAAATTAAACTGCTTAAATTAACCACAGGCATATGAAATCCAAGTCATTTGTGGCCTGCAGCCTATACATTTTGCAATGCATTTAACTAGGATTTTACATTGTGACACAACATTATGTAAACTGCTCCTTGCCCGAGCCACACACTCAGCCTGGGCCTGCTGCGGCCTACAGAGCTAGTTCCTAGAGATCCTAGGGCAATGGTGCATAACATGCGTCCCTCTGAGTCACAGAAGGTTAATGATGAATCGTTGCCGGGTCTGAAGTCAGGCCCATTAATATGGCCTGGTGTTGCACAGATGAATCTTTCTGATATTTTGTTATTATTTTCAGACCTGCATCTTCATTTGGGAGTTTCTTCCTTTCTGTGTTCTCAACGCCAGCAAAAAGTACCACCATTGAGCAGCTGACATCCAGCCTTATCTGTGACCGCTGTGAGAGGTAAATGAACGTGAAGCAACATATTGAAAATGTACAGATTATGTTAATGATCTGAACTATTGGTCCATATCTATTTATGCATTGCAGCCTTGTCCTAGTTGTTCCAACATTAAAGATGGCTGTCTCTCTTCCATTTAATCAGAGAATACCACAACATTAACTTCAAACTGTTTGACACTGAACGCATGCTTCACTTCAGTTTTTTGGGACCCACGGGTTTCCTTTTTTTAGTGGCAGAGTTTGAACTGGTTGCAACTGTTAATCTCGCAAATGTAAAGTATAACCCTGACAGATAGGACTGACCTAAACGTAAGCTACGAAAATAAATACTTGAAATCACTGCTCAGGTATTTACTCAGTGCTCCAGATAAGATTTTGAAGTGGGACTATTATATCCCCTATTTTGTAAACTTGGAAGTAAAATGATTTTAAGGGAGTAAAATGTAAATCCAGTTCCCCACAGCAGTATTTTCTAAGCGAGTAAAAATGTTTTAACTGAAAAACAGAAAAGTTTTTCTAATAATTATGTTGCACCTAGTTACTCATGCACATTAAAAGATCATGTGCATGTCTACCGATCGAGCAGTAATAATAGTACTTTCTTCCTTTGGAACTACGTGCGCTACCTCTCCAAACATCCATGGAGCTGTGGGCATGAAAGCAGGGGCTCAGGGTCCACAGTGTTTGTTTCCTATTTCTTGTTGGGAGTATTTGTAATCTGTTTTTCTTTTTGGGGAGTACTCACTTATTTTCAGGGACTACAGTGATAAACTTGTAAGCCAAAGCAATACATTTCAGATTTGTCTCCTCTTTTGGTATTCAGCGGAAGTGGTCCTCCAAAGAAGAGTGAAGCACAAAAGAAGTCAGGAGGACACTGAGGAATCCATCATTTGCTTGAATAATAGCTTCTGATTTAGCAGTACTAAAAGAACGAACATGTCTACACCTACAGGAAAACCCAAGGATCCAAAACAGAGGTCAATCCTTGATATGTTTTCTCCAAAAGCAAGAGGAGCTGGCCCTACTCCAGGCTCTGATTCAAGCAAGTGCAAGAGGTCAGATGATACCTCAAGTGGCAGTTCAAACACAACTGCACATGTTGTCCAACCATCGGCCAGCACATCAACTCTTGCTGGCAGCGAAGGTGCTTCTTGAGGTGCAGACAGTGCATCTACAAGTGCTGGCATTGGTTCACTATCTTCACATGCTGATACTTTGTCTACAGCTCCACGTACCTTGGCTGACATAGCATCTCCTTCCTGTGTAGTGGCCACTGAAGGCTTTTGTTCACGTGCAGACATTGCTGTGATGGTTTCACGTGATGCTGATGACCTAAGCAACACTTTCCTGGATAGTGCTGATTGCACGTTCAACCCTGATGTCCAGGATTGTTCTTCCCGTATTGGCATGTTTGATGATACCCCACTGGTGCTTGCTCTCCCGACATTTCACTCCTCGGGGAGAGCACAGGCAGCTCTTGGTTGCAGAGTGATAACAGTATGCAGATGTGTCTAGCTGAGTAGGGCATTCCAATAAGATCTCCAGCTCCCAATTTAGATGACAGTGTGGTGACTGATCTGTCACCAAATCCATGCAGTGACCCTGTACAGCCAAATCTTCCTACATACCCTGTAACTGGTTCCCGTAAGTTTAACAGAGACTACAAACCATATCCTTGGGTGGAGTATTCTGTTCTGAAAGTTAAAGTATACAACTTTGCATGCAGACATTTTGGTTCTAATTCTGGGGGAGGGGGGCATGCACGTGGCAATGTTCCATTTGTTGACATTGGCTTCGCTAAATGGCAAAAGACATGTCGTTCTTTAAAGATGCACTCAGATTCTGATAAGCATAAGTCTTCGGTTGTAGCTTGGGCACACTTACAACAGACTACAGACCCTTAACACTCAATTGTTTCAATGCTAGAAAAGGTTGGGGACCAAGAGATTGAAGAGAATCAACATGTGTTGCAGTTACTAAAGGTTGTATGTCTTTTGGGTCGTCAAGGACTTGCTTTCCGAGCCACAGGCAAATCGCAAGACTCCCACAATAAGAGAAACTTCATAGCAATATTGCGTTTGGTGTCTGATAATAATGAACTTCCTAAAGTAAAAATGGCTAGAACATATGGGCACTACACGTCTCCTGAGTATCAAAATAACATGATCTCAGTTGTGGCAAATCTTATACGTCAGAATATCGTTAGGAAAGTGACAAAGCACTTGCAGTGTTGGTTGATGAAACCAAAGACATTTCACATAAAGAACAGATGACCTATGTGATCCGGTTTGTAGATCAAGATGGGAACATTCAGGAAAAAGCCATGGGATGTTACCACATGGTGAAGTTGGATGCCTCCAGTTTAGCTGCAGCCATTGACAAATCTGTACGTAATGCTGGCTTTGACTGGAAGAACTGTGTGGCACAATGCTATTATGGGGCATCAGTTATGAGTGGCTGTTTCAATGGAGTGCAAGCGAAAATAAAAGAAATTGCTCCACAGGTAGTTTACATTCACTGTCATGCACATTGTCTAAACCTTGCGTTAGTGCAAACTATCACTAACATACAAACAGTGAACAATTTTTTCTCAACTTTGCAGGCTGTGTATGTGTTCCTTTCACAAAGTTCTCCTCGACACAAACTCTTTGTAAAAGCTCAAACAGAATGCGGTCTGGCAGTACAAGAATTAGAAAGACTTTGTGGCACTAGATGGTTTTATTGGTACGCTTGTGTTAAAAAAATACAGGCTCGATTTGAAACCATTATAGTTAATCTCAGTGTAATAGAATCATCGCAACAACATGACAAGCAGGCTTGTTCAGAAGCCAGAGGACTTCTCCGAAATATGTGGTGCTTTGAGTTTTTGCTAACTTTGTTAAGTATGGAAGCAATTCTGAAAAATATTAGTGTGTTATCTTTTGAACTTCAGATAAAGAATCTTGATTTGCCAGATGCAAGTAACCTAATTCAAGTGACAAGAACTGCCCTCGTCAACCTTCGACAAGAATGCCATTGGGTGAAAATCGTCAATGATGCAACGGAATTGGCAGAAAAAATGTGGTATTGAAACAGTTGAAGACCACGACCGCAGAGTTTTACCAGTAAGGCAGCATCAACTGAGCAGCAAACTAAAAGAATACCTTGTTGGTACTACTGTAGGGAAGAGGCCTGGACATTATGAGCACTCTGAGGATCGATTGCCACGGACTGAACGGATAAAGCAAGAGGTGTTTTTCTCCACCTTGGATAGGTTTGTAAGAGAGTTGGATGCTCGTTTTATAGATAACATGGGGCTTATCAAGGCTTCCAGCATGTTCAATCCAAGGGCTAAAAATTTCTTGGAGGACTCATCTGCAGATGTTCTTGCTCAGCACTACCTAGGGCCCCAAGTAAATTATGCTGGATTGCATTCAGGCCTTGACATTGCAAGGAGCTATTTAGCAGGTATTCACTCTGTCAGGTACTTTCTCAATGAATCTGAATCTCCAAGAGGCTTTTCTGAGGTCCAAAACCTGTTGGATCTGGTTCTTGCATTACCGATTACAACTGCAACAAATGAGAGGTTCTTTTCCTGCTTGAAAAGAGTTAAAAACTATTTGCGAAATAGATGTGGAGACAACAGACTTAGTGATTTGTTGGTAATGGCATGTGAACCTATGGAGGTTGACAAGGTAAATTTGAGTGATGCCATTGACTGATTTGCTGACATGCGACACAGGAGGTATCCTCTGAAAAGATGAACCATCATATTCTTTGACACTGTTAGATTATAGCTCAATTTTCCAGTTAGGTCTTTCTTTTCAAGTCACACAGACCTAAACAGGACCACATACAGTCTTCAAAATCATCTGCTACACTCCTACACTACCAGCCTCTTCTCCTCATGAAGTCAGCCATGATACATCGCTCATGCACTACAACCAGTTTGTCTTATCTTCAAAACACTGCATGGTATGCTGTTGAGTTTTGTCAACATCCTATTTTTTTACCAGTGTGCTAAGCAACAATGGACCATTATGTCAGAAACATCATGTGTATCTTTAAAATGGCAGCATCTGCCACACTGCCGGCATCCTACAGATTTTCAGTCTAAGCAACAGCAGGACATTCAATTAGCATTTTCCTTCGAAGCCAGACAGGTACTACTAGCAGCACAGCCACAAGCATCTGTCAAACGCCAGTCTCTTAGAATTTGAGTAGCCTCCATCAGCATCTTCTTGACAAGTCAGCCAGAAGCTGCAGCACACCTGGAGTTTTGTGTCATGAAAACATTTGCTATCCGATTCCCACCTGGCTCTTCTTCATTTCCAGTCAATGAAGCAATGATGAGCCATCTAAGCAGCAACTTCCTTTACGGCAGTCACCAGCTGCCCCACAGTTACAGTTCTGTCTTCACAATGCCAGCACTGTATCCTTGATTTGTAGTCAACCAAGCAATGATGAGACACACCCAGTCACCAGCCCGGCACCATCCACATCACAGCCAGTATTCTGTGACCTCAAAACAGCACCTGCCATACTTGCAGCCTCTAATCTGCCAAACACCTGCAGCTCCACTACCAGAGTTCAGTCTTCTTGATCTGTTGCCATTGAACACTCACAGACCTCTCCTCTGGTTTCCGGTCACCTAAGCAACAACCTGCCTTCGAATCAGAATCTTCACCTCACATGCCATTGAAACAGCAGCACCGGCACATCTGTCAAGCCACTGTTCTGCTCAATCTGGCAAGAAACTACATTTTAAGTCTTATGATCAGAGTGAAGGAAGAGCAACTGTTGGGCATTATCCCAAAATCTATTTAATAGTACTAATTGTTGGAATGTGTACCATTGTGGATAGGTGCGGGGTGTGGAGGACAATGAACATGTAGGAACAGAAACCTAGGCATATAAAGAGTGTTGGTGAGTGTGGGAGTAATGCAAAATGCAGCCAGGTTTTTTTCCCCCATAAAGTATGGGGACAGGGCTGATGAGGCATTTGGTACTGAAGTTTGTATCAGTCAGTAATGCACTGTATGCCTTTAACACATTTTGAACTAATCTTTTGGCAGCCAAAATAACACAAGAAGAATAGTCATTAAAAACTGAGGATGTCATACATGTTTTCTGGTGAAATATTCTCCCTCTCTCTTTTATCCTGGCTTTCCCCTATCCCCATGCCCGCCTATCCGTCCCTGTCCCCCCAGAATGTGATTTCGCTCTGTAGTCCTGTTGAAATAACAGGGCAGATCCACATAAAGAGGGGATTGGGGTTCATACACTTCACGTGGCAACATGGACCTTGACAATGCTAGATTTGATGATCCATTCTTGTATGAAATGTCACACTACACTGATATCGTAACCATTTTCTTCTTAGTGCACTGAGGGATAATGTGTTATGAGGCCACTTCTGTGATGTCATGGTGGGGTGTGGTCATATGACATCACTTCCGGTGGGGGTGTGGTAATGACATCACTTCCTGTGGGGGGGTGGCCAAATGACATTGCTAACTGTGATGTCACTCTTGGGGGCATGGCACTGTGATGTCACTTCCGCTACCCCTGTCATTTTGGTGAAATGACGTCCCTGCATTACGTCAGTGTGAGGGTACATACAATATGGTTGCCTAAGTGCATAACGTCTCTCGTATCTTCAGTGTGGTATAGGGACGATAGCTGGACAAAAAAGTGCAATGCACATCATGGGGCAACGGAATAGTCGTAGAAGCCGTGGAGAGTGTAAATGATTGTAACATGTCCTGCTCATATTTTCCATGAACTTCAATGGGGCACCTGTATGCCCCCACATGGAGCCCACATGATGCTCCAGTGATCCCTGGGCTTCTGGCTGGAGTTCATTCAGTACATTGCACAATCCAAAGTCATTACATGTCCGGTGTGAACATCTGGCCATGCGTATTCTTTTCTTTGCTTTTTTAATACTTAAACACATGGGTTTTAATGGAACAACACAAAACTGCAGGCACCCGACGGCAAATAAGGTTTTAAAAAAAAAGCTGTAGTGAAAAGCTTAGCATTTGGCATGAATAGAATAAGCTGCTGGTCCATTTGGACCGGTGCTCAGGGGCCACCAGTAGTCTCCAGGGGTAGGAATAAGGGGGTGTGATGCTCGCGGAGGACTCTCAGCCGCAGCTGGGCTTTCTCTATTATTTGAAATGTAGGCTGCATGCCCCCCACCTTTCCAGAGCAAACCGAGCTCCGTGCGAAGCTTCACAAGTTCTACAAGTGTCCAAAATCCTCATCTAAGTGACCAATTCCTCAAAATGGGAGGGATCGTCATTTATTTAAGGTTCTTTAGAAATCAACATTATATATGTGGCAACATTTATGAGATGCGTTTGGACTAACGGTATATTTTCTTTTGTTTTCTCTTTGCTTATTTTCCTATTTTTTTTCTATTGTACCTGTACTGTATTATGTACCTGCAAAAGGGGTATTAAGGATGACAACTGTCAAATGTGACCACAGTGTTTCATAATTTAAAATGATTATGATCAGTCGCATTAAGTGTTATGGAAAGGAATTAGGTTCTGAGGAAGTTTACTCTGTCTTGGGCGAAACGTGTGTTGGCCAAATCTCTTGTCTAGTTAAAAAAACATGTTTTTCGTTGCTCACAGGCACCGATGGCAGCACCAATTTCTTTTTACTAACGTTGCAAATATGTGCCGGCGGCGGCTTGCAATGTTTTTAAGCTGTCGCGGGCGCGGGCACATATTTGTAACGTTAGTAAAATGAATTCAGTGCCGGCAGCGGTTTTACACTAGGGCAAGCATTTCTGCACTCTGTATCTCATGCTTGCTATTGTTCATCTCTCTTTCGCCACTCCCCATAACTATTCCCCTTATCTGCCCCTACAGTCTCTTTGCCTCCCTACTACTCATCTCTCTCTCTCTCGCTCTCTATCTCTCTCCCTCCATATATCTCTCTTTATTGCTCTCCTTCTCTCTCCCTTTCCATCTCCCCCTTCCTCTCACTTCCCCATCTGCCCAATCCCTCCATATTACATTCTTTTTCTCCCTTCCCTTGAACTTCGTATTCCACATCCTTCTACTCCCATCGTGTCTCCTTTGCTGTATATCTCCCTGTACGTCGTTTTCTCTTGCCATGCGTCTCTCTCTTGTATTTTATATTTACTGGCAAGAAGGCACAAATAATTGGGCCCTATGTAATTCCAAACGTGCCTATAAATTAGTTTTTCCAATCACATAAATTCCCTGCAGCATGCAGAATTATTTCTATGTTTATCTCTAATGTCCTTTGTCTGTAAGCAAGCCTTTCTGTCCGTGCATGTGTCTAAAAATATGGAACCAAATAATACACGTCCTGATATTTGCGCTTTCCCCCTATACTGTATCAGTGGGGTCACCACACTGCACCATTACAGCATCCATTTTGTCCCCGCTTCACAAGACAAATCTGGGACCGGACCTGTGTGTGTTGTCAGGATAGAGAAAATGTGAACACAGGCTTTGTGGGACAAAGGGAGTGTTTTATAATGAAATATTTTATTACATTTTGTCTTTTATAGATCATGTGTGGGAGGGATTGAAGGCATTTTTACTTCCTGCTGTAAGATAAGTCATCGCAGATTCCATGTCCCCTGACCCCAGCCAGTGTGTCCATGTGCCCCTCGTCACTGTGTCCATGTGCCCTCCTGAGCCCAGTTTACAGCAACAGCTTATTCAAATTAAACTGCTTAAATTAACCACAGGCATATGAAATCCAAGTCATTTGTGGCCTGCAGCCTATACATTTTGCAATGCATTTAACTAGGATTTTACATTGTGACACGACATTATGTAAACTGCTCCTTGCCCGAGCCACACACTCAGCCTGGGCCTGCTGCGGCCTACAGAGCTAGTTCCTAGAGATCCTAGGGCAATGGTGCATAACATGCGTCCCTCTGAGTCACAGAAGGTTAATGATGAATCGTTGCCGGGTCTGAAGTCAGGCCCATTAATATGGCCTGGTGTTGCACAGATGAATCTTTCTGATATTTTGTTATTATTTTCAGACCTGCATCTTCATTTGGGAGTTTCTTCCTTTCTGTGTTCTCAACGCCAGCAAAAAGTACCACCATTGAGCAGCTGACATCCAGCCTTATCTGTGACCGCTGTGAGAGGTAAATGAACGTGAAGCAACATATTGAAAATGTACAGATTATGTTAATGATCTGATCTATTGGTCCATATCTATTTATGCATTGCAGCCTTGTCCTAGTTGTTCCAACATTAAAGATGGCTGTCTCTCTTCCATTTAATCAGAGAATACCACAACATTAACTTCAAACTGTTTGACACTGAACGCATGCTTCACTTCAGTTTTTTGGGACCCACGGGTTTCCTTTTTTTAGTGGCAGAGTTTGAACTGGTTGCAACTGTTAATCTCGCAAATGTAAAGTATAACCCTGACAGATAGGACTGACCTAAACGTAAGCTACGAAAATAAATACTTGAAATCACTGCTCAGGTATTTACTCAGTGCTCCAGATAAGATTTTGAAGTGGGACTATTATATCCCCTATTTTGTAAACTTGGAAGTAAAATGATTTTAAGGGAGTAAAATGTAAATCCAGTTCCCCACAGCAGTATTTTCTAAGCGAGTAAAAATGTTTTAACTGAAAAACAGAAAAGTTTTTCTAATAATTATGTTGCACCTAGTTACTCATGCACATTAAAAGATCATGTGCATGTCTACCGATCGAGCAGTAATAATAGTACTTTCTTCCTTTGGAACTACGTGCGCTACCTCTCCAAACATCCATGGAGCTGTGGGCATGAAAGCAGGGGCTCAGGGTCCACAGTGTTTGTTTCCTATTTCTTGTTGGGAGTATTTGTAATCTGTTTTTCTTTTTGGGGAGTACTCACTTATTTTCAGGGACTACAGTGATAAACTTGTAAGCCAAAGCAATACATTTCAGATTTGTCTCCTCTTTTGGTATTCAGCGGAAGTGGTCCTCCAAAGAAGAGTGAAGCACAAAAGAAGTCAGGAGGACACTGAGGAATCCATCATTTGCTTGAATAATAGCTTCTGATTTAGCAGTACTAAAAGAACGAACATGTCTACACCTACAGGAAAACCCAAGGATCCAAAACAGAGGTCAATCCTTGATATGTTTTCTCCAAAAGCAAGAGGAGCTGGCCCTACTCCAGGCTCTGATTCAAGCAAGTGCAAGAGGTCAGATGATACCTCAAGTGGCAGTTCAAACACAACTGCACATGTTGTCCAACCATCGGCCAGCACATCAACTCTTGCTGGCAGCGAAGGTGCTTCTTGAGGTGCAGACAGTGCATCTACAAGTGCTGGCATTGGTTCACTATCTTCACATGCTGATACTTTGTCTACAGCTCCACGTACCTTGGCTGACATAGCATCTCCTTCCTGTGTAGTGGCCACTGAAGGCTTTTGTTCACGTGCAGACATTGCTGTGATGGTTTCACGTGATGCTGATGACCTAAGCAACACTTTCCTGGATAGTGCTGATTGCACGTTCAACCCTGATGTCCAGGATTGTTCTTCCCGTATTGGCATGTTTGATGATACCCCACTGGTGCTTGCTCTCCCGACATTTCACTCCTCGGGGAGAGCACAGGCAGCTCTTGGTTGCAGAGTGATAACAGTATGCAGATGTGTCTAGCTGAGTAGGGCATTCCAATAAGATCTCCAGCTCCCAATTTAGATGACAGTGTGGTGACTGATCTGTCACCAAATCCATGCAGTGACCCTGTACAGCCAAATCTTCCTACATACCCTGTAACTGGTTCCCGTAAGTTTAACAGAGACTACAAACCATATCCTTGGGTGGAGTATTCTGTTCTGAAAGTTAAAGTATACAACTTTGCATGCAGACATTTTGGTTCTAATTCTGGGGGAGGGGGGCATGCACGTGGCAATGTTCCATTTGTTGACATTGGCTTCGCTAAATGGCAAAAGACATGTCGTTCTTTAAAGATGCACTCAGATTCTGATAAGCATAAGTCTTCGGTTGTAGCTTGGGCACACTTACAACAGACTACAGACCCTTAACACTCAATTGTTTCAATGCTAGAAAAGGTTGGGGACCAAGAGATTGAAGAGAATCAACATGTGTTGCAGTTACTAAAGGTTGTATGTCTTTTGGGTCGTCAAGGACTTGCTTTCCGAGCCACAGGCAAATCGCAAGACTCCCACAATAAGAGAAACTTCATAGCAATATTGCGTTTGGTGTCTGATAATAATGAACTTCCTAAAGTAAAAATGGCTAGAACATATGGGCACTACACGTCTCCTGAGTATCAAAATAACATGATCTCAGTTGTGGCAAATCTTATACGTCAGAATATCGTTAGGAAAGTGACAAAGCACTTGCAGTGTTGGTTGATGAAACCAAAGACATTTCACATAAAGAACAGATGACCTATGTGATCCGGTTTGTAGATCAAGATGGGAACATTCAGGAAAAAGCCATGGGATGTTACCACATGGTGAAGTTGGATGCCTCCAGTTTAGCTGCAGCCATTGACAAATCTGTACGTAATGCTGGCTTTGACTGGAAGAACTGTGTGGCACAATGCTATTATGGGGCATCAGTTATGAGTGGCTGTTTCAATGGAGTGCAAGCGAAAATAAAAGAAATTGCTCCACAGGTAGTTTACATTCACTGTCATGCACATTGTCTAAACCTTGCGTTAGTGCAAACTATCACTAACATACAAACAGTGAACAATTTTTTCTCAACTTTGCAGGCTGTGTATGTGTTCCTTTCACAAAGTTCTCCTCGACACAAACTCTTTGTAAAAGCTCAAACAGAATGCGGTCTGGCAGTACAAGAATTAGAAAGACTTTGTGGCACTAGATGGTTTTATTGGTACGCTTGTGTTAAAAAAATACAGGCTCGATTTGAAACCATTATAGTTAATCTCAGTGTAATAGAATCATCGCAACAACATGACAAGCAGGCTTGTTCAGAAGCCAGAGGACTTCTCCGAAATATGTGGTGCTTTGAGTTTTTGCTAACTTTGTTAAGTATGGAAGCAATTCTGAAAAATATTAGTGTGTTATCTTTTGAACTTCAGATAAAGAATCTTGATTTGCCAGATGCAAGTAACCTAATTCAAGTGACAAGAACTGCCCTCGTCAACCTTCGACAAGAATGCCATTGGGTGAAAATCGTCAATGATGCAACGGAATTGGCAGAAAAAATGTGGTATTGAAACAGTTGAAGACCACGACCGCAGAGTTTTACCAGTAAGGCAGCATCAACTGAGCAGCAAACTAAAAGAATACCTTGTTGGTACTACTGTAGGGAAGAGGCCTGGACATTATGAGCACTCTGAGGATCGATTGCCACGGACTGAACGGATAAAGCAAGAGGTGTTTTTCTCCACCTTGGATAGGTTTGTAAGAGAGTTGGATGCTCGTTTTATAGATAACATGGGGCTTATCAAGGCTTCCAGCATGTTCAATCCAAGGGCTAAAAATTTCTTGGAGGACTCATCTGCAGATGTTCTTGCTCAGCACTACCTAGGGCCCCAAGTAAATTATGCTGGATTGCATTCAGGCCTTGACATTGCAAGGAGCTATTTAGCAGGTATTCACTCTGTCAGGTACTTTCTCAATGAATCTGAATCTCCAAGAGGCTTTTCTGAGGTCCAAAACCTGTTGGATCTGGTTCTTGCATTACCGATTACAACTGCAACAAATGAGAGGTTCTTTTCCTGCTTGAAAAGAGTTAAAAACTATTTGCGAAATAGATGTGGAGACAACAGACTTAGTGATTTGTTGGTAATGGCATGTGAACCTATGGAGGTTGACAAGGTAAATTTGAGTGATGCCATTGACTGATTTGCTGACATGCGACACAGGAGGTATCCTCTGAAAAGATGAACCATCATATTCTTTGACACTGTTAGATTATAGCTCAATTTTCCAGTTAGGTCTTTCTTTTCAAGTCACACAGACCTAAACAGGACCACATACAGTCTTCAAAATCATCTGCTACACTCCTACACTACCAGCCTCTTCTCCTCATGAAGTCAGCCATGATACATCGCTCATGCACTACAACCAGTTTGTCTTATCTTCAAAACACTGCATGGTATGCTGTTGAGTTTTGTCAACATCCTATTTTTTTACCAGTGTGCTAAGCAACAATGGACCATTATGTCAGAAACATCATGTGTATCTTTAAAATGGCAGCATCTGCCACACTGCCGGCATCCTACAGATTTTCAGTCTAAGCAACAGCAGGACATTCAATTAGCATTTTCCTTCGAAGCCAGACAGGTACTACTAGCAGCACAGCCACAAGCATCTGTCAAACGCCAGTCTCTTAGAATTTGAGTAGCCTCCATCAGCATCTTCTTGACAAGTCAGCCAGAAGCTGCAGCACACCTGGAGTTTTGTGTCATGAAAACATTTGCTATCCGATTCCCACCTGGCTCTTCTTCATTTCCAGTCAATGAAGCAATGATGAGCCATCTAAGCAGCAACTTCCTTTACGGCAGTCACCAGCTGCCCCACAGTTACAGTTCTGTCTTCACAATGCCAGCACTGTATCCTTGATTTGTAGTCAACCAAGCAATGATGAGACACACCCAGTCACCAGCCCGGCACCATCCACATCACAGCCAGTATTCTGTGACCTCAAAACAGCACCTGCCATACTTGCAGCCTCTAATCTGCCAAACACCTGCAGCTCCACTACCAGAGTTCAGTCTTCTTGATCTGTTGCCATTGAACACTCACAGACCTCTCCTCTGGTTTCCGGTCACCTAAGCAACAACCTGCCTTCGAATCAGAATCTTCACCTCACATGCCATTGAAACAGCAGCACCGGCACATCTGTCAAGCCACTGTTCTGCTCAATCTGGCAAGAAACTACATTTTAAGTCTTATGATCAGAGTGAAGGAAGAGCAACTGTTGGGCATTATCCCAAAATCTATTTAATAGTACTAATTGTTGGAATGTGTACCATTGTGGATAGGTGCGGGGTGTGGAGGACAATGAACATGTAGGAACAGAAACCTAGGCATATAAAGAGTGTTGGTGAGTGTGGGAGTAATGCAAAATGCAGCCAGGTTTTTTTCCCCCATAAAGTATGGGGACAGGGCTGATGAGGCATTTGGTACTGAAGTTTGTATCAGTCAGTAATGCACTGTATGCCTTTAACACATTTTGAACTAATCTTTTGGCAGCCAAAATAACACAAGAAGAATAGTCATTAAAAACTGAGGATGTCATACATGTTTTCTGGTGAAATATTCTCCCTCTCTCTTTTATCCTGGCTTTCCCCTATCCCCATGCCCGCCTATCCGTCCCTGTCCCCCCAGAATGTGATTTCGCTCTGTAGTCCTGTTGAAATAACAGGGCAGATCCACATAAAGAGGGGATTGGGGTTCATACACTTCACGTGGCAACATGGACCTTGACAATGCTAGATTTGATGATCCATTCTTGTATGAAATGTCACACTACACTGATATCGTAACCATTTTCTTCTTAGTGCACTGAGGGATAATGTGTTATGAGGCCACTTCTGTGATGTCATGGTGGGGTGTGGTCATATGACATCACTTCCGGTGGGGGTGTGGTAATGACATCACTTCCTGTGGGGGGGTGGCCAAATGACATTGCTAACTGTGATGTCACTCTTGGGGGCATGGCACTGTGATGTCACTTCCGCTACCCCTGTCATTTTGGTGAAATGACGTCCCTGCATTACGTCAGTGTGAGGGTACATACAATATGGTTGCCTAAGTGCATAACGTCTCTCGTATCTTCAGTGTGGTATAGGGACGATAGCTGGACAAAAAAGTGCAATGCACATCATGGGGCAACGGAATAGTCGTAGAAGCCGTGGAGAGTGTAAATGATTGTAACATGTCCTGCTCATATTTTCCATGAACTTCAATGGGGCACCTGTATGCCCCCACATGGAGCCCACATGATGCTCCAGTGATCCCTGGGCTTCTGGCTGGAGTTCATTCAGTACATTGCACAATCCAAAGTCATTACATGTCCGGTGTGAACATCTGGCCATGCGTATTCTTTTCTTTGCTTTTTTAATACTTAAACACATGGGTTTTAATGGAACAACACAAAACTGCAGGCACCCGACGGCAAATAAGGTTTTAAAAAAAAAGCTGTAGTGAAAAGTTTAGCATTTGGCATGAATAGAATAAGCTGCTGGTCCATTTGGACCGGTGCTCAGGGGCCACCAGTAGTCTCCAGGGGTAGGAATAAGGGGGTGTGATGCTCGCGGAGGACTCTCAGCCGCAGCTGGGCTTTCTCTATTATTTGAAATGTAGGCTGCATGCCCCCCACCTTTCCAGAGCAAACCGAGCTCCGTGCGAAGCTTCACAAGTTCTACAAGTGTCCAAAATCCTCATCTAAGTGACCAATTCCTCAAAATGGGAGGGATCGTCATTTATTTAAGGTTCTTTAGAAATCAACATTATATATGTGGCAACATTTATGAGATGCGTTTGGACTAACGGTATATTTTCTTTTGTTTTCTCTTTGCTTATTTTCCTATTTTTTTTCTATTGTACCTGTACTGTATTATGTACCTGCAAAAGGGGTATTAAGGATGACAACTGTCAAATGTGACCACAGTGTTTCATAATTTAAAATGATTATGATCAGTCGCATTAAGTGTTATGGAAAGGAATTAGGTTCTGAGGAAGTTTACTCTGTCTTGGGCGAAACGTGTGTTGGCCAAATCTCTTGTCTAGTTAAAAAAACATGTTTTTCGTTGCTCACAGGCACCGATGGCAGCACCAATTTCTTTTTACTAACGTTGCAAATATGTGCCGGCGGCGGCTTGCAATGTTTTTAAGCTGTCGCGGGCGCGGGCACATATTTGTAACGTTAGTAAAATGAATTCAGTGCCGGCAGCGGTTTTACACTAGGGCAAGCATTTCTGCACTCTGTATCTCATGCTTGCTATTGTTCATCTCTCTTTCGCCACTCCCCATAACTATTCCCCTTATCTGCCCCTACAGTCTCTTTGCCTCCCTACTACTCATCTCTCTCTCTCTCGCTCTCTATCTCTCTCCCTCCATATATCTCTCTTTATTGCTCTCCTTCTCTCTCCCTTTCCATCTCCCCCTTCCTCTCACTTCCCCATCTGCCCAATCCCTCCATATTACATTCTTTTTCTCCCTTCCCTTGAACTTCGTATTCCACATCCTTCTACTCCCATCGTGTCTCCTTTGCTGTATATCTCCCTGTACGTCGTTTTCTCTTGCCATGCGTCTCTCTCTTGTATTTTATATTTACTGGCAAGAAGGCACAAATAATTGGGCCCTATGTAATTCCAAACGTGCCTATAAATTAGTTTTTCCAATCACATAAATTCCCTGCAGCATGCAGAATTATTTCTATGTTTATCTCTAATGTCCTTTGTCTGTAAGCAAGCCTTTCTGTCCGTGCATGTGTCTAAAAATATGGAACCAAATAATACACGTCCTGATATTTGCGCTTTCCCCCTATACTGTATCAGTGGGGTCACCACACTGCACCATTACAGCATCCATTTTGTCCCCGCTTCACAAGACAAATCTGGGACCGGACCTGTGTGTGTTGTCAGGATAGAGAAAATGTGAACACAGGCTTTGTGGGACAAAGGGAGTGTTTTATAATGAAATATTTTATTACATTTTGTCTTTTATAGATCATGTGTGGGAGGGATTGAAGGCATTTTTACTTCCTGCTGTAAGATAAGTCATCGCAGATTCCATGTCCCCTGACCCCAGCCAGTGTGTCCATGTGCCCCTCGTCACTGTGTCCATGTGCCCTCCTGAGCCCAGTTTACAGCAACAGCTTATTCAAATTAAACTGCTTAAATTAACCACAGGCATATGAAATCCAAGTCATTTGTGGCCTGCAGCCTATACATTTTGCAATGCATTTAACTAGGATTTTACATTGTGACACGACATTATGTAAACTGCTCCTTGCCCGAGCCACACACTCAGCCTGGGCCTGCTGCGGCCTACAGAGCTAGTTCCTAGAGATCCTAGGGCAATGGTGCATAACATGCGTCCCTCTGAGTCACAGAAGGTTAATGATGAATCGTTGCCGGGTCTGAAGTCAGGCCCATTAATATGGCCTGGTGTTGCACAGATGAATCTTTCTGATATTTTGTTATTATTTTCAGACCTGCATCTTCATTTGGGAGTTTCTTCCTTTCTGTGTTCTCAACGCCAGCAAAAAGTACCACCATTGAGCAGCTGACATCCAGCCTTATCTGTGACCGCTGTGAGAGGTAAATGAACGTGAAGCAACATATTGAAAATGTACAGATTATGTTAATGATCTGATCTATTGGTCCATATCTATTTATGCATTGCAGCCTTGTCCTAGTTGTTCCAACATTAAAGATGGCTGTCTCTCTTCCATTTAATCAGAGAATACCACAACATTAACTTCAAACTGTTTGACACTGAACGCATGCTTCACTTCAGTTTTTTGGGACCCACGGGTTTCCTTTTTTTAGTGGCAGAGTTTGAACTGGTTGCAACTGTTAATCTCGCAAATGTAAAGTATAACCCTGACAGATAGGACTGACCTAAACGTAAGCTACGAAAATAAATACTTGAAATCACTGCTCAGGTATTTACTCAGTGCTCCAGATAAGATTTTGAAGTGGGACTATTATATCCCCTATTTTGTAAACTTGGAAGTAAAATGATTTTAAGGGAGTAAAATGTAAATCCAGTTCCCCACAGCAGTATTTTCTAAGCGAGTAAAAATGTTTTAACTGAAAAACAGAAAAGTTTTTCTAATAATTATGTTGCACCTAGTTACTCATGCACATTAAAAGATCATGTGCATGTCTACCGATCGAGCAGTAATAATAGTACTTTCTTCCTTTGGAACTACGTGCGCTACCTCTCCAAACATCCATGGAGCTGTGGGCATGAAAGCAGGGGCTCAGGGTCCACAGTGTTTGTTTCCTATTTCTTGTTGGGAGTATTTGTAATCTGTTTTTCTTTTTGGGGAGTACTCACTTATTTTCAGGGACTACAGTGATAAACTTGTAAGCCAAAGCAATACATTTCAGATTTGTCTCCTCTTTTGGTATTCAGCGGAAGTGGTCCTCCAAAGAAGAGTGAAGCACAAAAGAAGTCAGGAGGACACTGAGGAATCCATCATTTGCTTGAATAATAGCTTCTGATTTAGCAGTACTAAAAGAACGAACATGTCTACACCTACAGGAAAACCCAAGGATACAAAACAGAGGTCAATCCTTGATATGTTTTCTCCAAAAGCAAGAGGAGCTGGCCCTACTCCAGGCTCTGATTCAAGCAAGTGCAAGAGGTCAGATGATACCTCAAGTGGCAGTTCAAACACAACTGCACATGTTGTCCAACCATCGGCCAGCACATCAACTCTTGCTGGCAGCGAAGGTGCTTCTTGAGGTGCAGACAGTGCATCTACAAGTGCTGGCATTGGTTCACTATCTTCACATGCTGATACTTTGTCTACAGCTCCACGTACCTTGGCTGACATAGCATCTCCTTCCTGTGTAGTGGCCACTGAAGGCTTTTGTTCACGTGCAGACATTGCTGTGATGGTTTCACGTGATGCTGATGACCTAAGCAACACTTTCCTGGATAGTGCTGATTGCACGTTCAACCCTGATGTCCAAGATTGTTCTTCCCGTATTGGCATGTTTGATGATACCCCACTGGTGCTTGCTCTCCCGACATTTCACTCCTCGGGGAGAGCACAGGCAGCTCTTGGTTGCAGAGTGATAACAGTATGCAGATGTGTCTAGCTGAGTAGGGCATTCCAATAAGATCTCCAGCTCCCAATTTAGATGACAGTGTGGTGACTGATCTGTCACCAAATCCATGCAGTGACCCTGTACAGCCAAATCTTCCTACATACCCTGTAACTGGTTCCCGTAAGTTTAACAGAGACTACAAACCATATCCTTGGGTGGAGTATTCTGTTCTGAAAGTTAAAGTATACAACTTTGCATGCAGACATTTTGGTTCTAATTCTGGGGGAGGGGGGCATGCACGTGGCAATGTTCCATTTGTTGACATTGGCTTCGCTAAATGGCAAAAGACATGTCGTTCTTTAAAGATGCACTCAGATTCTGATAAGCATAAGTCTTCGGTTGTAGCTTGGGCACACTTACAACAGACTACAGACCCTTAACACTCAATTGTTTCAATGCTAGAAAAGGTTGGGGACCAAGAGATTGAAGAGAATCAACATGTGTTGCAGTTACTAAAGGTTGTATGTCTTTTGGGTCGTCAAGGACTTGCTTTCCGAGCCACAGGCAAATCGCAAGACTCCCACAATAAGAGAAACTTCATAGCAATATTGCGTTTGGTGTCTGATAATAATGAACTTCCTAAAGTAAAAATGGCTAGAACATATGGGCACTACACGTCTCCTGAGTATCAAAATAACATGATCTCAGTTGTGGCAAATCTTATACGTCAGAATATCGTTAGGAAAGTGACAAAGCACTTGCAGTGTTGGTTGATGAAACCAAAGACATTTCACATAAAGAACAGATGACCTATGTGATCCGGTTTGTAGATCAAGATGGGAACATTCAGGAAAAAGCCATGGGATGTTACCACATGGTGAAGTTGGATGCCTCCAGTTTAGCTGCAGCCATTGACAAATCTGTACGTAATGCTGGCTTTGACTGGAAGAACTGTGTGGCACAATGCTATTATGGGGCATCAGTTATGAGTGGCTGTTTCAATGGAGTGCAAGCGAAAATAAAAGAAATTGCTCCACAGGTAGTTTACATTCACTGTCATGCACATTGTCTAAACCTTGCGTTAGTGCAAACTATCACTAACATACAAACAGTGAACAATTTTTTCTCAACTTTGCAGGCTGTGTATGTGTTCCTTTCACAAAGTTCTCCTCGACACAAACTCTTTGTAAAAGCTCAAACAGAATGCGGTCTGGCAGTACAAGAATTAGAAAGACTTTGTGGCACTAGATGGTTTTATTGGTACGCTTGTGTTAAAAAAATACAGGCTCGATTTGAAACCATTATAGTTAATCTCAGTGTAATAGAATCATCGCAACAACATGACAAGCAGGCTTGTTCAGAAGCCAGAGGACTTCTCCGAAATATGTGGTGCTTTGAGTTTTTGCTAACTTTGTTAAGTATGGAAGCAATTCTGAAAAATATTAGTGTGTTATCTTTTGAACTTCAGATAAAGAATCTTGATTTGCCAGATGCAAGTAACCTAATTCAAGTGACAAGAACTGCCCTCGTCAACCTTCGACAAGAATGCCATTGGGTGAAAATCGTCAATGATGCAACGGAATTGGCAGAAAAAATGTGGTATTGAAACAGTTGAAGACCACGACCGCAGAGTTTTACCAGTAAGGCAGCATCAACTGAGCAGCAAACTAAAAGAATACCTTGTTGGTACTACTGTAGGGAAGAGGCCTGGACATTATGAGCACTCTGAGGATCGATTGCCACGGACTGAACGGATAAAGCAAGAGGTGTTTTTCTCCACCTTGGATAGGTTTGTAAGAGAGTTGGATGCTCGTTTTATAGATAACATGGGGCTTATCAAGGCTTCCAGCATGTTCAATCCAAGGGCTAAAAATTTCTTGGAGGACTCATCTGCAGATGTTCTTGCTCAGCACTACCTAGGGCCCCAAGTAAATTATGCTGGATTGCATTCAGGCCTTGACATTGCAAGGAGCTATTTAGCAGGTATTCACTCTGTCAGGTACTTTCTCAATGAATCTGAATCTCCAAGAGGCTTTTCTGAGGTCCAAAACCTGTTGGATCTGGTTCTTGCATTACCGATTACAACTGCAACAAATGAGAGGTTCTTTTCCTGCTTGAAAAGAGTTAAAAACTATTTGCGAAATAGATGTGGAGATAACAGACTTAGTGAATTGTTGGTAATGGCTTGTGAACCTATGGAGGTTGACAAGGTAAATTTGAGTGATGCCATTGACTGATTTGCTGACATGCGACACAGGAGGTATCCTCTGAAAAGATGAACCATCATATTCTTTGACACTGTTAGATTATAGCTCAATTTTCCAGTTAGGTCTTTCTTTTCAAGTCACACAGACCTAAACAGGACCACATACAGTCTTCAAAATCATCTGCTACACTCCTACACTACCAGCCTCTTCTCCTCATGAAGTCAGCCATGATACATCGCTCATGCACTACAACCAGTTTGTCTTATCTTCAAAACACTGCATGGTATGCTGTTGAGTTTTGTCAACATCCTATTTTTTTACCAGTGTGCTAAGCAACAATGGACCATTATGTCAGAAACATCATGTGTATCTTTAAAATGGCAGCATCTGCCACACTGCCGGCATCCTACAGATTTTCAGTCTAAGCAACAGCAGGACATTCAATTAGCATTTTCCTTCGAAGCCAGACAGGTACTACTAGCAGCACAGCCACAAGCATCTGTCAAACGCCAGTCTCTTAGAATTTGAGTAGCCTCCATCAGCATCTTCTTGACAAGTCAGCCAGAAGCTGCAGCACACCTGGAGTTTTGTGTCATGAAAACATTTGCTATCCGATTCCCACCTGGCTCTTCTTCATTTCCAGTCAATGAAGCAATGATGAGCCATCTAAGCAGCAACTTCCTTTACGGCAGTCACCAGCTGCCCCACAGTTACAGTTCTGTCTTCACAATGCCAGCACTGTATCCTTGATTTGTAGTCAACCAAGCAATGATGAGACACACCCAGTCACCAGCCCGGCACCATCCACATCACAGCCAGTATTCTGTGACCTCAAAACAGCACCTGCCATACTTGCAGCCTCTAATCTGCCAAACACCTGCAGCTCCACTACCAGAGTTGTCTTCTTGATCTGTTGCCATTGAACACTCACAGACCTCTCCTCTGGTTTCCGGTCACCTAAGCAACAACCTGCCTTCGAATCAGAATCTTCACCTCACATGCCATTGAAACAGCAGCACCGGCACATCTGTCAAGCCACTGTTCTGCTCAATCTGGCAAGAAACTACATTTTAAGTCTTATGATCAGAGTGAAGGAAGAGCAACTGTTGGGCATTATCCCAAAATCTATTTAATAGTACTAATTGTTGGAATGTGTACCATTGTGGATAGGTGCGGGGTGTGGAGGACAATGAACATGTAGGAACAGAAACCTAGGCATATAAAGAGTGTTGGTGAGTGTGGGAGTAATGCAAAATGCAGCCAGGTTTTTTCCCCCATAAAGTATGGGGACAGGGCTGATGAGGCATTTGGTACTGAAGTTTGTATCAGTCAGTAATGCACTGTATGCCTTTAACACATTTTGAACTAATCTTTTGGCAGCCAAAATAACACAAGAAGAATAGTCATTAAAAACTGAGGATGTCATACATGTTTTCTGGTGAAATATTCTCCCTCTCTCTTTTATCCTGGCTTTCCCCTATCCCCATGCCCGCCTATCCGTCCCTGTCCCCCCAGAATGTGATTTCGCTCTGTAGTCCTGTTGAAATAACAGGGCAGATCCACATAAAGAGGGGATTGGGGTTCATACACTTCACGTGGCAACATGGACCTTGACAATGCTAGATTTGATGATCCATTCTTGTATGAAATGTCACACTACACTGATATCGTAACCATTTTCTTCTTAGTGCACTGAGGGATAATGTGTTATGAGGCCACTTCTGTGATGTCATGGTGGGGTGTGGTCATATGACATCACTTCCGGTGGGGGTGTGGTAATGACATCACTTCCTGTGGGGGGGTGGCCAAATGACATTGCTCACTGTGATGTCACTCTTGGGGGCATGGCACTGTGATGTCACTTCCGCTACCCCTGTCATTTTGGTGAAATGACGTCCCTGCATTACGTCAGTGTGAGGGTACATACAATATGGTTGCCTAAGTGCATAACGTCTCTCGTATCTTCAGTGTGGTATAGGGACGATAGCTGGAGTCACACACAGTGCCCTCTTGCTCCTATCCGAGTATGACAGCTATGAGGGGGTTGGCACTAGAGATGACATGTACATCTGCCTCTCTACATTCACCCCTCTGGTCGAGTCCTCAAAAACCTCCTTAATCTTCTTCATCATTTTTTCTCCAACCCCCTTAGGTCACCTGCATTCTTTATATGTTCATCCACACTCCAAGTGATGTGGTAACACTCTCCAGTTGTTTGACAGATTACCCAGCATCCCACATAGTTCTTATGCTCCTTGGGATAGTACAACGTCATTCCTGAGGGTTCCAGGAAACTTCCTTTGAGATGCTCATTAGTGGGGCTTTCAGTCTGTTTGTGCTCACCAGTCACAGCATTCACATCGATTATTATCTCCATCCCAATAACTTTCTTTGCTTTCTTCTGACATTGTCCTATAATTTTTCTTACAAAACAGAATCCTAGCATTACAAACACTAGTATTGCTCCAGCCAGTTTTAAGGCATTTGCCCAACCAGGTTGAAATCCACAAAAACAGGTACCAGAACCAGTCATCCTGCTCAGTCTCGTCTACTTCTTCCTCCATCTTCATATGTATGGTTGGCATCATAGCTATTGCCTCTGTCAGGGTTCCATTTTCTCCATCATGGGCAAGGGTGTATGTGCAACAGGAAGGTCCAATTTTGGCTCACATTCCGCCTTCTAGTGCTGTAATAAAGTCCATCATAGACCTGTTCTGGAGGGTCATGAGTCTGATAGCCCTCAATTTTTCCCAAATCACGTTATATCCTTTAATTGTAATGTTTATTGTTTTTAACAGCTCCCACCTGGTTATCTGTAACCACTTGGTGTTCACTGCTGTCTGTACTCCTGGCATAAATATTGCTGTAAATATTCCTTCCATCTTACTAAATAGCTTATGCTTAACTGGAATGTCATCATAGGTTTCAATTTATTTTGCTGAGAAATAGTTCTCCCTCTTTAGCCGAAAGAGGTTGAGCGACCTCTTCTTTCTCTGGTGTGCATCCATCTTTGGAAAATCTTCAATATGGAGATCACTTTGGGGAATCACCAATGCATGAACATGTATGACCACGATAGTGTATATTCCTCGCAAATTTTTAGGCAGATGCATGTAAGCTCTGGATTCAGATGGCAAATAGTGGTCCATCAGTACGGCAAAGTTTGCAATCAATCCTGGGACATCAATTATATGTTTGCATTGCTTGTTTTTCCCACTATAGTCAGCCCCTTGTTTCTGATGCACATTGTGGCACTCTTCATTGGTAGTATGGAAACAAGGTCCTGCTTCATTCTTAGTAGTAGTTTTGCATACTTGGCCCATGAATTCAGGCATTCAGCATTCACCACTTGTACTATCTGTACTGGTGCTTTCATCAATATGTGTGCACTACAGGCCAGAATTCCATTTTCCCATCCTGTGCTGGTTGCTACTTGTCTATATACTAATAGCTGAGGTCTTTCCCAGCTTCCTGGTAATTCTGTTGTCTCACATGTGTCTGCACATCCTAGTCCATTCTGCTCACCAATCCTTATCTGATCTTGAGTCATACCACTAAGGGAATACATAAGCATCCTACCCATCTAGCTTTGGTCTGTTTCCATTTGCAGTGTTTTTATGTATTTGTCTTCATATAGGAATGTCTTTCTCGACCTCCATCTAGGGTTGTTCATTTTCCTTCAAACTGTCTGCTTGTTGTGCACGCTGCTAGAGGTGTTTCTCTTGCAATAAATTTTCTGGCTGTGCTTATGGCATGAGGGATGAGAGAACACACGTAGCAGCTTTCATTAAATGTTCTCCTCCCACCTCCTTCATTTGCTGATACCACATGTTATTCTTTAAATGGGCTAAATTATCAAGATATGTATTTATATCTTCATCCAAATTCAACATTATCTCGAGTCTAATCAAATCCTAAGGCATGCATCAATCTGGTTTCTGTCCAGGACATGGTACAGAATATGCACTTCTAGACTTGAAAATCCAGATAAACGGGGGTAAATTAGCCTTACTTCTCCTCCTTGATCTGTCTGCTGCTGTTGACCTAGTCAATCATAACATTCTATGCCAACATCTTATCTCCTCATCCTCCTTTTCTATAGAAGCAGCCTCATAGATTTCCTCCTTTCTTGAGGGCAGAGTTATGCAATTCTTCTCTATAAATGTCTGCGCATCACCATCACCATCAACTGTGGGGTGCCACAAGAGTCCTGCATGTCCCCCATGCTGTGCAACATCTCCAAAAAGCTCCTCTTTGATCACCTAGACTCCCTCTGCATCGCCTACAGAAATTATGCATACTACACACACATTCTCCTTCCCCTATTTGGATCATACAGCAATGATGCTGCCACACTAAAAACCACTATCCTAGCCTGGATGGCTACCCAGGAACTCTGCCTCAATGATGCAAAAACTGAGATTCTCATCATTGGCTCTACCTCAGCACTCAAACAACTGAACCCTCTGTACTCAGCCTTCAACATTGATGGCTCAGGGATCCCAGTCTCTCCATCCATGAAAACACTAGGAGTTTACCTTCACTCAACCCTATCCCACACCCGCCAAGTCAATGCCACCTCTTCAGCGGCAGATTACTCCACCAAACTTATCAATGATGCTAGACCCTTACTCACCAATGACAAATGTCTAATCATTGCCTGCTCAGTGGTGGGTGCTAGGTTAGACTATTGCAAGACCCTGTTTGCAGGTGCTTCATCTCACAATCTAAAGAAACTCAAGACCATACAATAGAATGCCCTTCACACGGCCCTGAACATTCCCCGTTCAGAGCATATCTCAACGGCCCACAGAAAGGTCCACTTGGTTCCTATAAAAAAATAATCACATTCAAGACTCTCGCCATCACTCATAAATGCAGCTCCAAGTCTGTCCCCCCCTTATTTGTCTCACAAAGTCACCATGTCCCAACCCTCCAGGCCACCCAGAACCCCTTACTCTCACAGGCTCAAGCCACCCAAATTCAAACGTGTGAAAACAGAAGCCACAAGCTTCACAGACATAGCTATCAAGCAATGGAACTCCCTCCCACCCGCCCTCAGAGATGAAGGTTCCTTCTGGGCCTTCTGCAAAGCACTCAATATTTGGTTGTTCATCTAATCTGTCTTGTAAACTAAAGTGTAACCTGCTTGATACAGTATAAACAGTGTACGTTGACGATTCCTCTGTAACCTTATGCCTTATCACCTTTGGGCCGCATGTAACTGGATCTATAGCACCCTGATGCACTTTACAAATGAAATACATAAATACAATAAATAAATAAATTATCTTCTTCAGCACCTCTCTTAAGTCAAATAATGTGTTCAAAAAGATCTGGGAAAATATTACTTGTGACTTTGTTAGGGATAAGAAGAGATGGTTCATTGTCATCCATTGTATCTGCATTTTTAATCATTATCTGTCGGAATTACATAATAATATCGAAGAAAATACAAATCTTTGTGCAATTAGTATTCCAAAGAATTGTATTGATTTCCTTGCTGGCAGTTATTCTCTTATATTTTGGAAAATGTCCATTCTTTGAATTCAACATGTAATTTTTCTGTTACCTTTAATAAATCAAACTTTTTTATTTCAGAAACTGCAAAATGATCACAATGATGATCCTGAAAATAATAGGGCTGTTTTTTAGGAATTCTTAACAATTTTACAATGTCCACCTGTCATCTTACTACAGCTGAGTAAGACTGCAATAAGTAAGTGAAGACAGAATACAAAACTGTGCAATGTTATTGTTATAAGCAACATAAAGGTTCAGTGAACTCTTCTTTAGATCAATACATTGTTCCTTTTACCTATTTGAAATAATTCTGGAACTGTTTTTCAAATGTTATTTGTCCTTTAACTCCTTTACTTTAAGAATTCTTTAGAAATTCAAAGTGTCCTTATGTCGATGAGCCTTTGTTTTGGTTCTTGGTAGCCAATCTCATCATCATCCGTGGAGTTTCTTCTCTTGCTTCACTGTCATCGGATGCAGGAGGGGTAAGGGTTTCTCCTTTGTATAGCTTTACATCAGGCAGATGTAGCCAGGCTCTTCTTCCTTGATGTTTTACAGCAATAGGGGTTACCCCCGCTACTAGATACGGTCCTTCAAAGCGGGCCTTATTCCAAGTAAGGACACAGCTCCTTATTAGCACTTAGTTCCCTGGGTACAAACTAGGCTGTTTTAGTAAATCACTGGGATCAATTGTTTGGCTGTCTTCTTCAATGTTCTTTGACCACTCCCTCCAGTTTTTGATCTGTTGAGAAATAAAAGAAATACTAGCAGTTATATTTGTCAAATAATCATGCATCTCATCACCTATGTTTTTTTCTACACTGTGGGCATCAGTTCCTATTCGGGAGGAGAAGTGGGGCTCTCACACGGTATCCAGTCATCAACTCATGAAGGGTAAGGTGGTGATCTGAGCCAGGTTGATATCTGAATGCAAATAAGGCAAGGGGTAGCCATCCCTTTTTTACTTTACTTTAAGTTATTTATATAGCACAGCTATGGACCCTTAGGCATTAGGGCGCAGACAAAACATAAAACATAATAACCAATCCAACCGGCAGTCATGAGTCTCAGAAACATCAATCAGCTCAGCTCAAGAACCCAATTCAAGAAAACTCTTTAAGGTGATCTTAATCTTTGCTATCCCTTCTTTGAGAAATCCATTTAACTTTTCACAAATGCAATTCACCTGTGGATGATAGGCAGATGAGAACTTGTGCTTGATGCCTAATAAAAGTGTGACCTGTTCAAAAAGCTCATTTACAAAATGCAACCTATTATCAGACCGCAGGACTTCACACACACCACATCTAGGAAATACTTTTGTGCACATTGGCCTGCCTCAATCCCTCTAGAAAAGGACATACTACCACTAACATATACCTACATCTATTACATGTTTGCAACATATCCACATAATCTATATGTAGGTACTGAAAAGGACATTAGGTCTTGGGATTGCTCCTCTCACTGTTTTCAAAGTGTTTCCTGCTGTGAATTTCTGGCACACAATGCAATTCACAATAAAGAGGTTTGGGGAGAACCAATCGTCTGTGATCAGGGCATCAAGAGTCTCTCTAGTCGTATGCACGGGGTAGTGAAGCTACACCAGTGCTATCTTCAATAATGCCAGATGTATAACTGACTTTCCAGTCCTATCTTTTTTCCATAAAGCCTCTGTGGGGGATAAATAACACCCCATCTCTTACATAATTCCTGCTCTTCCTAGGGTGCTCGGCCTTTTAATTTGTATTTGTATTTGTATTTATTTATTTGTAGAGCACAGCCTAGCCCTGAGGCAACTGGGCGCGTGGTTACAAGAAGGTGGTTACAGGCAAGCATAGCATGTTCCCCTAGGGAACAGGGGAACAATCTTACAAAGAAGAAACAGTATAACTTACAGTGATACAACTAGTGACATAACGGAGACGGATACACATAATTACTCCAGACGTGTATAACAAGTTCTAGAAGCTAAAGTAGGGTCTGCAAATGAGAGAGCGAATAGGAGAGAACATAAAGAGTTAGACCAGGGAAAGAAGTGCTGGTGTACTACGGAGAGCACCTATAAGGGGAGTGAAGTAGGCTCATCAAGCTTGTGAAGCCAGAATTTGGTTTTGGTTTTGAAGGAGTGGAACATGGGTTCTGATCCGAGTGTGAGGGGGTGGTGTTCCAGAGTTTAGCTGCAAGGACTGGGAAGCTAGATCCCCCAGCAGACTGTAGCTTAAGTCTGGGTATAGAAAGTGTGTTCACATAAGCTGATCTCAGCGGTCTGTCCACAACATGCTGTGAGAACCGGCTGGTCAGATACGCTGTTGCCAGGTTCTTCTGAGCCTTGTAAGTTAAGATTGCGTCTGATTTCGGAAATGTGAGAATTTCTAGGGATGTTGAGGGCTGCCCGGATGGCATTGTTTTGTGTAACTTGTAGTTTGTCAATGTTATTTTAGCTAGACCCTAGGTAGAGGGCGTTTCAATAGTCTATTCTTTCCATGATTAGTGTTCTAGCTAAGATGATGCAGTTCTCAATGTTCAGGAAGGTTCTGCAGGCTGTGATGAGTTTACAAGTATAGGCCGACGCAGACGCTACGGCATTGGGTTGTCTGGTTAGCGATAGAGTTGCATTGAGATAAATGCCTAGAGTTTTAGTTACGTTCGAACCTTTGATGCTGTTGCCATCTATGGTGAATGATTTGTATGCTGGGTCAAGTTTGGCCAATTTGGATGCGTCCCAAGGATGAGTAACTCAGTTTTCTCCTCATTGAGGCAAAGCCAGTGATGAGCAATCCAAGCCTGGATGATTAGGTAGACATCATTAAGTGCCTTTGCGTCAAGAGCAAAGTCACCAGAGACGGGGATGAGTATCTGGGTGTCATCAGCATAGTTGGTGTATGAAACACCCAGATAGTCAAGTATGTCAAAGAGAGGCTTGGTAAACACATTGTATAGTGTGGGAGAGCCGCAAGATCCTTGGGGGACTCCACAAGGGACAGGTGCAGGTTCTGCTGAAGCTAGAGGAGAAAAAACACTCATGGTTCGGTTTGCTAAAAAGGAACTGATCCAGGACGATGTTGAGTCCGAGAAGTGCGCAGCAATTTTCAGATGGTGGCAAATAATTTTATGATCGACCACGTCGAATGCTGCTGACAGATCAAGCAAGAGGAGGAGTGCCAACTTGCCCTTATCTTTTAGGTCATCAATTTGAGTTTTTAAGTCAATCAGGGCATTTTCTGTGCCATGTCTCGGACGGAAGCCAGATTGACGAAGACCAAGTAATTGGTTTGATTCAAGATAGTCCTGTATTTGCAGATAGGCGGCGCGGTCCAAAATCTTTAGTAGTAATGGTACCGTAGTGATAGGCCTTTAATTAGTGGGGTTGCTTGGGTCAAGGGAAGGGTTTTTGATTAATGGGATAACCCAAGCATCCTTGAGGTTATCTGGGACAATGCCCGATCTAAAGGAGGCATTTATAAAGTTAGTGATAAATGGTGCAAGGTCATGCACAGCTTCATTGATGATAGGTGCAGGACAGGTGTCTCCTTGACAGTTCGAGGGTTTAAGCTGTTTGATAATATTTTCCACTTCCTCAATGGATAGTGGAGAGAAGCTGAAAGGTTTTAGAGGGTGTGGGGACTGGGAGGACAAGCGGAGGTGAGTTCAAGGTGAGATCGGTTAGAATGTGCTTTTTAGCATTCATTTTCACTTGCAATAAGGCAATTTTATCTAACAGTGCCATTTGAATATTCGAGCACCAGGCAGCGTCAGGGGAGCAGGTCACCAAGGGGGCAACAGGAGACTCTAGTTTCTTGAGGATCTTAAAGAGTTCCTTCGTGTTTGATTGGACCTGTGCAATACGTTTGTTGTAGACATCTTTTTTGGATTCAAGAATAGCAGCTTTGTAGGTGGAGGTGGCCAGGGTTAGGTTGTTTTTGTTGACAGGGGAAGGTTTATTTTTCCATAGGGACTCAGCTTTTCTTTTTTCTTTGCGTAAGTCTCTAAGATGGGGAGTGAACCAGGAGTTCAGATGACAGCAAGGTTTCTGCTAACGCAATTTGCAATAGTATGGAGGGCTTTGAGCATAGCCTGGTTGTAAATATCCTTTAAGACTGTAGGGTCTGACCTGGTGGTCAGAGAGGTATTTAGTAGAGGAAGGATTTTCTCAGTCGAGATATCCTTCCTATTGTGGGTTTGAATGGCAGGAGCTAGATTGGGTTTGCAAATTTGAGGGCTGGAATTGATAGCGAAGGTTATTTTGTAGTGGTCTGACCACAGGTAAGGGCTCACAGAGATCAAGTTAAGCTGGCAGTTTAGGTCAGCAGCCCAATCGAGCGTGCGATCTTTGATGTGAGTGGGCTCTTTGATGTGTTGGGTGAGTCCAAAGCCAGTTAGAGTGTTTAGGAGGTCAGTAGCTTTGGGATCATTTGCATCTTGGTAGCATAAATTAAAGTCACCAAGTAGGAGGATTTGCGAGTTGGGTTTGGTGCTAGAGGCAAGAATGGAAGATAAATCATCAATAAATGAAGTGATGAGGCCAGGGGGCCTATATATGAGTTGCGCTGTAATAATTTGGTTGGGGAAGATGGGTAGCTTAAAGGATAGGAGTTCAGCAGATGGAATGTGGATGATATGCATCATCCTAAATTCAAGTGAACTTTTGAAGATAACAGCTATTCCTCCACCCTTGGATTGATTGGAGTCCCTGTCTTGTCTAATGATGGAATAATTGTCTGGAACTGCAAGGGAAAGAGCATGACCGGATGCAATATGCAACCAGGTTTCGGTGATAACCAGGATGTCTAGCTTACCAGAGGTAATCATATCAGCAATATCAAGGGCATGTGCTGAGAGGGATCGGGCATTGATCAGAGCACCAGTGAGTTTCTTATGACTTGCCTTGATATGGCCTGATGTCAGAGGTGGTGATGGGTTTAAGTTTGTGTCTGGTGCTGGGTTAGGGGTGTGTGTTACAGTGTGGTCAATGGCTGGTCGTGGGGGTTTGGAGTTTGGGTTAAGGCCCTGGTGGTGCATCCCAAGAAGGAGTCTGGATGCTAGTCTCTGGTTTCTGGTGTGTGAGGTGCATGGTTGACTCCAGTGAGTGCAGGCAGGTGCAGTCTGGATCAGAGATTATTGGATAGTAGCATGATGTGGACTGGTGAAGCTGCTAACGTGAGGATAGGTATGTGTAGGTGACATACCTAGTCTTGTGCCTAGTCTTGTGCCTAGTCTCAAATTGTGGGCATGGGTATCGATGGGCTGAGTCGGTGGTGTGGCTAAACTAGCTGTGCACGTGGACTGTGTGGTGAGTGCACGACAGCGTCTAGAGCCAAGTTTCCAGTTTCTGGTGATGGTGGTGCAAGGGCGAGTCGGTGTGGGTTTACTGGCAAAGTGACGGATCCAGAGAGCTTGGTCGTTCAAATATAGGTTGGGTACGTCCATGGTGAGTAGAGCTGGTTGATAATGTGGGAGAGAGTGGAGAGTGTCAGGTGTAGGCCAGGAGTGCCGCTGAGCACTGGTGGTGCTTAAGGGCAAAATCAGGAGTAGAAAAGACAATAAGGCCGAAGACCTAAAATACCGTGATAGCCAGTAGGTGAGTTTCAGCCGGTGACACCAATGCCGTAAGCAGGATGAGTCTGGGGTTCGCAACATTTTACACTCTACTACCGTGGGCTAAATGCAATATTAAGGCACAAAAGGGTGAATACAATGTCAAATGCTAGATGCAATATCAAGGCACAAAAGGATGAGTACAATGTCAAATGCTAATGCAATATCAAGGCACAGAGGGTAAATACATTGTCAAATATTAAATGCAATATCAAGGCACAGAGTGTAAATATAGTGTCAAATTCTAGTGCAATATCAAGGCACAGAAGGCTGAGTACAATGTCAAAGGCTAAATGCAGTAGTAACGGTGCAAAGGGCTAAAGGTAAAGGCAGCGGCTAATGCACTGACAGGGATGCGGTAGGCTAGAAGCAATTACGGTGGCAGAAAGTCAATTGACTATACAATGGATAGCATATTAAAACCTTCCTTTACCATCAAACATCACCCTGACATTTGAATAACACTTTCTATTTTGAAATCAGAAATGCTTGTGCCCTTTTAGCTTCAACATATGTGGCTTCGTTACAGTGATAAATCATGTCTGCCCTCTTAGTATGGGCTGCACACTTCACCATGGCGATAGCCAAGGGAAGCTTTAATTAGTTTATACAATAAAGACACATGTTACACTGGTGTGCCGTCTATGCGGAGGAAGACCTCTGGAGTGCGGCAATGAGCGCCACTAATTCTGCAGACTCTGCTGTACAATGTTAAGGCAGTTTTGGACTGGTCACTACTTCAAATTCACCCCTCCTATTTAGCTTTACTACTGCTGTTCCCATTTGTCTTTCTCCCAACATTTGGTCAATTTCCTATGAACCATCAATGAAGAGAATTCCCCCATTCCCAGAGCATTTTCTCTAACATGAGGAATATCATCATAGAATTCAGTATACGTTGTGCATTAATGTACACAGTCCTCTTTTCCTACTTGTTCTGCTATAAATGTCGCTGGATTCACTACTCTACTAGTAAATATGTTGCTCACTGGGTTTTAAATATTTACCTCATATCCTGATGCTCTTTGTGTAGTCAATGTACTTTTGGCTTTATCTAAAATGTCAAATAAGGAATGCTGCGTTTTCAATTGCAAAAGCAGCAGCAAACTCCTGTTTGCAAGGATAGTGTCCTTTCATTACTGGTTCTAAAATCCTACTATAGTAGGCTTGTGGCTTATGTACATGTCCTAATATCATCTCCTGCATGAAGACTGCTGTCATTACTTCTCCATTTGAATGTGAGAATAAATAAAACTCTTCGTTATAGACTGGAATTCCTAACCCAGGGGCTTTACAAACTGCTGCTTTTAACTCTTCAAATCCTCCAGTCATCGCGTCTCTCCATGTTATCTTACTTTCACCTGAATGTGCTTCCTTAAGTGCTTTTTAAAGTGGACTGTAATCAAAACTCTGGCCCTGCAATAATTACATAGGTCTATAAATTGTTGCATTTCCATCACTTTCTCTGGTTTAGGAAACTTCATGATTGCTTCTGCTGTCTCTCATGTGTCAATTGTCTCACTTCTTGAGTTATGAGCTGTCCTATATACATGACCTCTTCCTGACATTATTGTAACTTCTCTTTCTCTACTTTGTATGCATTCTCTGCTAGTATGGTCATTAGTTGGACTGAGTCTTTTCTGCACTTTTCTTCTGTCTCACGGCACACTAGTATATCATCTATGTACTGAATTATTGCACTCTCGAGTTGTACATTGCTCATGTCCATCTGTAGGACCCTTTTAAAGATCAAAGGAGGCTCACAGTACCTTTGAGGAACTCTTATGTGTTTCCAGTGCCGATTTCTATACAAAACCGAAGTCAAATCCTCTGACTCTTCATGAAGAGATATTGAGACAAAAGTGTTTTTTAAGTCTATTACGCTAAACTACTTGGTTGTGACTTGAACATTACATAATATCTTAGCTGGATTTGGAACCAGAGGAAACTCTGCTTCAACTATATTATTTAGGGGAGGGAGATCCTGAATAAATCTCCACAAGCCCCCTGTTGATTTATTCACTGTCTACACAGCCGTGTCACATGGGGATTCTGATGGCACCAATATTCCCTCTTGTACTAAAGCAGAAATGTTTTTGAATATACCTTCATCTACTTCTCTGGACATATGATACTGCTTTGCTTGTGGTAAAATTGCTCCAGGTTTGAGCTGATGTTGAACTGCTCCTACTCCCTTCGATAGACCCACATCATATGTGCTACTGGTCCATAAGATGCTTGGCATCTTTTCTGAATCCTCTTGGAAAAATGACGGTCTCTTTTTTACCAATGCCATTTTCTGCTTTATTCCTATATTCTCTACTTTAATCCAATAAGCTAGACTTATGAAAAATAATAATTCATCATCTGAATAATCATCTCTAAACAGTTCTTCGTCTGTCAAATCTGTTAATTGAAATTCTTCTGAGAGCTATTGCTGCTCTTCATCCAATTCCCTCATCATCTGTCCCATGGACAACCACTCTTTCTACACTGACCACTGTTGCTTTGCTTTTAGTAGTAGTGGAATAACCTGTCCTTCATCCTCCATAGTTATTTCTGTCCTGAATAAAAATTCTTCAGGTATTCTCAGTATTTAACATACCAATCTGGGCTAACCATGTTAACAAAACAGTTACCGCATATAAAAATACTTCTCGGTCCAATTGAGCACCTTGTAATGCCTTTTAGGCTGCAAATGCTAATATAATCTCTCTTACATTCTTTTTGTATCCCTGGAGTGGAACACACTATTCCTTTGTCAGTAAAGGATATTATCATATTTAAATTTGTCATCCAATCCCATCCTAATATGATGAATGATGTTTGTCGAGAATACAATAGTGCAAAACAGTGGGTTCTGGAGTCTCTCTACCAGCCTCAGTCGCGGGAGAGTCTCAACCAGAATTTGCTCACTATCCCTTTCACAGAAGAGAACTATCCACAACATATCAGTCTTTGTCTTGCCCTAGGACAGCCCACCACCGAAATGCTAGGCAATTCTCTACTGAACAAGAGTAGCAGCAGCAACTCCAGACATGTGTTTTGGCCTGGCTGGGCTTTATCAGTGTGGTGGAGCTGTTCCTCTCTAAGAACAGGGAGAAAGGGTCCATGTTTGGATTACCCTAGTAATTTAGGGTCCGACCCAAAGTTACTTTTTAATATGAAAAAAGTGAGTTCTTGCAGTCTCTCTACCGGCCTCATTCGCGGGACAGTCTCATCCAGATTTTTTAGCTCACTAATCTTTTCACAGAAGAGAAATATCCACAACATATCAGTCTTTGTCCTGCCCTAGGGCAGTCCTACACCAAAATGCTAGTCAATTCTCTTCTGAACAAGAGTATTAACAGCAACCCCAGACACGTGTTTCAGCCCTGTTGGGCCTCATCAGTGAGGTGGAGCTGTGACTCTCTAAGAACAGTGAGCAAAGGGTCCATGTCTGTATTACCCTAGTAACTTAGGGTGAGACACAAAGTTACTTTTTAATATGCAAAACAGGGGGCTCTGGGAGTCACTCTACTGGCCTCAGTCACAAGAGCATGTCAACCAGATTTCTTAGCTCACTATCCCTTTCATTTTTTTTATTTGTGTTTAATCAAAAGATTTTTACAAAATTTGAGGTTTCTGTCTTTAGTCTGCGGTCATGAAGAAGAAAAGAAAAAGAGAACGGCTCTCTAAAAATGTGCCTTCGTCGGCCAATTTATGGCTTCCAAGATTTTGTAGGTGGCTATTTGCCATTGTGTTTTGTCGCCTCCAATCAGACGAAACCAACATATTTCTTCGTCCTCTATAATGAAGTCTGTGAAGGTTGATTTTAAGTATCGGCTTCTTATATGTTGGTTTGAGGCACATTTTAGGAGCAAATGGTGGATTGTTTCCTTTTCTTGTGTTGCACAAAATCGACAACGATTATTTTCCGACTGGCCTCTGATTGACAAGATCTTGTTTGTCTGCAGTAAATTTAAACGGGCCCTCATCAGCATGTCTCTCCCCTTCTTGGGTGGGAACTTCTTTATATACTCCTGGAGTTCATTGAGTTTTTTCGTATTTGGTGGCAGGTGTAGGGTTAGTTTGTTTTTTCCTGCTGTCTCCAGGGTGTTTATCCAGTCGAGTTCTTTGATTTTGGTGAAGGTTCTCTTTGGGTAGTTTGTTAGTTGTTCTTCATCTGCCTGTACCTGTTCTAGCAAACTGATGTTTTCTTCTTTCCATTTGTTAAGGAATTTGCTTGTGTTCCTTTCTATTTCGAGGTTGATGAGATAATACATTGACGATGGCTCGGCCATCCGGCATTTCCTGAACAGCCTTAGAGACGATTGTGAGACTGAACTTCTAAGAGATGGTAAACTGAGCTCTCGTCGGATTGAGGCTATTGGGGTCGAGTTTGGAAGTATAAGTACTTTTCGCCAAAACTTTCCCTCAATTTTTGTCCAAATGGATGGTGGTAGGTTCATCATTGCGTCTCCCCCATATGTTAATGACGGCATCACCTTTTTCTTGTAGTGTTCTAGCACTGGGATCAGCGAGAATCTCCCGAACTTTTTATCTATGGCCCTAGCTTGAGCGGCCAATTTATTGACTTTGGTCATCAGGGCCAATTGCATAGCTTTGTCTTGTGAAGAAGAGTCCAGAATTATTCTGAGGTATTTGAAATCGAACACTCGCTCGATCAGTGATCCTTCCAGTTTTAGTTTCAGTTTTTCTGTTTTCCTGGTCGATTTTTCTAGTACTAGAAATTTTGTTTTCTTTGCATTTATTTCCAGTTTATTTTCTTGCATATACCCTTGGAGCTTTGTCAATTGGCGCTGCAGACCTATTGGTGTGTGGTCCATTAGGACCAAGTCATCTGCGTAGAGCAATCGCGTTATCAGGGTTTTGCAGATTTTTGGAGGAAATGCTCGAATTTCTAGATCCTCATCTTGAATGTCACCGATAAATGCCAGAAATAAGGCCGGAGCCAATGGGCAACCGTGCTTCACTCCCCGCGCTGTTGGAATGGGTGATGACAAGAGACCGTTTTGGTCGAGTCGAATGCGTATAGAAGTATCGGTGTACAGTGCCTTAATCGGGTTTAGTATAGAAGGTGGACAATCCCAGGCTTCAAGTTTGGACCATAGGCTGACCCTGTCAATCCGGTCGAATGCTTGGGTCAGGTCGATGAACGCCACGAAAATTCTCGTTCCCCCTTCCAGTACTCTGTTTTTCAGCACGTTTAGCATTAGAATGTTAGCTGTCATGCCCAGTTTTTTTTAAAATCCAGTTTGGAGTGGGTCGTTGCAAGGTGATTCCTCCGCCCAGATCTTAAAGCGGTCAAGAAGCATTGAGCCAAACACTTTACCTATAACATCCAGGAGCGCAATGGGTCTATAATTTGCCGGGTCCTTTTTGTCTCCTTTCTTGAATATTGGTACCATTGTTGCTTGTTTCCAGGAGGGTGGTATCGTTTTCAAGCTGGAGCATCTGCCGAAGATTTTACTTAGCAGACTGGCCCACTCGTTTTGATTTGTTTTTAGATCAATGTTCGTAATCCCATCGGGTCCTGGGGCATGAGAGTTTTTTAAGCCCCTGATCTTTAATCGGATTTCCTGTGGGTCGTCCATATTTACCCATGGCTCCGAAGACATTTCGCCCTGTAATTTTAAGTTGGTAGTTGGTGCCAGTTACATAGTAGTATAGTATTTTGTCCACGTAGCTTCTCCAATCTCGCTTATGATGGTATTTTCTTGCGTTTCATTAACTGCTGTCAAGATTTTCCAAAATTCTTTTATATTTTTTCTGCTATCACTTTTAGGATGTTTTCAGCGTCTTGTTGGTAGAGAGACAGTCTATGACCTTTTACCCAAGCTTTGTAGAGTTTGGTTTCCACTTCCGCCGCTCTCGCAGCCCCTGCAGATCCGAGAGATTTTGCTTTGCGTTGTATTTTACGCAGTGCCCGGCGTTTCTCCACCAGTGTTAGGTCGTACACGTGTCTTGGGAGATTTCCACTGTTTTTTTTGTTGTACGGCTCTTCTTGAACTTCGTCAAAAGTGGCGTATAGTCTGTTTTATTTTTGCCCAAATGGTTTGGCATTGAGCTGAATCCTTTTTCTATTTCCACAATGGAATCAATTGTAAGATATAAGCGGTTTCCCTTTGTGTTAGCTATGACTTGGTGCTCAGCGTAATCACTCCGGGGACTTGTTGACATCCAGGTTGTTGACAAGGGGTGGTGGTCACTTTCTGTTACTCGTGTAATTTCAAAGTCTTTCGTTATTGCCAGTATTGGTTCGGTGACGAAGATGTAGTCTATGGTACCTGTCGATTCATTTCTTTCCCATGATGGTGGGCGATTTGAGCCTGGGAATGCTTCGTGCAAATTATGAAGGTTTCTTGAATTCATCAATTTGACCCATAGATTGCCACGCTGTTTGCCTGTTGAGTTATGTCCTTGGTCCGCCTCCCTTTCGTCCGAGCTTGTGCACGTAGCGTTCAAGTCTCCACAAATGAGGAAGTATTTTACCAGGTGTTCAGATAGTGCCTCGTCTATTGCGTCCTCAATTTTTTCTATGTAGATGGTAGGCTCTATGCTTGCTGGATTCCAGTAGGTGTTTGCTATGATTAAGGTGACTTTCTCATAGGCATTTTTGTCGGTATTCCGTCGTGTCCATGACGCCTTGACCATCAGAATCAATTGGTTGCTGATCAATGTTTCTTCTAATTTGATCCCGGAGTCTTTTTTAGACGCAATCAGTAAACCCGATGAAGGTCTTCCTCGATGTCCTTGTTTGGCTGGTGCAAGGATGATTTCGAACCCCCTTATTGCAGGGGGTTCGGTCAGCCAGGTCTCTTGGAGGCATAATAGGTCATATGACGCCAGGTCCATGTCACTTGGAGACAGTAGGTGGGTATGTCCTCTCGTGTTGCACGAGCACATTTTTAGTTCGCACTTTTGGAGGGTCGAGCAGTGTCTATCTTGAAGGATGTGCTTGTCTCTCACGGATTGCTATATTTGCTTTTTTTCCCTCAGAGTTTTAGGCAACCAGGACCATATGCCTTTCATGGGTTCACATCTTTTTTGTAGGACTTTTTCTGTTGAAAGTTTGACCGCTGGGATTATCCTGGCATTGTTACGTTTTTTTGTATATTTGGTTTTTGTGGAACTTTCGTAGTTTTTGTTTTCTTTGGAGACTTGTTGATTTTCCCTCAGTTTCTCTTCAGGTTCCAGAGATCTTGCTCTTTCCTTATTTTTTGCAGGAGATTTCTTACGGCCAGTTGTTGCTATGGCACTTTTTAGGTATCTGACTACTTGTTTTCCGCTGGGCGTGTTACGCCCTTTGTTTTCAGCCTTCCTTTTGTTGTCTTCTTCGCTTGTGGCTGGTTGCACTTTGACGTCATAGCCCATTTCGTCCAGCTCTTAACTACAGTCGAGAATCAAGTTTTTCAACGTTGTTGATGATACGTAGAGTACCGTTTTTGCTTTTGCGTTTACATGGCTGGGCTCTACCACAAGCAGGTCTTCTGATTTTATATGATTCAACTTTTGAATGTATTTAAAAAGTTTTAACACCGAGTTTCGGTTCAGGGTTATTTCATCTCTATTTTCTTTCACTTGTGTCAGCTTTATGCGCCATTTAGCTTTGCCCACTTTTCTCGGTTTTAAGTTGTATTTCTGCATTCTGGATCTGTAACGAAAAATCGTTTCTCCTTTATCTTGTGATGGGCTGAGTCGCTTTTCAGCATTGGTTTTTTTGTGGGCGTTCCTGGATTGAGAACGAGGTCTCCTTGGTGATGTATTTCTGTGCAGTTTTCTTTTATGTTTTTGCTCATCCCGTCTATCTTCTGATCTCCTTCTTGATTTGCCAAGTTCACCATCTTTCTGTTTGGAGGAGTTATGTCTTTGTTCTTTTTTCCGATATCTTGGGGTCTGATTATCTCTGGGTCTCGATCTCGTCCTTTCGTTTTCTTTTTTTGTTTCTTTCATCATCCTTTTTAGCTTTGTCTGTCTATCTGTTTCAATTGGGCTAGCGCCCTTGTTCTTTGTGTTTTTCTCGTTTTCCATAGAATCTTTTACTGCTTTTTCTCCAGTCGCTTCTTCATGTCTCCCTGCGATTGCTGTATTTTCTTTTTCTTTGTGTGATTGTGAAGTTAAAGCTTCGCTGGGGCCATGTGCCTTTAGGCTCATAGGAGAGTTTTCTGGCAGGTATTGGCTCAGGTTCATCAATTCTTCGTTTTCAATACGTTCAATTATTGATACTTCTAGATTTTTTGTTTGCCTCGACTCTAGTTCTTTGGCTTTCTTTAGTGATGTTTCCTTTTGATTTACTGGGCGTGTAAAAAATTGAAAAATAGCTTCTGCAGTTTGGTTTCCAATAGTGGGTTGTCTAGGTGATAGTCTCTTTGTTGGTTGGCTCACTGTTGATGTTAACTTCGCCTCTTTATTTACACACTCTGTTGGTAAATTATTTGTTGTAAGGTCTATTGTAGCTATAGTTTGAGTCCCCATTGTTTTGCCCGAAAGTCTTGGTTCTTTTTCTCCATACTGCTCTTTTTGTCGGGAGGACGAGCCCTCATCGTTTGTTATGGCTGTGCTTGTTTTTCTGGCTTCCAAAGCCATGACATATGCTTCTAGAAAGATAACTTTGCTGTGGATCATCGCTTGGATGCTTGTATGGTCTTTCAAGGAGTCAGCAATAGTTTCGTAAAGCTTCATAAATGGTGCCAATGCAATGTTCACTGATGACATAATTGACAATAAGTCAATTTTTTTTTTATTTGAGGGATTCGTCGGGCTAGTCAGTTGGTGTGGAGAGATTCTTCTTATGGGTGATTCAGTTAACATTGTGTTCCGATTTGCCCAGGGGCCTCGAGATGGCCTTGTTGTTTCTGATGAGGCTCTTCCTTTTCGATTTTTGTCGATATGGGGACTTCGGTTGTCATTTCCCCCATGTTCAGGTTTTGATTGATTTGGGGTCTCATTAGATTATCTTGATTTAGATCGTCTGTGCCTGCTGTGGATGGCCTTTCTATTGTCGTGGTCTCTCTTTGTGCTTTGGGGAGCCCTGGTTGATTGAGTTTTTCAGGCACCAACATTTTATTTGGGGTTTTGTGAACTTTGTCTCTGTCTGTTCCTATGAAATTGTCTACGTTCGGGGCTGTACCCTCAGGGGGTGAGGGTGTTGCAGGATTTGGCTTGCAGGAGCATTCATCATTTTCTGTTGCTAAGCCATTTGGACCTTCTGTGTCAGCTGTAATAAGGCTCTCCTCTTGAATGGTATGGGGGTTTCCTTTGCACTGAGGCATGACAGCCCCCATTTCTGACTCTTTGTCCGAATTTCTCTTATGTTCCCCCTTCTCTGTGTCTTTTGTCGGCTCTGGATTTAACTGGCCTCTTGGTGAATTCATAAGACTCTTTTGGGGAGGCGTCGAGCTCGGTGATTCCCCCTCAGCCCTCTCTTTGACACTTGGCTGTCCTTGTGCCTTATTACTGCCTTCTGGGGCCAATCTTTTACAATATGACAGGTTATCACTAACATAGTGCTCCACTCTGCGTAGTTTTGCTACTGGTAAGCAATCATTTAAAGCTTCCAGTATTTCAAGATCTGTAAGTTCCCTCTGGGAGTGCTCTTCTGTTGCTTTTTGCCTTATGTTTGCATAGAGGTAGTCCTTTATAGAATTTTTAAATGACCCTCCTTCTCCTCTCTGTGGCTCATTTTCATTTATTTTTTCCATCAATTGCCCTGGTGTTTTTTGTTGCTGTTCGAGCTTCTGGGGCATTTTTTTTATTCTGATACTGATCTTATTTTTCGGTATTTTGCAGCTCTTGTGTTTCTTAAGGGGCAAAGAACTTGTTCTCTGTCTTTTCTTTTTATTAGGGTTGGATTCCCATTGTTCATTGATTTTTTCTGAGACCAGACTGGTCTCTACACTTTCCTCCGCCTCTTTATGAATGAGAGCCACCACTTTCACTTTCACTTCAGCTGGTGGGTACGGCGGTGATGCCCTTGCAGTGTGCAACTCTCTATCGGGCTCCCCCGGCCCGTTCTCCTCAGGTGGGGGGCCCGCCGCCTCCTCTGGCGTTGCACCGTCCTCCTCCTTTTCCCTCCCTCCCTCAGCAACATCCACGCCCGGCAGCCCTCCTCCGAGAGCTTCCGCTGTGGGGCGGGGAGCGCTCTGCGGCGCTCCGAGGGGGGAGGGAAGTATGGAGGACTGCGCCAGGCCGTCAAGCCTGGCTCCTACTCCAAGGCTCGCTCTCCCGACGGCTCCAACCTCCTCAGCTGTGCCCTCCCGCTCCGTCAGCCCCTCCTCGCCGTCTCACGCGGGCCGCAGTCCCCCTTCGAGGGCCGCCTCCGCGGGGTCCTGCTCAACCGCAGCGGCTCGGAGTGGCGACAGGGCGTCTTTCCGGCAGGCAGAAGCCTCGGCTGTCCCGACTTCCAGGTTCTTTGCCCACAGCACTTCAGTCGCCCCTCCAGGTAAGGATGGTCGTTGCTGGGGGTTGGGCTGGTTTTAAGTCTTCTAAGACCACTGGTGGACGGTAGACTTTGCTTTTGATGGGTTTCGCCTTTATGATGGTCGCTTGCTCTTGCTGGATCGTCAGCTTTGAGGAGCCCATTTGAAGCAAACCCATGTTTGCCACGAGATGTTCCTTGGAGGTTAATGTTTGTTGTTGTTTTTGGCCCTGCAGTTTCTGGTTAGGTTTGGCGCTCCTCAGGCATCTACCCTCTTCCTCCATTTCTTCCTCTCTCGAGGGGTCATTTTGCTCCAAGTAGATGTCAATTTCCTGCATTTCTCTGTTTGCCCTTGCAGCCCTGACAGTCATGACGGCAGGACTGCCACTCTCCGTCCACTCTGCGTCCGCTCCGCGGATGGAAGGGGTTTATGTAAGGGTCCTCCCCCACACAGAAATCAGTAGAAATGGGTAACAGATTTTCCAGACTCTCCTGCAGGACTGCCACTTTCCGTCCACTCCGCGTCCGCTCCGCGGATGGAAGGGGTTTATGTAAGGGTCCTCCCCCACACAGAAATCAGTAGAAATGGGTAACAGATTTTCCAGACTCTCCTACAGGACTGCCACTCTCCGTCCACTCCGCGGATGGAAGGGGTTTATGTAAGGGTCCTCCCCCACACAGAAATCAGTAGAAATGGGTAACAGATTTTCCAGACTCTCCTGCAGGACTGCCACTCTCCGTCCACTCCGCGTCCGCTCCGTGGATGGAAGGGGTTTATGTAAGGGTCCTCCCCCACACAGAAATCAGTAGACATGGGTAACAGACTTTCCAGACTCTCCTGCAGGACTGCCACTCTCCGTCCACTCCGAAGAGAAATATCCACAACATATCAGTCTTTGTCCTACACTAGGGCAGTCTAGCATCAAAATGCTATGCAATTCTCTTCTGACCAAGAGTACCAACAGCAACCCCAGACACGTGTTTCAGCCTTGCTGTGCCTCATCAGTGAGGTGGAGCTGTGACTCTCTAAGAACAGTGAGCAAGGGGTCCATGTCTGTAATACTATAGTACCTTAGGGTGAGACACAAAGTTACTTTTTAATATGCAAAACTGGGGGCTCTGGGGGTTTCTTTACTGGCCTCAGTCGAGGGAGAGTCCCAACCAGATTTCTTAGCTCACTATCCCTTTCACAGAAGAGAAATATCCACAACGTATCAGTCTTTGTCCTACACTAGGGCAGTCCAGCATCAAAATGCTATGCAATTCTCTTCTGATCGAGAGTACCAACAGCAACCCCAGACACATGTTTCAGCTTAGCTGGGCCTCATCAGTGAGGTGGAGCTGTGCCTCTCTAAAAACAGTGACAATACAATAGTGGCATAGACACATCATGTTCAACAATAGAAATTGGTTACTCATTAGTAAAAGAACTAAGCTCATGGCCCCAGAGAATCCCTGTGCATTCATGGCAATGCCAGACATTGGGCTTTTTCCCACCAAAACACAAGAACAAGATTCTCCAGTGTCTTCAAGGAACAAAAATGTCTTGCCTCCTATTGTTACCCGGACCCATGGTTCCTCTTAGAGGGTGTTAGGTTTGAACTGACGTTAAACTGCTCCTACTCCCTTCTGTGGGCTTTCCTATTTTGGATACAAATGTATCCCTGCCCCTGTGAAAGGATTTCCTCCTACCATGGTCACACTCCCTATTCTAGGTGTGTATTCCATTGTGGCACCATTGCTTGTTATGTCTGTACTTGCTGGGTTTGCACTTGTGTGTGCATAGGCGCTTGCTATGGCTGATTCTGTGTGTGATCATGGTATAATATTCTTGTGGTTCTGTTTTATACTGTGGAATATAGCCCATACCCCCTCTTGGAGCTTGCCAGTTCTGCTGCATGCCCCCTCTGTTTCTACACATAAGGGCCATTTGTTCTATCCTTCCACAATACCAACATTGCTCTGGCTGTCCTCCATTAAATCCTCCTCCACCCTCAGGGATTTCAAATCCCCCTCGTCCTCCTTTGGATCCACTCCCTCTACCACGTGGCCAATAATTGTACCCACTTCGATCTGTAGGATACCCTACATTGCTTAACTGTGCTGAATGTACATCTCATTTCGCCACACCTTCACCACTTGTCAATATCGCTCCTTCTAAAGCAAATTTTGACAATTATTGCAGAGCAAATATTGTTTCCTCCTGCTTTCTGCCCTCAGATTTCTTTTGTTCTTCTCTTGAAACAATCAGCAATGGTGTACAATGGTCAACTGTATCTCTGGACATGGCTTTGCTTCCATCCCTATCTGCTTGGGCAATCCCTGACATAAAATATGATACAATAATGCCACAGTTTTATCCCACGGTTCTCTTATCTCGTGATCCCAACTTTCTTGAATCTTTTGAATAAAACCAACAGGATCTTCATCCTTTCCCATTTTCCATGTCATAATTGCACCCATGTCTGATGTGTCTGGATATTGTACTCTGAGCGCCCTCCATATGCCTGACCTTCAATCATTAAATAGCGCTCCATCATGTGTTGTATTTTGTGCTATTACACTTGCATACCCTGCTCATCTCCATATGTCATCAACTCTCTCTCCTGGAATGGCTGCTAGCAGGTCTTTTATATAACCCACCGCTAACGTCCTTCCCACTGTCATTCTTTCTGCCTCATATAACCACTTTCCCACCCCTGCAGTCAAACAAGATCATTTAAATTTCAAATTATCTTCATCCATTTGTGGCCATGGTATAAACTGTGGTCGTCTTCCCCCTTTCTCTAGTAATGGGAATTGTATAAATCCTGGTCCACAATCATACCCACATACACTTTGTATCTTCCAGGTGGGTCTAGTTTCGCCTGATCGCCTTTGTCCTGGCAGTAATTTGATTCTGCTTACATAAGGCAGGGATACATCCCCTGCACTGCGCGGTCATAATTGTGGTAATTCAGAGTATGATGTTGGTTCCGGTGTTTTTTGTCTTGGGTCTTCTAAATCTTAACATTTTACCCCTTTTTCTACGCTCTGGCCTATTCAGATTCTGCATGTGCCTTCCCTTCACGCTCTTTCATTTTCCTCCCTTTTTACGTCTGACATCATTATACAAAAACTTGTATGGCTTTCATCCCTTTCTTCATCATCAAAATGTAGTCTATTTAAGGACAGAGTTCTGTGCTCGTCCATTATTACATCATCCGATCTGCCTCCTGCTTGCTTCGGTGGAGCTCCTTCGATACTCACTTTGGTTCTGTAACCATATTTATCCCTCATTTGTACCTATAAATCCCCAATCCTTTATCCTATGCCTTCTGCCTCATGCTCATCATCCCATATCTGTACTCTCTGTATCCTTTGCAGCTCCCTGTGGGGCTGTTGTGACCCTCTCTCTTCTTCCCATCGTTCTCATGCTTCAATTGGCACTATGCATCTATTAAATTAATTATCTATGTTGTCATCCCTTTGTCCCCTACTCCTTCTAATTTCTTCTTCCCTTCTTCTAATCTCCCTTTTCTCTTCTTCCTCTTGCATTATTTGCATCCTTTGGTCTTTCAATCTTTGTGTTTAAATTGTTTTACTTCTCTAGCCTGTATTTCCCTCTTTCATTCCTTGTACCTTCTTTGTTCTTCCTTTTGCTTAATCTCTTTTTCTTTCTCCTTTTTGTATACTCTCTCTCGTTCCTTTTCCTTCTTTTCCTGTTCCTCTCTTTATTCTTTTCTCTAACTCCATTGATGCTCTTATCATCTAATTGGAGTAATATCTATCCTCCCATCCATTCATTCTGCACTATCGTCATTTCTTTAGCTTTGTCCTTTTCTTCTTTTTGTCTCTTGGCTTCTTCCTCCATCTCTATCTGTCTGTCCCTTCTTTCATCATGCTCCTTATATTCATCGCGTGTTGACATATATTTAAGTTCCCTATATTGTCCTCTCTGTTATAAGCGGGGGTCTCAGTAGTTGTGCTCTTGTTTTCAGAAGGACAAAGAGGAGCCGAAGGTGTTACATCCAGTCCTTTATGCTGATTAAGCATCCACTCTTTTTTCGGATGGGGTTTCCTTCTTGGTTTGATACATTTTCCATAGCTCTAAAATGGCTCACCTTTTCTGTAACTCTCTCCCTGTACATGCAGCATGTAAATACAAGGTCATGTGTTGCAATTCTGTTCTCGATAATGACCAGGGCACATACATTTTATCAGCCATGCCTTTAACCCACTCACAGGTGCAGCAGGGGTGTGTACCCCATGATGACGTTGTTCTCGACTGTCAATACTTACCAGTTTGTCTTATTCTTGTATTTTTTCAATCAAATATACCACAATAATCAATTTAGGCAAGCACCATCAATCGCTATCCATTATCAAAACCCCAATTTCTTAACCCATATTTTTAAACCTCTTCTCTGACCAGCTCTCCCATCTGGGAGGTATAGCCGCCCATAATCAAAGGCCAGCAGCTAAGGTCTGTACCAGCAGTCTCTGCCAGTCTCCGCCGACTCAGTAAGGCAGCATGGAAGTCCCAATGCGCGCACCCCACCTCAACACCACAAAGAGCTCTGCGTTGCAAGCAGAAGGTAAGCAGAAGCCCAATGGCCTCGACCTGCACTGCTACCAACCAACTATCATGCTATGCCGTTGTATTCAAAATATGGCCTGTTCACTACACATACCACTGTCCGCCCCTTCCCGCTTCCTCTCTTGCAATATTACCTCTCCCCAAAGGCCAATAACACAGAAATGCTGCTCCTCTGGTGAAATCGCAACCACCCCCCCAGAGCCAAATCCACTGAAATGGAAGCATAGTGACATCCCTAGGCACCAGCAACACCAGTAGACCCTAGCCTCTACTCATAGCCCCCTAGCATTGCACCCAATGAAGCAATGTCTCAGAATAGGCAACCGGCCACCAGCAATTCCCTACGGCCCTGGCAGCTAAGAAGCATGCCTGTTGCAAGGCTGATATGCAGGGCGACCCCTACCCAAAAGCTTTGGTCTCACACAACACTATGCCCAGAGCCTGAACTGAGCCCATGCTATGCCCTTCCACCCCATGCTGAATAGCAGACAGGAATGACCAATTAAGAGCATGCACATTGCCTCGACTTGTGAGCCACACCATCTGCAGCGCAGCCACCACACCTACCGGCTGCTACATACCCAGCAGAAACTCCCCGACTGCGCAAACTTCAATCCCTGCCCCTGACATCCAACCACCACCTCTGGCATTTCCTCACCTCAAAGACTGTAAGAACACTATTCTAGCCCCGATTCTGCACTACCACAAGCCACTATCTCTGCGTGTTCCCCATGACCTGCTCACCACAGCGCCCATGAGTCCCTTGCCCTCTATTTCACAGGCACACTCTGGACCAACATTGCGCCAAACCTATGCTTCAGTGGCAGGCACAAACACTGCTTCCTGCAGCTTATTCACAGCGCCACTGACCATCAGTGCGATCCTGAAAAGCTTGGCCATCCCCCGACACTTGCAAGTACCCATCGCCTCACAAGTACAAATACTGCTTCAAATGCTCACCCTAGCTTAGCCATCTGTATGCCCTTTCATAGCACGTCTAAAATTGGTCAAGACTGTGAAAGCCTAATGTGCAAGGGCTCTATGCCTAAGTATGATAACATTTTATATGTTTTACCTGCCAAAATGATAACTTCCCTCCTACCGCCATTGAAAGAAAAGCTCCTCTCAATGACTTTCCTGTGAATAATATGGAGATGCCACTGAATACAAATGCCAGTAACGCAAACAGCATTGCCAAAAGGGCCAATGCTGCTGATTTACACTCAACGGCAAATGATTTGCAGATGAAGCCAAATGCTGTTACTGCTAGTGTACCCACCCATGGGAAATTTGTATGCCTGCAACCTCCAAGGCCAACAATGCACCATGCTTAGCTTCAATGGTCACTTTAGGTAAACTGCCTACTAACCCTAATGTCCAACTACTGCTGTCACCTCACACCTGACCGTCCCCATCTGTGACAAAAATACCAACATGGCACTGAAGTCCCTCAATGCCCCACTGCTTCACCAGTATTCCATTAACACACAGCGACCACTACCTCAGCAAGCTCTCCCAAACCAGCACATGGGAACACCCCTACCAGTGTAGGCAGGAATCCAGCTTCTACCAAGACCAGATATGGCAAGCTGAACCAGAACTCCACGCTCTCCCTCCAAGCCACTGCCTAAGATGAACCCCCTAACCATAGACACTTGACCTCGCCTGCCTCCAACTGAACTAGGAATAAAAAGCATGAGCACCCCATACCAACCATGAATTGTGCATTAATCTTCCAGCGCACACCCTGGACATCAACAACTTACTCACCTCACAGAACCTCAATGTCCTAGCCATCTCAGAAACTTGGCTCCATGACACCTCTGGCCCGCCTTCTGACTAGCCCCCCCCTTGTGCTTTACAATCTACTGGCAAGACCATTCCATTGCCGAAGTAGGAGGAGTGGCCCTCGTGGCCAACAAGCCCCTTCCTTTTAAGCAGTTCAATTCTTCTCTCGAAGGGAATGGGTATATCCTGTCCCTCAAGCTGACCATCTCCCCTACTAGCACCATTATGCTCCATATTGTCTAACGCCCCCCTGTTCCCCTATCCAACGTTCACAAGAATCTCCTCCATATCTTATAAAACAACATCAATAATTCATCCATGATCATACTAATGTGTGAGCTGAACCTGGGCCTCAATGATCCTGTGGACTCACAAGCCAAAGCCCTTGAAACCCTAAGCTTCAAACACTGCATCAACAACCCCACCCACTCCAAAGACTGCACAATGGATTGGATGAGGGACCTCGATTGTCTGCCCGCCATCATATCTAACAAAACATGCAAGCTGACGAGAGAAAGCTTACTTGCCTTCCTTGACAACCCCAATCTCCAGCCTCCCTTCTCCAAGCATCCCAACATCCTTGCAGAGCTCTACACCTTCACTTTAGATAAGGCAGTGGAGGCCATTGTGCCACTGACGACTCGAAGAGCGAAACCCATTAGACACTCTAGCACTTGCTTCACCCCCAAGTTACTAGAACTGTGAAACAAAAAACAGCTTGCCCAATCAGCATGGCAAAAAATGTAATCTGACTCCACGAGAACATTATTTGCCATGGTAGCCAAAGCATACAAACAGGCGATTATTCTGGCAAAATCCACCTCCTTCAATCAGAGAATTGCCAATGCTAAGTCAGACTCAAGAGAAATCTTAGCCATCTTCAGGGAACAAGATACCCCATCCACCACCCCTCAAAGCCTTACCAAGGATGTACGCAACTAAGAAACAAAAAACAATTACGCAAAAAAAAAAAAACAATTCCTGTAACAGCGCCTCGATGCCCGCGGGCTGCATGAGCGCTTTAAAAATGCAAAAAAAAAAAAAACTGCCATGCTCAACTAAATTGATCTAATGAACAAAAAGATCTTCACCAATCAGAGCACCCTGCACACACCCCTCCACACAGACACCCCTCCACACAGATATAGCCCCTACAAAGGACACACCCACCTCGATTGCCCGATGTTCTCCTTCAAGCGGTCCCGGAACGAGAGGTTTTCTCCATCCTGAAAAAAATAAACTCTCAAAATACAGAGGTGATGACTGTCCTGCCACTATCATCAAGGACTGCTCAGAAACCCTTGCGCCCTTTATAACATGCTTTATTCATGCCTCCTTTTCCACGGGATGTGCCCATCTTGCCTTAAGGAAGCCTGAGTATGACCCCTACTAAAAGAACCCTCGACAGAGCTGCATACCTGCTGTTCCAACAGTTCCTAGAAACCATCCACATATTAGGACTATGCCAATCTGGATTCTGCCCCAGACATGGCACTGAATCAGCTCTGTAAGACTTAAAAAACCAGATGGACAAGATCATGGATGGGAATCTCCTCAGCAGCCTTCGACCTAGTGGATCACAACATTATTTGCTACCACCTCTCCACCTCTGCCCACTTCTCGCAGGAGGCAACTCCTGGATCACCTCATTCCTCGAAGACAGAGTTATGAGAATGGTTGCAGAGAATACTAGTTCATCCACCAACCCATTCCCTGCTGGGTCCCGCAAGGCTCCTTCATCTCCCCCACACTATAACATATTCACCAAACCGTTGTTCGTTATCTTGGATTCAGTCCTCCTCCCCCTGACAGGCAACTAAAAAGCAGATTTAGAGGCCCTTAACATGGCTTACTCTACCATTTAGGCCTGGATGCAGCTAGCCGCCTCTGCCTAAACGGGGAGAAGACAGATATCCTGCACCAATATGCAACAATATGCAGCCATTGACATCAACAACATACAGATCTCTATCTCTTCCTCAGTTAAGACACTTGGGGTTCACCTGACGTCATCATGTCAACTCTATTGCTTCCTTTGCTGCCTATGCCACCAAACTCCTGAACGCAGCCAAACCCTTCCTTTCTACTGACAGCTGCCTCACTATCGGTAGAGTCATCATAGGCTCAAGGCTTGACTACTGCAATGTGCTGTTCGACTGCACATCATCAAGACATCTACAAAAAGGACAAGTCATTCAAAACAATGCGCTTGGAGCAGCCTTCGGCAACCCGAAAATGGAACACATCTCTGCAGCGTGGAGGGAAGCCCACTGGCTGCCTATTAGGGAGCATATTATATTCAAAAGAATGGCCATCACTCACAAATGCCTCACCAACACAGCTCCCCCTAGCTCTCCCAGAAGGTTGTGAAAGCTTGCTCCGACAGACCCACCAGAACACTGTATGCCCACTGTCTCCTCTTACCCAAAGTCAGATGTGCCAAAGCAGGTGGCATGCGTTTCCCCTTCATTGCAGCAAAGCAGTTGAACTCATGGTCCCCCCCACCCTGACATTCATCCTAATGGGCATTCCACAAGGCACTCAAAACATGGCTGTTTGAATAACCTAAGCATGTTTGTCACTAATGTTACTATCTTGTATTGCACAAAGAACCCAATGTACTTTGCTTTACTTGATCTTCATCATGGCACGTTTTTGAACATGTCTAACTGGTTTCTGTACCAGCGCCACATTGCCTTTGGGCTGTTGTGTACTTTATAAATTAATAAAATAAATAAATACAATAATATCCTCTTTATTTGTTCATTTACGTGTTTATCAATTCTAATTGTCTTGGTGTTTTATTATTGACACCCTAAGAATCTCCCTTTATTTATTATGTATATACTTTTCCAAATGTTATTCTCTTTTGATATTAAAATCTGATAACCAGCTGGATTATTACTATCATTACTATCATTTTATGTGTCCTAAATTGAACAAAATAAAAGTTTAATTCTGACATATGAATAACCCTCATTTATTTTGGAGTTTGACACGCATTCTTAACCTTGGCCTTGCCTCGAGAATCCCTATACAATACCCCACTCAAGTGTAATGGGTCTTTCCCCTTGGAACCATGAATTGAGGTATCTCTCTATTTTAACCTGAAAAACCCTGTTACTGTATACATTTACACTTACAATACATCAGTTGCTCAGCTAGAGTCCCTCATTATCTACTCTTTCCCAATCAAGCACTTTGCCGTCTGTCTGCAGGGTGCCTGAGGGGACTGGACAGGAATTGCATCAATGGGACACCTGCCGACCATCTTATCGTCACACATGTGTCTTTTTCTCTGTTCTCCACAGGAAACTCCATGATCTTCTGGCTAATGGTGGAAGATATCAAGCATCCGAGAGTCTAGATCTGGATCCAGGAGACTGGATCAGAACCATCTGCACCTCTACCAAATGTGCTGTAGCACCTGCAACATTCCAAGTGTCAGATGAAATTACCAATAAACGATGTCAGACACAAATAACCAGGCAGACACAAAGAGTATGGCAAAATACTGCTTTATTATAATAATAATAATAATTTGGCATTTATATAGCGCTACGAACCCTCAGGTATCTGAGCGCTGCTTTTTATTACCCACGGTGTGTGGTGCTCATTTATCGACCTCGGAAGGATGAAAGGCTGAGTTTGGCCCCGCCGGGATTCGAACCCATTCGAACCTGCGTTAGCAGGCTCTGCACGGATGTCAAAGCGAGCGCTCTACTCGCTTTACCACTTGGCTGGCTTATTATCAGCTCAAATAAAGCAGGCAACCCTGGTGAACAGACAAATTGCAGCTCAAACACTCTCAATGATATTTCAATTATACAAAGGATTTGTACTTCGATGTACATCAGCTATGACATCATTCTACATGGCAAATAGTAAAAAACCTATTAGGTCGGAGGGATTGGTTAAAGGAACATAAATACATACATATCGTTTTGGTGCTAGTAACATAATTGTCTGCTCCTTGTCTTATAGGAATTCCTCGAACTACCTTCAAATATGTACAATACAGAATAATAGCAGAATAAAAGCAGTAGATTGGCTTCTGCAACATTGTATGATGCGCTGCTCATAGACCCTCATGATTGGTTGGCATTCTCTCCCAACCTTGAACTTTCGGCTTGTTAGCAGCACATGATCAAAATGAAACCCAGGTGTGGGCAACAACGTCAGACTACTAACCACTTGGACAATTATCCTACCATCTCTCATCAGTGAAGCCCTGGGCCAAGGCTTCTTCTTTGTAGTTGACCTCGCTGATTGTTCTTTTCTCTGGGCCCTTTAAGGGAGTGTAGGTACATCACTATCTTCAGGTAGAGCCTAATGATTAGGTCTTGTTTTCAGATCTTGAGTGCGTGTGAGGGGTTCATGATTTTGTCAATTTCAACCTTTTCATTTGATGCTATTTTGTTCAATTATGCTTGGTGTTATTACTCTATTTAGCCTCTGGAGATTTGGTTCTTCATGCTCACATACGCTTTCTGAGTCTTTAAGTGTTCAATGTTTGGTACTTGCAAATGTTTTCCTCTTTGCTAATATACTGAGAAATATATAATTCATACATAGGCAATCCTCTTTGACTGCCCTTGCCCAGGCCAATAGACATTCTTAGTTCTTCGCTCAAAGCTGTTTTCCAGTCTCTTTCAGCTCTGCAGCCTTGGTACGTCTCAGCGGTAGTTTGGTCATTCTTAACTTCTTGGCCGATGTAATTGCGTTATGTTTTCATCTGCATCAAGCTTCTATATTTCCTATCTTCCTTGCATTTCTGCGTAGGTACATTCATTGATGCCCTTCTCTTCTCACATATCTTCTTAACTAATATGATTTCTTTGCCTCTGCATAAATGTTTCTCTTATTACTTCGATGAACTCTTTATTCATCAGGTATTTGAATTTTGTTTCAGTGTGTCCTCGTGTCTTCCCTTTATTATATAATGTTACTCTTGTCTGATTTCTCTTATAGCTCTTCTCTGTCCAATGGTGTATGTAGACATCCTTCCCTATGTAAGTGCGAGGGTACATTCGACACACGCAGTACTCTCTTGCTGCTATTCCAGTATGACGGAGTTGAGCGGTCAGGCACTTGAGATGAAATGTACATCTGCGTCTCTACACTTCCAGCTATCCAGGCAGAAAAGGACTATGGAGAAATCTAATGTGTTAAAAATCTGTAACAGAGGAAGTTACAGAAACAGTGTTCAACTTTCTTTTTAGAGAGAAAATGAACACATTCCAAAATTGAAATTCTGAGTGATGAGTGACAGATGAATGCACATTATTATTATTATTATTAGGGTATTTATTGAGTGTGGACCTAGCTTTGGTAAGCAACCGAGCACTTTACAATCATAGGGGGAACAACACAGTGAGGGAAGCAGAGAACAAATTAGCAGAAAGCTAACAGGGGCGGTGAGGGTGGGCAATTGGTGGCAAGGGATCTACAAACTATAAGGGGTAGAAGGTGGAGAACAAATAATCAAGTCTCAGGTTCGGGCGGGGAGTGCCGGGCGTGTGGGCCTAGTTGTTAAGGAGGAGCCCTTCCTTGAAGTGAAAGGTCTTGAGCTTCATATACATATAACATAACATGAATGAGGCTTTACCAGGAGCATATTGCTGGTTAAAAAATATATTAAAAAAGATGTGGAATTAGTGTACAGATCTAAAATAAAATTAGACTAATTTAAGAATAGATACTTTACTACTCATTGAATAGATTAGGGAATAGAACAGCAGAGTCCGTTGCCAAAGATAAATTAAAATGGGATATTTCTGCTATGCATGCATGTGATCAACAGACTAAAGAATTGCATTCTATTGCAATGCATAGCCACATATAAACAATGAAATGTGTATTTAAATAGTACTGTAATAATGAAAGCTCCTTAGTCATCTTGGGTTGGTTCCACTAGTAAGGATTATTGCAGTTACATTAAGATGGTAAGCATGAACTACTGGGTCCCATCACCCAGGCTGTGGTTCTCCAACTGACATACTCTGGAACCTTCACAACAGGCATTCCTACACTCATATCCAAACATTCTCTCAGGCATACCAACATTCTCTCATGCATTCCTGAACACCTTCATGCACACCAAGCACGATACAACAAGTAAATAATCAGAAACCTAATAAAAAAACTCTAAAACATGTTTAACAAACATAGACAAAAATCATGTATACAATAATGAATGACATTGAACTCTAAATAGAAAGTGACATACATACAAAAATAACATATATAACTCACAATTAAATGGTCATCCCAGATATAATACACAAATACCATGCGAAGAAACAGCTAAAATGAATACAATTTGAAGTGGCAATTAAGCACTCAATGCTAATAAATAATTTGCGGCTGCGGTTACGTGCATAAGTTCTTCCTTCATGCCTGCAGCAGGAAATTTCCCACACAATGCAGCATCACTTCGCAATCTCCTGCTAAACAAAGCACAATGCCGTTTTGACCTTGTTTACATAAAATTGCTTGAAAAGTGGTATCAGGTATTTGCTCCCAGCAGAAAGATACGGCGGGCATAACAGTGCAAGGTGCACTGTGCTTTTTACTTCATTTGGGCAAAATGGACAGGCAGTTGGATAGCACTAGTTCAAATTGTGCTTTAAGCTTGCTAGAGGCAGGATGCCAATGTGCATCGTCATGAACAGAGCCCTCATTAGTTTAACCTGTATAATATCTAAGTAGCATTCAAAGCCACAGGCTACTTTCCTAGACAGGTAAGGAACTAAACGGACTGAGCATGCAAGTTTTGCTCGAGAATCTCTCTCCCACCTGTCCATATATGCCTTCTTGAGTACTGCTTTAAAATGTCCTGCAATTGAGTCAGTTAGTAGCCAGTAACCTTCCAGCCCCAGTGGTAGTTTTAATGTCAGTGGACTTGAATGTTTAATTGAAGTCTTTGAGAGGCATATCAGGTGTTGTGGATTGGAAAGATTTAGCATGGAATATTAAATAACTGATTACCCCACCAGGAGGTGGCACAGAAATGCATTTATGTAGGACTATGCACCATTCACAGTCAACTAGATGGAGACAAACCCAATAAACCTAATTTTAGCAAGGACCTGTCTTTTTCTCATGTTGATGTTGATTAGATGATTGATTTTGGTCGTTGGGAATTCTTTCAAGATCTGTCTGCCTGAAAATGATCATGACATAACTGTACTAACAGTAAGGGAAGATTTTCTTTTTGCATCTCTCCCTCCATAGACTTCTATGAGACCCCATTCGTTTTCCTTGTTGTGAATCCAGTCCTGATTTATTTGGAGGTCAGTAAAGCTTTCTGCTTTACTTCTCTGGCCTGTTTTGCTCATTTTTGTTGGGAAACTGACTGGCCCCTAAAACTGTGGGCCTCATTACGACCAGGGCGGTAAGTTACCGCCTGGGCCGTGACTTTACCACCATGGCGTAAACTACGTTTACGCCATGGTGGTTGGCGGACTTACCGCCCCATTCCGACCTTGGCGGGGCGGTAAGTCCCCAATCCCCATTTACCCTTCCCATTCCCATTTTTGCCCCATAGGGCATAATGGGAGTGGGGAAGGCGTTAATTACGCCACCGTAAATTACGGTGGCATAATTAACTCCATGGTCCCTTAGCGCCATGGATTTTAACACCTGCTAAAAGCAGGTGTTAAATCCGCCATGGCGCTAAGGGACCTCGTACTCAGGCGGTAAGGGTCGGCGCTGTTTACGGCGCCGTAAACCCCTTACCGCCTGGGTCGTAATGAGGCCCTGTGTCTCTCTCTATGAATACTTGTGTTGTTACAATTGTTCAACTCACTGTGGGATATATTTACCCACTCAGCAGTACTTCTCCAAGCTGCATTTCAGCAGAAACAGCAAAATGGCTGTGCTGGCTCGTTTGAGCACCACTGCTTCACACCAAAACTGTGTTTGGCAGCAACAAAAAGATGGATGCACCATCTTGCCAAGCACATATTGGGCAGGATGGAACAAGGGGGCACACAGTGAAGGTCTGCCAGTTTGTTGCTTACATGTACGAAATAAGGGAATTGAAATAGCAGCACTGCTTTGCTACCAGTCCAAAGTTCCCATTGAAAAAAGGAAATATTTACATTAAAAATTATCCTGCTCTGATGCTCTTTTCCTCTGATTCCTCATCACAATACTTTTATTAATGAGACCCTGCCATGCCCATTCATATTCATATTGTGCTCCATCAGAAAATAACAGTATCCCTGAATGACAGGCTGAAAGACAAATCTGAGAAAATCAACAAAAACTTTACTGCAGCTGCACAGAAAAAGCTTAAACTTTGCTACAAAATGTCAAAAATCACTACTTGAAAAGACATTCTAGCTTTCTGTGCACATGTCAATTTCAGGAGACCTTTGCCTTGTACAAACCTTTGTGTAAAAGAAGCTGGCTACAGCTACAGAACAATATTGGGAAGTAGATGGAAGAGAAATCCCAGCAACATTTACCACGTGTCAAAATGGGCTTTTACAAACCAAAAGAAATGCCTGTTTTGAAAGTACAATGTTGAGTAAAAACGTGTTTGCGCCTAGCAATGTAAAGGGGTTTGTTGCTAGGGAAACATATATGGGCAGTTTTATCCAACAGGCTTGTTTTTGATTCAGGACAAAATAACAGAAAATAAACGAATTATAATATATTGGCTGGATTTTTCAAGCTCCAGAACAGGTTTTCCCTGTTGGCAAAGCTAAGGCTTCCCCCCAAAGGGAACCACCATGAACTTTCAGGACACTTGGCTGATAATTACTAGGTTGGAAAACATTGACTGACCAAGACAAAGAAAGTTCACATACTCCTCCGACCTTTGTCTGGGCTGAGGCCTCTTACGATAGAACTTATGGGACACCAGCCTCTGAAGTATAAATTTAATTAATTTAAGATGTGGTAGCCTTCACTGCCATATAGGGAACAGAAATGGCAGAGAATTGGGTATTCCATGGAAAGGATACATGATGCCAATGTAAGATTTAACACTGACATGCCTAATGATACTCCATACACATGTGTACAGTTATAGAATTTTAGGCTGAATATTTCACATTAAAACTGGGTTGGGATGTGGGAGTGTGTTTTATGTATTGTTCTTTGTCTTGATTTGTCTTGTTGTATTGTTGCTCTGTGTTGTTTCATGATACTTTAAAGAATCTGAGTTGGTATTTAGATTTAGTAATGATAGGGTGGCTTTTATTTGGTATTGCATGTATTTCTTTTTATATTCTTTTACTGTTTTACTGTAACCATTTATTCTTTGGAATCAATGTACTTGTTTGTACTATATATTATATGAAAATTATAAATAACGTTTTTTTTTAATTATTAGAAGGACGAAACAATGTCTTAGAATTTGTAGAGTTGGACAGGCATGTTTATGTAATTTGTTAAGATGCCCCAACTGTAAAAATGGGCCATTTATGGCAAAACTGGATTTTAGCTAAATCTGACATCATGCTCTTGAAACCCAAATAGTTGAGAGCAAGGCGTCAACCATTACCCCTGACCAATTCAGTTGCTAAGAGGCGTGCTTTGCTAAGCCTGCCCTGCCATATAATTCAATGATGTCACTATGCTCTATAAAAAGGGTAGTTAACAAAACTCTGGACACAAATTATATCCTGAATTTCCTACGCCTGCGTTCTTGATCCTACACAGTCATCTTGCCAGACTCCAGATCCCAGCAAGGCCAAAGCATTGCTGACCATCCCAGCAAGGCCTCAATCCTGAAAGCCCACTACAAATCCCAATACCCAAAGGGAGAAATTGTGGTATTCTTTTGGGAAGCATCCTGAAACCAGACCGGCTTCTTGCCCACTAACTGCATGCCCGCTGCAACCCCGTCATCCAGCTGTCCTGATTATCCAGTGACAAGACCTTTGCCCAGCTGTGTTTTGCCAGGAGGACACGTTATCCAGAATTGTTTGTGACCAGAACCGGTTGACTGTCCAAAATCCCAGATTCAAAAGTGGACTGTGAGTATCACACATAGTCTACTCCATATTAACTTTTGTCTTTGTTCCACTCTCTGAGCAACCCTATCCATACCCTGATAACTTGTATATACTGTTCTAATTCTGTTCTAATTCTCTGTGCACCCTGTTCTTGTTTTGTAGTGTTAGCGCAATTCTTTCATTCATCTTCTAAAGTAACTCCTTAGTCATATTTTGAGTAATCAAACTAATTTCCACATAAAGTTGTAAGATGGGGTATCAAGATTGATGTCACATATCAACCTTGGATCTTACTGTGTCCCTCTTTAACAAGATAGTCTAAATAAATTAGTTTAAGTAAAAATTGCCTTTCTTTCAAAACCGATTTTCACATTTTTAACTGCTTTATTTTCCTAAAAACAAACCTTATTCTACCTTCCAAATCCCTATCAATTCACCAGCTATATCCCTCCTTTCACCTCTACATTATCACTGTGCTATACATCTATCTCTCGGCCCAAAAACCGCATTCGGATTCAGTATTTTTCACCTGTTTCTTTTAAAACCATTTTTATCATTTAAAGCTGAAAAAGTGTAAATGCAACTTTTCCACACGTGAATCCTGCTCCACTGGGTTTTCAATTTCAACCGGCTTTGTGAACTGTATGCGCTTGTGATACCTTACCTTATAGCTGAGAGTCATTTTAGGCCTTTGCAAAGGGTTTAGAATCAAATTTTGTGAGGGAAGGTCATATTTTGATTCTGTTTGCTGCCTCTTATCCCTGACTACCTGCTGCTTCTTTCTATCCACTCGATTATTTGTGGGTTGAGAGAACATTGCATGGGGAAACCTTAACTTGGGTGCTATCTATCTTAATTCAAAAAGTGTTCCTATTCAATTGTGTGTTGGATATGTTCTACTAGAAGGTTAACCAACTGCATTGATTTCATTTTCATTTTCATTATCACCCCATTGGTGATTGCTCCCCAATATTCTAATGTGTGATTTTTGTGGATTTTAAAAATTAATAAAATATTGTATTTTCACCAACCGGCCTGGTTCATGGTCCATTGTGACCCAGGGTATTTGTAAAAGGGGGAGTGAGACGGGTCCGATACCGGCTCAATTTGAATTTGTTAAAATTAAAGAAAAAGCATTCCTATTCAGCACCACATTCCAGGCTAAGACCAAATGTCCTGGTCCAGTGTGTGACGCCCGATTGAAATCCTTAACATCACCTTCAAGTGAAGTGCAGTTAGGATACGTTTTGGTTACTTTTAATATGTGCCAAAGACAAGCTGGTGACAAATGTGATATGTTTACCATTTTTGTTTGTGTTTTACTGATGCACTTATGCATTTAGCGCAAATGGCTACTAAAGATGGCCGTGTCATGAGATTGTTCACTTGCTCTTTGGCCATATTGTTATGTATCATTCTTCATGTCTTCGCAGTATAGGATATACTTTTCCTGTGGAAAGCTGCTGCTTACATGGGCAAAGGGGCTTTGTGTGTGAGCCAGAGGAATGAACTGTGCCTGTCTAGTACCAATCCACAACCTTTGGTGCCTGAAAGTTTGCAACTGGCCAGATGTGATGACCATTGGTTGTCTTCGATTGGACAAGCCCTAGCTCTTTGAATGTTGCAGATCCTTACCATTGGTGGGTTTTGGGTTGCTCTCAGCCTGAAACTCAAATACATTGGGGGCTCCTGTAACTGTTCATCAGATCACATGCTGGTACCAAGACTTTAATAAAGAAGAGCAGTCCACTGATGACCTGAAGGCAACCAGCATCAACTCCATTACAGCTTCATTACGACATTGCTGTACTACAATTTCAGCAGTGAAGTGGAGGATTTCCCTCCAGCAAAAATCTGGAGGTATATCTGCAACTCTACCATCAAAAATTGGTAAAATTACCAAAGGCACAATTACTGCAGATGGTAATTCTGCTGTAATCCCCATGATTCCTATGGACTCCAATAAATGGGGACTAACACTACCTACCAACACTTGTAATCTGGGATTCATTTCACTGGACCAAGTGGTGGCAACAGTAAATCGGTTTGGTGTTTATTTTGGTGGATTTACTATCAAAATACTACCAAACCAATAATGAAGCCCTACTCCTTCAGTGCTCAACTGCCTTACCTTAGTTGGGTTTTGGAAATTCTCTCAGTGTCTTCCCTGTTTACTATAAATAGTGTTGCCTCTCAAAATCCTCCCACCATGGATGATTTTGGAAATCTTAATAAATTGGTTTGCAGCGGTGGGCTAAGGTCTTTGGCAATTATTGTAGATTCACAGGAGTGATCGCATAGTTCTTGTAACACAGATCACTATGCTTTAAGGGTTTTAGGCCTGTAAAAGTTATGTAATCTATATTTCCTAATAGAAACATAGCCTAGTTGAATGCTTTAAAAGATTTATGTACAGAGAAGGGTTAACCTGCCTCTGGTGTAAAATCTGAAACTGATAGATCATCAGGAAGCTAGGAAATTCTCTTTACCTGATGCTAGTGGTGTAGTAAATGTTGGGGAAGGGCCTAGTTGTAGCAATGCCCCTGTTGTTCTAGAAACTGTAGATGGCAGAACTGTGGAAGAAGGGTGGGCTTCTCAACCCTCTGTCACCACACCTGAGGCAGAGGTTATTTTTCATTTAAGCATGGAAGAGCTGAGGCTTAAGAAAATCAAACTTAAATACAAACTAGCAAGGATGGAACCTGACACAATTGAAAAAGAAAAGGACAGAATATTCCAGCCGGAGCTGGCCAGACTACAAAGGTCTTCTGGCTCCTCCATAGGTTCTCAGAATGGTTCGGGGGCTTCCATTCATTCAAGGATATGTTGAATGTCTATGATGAAAAGAATGACATTATTGATTAATTGACTGCATTTGAGCATTCTTGTGAAGTACAAGAGGTGAATGAGTCTGATAAAATTGCATGGTTACTCAACCGCCTTCTTCATATTGACTACAGGGCTATTATGGAGTTGTCGAAGCCTGACAGAAAATACTTTGGCAAATTAAAGCAGGCTCCACTCTTAAAGTGTAGACTTCTGCCCAATATTAAAAGAGGTTAAAAGACCAAAAGAAAAAAGAAAATAATATTTGGGTGGCATTTGTGAATGAACCCCCCTTAATGCGTGTTTGATGGCTCATATTATATCTCATGCCACATGCCCGTCTCATGACCCCGTCTTTGTTGCCTCCTTAGATCTGAAAGCTGCGTTTGATGGGGTTATTAGGAGCATATCATGGGAAAAATTGCGGAAAGCAAAATTCCCCCAATATCTCATTATTCTTATTCAAATGTTGCACTTTAAAACTAATTTCAAAGTTAGAATTAACAGGGAAGGCTCACTAACCCAAGCTATTCCATCGTTTACAGGTGTTAAACAAGGCTGTAACTTAGCAGCGATACTATTTAATCTCTATCTACGAGATATAGAAGATCTATGGAATTCTAAGAAGTCGTTTGCTATTCGCATTGGAGCCTTTACATTGTCCTGGTTAGCGTATGCTGACGACATCTTATTTTTTGATCGGACTCAGTCAGGCCTTCAAGCTAAACTAGATTGCTTCATGCAATATTGTAACTCTAATAATTTGGTAGTCAATCCTCAAAAATCTAACATTATTATCTTTTCAAATAAGAAAAAAGTACGTAAGTTTGTATGGAAAATTGGTGTCTCTCCAAGTACAATTAGCCCCACTTTACCGTACTTAGGATTGATTCTCTTTAAGAATATCTCCTATAAATTCATGAAAGAACAATTGATTGCGAAAATTTCTCCATTAAAATGCCAAATGAAAATTCTATTAAAGAAAATTTGCAAATTTTCTCTATTGCCACTATTGGAATTTTATTTAAAAAAAGTTGAAGCCATTCTACTATACGGAGCTGAACTTACCTTACATGATCTAGGGCCATTATTGGACCAACTTCAAGGGCAGATTTGGAAAGATGTATTAGGCTTACCCTCATCAATGTCTAATGTTGTGATAAGATATGAGTTGGGTATTAACTCCCTCTCCTCCAGATACAATTGGCGCATGTTAAACAATTTTGCTAAAATATTATTTCCCATTAGAAATTCGCTCTACATAGGGCTAAACAGAATGTTAATAGATAACAACCCTCCCTCTATGGTGCAATTTAAAGAACGCATGCTAACCCTACTGGATAAGATCAATCTCCCAATGGAAGATCTGGAACTTTTTCAAGAGAAAATCAAGAAGAAATTACTGTTACAGGATTGGGGCGATACCTGTACGACAATGGAAATTTACCCTTCTTGTGCGGAATATTGCAAATTTATACACAAGCAGAAACCACGCATGTCTTATTTAACACTTTGCCCCTGTTCTAAGGTCCGTCGCACTTTTATGCGCTTCAGGCTAGATTTAATTCACACTCAATCTAGAACGAAACGCTGGTCTAAAGAAACATTGGCTCACTCTAACGAGGTATGTCGTTTTTGTAATCAAGCTGTGGAGACTTTAAAACATCTGTTCATATATTGCTGTTACTTTGAAAATGTACGATGCATTCTTATAAAGTCCTTTATGAAAGCTAATACGATTCTAGCTAGAGAGTGGATTTGGACTAAATGTATGTGGGGATCAACAGATACTTCTGTGGTAAAAACAACGAACTTTGTAAATATAATTGAGAAAGAACTAGAAAATGCATTGCAACCTTAAAGAACTAATGAATGTTGAGAATTGATGGTGCCTAAATCTAGTGTACTCTTGTACAAATCTTAACTTATGAATTTGATATTTTTATGTTCAACATGTCATATCGATTGTGTTCATACCATAATATTTTATGGTGTCTGATTTTAACAATTTTGTATTGTCTGAAAGAATCACAAATTATTTGTAAGATCTACTTTTTTTGACTAAAAACAAATAAAGTTTTTTAAATAAAAAAAAGAAAAAAAAAAGAAAAAAAGAACTTGAGTGCCTGGTTTGAAGGTCATAACATGATGAGTATTGTTATGCTTGAACATAATTTTGCTTCTTATTCCCCTGAGCCCCGGAGCTGAAACCTCAATTGGCAGATTCCAAGGAGTTAGATCCAAGGAAGAATGGCATTGCTGCTGGTCTATGGGTGTCCCATGCACTGTCCCATAAGGACAAGAGTGCTTTGAGTAGGTATGAAGGATGGAAAAAAACAGAAAGAGAAAGATGGTGGGTCTACTGAAAAATATGCATCCCATAAGGCCCACAAAATATTTCCATAAGGTGGGTAAGTCACATTGAGATCAGGGAAAGGTTAGTGGGACTGTGACAAATTTACTTCTGCCCAACAGGAGTACAAGGATGAACAGAGGCTAAAGCACCCCCTCACCCCTCACACTTCTCCAAACCAAGAGTCGACCAAATTATAAAGATAAAACAGGCACAGTTAAGAGATATACTCCCTTTGCCTTTTGTGGTAATGTGGGCTGACAGGGGTGTGAATGTGGTTCAGTAACAAACCAAACAGAGAAGTATAGCTGTCAAAAATAAAGGAATGTTTAATCAAACACACCATGTACAAAAATAACCTAACAAGAAAACATTTTACAAACCCACCCCTGCACAGGAAACAGAGAGCATCCAAAGATATAATAATGCAGCACTCTGGGTAAACAAAGAGGGGCAGAAAGCCAATTAAAAGACCTCAATGTTCAAAAGGATATGTCTTGAGCTTGCAAAAGATATTAAAGTAACCTATCCAGCCTATAGGGCCCGAAGATGGACCAAGGGGGCAGATATTAGTCAATAGTATCTTTGCAGGCAAATTGACCATTCAACAGGTTCAAACCGGCATTTTGGTGCAGTGTGATGGTTCGATTTGGTTAGAGGATGCAGCATGCGCAGTGATCCAGTGGCGAACAGGTGTTGAGAAGGGGTAAAACAGGAAGGTAGCTGAAGTTCAAAATGTTACTCTAGTGATGCGGGGCGGGCAATCACCAGGTTTGGTTTGATGGTAGATGTTTGACGGTGGCAAACTGGTACACGACACGCATGTCAGTCAGTTAGATGCCGAAGAGAGAAGGTCGCTGATCGAGGGACATCTGGTTTGATTGGCTTAAAGTAGTGATGGCGATGAAGCAGATGGCGGTTCGAAAATGGTTTGAGCAAATTAGCTTGCAGCAGTACTTATTGGTTCAAGCCGAGGCAACAACGCACTTCAGCTGGCATGGAGCAGCGGGAAACTGGTTTGAAACAGACAGACTGCGGTTCAAAGAATGAAGAATTCCTAAGGCAACTGTGGAGTATTCTCCTGGTCCGAATATTGGTGTTGAACATGCCCGAATCGTGCCTCGAAACAGTTTGACAGTGATAAAATAGGGATTCTTGCTTTTCTGGCTTTCAGATGCTGTTGGGCCCCATCCAGTAGCTCATGGACGGGCTGGGTTCTGTTCTTATGCTCCCAAATCTGGGGTAGACTGGCACACAACTGTAGAGGTCCTCTAGCAAGGTGGGTGTCTTGGGTACCGCAGTGGCTGGCAGAGAGGCAGGTCTTATTCCAGCAAGGCCTGCTCTGGCAGCCAAGGTCAACACAATCTTCTTTCATGATTGGGGTCCAAAGGATGATTCAAAGAAGTGGTGGAAGACCTCTTCTTTTAAAGATAAAAGTCTGCATGTGATTGGACCAAATCCAGCCCACCTGTTCTTGAATTAAGTGGACTTTACCCTTCTGACATCTCACGCTTTGGTCCAGAGGAAGTGAAGGGAACAGGAGAGAGAGGTGCAGAGAGAAAAGGGATGGTGAAAGTCTTCTTCCACTGTAAATAGCCCTCCTGTCTACTCCAAACCCACCCCTGTTCTTCTCACTAGGAACGAAAGCCTTTAGAAATGTAGCACCCTGGTGTGAGACAACTCCCTTTGAATGGGTGTGCTCTTTTGATGCCTCTGCCAAGGCCGCCTGCCTGTTGTGCAGCTGTTCCTGGTGTAGGGTATTACCTACCCTCACAAAGAGAACAAAGAAGAGGCATGTCCATTCAGGTTCCTTTCCTGCCATTTCGCAGGCTTAGCCTGTCTGGCCAGAATTCACATCACTTTCCACAGCTGATCTGGCTTCACATGAGCTGACACATGTGTGATATCAAATTGGGTATTGTGCCAATGATCATAAGTAGTGCCAGGCTCCATGTCTTAATTCAGCCGTACCTTATGTATAGAATTTTTCCTGCCATGAGCTTGGGCTTCTTATGATCATCATAGTTTTGGTACTGGATGCATATCTTAAATGCAGCCCCTACGCTGCAGAAACCTTGCTGTCACTGAAGCTGTCAAATGGGCAGCTGTGACCTCTGAACCTACTTTGTGCCACCATTAGAGCAGGCACTGCATATCAGGATACTGATGCAGCAGAACACAGCACATGTCCCTTTCAGAGATGGAATTACCTGCATCATTTTATTATATTGTAAAAATCAAAAATAGCCAGGGCGTTCACACCCTTGCCAGATGGCAATTCATCACAGAGAGTTACCATCCCAAACAAGAAAGTGGACATAGTAAGCCTCCCTACATACAAAGATCCTCAGGATCTTGTGTAACGCATGAGCAAGTGGTCATGCTAGGGTAAGACTTTGGGGTTCCATTCTGTGAATCTGACATCCCCTTACGATGAAGGAGAAATACTCACAGTAGTATCCTTCGCTTATGACTCATTGCCTAGTGGTGTTGGATCAGAAGTAGATCTAGTGACCCCTGTATTCTGGGAGCCTGGTGTTGCTGTGGTTTATGCTTCCATACATGATAATACTAAGCATTATTTCAAGGATTGTGCACTGTTAGGTGGGCCAGAAACTATGAGTAACATATGGCCCAGCCGAACTGTGGTGGACTCCACACAGGTAAACGCAGAGGCTCTGGCCAGAGTTTCTCTGATACCCACCGAGTTAGTTGATGGACACCTCACAACTTCACAGTACTGCCTGCCCCTCTAGCAGTAAATTGAGGAGTGGTCAGGATACCTATAAGTGGACAGAGGCATGTTCCAGGTAGAGCACTGCTGGGTAATGACTTCAGAGACTTGGGTTTTGTGGGTTATACAGCAGATCTACCATCTGAAAGGTCTCACACAATGAAGGCTGGCTTGGCCAAGCCTAAGGGGAAACCTAAACCAAAGGGGAAACCCAAGGCCAAGGAGTAAAAGATTCCTAAGAAGGGGAAGAAGTGACCCCGTCCCCCCTACTGGCAACTGAGGTTGAGGTAACTGGTCAAACCCTTGAAGAAGGGTTGCCTTAAGTGTTTAATCCCCATGAGCACTCTAACCTGCCACATCTGCTTGTAGAAAGGAGGGCCTCAAGGGATGACTTTAGTAAGGGTCAAAGAGAGTCTCCATCTCTGGAAGGCCTGAGGAGACAGGTCTGCTCCCAGTTGGAGGGAGAATCCTCTGGAAAGCATAGAATCTATTGGGAAGGTGGATTAATGTACAGGTACACTAGCACTGACTCTTCTTCAATGTTAAGTGGACCCTGTGCTTAATGTCAAAATATTGATTTAATTTTGAGTGTTGCAGGTATATGGGGAACACTTGATCTATAAAGTCATTACAAGCTATAGGCAATACGCTTGTAGCTGTCAGAAAAAACGATCAGCTAGATGTGATAACCTGAAATATTGATGTTGATATAACCTAACAATTCTTAGGTGATGCAATTTTTTAAATACTTATCGTCACAGGCCTACTACCTGGTTTGCTAATGAATGCATGTTAGTTAAAGAAACACTAAGGAATTCAAAGATAGAAGGGTAATAAATCATGAGAGGCTACATGACATGACATATGAGTATAGTTTTTTAAGTAAGGATAGGAAAATGAAAGTGCAAAACCTAGTGTGATCTTCCCTAATGTTAGCTGCGGTAGAATAAGATCAGATTGTTTCTAAAGTTTAGTGGGCGGGGAGGATAGCTCAGGGCAACATGTTTGTCTTGGAAGAATGACAATGCAGAGCAACACAGGTTCCAATCCTGATGCGCTTTGAGATTAGTCTCTGGTACATTACATTATAAATGACTAATAAAGGATTGAGCAAACTGGAAACAGATATTCCTACTTGTGTATGGTAGGTACATTTTGGAAAACTGTAAATGAGTCCATATAATTGTATGTTTGAGGTCCCAAAGATTGCAGAGCCTGCCCTTATATTTGCGAAAAATGAAAGTATTGCAGCTCTAATTTCACAGAAAATAGGAAAAACACCTAGAGTGGATAGCATGCCAGTGGATTTCTCCATCAATGAATTACAAACATGGGCTCTATTATATAATATTTTTCATGAGATTAATTCAACCTATATTTGTACCCCATAGCTAGTTAAGAGAAAAGATAGTTCCAGTGTTTATGCCATAGAGCAGAAATGTATTGTCCTATATCGCTTATCGATAGATTGCACAAAGTTTATGGGACGGTTCTCTTACATTGATTGGACAAGTGGATCAATGAATGTAATCTGCTAACTGGCCTTAAAGGGGGCTTATTTTTTTAGTCCCCGGCGCATGAACAAAAGATTGCAAGACAGGGGTAAATGTGGCATGCATGCCTTGAGACTTTTCTTCCATCTCCAGGACATTTTTTGTGATGTTGTAATGTGGGGCGTATAACAGGAGTTGCATTTCTGCCTTCCTTTTCACCTAAACCTGCAAAAACCATTTCGTTTTACACAAGCAAAGCATGTTCTTCCCTGCTAAAACCAATGGATTCCTGTGTAATCCGTCTGTGTTTTACACTAGCAAGAAGCATGCAGATTCCCTCGGAATGCAAATGTAAATGCTACCTGCAGTGCATACATGTCAACCAGTGTTTACTCATCTTCCACTGGAGTGAAAAAGGGAGGCCTACATTTACTCCTGCCACTATTTTACAACACCATTTTGCACCCTGCCGTGCAAAAGACAAACAGTTCCTGGGGACTAACGGCAAACTAAGTAGTTCCCTCTGGGCAATTTACACAATTTTGTAAAATGAGAAACGTAGTTTTAGGAAAAATAGAGGTACCTTAGAGCAGTCTCTTTTACTTGGGGCATTTGTGTATTGACTCTATCCAGAAGAAGATATTTATTTTTTTAATTTTTGTTATTATCTGTAAACCACCTTTGATAAGGTGAATAGGCTAACGTTGTGGCAGGTGTTAAAAGGCAATGGAATCCCTGTTTCTCTTTTAGCACGATTCACCTGTTATATACCAACAATATAGAAAGTGTTATGTATGGTCAAGGGTGAATGTGTCGAACAGTTTGGGATGAATACTGGTGTGAGGCAGGGCTGTGTAATAGCCCCACTGTTCTCTTTATTGCACAATAATGCACATGCAGAATTCACCCATGCACTGGATTGTTATGCACATCGGATAGGCGGCTCAAAAATAGGATTTTTGCTTAACTCAGATGAGTTAGTTTTGATGTCTAAGGGCCTCATTACATGGACGGCGGTGGACCAAGGTGCTATTAGCACCTTGGTCCATGCCGGTAAAATACTGGCACCGCCTTGGTGGAAAGCGGAATTACCGCCCTATCCCAAGGTTGGTGGGGCGGTAATTCCCCCTTCCCCCATTGCCCTTCCCCATTCCCATTTTCGCCCCATAGGGCGGGGGCAGTACCGTAATTAGCTCCCTGGTCCCTTTGCGGGTTGGTTTTTAACGCCTGCAAAAAGCAGACGTTAAAGTCTCCAACCTGTAAAGGGACCTCGTAGTAAGGCGGTAAGGGTTAACGGTCACCGGTACCATTAAGGGTGACCGTTAACCCTTACCGCCGTCCGAGTAATGTGAGGCCCTTAATCTTTGTGTGGGATCAAAAAACGGTTGGAAGCTTTACACAAACGTTGTAATGCCCTGAATCTCTCTATTCTTTTTTCTAAATCTGTCCCTGTGATGTGCCATGCGAGACAGTCCGTTAAGGTCACCCTTAGACCTAATGGGGAAAAGATTAAGTAAGTGATTATTTTGAATTACCAATGGGTGTGAATATCAGCAGGTGGTTCATGTACAGAACAAGTTAAGCCCAGAATAGATTCTGACTGCATTTGGATTTGCACAAAGATTCGGAGGAAAGAGGTAGGTAGCTCTGAGTAATGAAGATGCAGAGCGCAGGTGCTTTCCACTGTTTTATATGGCGCTGACCTTTGGAGTCCTACTGTAGTCGTCACTTTAGAATTGGAGGAAGGTGTTTTCTAAAAGTATTCTAAAAAGTATAGTTTTTCTTAAAAAGCCACCTTAGCTATCCCCTTATTTTAGAAACTGGACTGTGCCCTATTAGGGGTTCATAGAGGTTTGGATTTGGCTTGCACAACAATGTTTTAGGGAAATTAGCAGGTAGTAAGAGCCCTACATGTAAATTGCTTTAAGAAAAATCTAAACCTATTTACTTGATGTGAGCTACTACTGGGAGCCTGACCTATTGGTTGAGATAATGATTTTAGTATCCTCTGAGGTAGGTGTGATGATTTGGCATTGACTAATTCGTTTGCAGAGAAGACATAGGTTTGCTGCAATTACAACTGTAATGCCTTTTCATTCATTAGGCAATAAGCCCCGAGACGGGGGGGGGGGGGGTAAATTTCTGCGTCCATAGTTACAGGCCAGATCACAGCAAGGGCTTTAATGAAGGCCCCAGGGGCATTACCGGATTCAGTTATGCCCCCACCCTCCAATGAGGGACTTATTGTCATTGTTGCCCCTGGCCCATTAGAACAGAGTGCTAATGGTGGTCTTTTTCTGTTTCAGATACGTCGCATTTCGCAGCAAAAAAAAAAAGGCCCGCCATGGTCTGGGAAATGTAGTCTGTTGTCCCCTTTCATGGCGGAATAGTAAACAAAGAAAATGGCCACCATGGAACATGAGAAGAGACTACACGTAGTCCCTTCTCCCTTTCCATGGGGGCCATCAAAGTTAATGGATAAAAAGGTAGAAAAAAATGTTGATATAAAAAAGAGAAAACGGAAGACTGACGCAAGGGACATGCTGCAACGTGTGCAGGCTTACCGTGAGATATGGCTCGCAAAGGCACAAATCAATGCATTTGTTTAATTTTTTTGTGTGCGCCGGGTAATAATACATAGTAAAGTCAGTATATTGGGGTAGGACAATTCAGACAGAGACGACATTGGTAGGTTGGCAGGGGTGGCCCCTGGAAAATCCTGTGCAACCCCTGGCACTCCCTCTGTGACGCCTGGTTAGGGGTTGCAGAGACAGAGAAACCAAAAGTAAATAGAGCTCAGACAAGTCTCCACTTTACGTTCAGCTGCTCCCACCGACACATGTCCTTGGGATTGAGGGGTGACCTCACATTTAAAAGAATATACGTTTTTGAAGTCACTCTGGATGACTTCACGAATACATTATTCGCAATACGGTTTTCCGTAACAGGAATAATTTATTTTTGAAGTCAGAGTGACTTCAAAAAGAAATTATTTCTTTTTGAAATGCAAGCTCCTCCACTGCTCCAGGACATGGAGGCATACAACTCTTCTGCTCTATTAATACCTGTGTGTCAGAGGCCTGCCTGATGAGTTCCTCGGAGGAAAAGGTAAGGACATGTATTTTCTGAAAGTGTGCTTGGGTGTGTGTGTGTGTGTATATGTGTAAGAATGAGTGAGTGCTTGTGTTCAAAGTCTGGATTACTTACTGGTAATCTTCATTACTCCTAGTCCCACTTTTCCTCTTCCCAGCACTTGCCCATGAAGCACCTTGCCTCATACATAAGTACTGGTACGAGGAAGAGGGATGTGGAGGGAATGCTGGGCTGGGGAGCTGATTTGGGGGGTTGGAGGAGGAGATCTGGAGGTAGAGGGGGTGTGTGACAAGTGTGGGACAGGAGGGGTTTCGACCAGTGCTTTCAGTGGGTCTCAGAATTGAGGGGGGCACTAGTTAGGAGGCATGGCCTAGATAGGGGTGGCCACCCACCCATGTTTAGGCCATGCCCCTTAATTAGTTTCTTCCCCCACCTATGAGCTGGGGTGCACCGGTATTATACCTTTATTGCGCCCAGCCCCCTCTTTTTGTTCCAAATCACAGGCTCTGAGTCCCGCTGATAGGCTGCCTGTGGGGGGTCAGAGCCTGGGATTAAGAAACAATGGAGGAAGTGGGAGCACCAAAGGTATAATACTAATGAAGAGAAGAGCGAACAACCAGCAGGCAGCACTTTCATTCAAGGGACCATTGGGTTCATGGGCAAAGAGCATTACATGGTTAAACGGCTGCCTGCAGGTGCCCACACTTCTAATTAGGAAACATGAGCAGCTCTCCATGTTTCTAATCAGAAGCGTGACATCGGCAGTGTGCAGCTCTTTGTCTAAATGGGCTCTCTGCTGGAGGTCAGTGTATCTGTGCCTATTCGTGGGGGCGGGCCTGGCTGGGCCCTGGCTCAGGAGTCCTTTTTGTAGACTACCAGCGCTTCGCACCATCTAGCCGTGGCCCACTTGAAGCCCTGGGTTGAGCTAAAACGTAATGGACATCAATGATAAAGCAGGCATGATGTGTGTTATTAGTGCCTAGATTTGCATTTTGGTGCAGCCAGTCTAGTAATTTTTTACTGTGTCATGGCATATTTTTCTGGGCATCTATAATGAAGTATGCATGTAACTTTACCATCAAATAGCTGTCACCATATGGTCAGAAGAAAATGACAATCTGCAACGATTCCAACCAATTATGGTCTCAAACCACAGTGCTTTCTAGCACCTTTACTTTATAACCTCTATGTAGCTAACCGGCATGATGCAGTAATTGACTGTAACAACTTCCCTCCTCGAATTGACTTGCAAAGGATTGTGTGACTGTCCTATGCAGACTACAGAGTCATCTTTTATAACACCCCGATTGGCCTCCAAAGATCTCTCCAAGCATTGTTTGAATACTCTATAGCGTATAACCTTTGGATTACCAACTCCAGGACCAAAATATTGATTATTGGGAAGAAACAATGTGAAAATTCAGTATGGAAAATCACTTCTTCCCCTATTGAATTGGTTGAAAGTTATACCTACTTAGTATTCCCCTTAGCTCTTCTCTCAGTCCAAAATTATTGGAAAATGTCATTGTTCCAAAATTCCTTAAGAAGTTCAACACGATAAAAAGTTTCACCTGTATAAAAGGGGACAGCTTGGTTGAAGGTTTACTTAAGTTTACTTAAAATATATAATGCAAGCATAATACCTAGTACACTCTATTACTTAGACAGTTTTATGGCTAAACAAGTTGCCTGGCTGAAAAATGTAGAAGGAAAGCGTTGGCGCCCAGAGTTGGGCGTTTCTGCTTCCATCCCCACACAAGCTATCAGAAGTGAATTGGCTCTTACTTCCTTGCTCACGCATTGAACAATTAAACATAATGTCTTATGCAGCAGAACATAATAATATTAATTTATTACTAGATGTATTTGCCAATTTGGGTATTAAAGGTAAAGAAACTAGCCACACAATAAAGGGATGTTATCCTTCATGCAAGAACTCCCTCGAAGAAATCAAAATGACTGTAGATGAAGAAACAAGTTATGCAACTATTAAGAGGGAAGTTAGGAGAAAAGCAATTGATTGGGATTGGATTGTTAATTTAGAACAATTTACCATACAAAACATATCAGGAATACATTAGGAAAGATTTTGGCCATAAAACACCTGCTTAATATATAATAAATTACAATGATCCCACAATAAGTAGATTTATTATGTGTTCAAAGCATTGAAATCCTCATGATTCTGGAAGAAAATACCCTCAGAGTCCAGAACTTGTCGAATTTGTAACCTTGATTTAGATACTGCACGCCATATATGAACTCAATAATGTAATTACTTAATTAAAACATATAAGGCTGACTTTGTGAAATGGTTGTGAGATGTAAGAAGTATTCAAACTGACCAATGCTTGTTTTATTTTCACTCCAGCAGATCTTTGATTCCATCTAACGCAGCACATCAGCCCAAATCCACGCACCCTCCTCACCTCCACCTGTGATATAGCCATTTATTTCCTGGGCTCAGAGGATTTGCCCCTCCTGTTAAGGATTCCATCCCACACCAGACCAGACCAGGACTCTTGCCCTTAGCCTAGGAGGTAGCGCACAATTAAAATAATGTTTCTTTGTTTCCCACGAATTCGGATTGAGCTAGCACCCAACCCATCTCACACCCCCTTTTACAAATACCCCGGGTCACAATGGACCATGAACCAGGCTGGTGGGTGGTAAATATTTATTTATTTTAAATTCAAAGAAAATCACATTTATTTATATATATATTTTTATAGCGCTGCAGACCGCAAGCATCAGGGTGCATTACATATAGACAAGAATGAGATATTAGTCACGCTTAAAGAAATAGGTCTACCTAAATTGGCGGACACACACCGCAACGCGCTGGAGGGTTAAATATCTATTGAAGATATAAGTGAGGCGGTTAAGTCTTTGGCAACTAGTAAGACTCTGGGGAGTGATGGGCTATAATTTTATAAGACATACGGCTCAAAGCTGGTTCCGATCCTGCATGAGGTTTTTAAGGAGGCAAATAAAAAAGGGAGTGCTCCCTGGCAGCATGAGGGAGAATCTGATTATCCCAATACCCAAACCAGGAAAACCTGTAGATGAATGTGGCTCATACAGACCGCTGGCAATGCTAAACTATGACGTCAAAATCCTGAGCACTGTATTGGCTAAACGGTTGTCGAAGGTCATCGGGAGAATAGTGCATGAAGATCAAAATGGGTTTATCCCAGGCCGAACCATAACCATAAACGTGAGGGGACTGCAGCATATTGTGACGCACACAGCAGACTCAAAGGAGCAATATGCAATAGTCTCTTTGGACGCCATAAAAATGTTTGATTCGATTTACTGGGAATGGTTAACTGCTGTCTTGAAGGAGTTTGGGTTTGGGGATCACTTCATTAAGTGGGTAAAATTACTCTATGAGGCTCCAGTAGCAAGGGTGAAAACCGGAAGAACAGTGTCAGCGGCATGTGACATACAGAGAGGTTCCAGACAGGGCTATCCTTTGTCGCCGATGCTATATTTGTTGGGTCTTGAGCCAATTTCTCAGGAAGTTATTTTTTGATGCGGGTATTAAAGTCAGAGGTATGTACGATGTGGTATCCCTGTATGCTGACGATGTATTACTGTATATGAGAGACCCCCACCTTAATGTCCCAGTAATTCTAGACATACCAGAACATTTTGCAAAGGTGTCAGTTATCAGCTTCAGTAAGGGAAAATCTTGCATATACCCTGTGTCAGGATTGGCAAACAAGAAGGAGGGAGACCTCCCAAATATAGGTATCCGTTGGCAGCTGAACTCGTTCAGATACTTAGGAGTGAATGTTTGGCACACACCTGCACTGATGCATGAGAACAACACCGAGGTAGCGGTGAAGGGTTTGAGGAAATCCATGAAGTTCAGGTCTACACTACCACTTTCAATGCTGGTCAGGGTTGCTATGTCAAAATGATAGTATTGCCGAGGTTCTTGTATTACTTCCAGAACATCCATCACTACATCAAAGCATCATTTGTTCGCCTACTAGAGGTAATACTGAGAGAGTTTCTATGGGGGCCTACCAGACACAAATTATCCCTGGTCACACTGCCCTTGCCATACTGGGAAGTAGGGGTGCACCTACCATATATGGAAAGATACTACCTGGCAGCACAACTCAGCTTTGTGGCCAAGTGGCTTGCAGACAAGACCACTACGGAAACAAGACTGATTAAACAGCTGGTGACACCAGTGCATTTAAAAGACATTTTGTCGGGGGGTGCTGTTGCGCACGATCAGACATGGCTGCCTGATCAGAACGCTCCGGCCCGAGAATCATCTGTTGGCTAAATTGATCCTGTTTCGGACCCTGCAACGGGGAGTTGAGCCCACCGGAAAGTGTGTCAAGGGTATCAGCATCTGCACTGAAAATCCTGGAACGAGCGAAGCCTTGGCTGCGGAAATACACCGCTCGGCGGTTCCAGCGGGGCGGAGCTGTGGTGTGCGCCGACCCCAGGAACCAGAGGAATACCGCTGGGAGCCGCTGACACTCTAGCCAAAGGGCCATAGAGAGCGAAGCCCATAAAAAATGACTGGAGCTGCGGCAGAGCAACCCGACTTGAGCGGCCAGCTCCCCTCCCCTTCCCATACCTAAACCAGACCCAGCCACGGAGAAACGGTCTGACGTTGTGACCATCCGATGAGCGGCGGCTCCCACACCACGCTGCTGGGAACCTGCGGCTAGAGACGAGTCAGACCCTGCCCTCACGGCACACAACTCAGGCAAGTCTGGCCCCTATGCAGGCATCCCGCGCAGCCCCCTGCAGCCCCCGCTTGCCTGCTGGAGCTGTACGGCGAGCCGAGTGACGGCTGGGCAGCTTGACTCCATGGGGGGAGTGAGACAAGGTAGCAGGGGTGTAGAGATCCCTGCGAACTTTCCACAGAGGGTTGGCCTGTGAGGCGGACACATTGATGGGACAAGGTGAGGCAGTGGGGATATATCCCTGAATATCTCCTCCAGCGACCTCAGTGTATGGATCATTGAGATTTGTCTGCGATTTGGCTGCATTTGAAGCTACACGTGTGGACCTCGAAATGCCGGAACTGCCTGAACACCCGAAACCACAGGTCAGTGAAGTCTGGGATACCCGGTGCCGCTCATATTGTAAGCTTCCGCTATCCGTTGAGGCAAGCAGTGGGGTGGCTGGCGGGCTGACACCCTTGGCGCCACTGGAGTGGCTGAATAAAGCGGATAAGCCTTGACACCCTGAATTCTGGACACGTGGGATAGCGCATTCCACTGGCAAGATGGGCAAGCTGTGCACTTCTTCTTAGCCGGGTGTCGCCTGCACTGCATTTGGCGTGACAGCGGCTAACCAGCAGCTAACCAGGCGCAGGGGCCTGGTGATACCCCGGGGTTCCAGACACCCTAGCTTCCCAATAACCCAGGCGGACCCAAGGCAACAGTCGCCGATCCCCTGAACTGCCTGGGGCTAACTACCTGACGACTATAGGGGCATGGGGAACACGAGGAAGCAAGACAAGATGGCCGAGAATTAAGAAGAAAGGGCCAATGGATTCATATACTAGCAGCCAGGCGGGGGGCAACGAGATGGAACCGCCTCCGACAACCAATCCTGTGATGAGTGCGGAGAGCGGAGACAGGGTTGAATACCTGACCAATATAGTCCAAAGTGGTTTTCTATCCCTGAATGTGAAACTGGACGACATCATAACGACCATAGGGACTCTGAAAACCAGAGTTGACAAACAAGACCTGAGACTAACCGAGGCAGAGAATTGGAACAACGGAAGACACGATAGCACGACATGAACAAGACATTGCCCAGCTCAGGGAGAACCTGAATAGGCTGCAGATCAAATGCGAGGATTTGGAATCACGCTCAAGAAGGAACAACGTACGCATAGTTGGGGTTCCAGAGTCATTCGGCAAAGACAAAATGGAAAAACAAGTTTTTCCTCAAACCCTTTTTGGAGCAAACTCCCTCTCCGATCACTTCTTAGTTGAACGTGCACACTGCACACTGGCCCCGGTGCCGAAACCTGGAGCGCCGCCCCGCACGATAATTGCAAGAATGCTCAATTATAGGGACAGAGACACGATCCTTCGACTGGCACGGGAACATAGGACACTACACTACGAAGAAAACCGTATACACATTTACCCGGATTTTGCCACCGGAGTCCAGGCGAGTTGTAGGTCATATGAGCCAGTTAAAAAACTTTTAAGGGCAAGGCAAGTCCCATATGCACTAATATTCCCAGCCAAGTTACGAATCAAATACGGAGGAAGGGCACACTTCTTCGAGATGCCTGCTGCAGCCCAGGCCTATGTGGAGGCCATCATTCCTCTGCCTCCTAAAGGTCGCGGACCAGACCAGAACAGGAGACACCAACCTGCAGATACAGACTGAGATCTAGCGACGTAACCCAACACATGCAAGTATCCTTCTGGTTTTGGAACTGCTTGGCCCCCATGAGGGCTCCAAGTAATGAGAAGCGGGCCGTGAGCCGGTCGGGTAGCCTTGTGATGCAACATAGTACCCTCTGGAATGTTCCTAACAGTTGTCAGGATCCATCGTCAAGTTGGGGCAGATGATGTGGGTGGAGGGATGGGCAGGGAGGGTGGGGATGTTTTGTACAATTGCAACCACCCAGACGAGTTTAAGTCTCGGGGAATAGCAGGTATGTTTGAAAGTTGTGTGTTAACTGAAACATGGTCTCGCAGGCGCCAACGCCACTCAGATGTTAATAATTTGCATAATCAAGGTCGCTACAGCAAGCTACAATATGTTTGCATGGAAAATGGGTGATGGGTTAAAGATAAGACTAATGTCATGGAATGTCCGAGGCCTAAACAATGATATGATATGATATGATAAGGCATTTGTAACGTGCCTATACACAAGTGTTTCAAGGCGCGACGAGGCAGGGAGGGGGGAACAAGGGGAAGACAGACAACGATCCTACTAGGCCAGGTGTCATTCAGACCGCGCAAGTGCAGGGGTAGGGGGAAGGGAAAAAGTGCAAGGGGAAGGGGGTGGAGGGGGAGTGCAGTACAAATAGTAGAATAGAAATAAAATAATAAATAAATAGGGCCAGCTGGTGGCAAGTGCAAGGTAAGTGCAGACACGTGCTGGGGGGGGGCTGTAGTGATACAGAGACAGTCCCGCAGTGCAGGGGTTGCCAGGGAGGCAGTGCAAGTGAAGAGTGACTGGGCCCAGGACCGAGGTCGGTGAGAGTGGCCCAGTTGCAGAATCAGTGCAGTTATGGTGAAGAATTTAGCAGGGGAGAGGGATAGAGAAAGCAGAAGTGAAGAGGAAGGTTTTGAGGTGCTTCCGGAACCGGAGATGGTTCTCAAGTTTCAGGGAGGCAGGAAGGCTGTTCCTGAGGGAGGCTCCTGCCGCAGAGAGAAATCCAATGAAATCCAGGAAGGTAGGCAACTATATCACCAGGCATGGGCCACACATACTGATGGTGCAAGAAACACATGCACAGAAATTGGTTAATGAGAACTTACTGGCTAAATGGGGCAAATTGCGATACTATACCAATTACTCCTTACAGTCCAGAGGCGTTTGCACTCTCATACATCACTCGCTGGGCTTTCTTGCAAAGGGCTACTTAGCGGACCCAATGGGAAGATATGTACTGGTCTGGGGGGAAATTGCAGGGAAACAAATAACCTTGGTGATTACCTATGGCCCAAACTTAGACGACCCTGATTTTTACCTACAAATGCTTGAGATCCTTACTAATCATGATGCAGCCACTGTTATATGGGGTGGAGACTTCAATGTTGCGCTAGACCAGGCCCTGGATAGATCTTCCAAAGGGAACAGGCCACCTCCCAGAGTAGCAATGACCTTGAAACAAATCCTTTCGCAATTGTCCCTGATTGATGCCTGGAGGGTACTACATCCAACCAGCAAACGGTATACATTCTACTCCTCTGTGCATGACAGTGAGTCACGCATAGATTATTGGTTTGTGTCCTCACACATGGCACCAGCGCTGCAAAATTGTGATATCTTGGCCCGTACGCTATCGGACCACTCCCCGGTTATGTTGGAGATTATACTGAAAGAGGCCCCTAGACCGGCGCGAAGATGGAGGATGCCTAGAGGTATACTTGGGGACCCAAATGTTGTTGAAGCCTTACACGAGGAAATTGCTAACTTCTTTACAGACAACGTTGGGTCGTTAGCCCAATTATCAACAGTATGGGAAGCCTTTAAAGTCTGGGCAAGATGGTCCTTGATATCCAAAACCACTGGTCTACTGAAGGGCGTACGCACGGAACTGTAGGGAGTGGAGAGGGAATTGAACGAATTGGAAGGAACTTATAGCCACACACATAGTGGAGACACACTGGCCAAAATACACAAACTCCTTAGAGATTTTGACAAGCTAGCAGTGCAGGAAATACAATACATGGCAGCCCGACCCGGGCGCGCAGATATGGTGAGGGTAATAAAGCAGGGAAAATGTTGGCCAACTTGGTCAAACAAGAGAAACAAGCAACCCCGATCGCCGCAATCCAAACGGCGCAGAATGAAATAATCACGAGCGAACAAGGAATTAATGACGAATTTGTTAAATATTACAAAAATCTCTATACAAATAGAGATAGGAAATCCCCTTCTGAGATTAGGCACTACCTCGCTGCGCTAGACCTCCCCAAGCTCCCAGAGGAGAGCAAATTGATACTAGAGCAGCCCGTTACAGCAGAGGAGCTTACCGAGGCAATCAAGGAGCTCACATCTGGTAAAGCGCCGGGCTCAGATGGACTGAGCGCTGAATTTTATAAAGAGTTTCGGGAGGAACTGGTCCCGGTAATGTTGGAACTATGGGGGGAGGCCCTGGGTAAGCTAATACTGCCCCCCACAATGCGAGAGGCTATAATTACAGTATTGCCTAAACAGAGACGCCACCCACAAGATATGGCATCATATAGACCCTTATCCCTGATAAATGTGGACGCTAAGATCTTTGCCAAGGTACTAGCGAACCACATGCTACCCTTTACACACACGCTGGTACATGGAGACCAAAGTGGGTTTATTCCCCGAAGGTCCACTGCCTTAAACCAGCATAGGTTATTCGACATAATGGCACAAATAAACCCAAACAAGCAAGCTGTGGCAGTGTCTCTTGACGTCGAGAAAGCGTTTGACTCAGTCTCCTGGGAATACCTCTTCTTGGTGCTTGAGGCGTTCGGAGTGGGCCCCCACTTTATCAAGTATGTCAGATTGCTATATACTGCCCCTAGGGCAAAAGTATGCACAAATAGAACCATATCTGAGCTGTTCGAACTGGGCAGGGGAACCAGACAGGGGTGTCCCTTCTCTCCCATTCTTTTCGCTTTCACAATACAACCCATGGCAGCTGCAGTTCGGTTGAGACATAACAACAGGGGCATAACACCGAAAGGAGCCACCCAAATAATATCACTGTACGTGGACGACACGCTGCTATATGTCGATGAACCGGAAAAAAACATTGACACTATCATGGCAGACGTTAACGAATTTGCACAGTATTCCGGCTACACGATAAATAACTCCAAGTCAGAAATATTTCCGCTCACCCCTTCCACGGAAAGCCCCGCTCTGACATGCAGTCTCAAGTGGGCAGACCGAAACATTAGATACTTGGGGGTGTTGGTTTCGGGCAATAAGCAGACCCTTTATGCGGATAACCATGATCTGACACTGCAAACAATCAATACCAAACTACAGGTCTGGAGGCACCTTCCAATTTCATTGCACGGCAGAATCGCAATCCTTAAAATGATTGTGCTCCCGAAACTGCTATACCTATTTGTAAATATCCCCATATGGCCGGGAAAGGAATTCTTCTCCAGGCTTAGGTCCATGGCGGTGTAATTTCTCTGGAACGGGGGGGTGGCCAGGATTAGCTGGGAAAAGATGACAGAACCATATGAAACAGGGGGGATAGCGGCGCCAGATTTCGAGCTCTACTACTTAGTGGCTCAGGCGCAGTTCGCAAGGCACTGGTATGATGATGTAGATAATTCACCACACACCTGGATAGAGGAGTACACCACTGCACCCACAGATGTCAGATCAGTAATTTATGATACAAAACACAGAGATGCAAGTGAATTTGACCCTGTGAGCTGCACTGTGAGGGCCTGGGGGGGCGATATTTAAAAGACAGAATATAGAAGTGCTATATCCCCGAGACCCCCCTTTGGAACTATCCAAACATCCCCCCTACATTTGACACCAATATACAGGAGGCCTGGGACCCCGACAGAGAGATGAAAGTGGGAGATATGTATATAGAGGGGAAGTTCGTAACCCTTGATGTATTCACAAGAGGCATGGGAGGAGGCCCGCTCCGCATATTACAGTATTATAGAATGAGATCTGCATATCAAGCATGCTGGCTGTCATTCCCTGATGAACCCACCTCTCACCCTTGCACACAACTGGTCACAACACAGGATGGTCTGGGTATCTCCAAATTGTATGAGGTAATACAGACCCACACTCCCACGGCCAACCGGGTGAAAGTGAAATGGGAAACAGATATGAAAATGCAAATACCTGATGACAAATGGGACAGATATTGTGCACTCACGAAAAAGGTATCCCTCAATGCGGGACTACGCCAGATACAATTCAAAATTCTTAACAGGTTACACTACACGCCTGCTAAGGTTGCTAAATTCACACTAGACGATTCAGGCAATTGCCCCAAATGTGGGACTCCGCAAGCGGGATCCTATCACATGTATTGGGAGTGCCCGGAAGTGGCTCGGTTCTGGGAGAAGGTGGCTGCCATGTTGACTGATGTCACACAGATTCCTCCGCATTTGTCTCCCCAAAAATATCTGTTCGGGCAATCAGTAAATGCTCGGAGAAAGTCAGAAGACTGTTTAATGTATCATGTATTATTGCCAAGAAATGTATATTGCAAGTATGGAAAAGCTTGAAACTCCCTACCATGGACACTTTCTTGCGAGAACTAACATACATCAATGAGTGTGAGGAAAAATACGTGCTCACCCAACCCAGCACAAGTCGACCGAAGGACATCTGGGGCCCCTTTAGGACATATCTATGTGACATGCTTACGGACAGCGAAACAGATATTTGAACTATGTACTGCTTACCATGTGATGATGCTATTGCTGTAATTTGATCACGGAATGTATTAACTGGGTGCTGTTGTAACTGATGAGACCTTAATAAAAAGATGTTTAAAAAAAAAAAGACATTTTGTCGGTCCGACTCGGATGCCTAGGCAAAGTTGATAGTAGAACTACGCAGGCAGATATGGAAGAGTACGGTTACTGGGCTGCGGACACCCTTAGTCACCAGATACCCCAATAGCAGCCGATATTGTCAAGACCAGCCCGGACCTAACTAGCTTACGGCACTGGGAATGATATGGCATTTACACCTGGGGAGACATGTATGAAGAGGGCGTTTTTAAAGAATTTGAATCCCAGTAGACAGTTCTTATGACACCAGAGAATCAGAAGGGTGACAAAGGACAAATGGGAGAGCTGGCCTACGGAACGATCGGCAGACCCGCTGCTGACTCTGATACACAACCTGGGGGAGAGTTGGAGACCGGTGTCTAGGGTGCACGGCCAGTTGCTGGATAGACCAAACCCCAAAGGAAAAGCACTGAAACAAAGATGGGAAGCGGACCTGGGGATGGACATAACCGAAAGAGAATGGGAGAGGATACTAATGTACCCTCTGGAGGTGTCTAGAAATGCCAGGTTCAGGCTGATACAGTTGAACGTCCTGTATCAAACGTACATGACACCAAACAGGATAGCTAGCTCTAGCAATAAAGCACATCCATTATGCTCCTGGTGTGACTCGGGCGAGGCAGGGATGCTGCACATGTTTTGGTGGTGGCCAAAGGGGCAACACCTCTGGGCCAAAATTGAACAAGCAGGCAGAAAAGCTGGGATAGCAAGGTATAACTGGACACCAATTGAATGCTTATTAGGAGCCTATCTGAGAATAAGCAAACTTAGACATGTTGTTACTTTTTTGGACAAGGTATGTATACTAGCTAAACGGTCCATTACAATCGCATGGAAAGCACCTGTGGCCGGCACCCTTCATTGCGGGAACGCTGATTACGAGGTTCCCTTTGCGCGACCCTAACAGATTTCCGGATCCCGTGAGGGGAAGAGGGAGGTAATAACAGGCCATTTGTAATGTGCCCGTCATTTCCCCCTCCCCATTCCCATTGAGCCATATGGGGGCTCAAACAGGAATGGGGAATGGTTCCTTTAAGGAGGAATTACTGGGTGTTCGAATGTTGGAATGATCCGGTTATTCCTCATTGAAGGAAGAACATGTAGGATAAAGTAAGCATACTAAGTGTTATTACGTGTCTCTGTCAGTAGAGTGTGGGGCAAACCGGGTGCAACTGAGCTTTGGAAAATAAATGCTGTGTGGACTGCAGCTAAGGTAGGTTTAAATAGGCTTCCCCACCACCTATAAGCAACACTTCTCATAGAAAAATTACACCTCAAACCAGACACATGTGCTTAGACTTTAATAGTTAAAATGCTGAAAATGACCTCAATGAGAATCAAATGTTCATCCAATTGTGTAAACATATGTATTCATATCAAATTACAAGCAAGACCATTGTCGGTTCGTAATAACAACAGAGGCACATGTGCCAATACGTGTTTCCACTTTAAAACAGTCTTTTTTCAAGGTCGGGCTTCTATCCCACATGCTTGTTCTTAGAGCATGCCGCCCAGAGAAAATGTACTAGTTCAAAAGCGGCATGCCTTATTGGACCAATGAAGTTCGAAGAAGATTCCTGTGATGCCACATAAATGACAAAAACAAAAAAGGCTGCCAGTCTTTGCCCTGATGGGCTCCAAAAATAAACATCTAGTCCACTGTTTAGGGGGAGACTTTGCCTTGATGGCGTCCTGCAGGCAATTATGTGGTTAGACTTAGTGCAGCCAGTCTAACGTGATTCTAATCACCCCTACCTTGCAGAGCCTTTCCTCCACCCGTAGGGGAGTGTGGTAAGAGTAGCAGTAGAGAAAAGCATATACCTGTACTCTTCATCAGTAAATAGAGTAGGCATCAACCCCTTACAGTGGGTGACTATCCTCATTCATCTGAACAAGAGAGGTTGACTAATGTCACATTATGTTTAATTGATGGTCCACTGCTCATGCATTCCAGTAACCCTTTGTGTGTGTATTAAAAACATGCACTATACATAACATATCAATACACAGTACGTTTAAATAGATGGCCCACACATTATGCATATGTCCAAATGCTTCTGACATGCTTCTCAATAATGAACACTTATGGAATTACCTTATACTCTCTTATATAGTGTAAATCTTTTAATTATGAGAAATAAATAATATAGAAACATTGCTACTATTATCGTTACTACATATAACATACTTAATATGCAAAAAGTTACTAATGAGTAAGCAGTTATCATTGTCACTGCCCCAAGATCAATCAATCATTTCAGAAGCATAGTGGCAACTTCAAAAGTAACTGTCTACCATATCATATTTTGCTAGGTCACCTCGTAGAATGATCTACCCTTTCAATACCCTTACCTCTTCTCTTTCCCAATGTGATATTAAATATGGGTAAAGCAGGTGCTTATCATGCATGCTGCAGTGCAACAAAGTTGTCATCAGTGACAAGAAGGCTTTTCTCTATGTACTGTCCTGTCATTCTTTGGATTTCCAGGACATCTTCTTTCCAGGTGCAAGACATTCCTGCTTTATTTTTTACCTCTCTTTTGGTCCAATCACTTCCTATTTGCCCTATCCTGTCTATGATTGCTGACCCATTACCTTCGCCATGTGTCTATCTATCTAACAACCTCATTTAAAGGTGCTCGTTTTGCCATTAATTGACATGATTTGCCTATGGAAATGGTATAGGTTTGTGAAATGTGTTGTGAAGCCCAAGATGTGTGTGGCCCTGTGCCTTTTTACAACATTCATTACCGCTAAAATTCCAGTCTACTGGAATGCCTGAGGCATGTGTAATATGTTTATATTTGTTTTCCTGTTTTGCTTTGTTAAACTGCCTAGTTGTCCACAAAAAGGCACCATCCATAGTCGTCCAATCAGGATACGTGGGTATATTTGTGAAATTACACAGTACCGCAAAGTGATACTGATTGACGAAAATACATTAAATATGGATTTCTGCAAGCTAAATCTAGGGTGTCTGTTCCATGTGCTTGCAAAGATCCACCCCCCATGACATGCTAACACGGACAGTCTCTTGTCATGTTTTCTCTGTCATTGTGGCACAGAATGTTTTATCATACATCACAGAATGTGTGGATCACATAAACTGCCCATTTTCAGTAGGTGGACAAATATATCTCCATTCAGCGCTTTAAGCTCTCCCTCCACCTGTAATTTCGGTGCATAAGGAAATAGTGCCTTAAACTCTGGTGGTGATTTCAGAATGGAACAGGACATGCTCCCAGTAGGTTTTGTCTAGCCACGCCACTGGATTTTGCTTGTAAAAAAGAAAGGTGTCCAAATATTTCACAAAATGTACATTGTCTGCCGTGTTATCTAACTTTTCCAGATCATCTTCAGGATCAAACAGTGCTCTTTGAGCACAGCTTCCATTTTGGCCCTGAAGAGGTTCCTATAGGTGTCTGTGAAATGTTCCTTATGATACACTATCCTAGATTCATGTATCACTTATAGTTTATGTACCTGCAGTTTGCATAATAGTCCCATTGTAGGCTTTATACTGGCGTGTCCAGAATTCCCCTAACTCTAGTGGGTATACGCTTATTTGTTTTGCGACTCCATCCACATCAGCAGCCTGCATCTCCCTCTTATGTAGTGTAGGTTCTACAGCTCAGGTGTTATGTTCAAATGTCTGATGATCATCAGAATCTCCATCAGGATAATAAAATGTCCCATGGACAATAGGACCAAAAAGGTGAAAAGGCTTATCCACAGCAAAATGTAGAAAAAAGTCACTGTTCCAACAAAAGGATTACAGTTTTGGGGGCACTTTGGACAGCAGGAAATCCTTCAGAAGGACTTTACACTTGGCTCTACTTTCAGCCTTGTTTCTGGCTCTTCTGTTCCCAGTAAAATATACATATCTCCATATGTTTTGGAGGTTTCTGGGGTTATTGGTACTGTCACATGCTCTTCTATTCTTGCCTGCTGGTCAGGTTGTTCAAGATAGAGAGTCTCCTTCCTCATGTACCTTTCTTTGGAGGCAGGGCTGGTAGTATGGCTGTTCTTGAGCCAATGAGTTTCAGTATCGTCACCGGAGGTCTGTAGCGCGGTCACAGTGCTTCTTTATCATGTATCTTTTCCAGGATGTAGTCCCCAGGCCCCAAAGTGCTCTGCGACCTGTCTTGGTGCTGTGGTGCTTCATCACCATGGATGGAGTCCCTCAGGAGATTTATGAGAAGCAGCAGGTCTGACCTGGTGAGAGTACTACATGGATTGTATAGGTCAGGCATATACATAGGAGATTTACCCTCAAATTGGGAAAACTGAGTAGGTTATTTATGTTACGATGTACCAGAGGTACATGATTCACCCAATGACCTCTAGATGAAAGGATACATTTAGTCAAGGCTTGTTTTACTATCCCATTGGCTCTCTCAGAAACTCCATTAGCTTGTAGGCAAGACGGATTGGAGAAGTTCAGAGTGCAAACCGAGCTTGACAGGGCCTCTCTTAAAGCTTTGCCTGAAAAGCCTGGCACATTGCCAGCTTGGAATAATTTTGGTGCTGCCATGGCTACTAAGGACAACAAAGCCTTTGTGACTTCTTTACAATCAGCTTTCCTCAAGAGAATTAGCCAGGTAAATCCTGTGCACAAATCCACCACACTCAACAAATATGTGTAATTGTTGACAGGTGTCAGTGGACCTATGTGGTCCATATACATGTATCGAAAAGGGACTTTTGCCTTTGTTATTGTGCTCACTGGTGTTTTCCAGGAATTGTCCACTGTTGTTTACAAACATATGGAGCAATTCACTATGTACTGACAAATATCTTTACCGAGCCCTGGACACCAATCTCTGTCTTGCACAACGTGTGTAGTAGCCGACACCCCAAAGTGGATTACGGATACACTTATATGCTGCAAAGATTAGTTTTAATCTATCCTGCTTGTGTGGAAGTACCCTGTCAATAGGACCTCCCTTTGACCTAGGTATAGTGACTATTACTCTATTCTCTTTTACAGTGTAGGCATAACTGTCCTGCCTCTGCACCACTAACTCTTCACAAGTCATGCTGCTTCCTGACTCAACTTCTACAATTTATCCTTCCTAACCTTCTACAAGTCACATTGCTACCAACCTTTAGCCAAGTATTCTTGGTTGGATGCCCTCACTTCTGCATGCATACTCGCCTGCACTAACTATTGAATTGCCTCCATACAATGCTGCCCGTCTTTTCCTAAGTGTTTCCATTGCTGTGCTGCCTCACTCTGTATTAATTCTTACCGGCCTATCTCAGACCGAAACTCATACTAAGGCCATCAAAACATATGTGTGTACTACTGGGCAATTGCCTGCTATGTTTATTGATAGGCTTTTTACCTCCTTTTAAAAAACCAAATCCTGGGGTTCTGATATCACTGGATGTGCTTAAATGTTACGACTTCCACCAGTATTTCTGTAGTCAAACCTGTGTGCTTTGTAGTTGCTGCTGTTCTATAAATCTATGCCTTTTTTACCCTTTATTGACAGTCAAATCTGGGTTGCTGATACTACTAGTTGTGTTTAAATGTTAGACCTTTAACCTATTGTAGAAGTCAAATCTATGCTTTTTATTCACCTGTAGGAAAGTCTAATCTGCCTATCTGCTAATTGCTGACTGTGTTTTAAAAAGTTTGCTTTTTACTTTCCTGTAGGAAAGTCAAATCTGCATACTCTTGCAACTACTGCTTTTTTATCTTTATGATCCCCTACCTTTCTCTCTTGTCTCTCTGTTCCTGCTCTCACCTTCATTTTCCTTCTCCTCTGCTATATGTTGTACCATTACCTCATCCTTTCACTCTTGGCCTGATCTTTGCATTTCTGTGCAGCTAGTTGTGTCGTGCCTTGCAGTTTCATCCCCCTACATCTTCCCCCAATCTCCTCAATGGTGCTCTCAATCCCCCTGTCTTCTCTAGCTGCTTCTCTATCACCTATCCAACCCCTCTATGAAAGACTGGAATGCAAAAGATCAAGAAGGATCTCCTGGTCTCCACCCCTGACCTGTCCATCGCTGACACGTAAGTCAATGCCTCTTCCAGGCAGACCATCACTGACATCCTCTTTTTCATTTCCTCTCCAGACCTTTGGGTCCTCCCATGTTCTATGTACTCTCCCTTATCTCTTCCTCTCCCATTAATGGGGGCACCCATTGGGAGGTATTGTTGGCATCCTTCCTTTGCTCCAGGGTCCTCATTAATGTCTATCAGAATGGCACTGTCATGGCCCAGGGTTCTCAGCCCAATTTCCTCCTTTATAGGCATCTTCCATCTCTCACCAACTTCCTCCTCGCCTCTCCTGCCTGCCATCCGCCCTTCTGTCATCCCCCTGGCTCCTCTGCCATCTCTGTACCATACTTCTGTACCCCTTCTTGAAAGACCTTCAAAAGTGGCAACCTGTTCCACTTAGCTACCCTCAACACGCGCTCTGCCATCAAACACTCCTCAGACATCTGCCACCTCCGCGAGGACTTCAACCTAGATTTCCTTGCTATTACCGAGACATGGTACAAGGGCAGCTCTGTCATGAGTTTTCACACCCTCCTCCCTGAGGGTTACAAGATCCTCTCTGACCCAGACTTAACCTGTCCGGCCCTCATCTTCCCTGAGTGGGTCCCTGCTACTATCATACCCACCCAGACCTATTCCTTTATCAAATGGCTTGTCTGCAGGCTTGGGGTCTCCTCTAGCCTCACTCTGACTCTGGCTACCATCTACAGGCCCCGTGGCCAGGTCTCCCACTTCCTCTCTGAATGGACTGACCCCACCTCTTCTCTCCTGACATCCTCCTCCAAGCTTCTCTTCCTTGGAGACATCAATATTCACCTCAACTGCCATCATGCGGCCTATGGGTTTTTCTGCAAACTCTGTGACTCTCTTTCCCTCTCTATTGTTCTCTCTGGCCAACGCACTCTGCTGGACACACCTTGGATACTCTCATCTCCTCAGACCCCCCCATTTCTTTACTCCTCTCTCCTGGTCTGATCATGCCCTCCTTTCCTCTCAGCTGGACCCCGGGTAAGCCTCTGTCCGCACTGCCAGCCTCCTTCGCCTTCACTTTTCCAATGAAACAGGTGTCAGTTGCCGGTTTTGTAACAACCTTCATTCCCCCTCCTACTCCTTCCACTTACTCTCACTCTGACACAGCCCTCTCAAACCTTCAACTCTCCATTTCCAACACCCTGGACATCGTTACCCCTGTCATGAGGATCCGCTTGAAGCCTGCTTCCAATTGAAACTCCTGGTATGATTTCGATCTCGCCTCTCTGAAACGCAGGTGCAGAGTAGCTGAGCAGAAGTGGCAGGCTTCAAGCACATCCTCTGACAAACAGGCCTGCCGCCTGATCCAAAGGCAATACAGAGTCGCCATCTGATGTAAGAAGAGGACCTCTATGCAAGCCTGCATCTCTGCAGCCACCAACAACACGACTGAACTTCTACTCTGCCTTCCCTGCCACTCTGCACTTCTCTGGCCTCTCACTTCATCTCCCAAACTCAGGAAATCCTCTCCTCACTCATCTCTACTCCACATCCTTGTCCCTCCCCTTCTTTCAGGCCTCCATTGGTCCCCCACTCCCCTCCTCTTCTATTACCCTCTTAGAGTCAGCTCTATTAAAGTCTCTTTCAAACAGGTGCTCCTCTGCTCCTCCAGAACTATCAAGGACAACATTGTTTCCATTGCTCCAGCCTTGGCTGATTTCTGCACTCTTTTGCCACTGGATCCTTCTTATCACTCCTCAAGTACTCCGTTGTGCACCCTCTCCACAAAAAAAAATGTTGCTGATCCATCCTGTCTGGGAAATTACTGCCCCATCTCCACTACCCTCTTGCCATCTCCCAGCTTGTCCACTATACTGAATCTGTTGGTTGCCTTCATGACCACCAGTCTGGCTTTCCTGAACACTTGCGAACACTTACTCACTAATCTTGACTCCAGCTTGTCTTCTGTTCTCATCCTTCTTAATCTCTCTTATGCCTTTGACACGATCAATCATGCCTTTCTGATAAAGTGGCTCTATGACATTCTTGGCATCACGGTCCTGGCTCTAGACTGGTTGACCTCCTTCCTCTCTGACCGATCTTCCCAGGTTCCATTGGGCCCTTTCCTCTCCACCATCTCACTCTCCACCTGTGGTGTCCTTCAGGGCTCTATCCTCTTGCCCTGGCTCTTCAATGTCTACCTGTCCCCTCTAGCCTATCTGATCTCCACCTTCTCTCCTAATTTTCACTGTTAGGCTAATGGCACGCAGCTCTCTTTCAAGCTACCCTTCTCAACCTCCTCTTCTTCTTCCTCTCTCATTCCTGACTGCCTGTCTGCTATCCAGGCATGGTGCACTACCAATGATATCTACCTTAATGCCAGTAAGTCAGAGATCCTTCTCATTGGGACTACTGCTCACTCCCACACTCTGGCCACCCTCTTTGGGCCCCCTCCCCTCACCCTCGTGTGAAGCAAAAAACCTTGGTGTCATCTTCAACTCCTCCCTTTCCTTCTCTCCTCACATCATGGACCTGGCCAAAAAGGCCCACTTTCAGCTGCACCTGCGTCTTCCTCAATCTGCCTAACTCCTCCCTTGGACCCCTACAACTAATCCAGAATAGGACTGTGAGACTTAATCTGGGCCTCAAGTCCAGGGACCTCAACTCTCCAGCCCTCAAATCTCTCACCATGTTCCTGGTTGCTTACGAGGATCAAATTCAAGACCTTCTGCATGATCCGCAAGGCTTTCTGGGGCCTGGGACCATGCTATATCCAACTCTCTTTCCATAAATACCTCCCTACTAGAGCCCTTCACTTGTCTAGCTCTAACTCTCTGCAAATCAGACGTTTTTTCCAAGCAGAGAGTGGGGGTAGATTTCTCTCCTCTGCAGGTGCCTCCCTCTGGAATCGCTTCCCTGCCCCTCTCAGACTTGAGCCGGATTGCCTTAAGTTTCGGAAGCTCCTCAAGAACTTCCTTTTCTCTTCTTCCTTCTCCCTTCCCCTCCCTGCAATGTACCTTCTGCCTGAGACGGGTTGCCTAGTTCCTTCAGAGTCATACAGGGTGCCAGGCCCTTACCTATCCAGTCTACCTCTGCACTTGTTCTCCTGTGACCCCCCTCCCAATCCCTCTTCCTGCACTTGCCCTCACGGCCCCCGCCTACAACTCGATGGATGGCGTACACTTTTGGAGCTATTCCAGCGCCTTAATTTGCACTTAGTTGTGGACCCCCCTTCACTCTCTGCAGCCCCCTGGCCCTGTCCACCTGGCCTTCCTGGCACTATCTTTACTCATGGGCCCTTATACCCAGTTCCTGCAGTTCCTGCACTTCCCCACCTCCCCTCCCCCATGCACTTCTCGTTAGGATCTCTTCTTTGTCTCGAAAGACTTGTGTATGGGCACATTACAAATCAACAATAAATACAACAACAAAAAATATATATGTGGTGGTGAACCCAGGTGGGTTAGGACTATTTGTACCTAGGCATGCTTTCATGTCTTCATCTATGTATGTGGCTGTTACCGGCTCATCCTTCTCCCCCACAACACCACTTCAGGCACTCAGACACAAATAATACACAGAAGACACAAAGTAGAGAGAAATGGGCTGTAATGCAAACACACAAGTACACGGGAGGGCTGCATACTGCTTTGCCCCTCCCAGGCCTGGCTCAACCTTATATAGATCGACAGTGGTAGACTCGTAACCCAAAACTAAAAGCAGATATGAGCTCGATCATTGCCATACAAATATGCACTATGCTATTAGTCCAAGAAATGCCCATGCTGGCTAATGCTGCTCATCTGGAAATCCTTGAGCAGAACTTCATACCGAAGGCTGTGTAGCATTTATTATTTTGCTAATCCCACCTCTCTGCGAGCGCATTTAGCAGAACTACCTATCAGGGAATCTATTAAGCATAACTACCAACCGAGCACTAATAGCACTTATGAACTTGATGATTGTCCAACATTGTCCTGCACAGATGTATTACGCTATCAGTTCAGGAAATGCCCACGCTTGCTAGTCCTACTCATCTGGAAACCCTTGAACAGAACAACATACCGAGGGCCATCTAGCACTTATTCTTTGGTAATCCCACCTATCGGGGAATGTATTCGGCAGAGCTACCTATCGGGGAATCTATTTTGCAGAACCACCGACTGAGGGCGTCTCTAGCACCTATACTGAAACGATATGACTTTGGAAAGATCTGCTTGTCACCATCTGTCATACCTTGCCAAGAAACAATTCACCCACCGAGACACAGGGAGGACCTTAGCCTAACACCCCAAACACAAAGAGAGATACCATCCCCTCAACAGCCATTGGAAGCTCATCAGGGAATCAGGCTTCCCCTGGAATGAACACAGACTCTCAAACACACCAATATGATAACACTGTACCAGCAAACAATACAATGCAGCTATACCCCTGGATTCATTCAACCTAGCTTCACACATGCGTATACACTTCCATGATCACCCCAACTGTCTTTATAATGCAGCTATACCCCACAACAATCGGCCTTGCTGCACACATAATCCCATTCGCACATTCCATGCCAGAATGCAGCTACCAAAGTCCAATTGGCCTCACTGCACACATTCTACTGATCTCACACAACCCCTGCACCATGCCTAGCACTAGAATGCAGCTACACACCACGTAATCCGCTCTGGCTGCACCCATACCGAGTGCACCCAAGCAGGTTTTTCTACATTACTCTCTCCATTGAACTAGACTATGGTCCCTGAGGGCGTTCAAACCATAGCGCTTTAGAATCATACCAATGGTAAAAGGCACTATACAAATGCCCAATAACATAACATAAAATAACATATACAAACCCATTCTCCACCCATGAAACAGCACTTATAAGCACGTACATCAAAAAAGTCAATTTCGGATTAAAGGAAGCAGTATCCTACAGTTGCAAAATGCACTGTCATATCTGCAAAGCAGCCTCAGGCAGCCTCTGGCAGCCTCTGGACTTAGAGATTTCAGCCAGCAGTGTCGTCAGCTAGGTACTTCTCAGGAGGGGCCTGAATTGGCCTGGGCAACCTATGGCATTACGCAATCCACAGCTTAGCTCTGCAACCTTGCTTGGCACGGGTGTTCAGCTTGTAGGCCTGTCTTTAGGCCAGTCTCATTGCATCTGATGTGCCTCAAAGAAACCAAAAGAAAATTCATTAGCACTCACCATCCTAGCTGATTTCAACATCTGGTTTGACTCCCCTTGAATCTCTCACAGACAATCTTGAAGCCTTCAACCTGACACACCACATCTCTATGCCCACCCACACTGGAGGTCACACCTTTGATGCAGTCGTTAACGCCACAAACATCATATCCACCGCCTCCATGCCCCTTAACATGGACAGATCACTCAGCAATCTTCTTCTCTGTACCACCCTTACCACGGACCGTGCCAGGGCCATGTCCAGACACCGCCTACTACCACACCTCTCACCGCACTCTGGAACAAAGGTGTTATCACCCTGGATCTAGCTAACTCCCTCCTCATCTTACTCCCAGCATTCTTCCTCCAGGCCCTCCTTCATAAAACCCTTCGACCACTAGCTCTCTAATGCTCCTGCACCCTTCGCCCCAACAAAACGGCCCTCTTAGAGATCAGGCCCCACACAAATATGGTACACCGCCAAACTCAAATCTATAAAAAAAAATTCATACCATTTGGAACAGACCTAGAGAACCAACCCAAACGCCCAGAACAAAACCGACCTAGAAAGACTAACAAGGGCCTACAGATTGGAGATCATAAAAACCAGGAAAGTATTCTATGGGAGCAGAATCATGAACTCTCACAACCCAAGCAAGGAACTGCATAGAATTCAATTTTCTGGGCTGCCCTAACCCCCCTCCACCCGGTATCCCGTAATAATGTCCCCCGATCAAAAACTCGTCAATCAAAATGTCGCCGAGAAAAAAGCATCACATACATAGCCCTTTAACTATATTGAAACATAACAATATAAAAAATACACGTGCACACTTTCAAGTACTTAACGCAGTGCTTACAGTATGTCTGGAAACGAGCATAGCTGACTGAAAGGCAACCAACTCTGGTCCTCGTCTTGCTGACTGGATTGAACTTTTAACAACTCTGCATTCAAAATGGATTACTGTCTGGATGAGTCACGGAATTGTTTTTAAAACAGAACTTTTTCAAATGATGAGGTTAAATGACTTTTGGAGCTAGTTTTTGAAACAGCTTTTTTTTCGGTTTTTCACGTTGAGCTCCTGTTATAACAGCTTTGAAACAACTTTGCATTTCCGTTTTCCTTTTTTTTTGTTCTGTGAGGCTCGATGATGATAAAGACGGGTAAGAGACGATCATGACCAGCAGAAGCACTGCATTCGGTAAATTTACTTTTATTCATTCATTACTTGTACAACTTATGTTTACAATATATATATATATATATAGTTGGAAAAAAACGAAAATGAAAAGGCGTTGGCAATTTTTTTTTCCTTTTTGTGCGCAAAAATCAAACTTCTTTGATACATATAAGAAGACCAAACTCACACCTTCAACTCTTCTCCAGACAGGTAATTGACATCACAGCTGTTTTCTTTCGATTGGCCGCGCTGTGACAGGCTCTCTTAAACTCTGTGGCCCTCATTACGACCCTGGCGGAAATCGAAAAACGATGGCGGAAATGTAATACCGCCATCGAATACCGCTCGGTGCGATTATGACCCGTCACCGTAAAGTACGATGCCATTAGCGACACCGTAGTGAACGCCAATGCTAACTGCACCAAGTACGTGCAAAACCGTAATTACCACCATGGCGCAACGGTACGCGAATTCTGACCCTAGCGGACATTTACTTAACGCCATCAAGCATGGCGGAAAGTACCATTCCGCCATGGTGAGAATTACGGCATCGTGAACCAACCGTAAATGGCCCTACTGAGTGCCTGTACACCACTCCCTGCCCACATTGCACAACTCCTCGTAGGTGCAATGAAGTTATACAATGCAACCAGTGAAATGTACAAGTCACCCATGCATGCCAACGAACAAATGAATGTAGTGGCTCCAAGTGCCTTGTGAGTGGCCATCCATATTTGGCATGTCACCATTGCCGTACTGATGCAGCACAGGCATGTGAAGGTTCAAGTACAGCAATATGAACTGAAATATGAGACAAAACAACAACAGGCCCCCATCGCTTGACACCAGTGTAAGGCAACATTCAAAGCAGTATCCTGAGGGAGACTGCACCAGCCCTGTACTCTTGCCAGTAAACAAACCAACCATCAGCATAAGCATGTACCACACAAGTTGGCAGAGTGACTGAGCAGCCAGGCTCATCTCAAGAGGGGCCAATGGGAGCTGCAGGGCACAGATGGCACGAATACAGAAGCTATTCCAATGGACATGACCTCAGTCTCCCTCCAAGAAACGCACGCAAACACAGGCACCTGTGACCAGCCATTTTCTGATAATCACATCATTCCACCAATCCACCTGGCTGACCGGCATCTGTTACACAAAAGCTAATCCCCCGCCCCTGAGCATGACATCATTAAAACAGTCATAATGGCAGCCCCTATCCCTGACCTTACTGGGCTTCGTAGGTAAACGCGGCCAGTACAGTACCACGCAACTATACTCAGAAGCCGGAACCCAATGCAGATCTTCTCACAATACATCGCTCCACAAATAGGAATATGCTACATTACTTGCAAAGAATAACGCTACACGGTTAATATCAGAATACAATTTTAATGCACATCAAATTCACCAAGCCCATACAGCTATTAGGTCATAAACTCCAAAATATTTTTCATTACTGTGGGCTGCATCCGCAATAAATGACCAGCTTCTTCTTGTGTGACGCCCTGTTCCTTCATGGTACACAGGGGCTACATTCACGTTCAAAAAGGCAACATGGAAGCGCCTAGAACCGCAGGGCCGTCCCATTAGGTAGGCACTAGTCCAGCTGAAAGGTTGATATGTTGCTCCTAGCCACTAGTACTGCGTAAGGGCATGTGGCCCATTGGCGATCGTCCCATAAGATCGTAATGGTGCTCCACTGATTAACTCGAAGCAGCAGGTGTCGGGAGTAAAAGCCATCTGCAGGAGTGGCATACAGATGGCAGCGGCAAAAGGGGAGGAGATACCTGTCACCCAAATGAAATGAAAAAGAATAGTATGGGCATCAGAACTTCATCTGTATTACTCACTTCAATGATCACACTAAATCTACAGCCATATGCATGCTAGCCCACTCAAAAGGATTATTTCCACCCAAAAATCACTTGCGAATCATAACTATATAAATCGAGGTGAAAACACTATTACAAACGAGTGTTTGTGTGCATGCGTCTGTTAAAACAGAATCCATTAGATGGGATTAGTAACGTGCATAGACACAAGTGTTTGAAGGCGCGTCGAGACAGGGAGGGTTCAACAAGGGCAGATAGACGATGGTCCCACTATGGCAGCTCTGCATCACATAGCGCAGGGGAAGGGGATAGATTCCCAAAAGCCATGTACATGGCAAACTCTCAATTAAATCATCTGTCCATGCATCCATACATCATTCCCTCATCCCGGTATAAAAACGCCTGATTATTTACTCACATAACATATGAAATTTCCATAGAGTCTGTGCGTAATGCAGTCTGCAAAATCCACTGTGCTCCAGCCCGGAATTCTAGTATTGTGAAGTAACATGTATTTGGGAACGTCCTGCCTTATCGTCCACTACGCTATTGCGCATCCCATACTATTCATATCAATCATTGCATTCTCGCCATGGCCCCTGTCCCAAGGACATTAAACAATAGAACGTTATATTTGCAGTCAGACCTGTGGGCGTCTCCTCGCCGCTAGCTGAAAACCGAAAGCGCTGTCCTTCGAATTCCTCATTTGCAACATCACGTCGAAAAGGCATCTGTGACCGCTTGAAATCACAAATTCATCCATGTAGTGCGGCAGTGTGTGAAAATGGCAACTGGCTTCACTCACAAATGGGACGCCCCGCCCGTCGGTGAACCGCGGTACAGTGCTGCATGAGGGTCCACCGTTAATCGAGTACTACATTCCACTGACCCTTCACAAGTTTGTTCGCGACTGCAAAGATAGTATGTGAAACAATGGGACCATAGCAGAATGAACATATAAACCAATATTTCACTGCCATCGGGATTAAATACATGATTGTAATAGCAAGATGCCATGCGTCAAATTGCAGCGTTGTGTGCGGGACGTGCTCGCCCAAAGGGGATTGCAGCTGGCACAGGTGGAATGAATCACCACAGGTGGAGGCTATACAGCCTGAAAACACATAAATTGCACACCCAACCCCCTCCCACAACCACACCCACTCCAAAATGCTACCGGCAGGACTAGCGATGTTGGCCCTGGGGGACCTGATAGCACTGCAAGTACTCCAACTTCAAGAAGAAGACGAACACCAACTACTACAACAACCGGCCGCACAGAGGAGACGCAGGAGGAGGAGGAGGGCAAGGCAGGGCCAGCAAGGCCCACCAGCACAGCCACTACCACCACGCAGGCAGCCCGCAATCCCACGCCTCCGAGCTCATCCGTTCAACCTCACTGCTGAGCAGATCCACACCCTCTACCGTTTGGACCGGGACACCATAACCGCCATTGTGAACATGACACACGCTGACCTTGTCAGCATGATAGATAGCCCAACCGCCATCCCACCCCTACTGAAGGTGGTGTCTGTACTCCACTTCCTGGCCACAGGCACCTACCAGCACACAGTCGGACAGTTGCATGGCATTTCACAGCCACTGTTGTCACGGACACTATTGCAAGTGCTCGATGCCCTCCTGAAGCACGCAGACGACTACATCTCTTTACCACGCTCGGAGCAGGAGATTACAAACACAAAAGTGGGATTCCATGCACTTGCCGGCATACCGGGTTGCATTGGTGCCATCGACTGCACCCATGTGGAAGTGGTTGTCCCACATGCCATGGAGGTCCAGTACCGCAACCGGAAACAATATCATTCTCTTAATGTACAAATGGTGTGTGACTCCAACAGGATCTTTACACATTGTTGTGCCCGATTTCCTGGATCAACCCATGATGAACTCTACAATACCACGCTACATGGAGCGACACGCAGGGAACAGATCCTGGCTACTCGGTGAGTCTCATTTCATGCATGATAATGTGGGGTATGTGATGCGGCAATGACCTGGCAGGAAGGGGGGGGGTGCGTACGTGGCAATGTCATTCCACAAACATCCTTTATTGTCCACATACAGGTGATGCCGGGTATCCACTGAAGAGATGGCTCCTTACACCACTCCGGAACCCACAGAACCAGCATGAGGAGGACTACAACCATGCCCACTCACGTACCGGTGTAGTCATAGAACAGGCATTCGGCCTACTGAAGGCTCGTTTCCGCTGCCTCAGCAGGTCTGGCGGGGCACTCCTGTACCGCCATGAGAAGGTTGCAAAGATGGTCATGGCATGTGTCATGCTACACAACATGTGCGTACGTAGAAATGTGCCCATGCCCCCTGACGCAGAACTGCAAGCACCTGAAGATGGTCATGATGAGGGTGGGGATGTGGCAGCACCTGAAGGAGTCCGCGAGGCACAGGAGGCCCGTGAAATTCGTCAGAATATCATAGATTCATGCTTCTAGCACTCACGCCTGGTGGCTGATACATGGACACGGGACTTGTGGCACTGTGTGTGTCTGGAACATGCACAATGTGGACTGTACGCCTATAAAGGCCTCGTACACAAAGATCAATGTCCACACATCTCATTGGATGATTATGAAAGGTTTATAGCATATGTGAAATTATATTACACACCACATCGACCCGCCACCCAAGAATGCCCAACACCCCCCCTCCACCCTCCTACCTCCCCCCCGAACACCAGTGTCCAAAGATGCTCATTGTCAGTGGGCAGACGCTATTGCAAGCCCCCTCTCCGGGTATCAGGGGCACCCCTGCCTGTGGAGCGCAGGTTCCTCCCAGATCTACGTTGGGGGCTGCCCTGGACGGAACTTGCAACGGATGATGTCTCTGCCTGCTCACGTCCATGCATGTCCCTAAGGGTTTGTGAGAGCTCAGTGAGCACACGGCGCACAGCGGCAAGTTCACCACATACGTCTTTGGACGTCGCATGCAGTTCCCCCCTCAGGCTCTCGGTGCTTCTCTCCATTTGTACCCTTAGTGTCTCTGTACTTCTCTCCATTTGTACCCTTAGTGTCTCTGTACTTCGCTCCATTTGTGCCCTAAGTGTCTCAGTAGATGTTTCTATGGCTGCCTTAGAACCCCCACATTCATCAGCATGCTCCTTGAGGAGCGTGGCCAGTTGCTGCTGTTGCACGATCACCTGGTCGAGGGACTGTTGCCTCTGCTGGGCCATGCCCATTTGCGGTGGTGTCACAGAGGGGCTGATCACCTCATGTTGCCTTGCCACAGGGCTTGTGGGGGATGGCCAGTCGTCGTCTTGTGGGTGCCCCTGCGTGGTATCCTCATGATGTATGGGATGAAACAAACAGGGGGATTGAGACAGGTCATGGATGGGTCCTACATCGACAGCACCGTTTTCTGTGTCGGAGCATGCTGGCATTAATGCAGTGTCACCTATGGTGCTGCTGCCACCAGAAGCAGTGCCTTCTGTGGCATACATTGGGGGACCTGTGGTGCTGCTGTTGTGGGCATGCTGGCTGCTGGGGTGCCTGTTGAAGTCCCCTCCTGTGTGCTGCCACTTGATTTGTGCTGCTGCCGTGTCTTGATCCGTGCAGCTGAGGTGGAGGGTCTTTGGCCGTTGGTCTTGGCCCTCTTTGCAGGTGTGCTGGTAGGGGTGTCCTGTAGCTCGTCGTTTGAATCGGACCCTGTGGTGGAGTAAAGGAGGGCGAGCGTTATTTATGGGTCTGTGGAAATTGGAATGGCAATGTATCACATGCATTGGGGTGGTACCTGAGGGTGATTTGGGTCAGGGCCTTGGAGGTGGTTTCATTTTTGTGTGGATTGAGGATGCAGTTGTTTTGCAGCCTGCAGTTAGGGTGTGCATGCTGCACGTGTAGAGGGTGTTTTTAGGATTTGTAATTATTTATGTATTCAATGTGACTTTTAAAGTGCGCTATCAGGCCAATGTATGTGGACGTTCTCCTGGACATGTGTTTCTGTTGCACTATGTGGACACATGGTACTTCACATGATTGGACATTGTGGATTTAGCATTGTTTTATTTGGCCCACCTACCTGATTCTTCGGATGTCTGCACTCCTTTCTCCATCCCTCCGACTCCCTCTATACTCTCCATTCCAATGGTGGAGGCACAGATTTCTTCCCAGGGGGTCAACTTGATGGGTGATTCCGATCCTCCCCCGGTAGCTGTGGCAATGTTACGGTTGGCTGATAGTATGCTCCGTACGCGTATCCGCAAGTCGTCCCATCGCTTTCTGCATTGCTGTGGGTTGCGGGGTGCGGTCCCCACCGCACTTACCCGCTGTGCCACCAGGGCCCATATGGCCTTCTTGTTCGCAAGTGCCGTCCTGGTCATTTGCGTCGAGAAGACGACGGCAGCATTCTCCTGGAGGGTCTCTGTGAGCACGGTGAGTTCCTCATGGGAGAAGTGGACCTGCCACTTGCGGTCGCACGCTTTTTTAGCAACTTTTCCCATTTTGATTGTTTTAACTAGGGTGGCTAACGGGTTGGGATGTGTCTCAGGGTCGGATTTTTGATGGTTGTGTTGGGATTCTGATTTTATAGGTGTACGGCGTGCTGTTTCCCGTTCCGGCCCCATGTTTTTACTTCCGTTTCCGTATATTTACGGTCACCGTATTTTGCGATTACCGCTCATTACGGTGACCGCTATGATGGGTGGCGGAATTGCACCTAGGGCGCCGTACGACGGCGGTGAGGGGCGTTTTGGGGTCATTTCCGCCATCGCGGATTTTGCACTTCCGCCATGGCGTAATGCTCGTGCCCGATGGGTCAGAATTGGCCGCACTTTACTCCATCGTGCAATGGCGGAAACGCTATTTACGCTATGGCGGTCAGGTCAGTTACTTTCCGCCAGGGTCGTAATGAGGGCCTGTGTGTGTGTCACTTTCAGAATTCATTTTAAAGTACAAGCCACCCAACTACATATAAATCATACTTCCAGTGTTCCTAGACAGTTCATTTCAGCACAGACTGAGGGAAAGCAGTTATTCAGATAGATATAAGTGTATGTCAACACAACATTTACACAGCCTTTTCACTGTGACTTTTTGACATGGCAACTTTATGTCAGGGACATTTTCACATGGAACCCCTCCACCCTATCAGAACACTTGCACAGCATCGCTATTGACAGACACTCTGCCATCATCTATAAATGAGAAACAATGCTTCACCCATTACCTGCCCACCGCCCATTCCCCGTCCAAACTAACTCCCTCCCGATACAAACCTTTGCCTCTTTCTCTTTGATCTCACACCAGAAGTTCCTTTCACTCCTAGCATAATGCCACCGATCAGGTTCACGTGAAGACCCTTGCCCGCCCACCATCCTCAAAAACATCCTAGCCTCAACCTGTGCAGTATCGTGTGCTCAATCCTTAACCACTCCCTAATATCGGGAAACTTCCCGGAATACTTAAAAACCTCCTACATCAAAACCCTCCTCAACAAAACCTAAGCTCAACCCACTCCTCCCCCAGAACTACCGGCCCATTTCCAACACTGACTTCATGGCCAAACTCATGGACAGCACAGCATACAAGCCATTTCACTGAAGCCAACAACCTTGTTGACCCTGCGAATCATGCTCCTCCACTTTTTCACCTCTACATTCCTACCAGTACCAAAATGGTAGCCACAGCGAGCATCCCTATCTCCCCTCCTCTTCAACATCTATCTGAACCCTCTCCCACCACGTCCGCACATCTAACCTGCTAAAACTACACAGATGACACCCAGATCATCCTTAAAATACCCAAATCACCAGGCTCCAACTGTCCAGATCTGAAATCATACCTCTCAGATACTGACTACTGGATGACGACCAGCCAACTCATCTTCAATCCTGGGAAACAGAAATCCTAGACTATGGGAAAACAGTGCTCCTTTCTAAGCCTATTGCCTGGCCTCACTCCCTAGGTTCCCCTGCCCCCGGCAACCTTCACCTCGGTGAAAAAGCTTGGATGCACATTGGACATGGATTTATCCCTCTCCCAACATGGTATGCATGGTATGCAGTCATAAAATCACTTCAAAAATGTTGCCAGTACAAAAAATCTCTGCAAAAATGCTGTGACTTGAACCATTAAAGGTGTACCCATTACACCATTTAAAGGGAGCAGGGGTTGGAGGAGTGTCCCCTGTTCCCATTTAATGGTATAATTGGTCTGGGGGTTGCAGGGGTGTCCCCTACATCCTTTATATGGATTGCGGCATCAAAACCACAGCCTTTTTGCTGCGATATTTTGTGTCTACGGCCATTTTTGCTGCGATTTTAACACATGGAACGCCCAACACATCAACTCTCTATCCAGAACTTGTTTCTTTGACCTACACATCTTCAGGCATATCTTCCCATGCCTCACCTATCCTCACTGTTTCTCTGCCATCATCCTCTCCCGCTTAGACTAACCGTACTGCCTTTACCTAGGCACACCAGTGTTATAGAGAAGGAAACTGCAAAGAATACAAAGTGCTGTGTCCCATCTGCTCATTAGCCTCGCTCCAAGACAACACACCAGACCTACACTAAGAGTCCTCCATTGACTCCCTAGTGTTTGACACACTACCTTTAGGGCCTTGTGCATCGCTCACCATGCCATCCACAACACTGGTCCAAGACAAAGTAATTTGCTACCACCCCTCAAGGAAACACAGATCTGACACAGCTCCTAATTGTCCCACATTACAACTGCTCCAGACTGGGCGGATCCTCCTTCTCAGTCCACGCGTCGATCATCTGGAACTCTCAGCCCCTGCACATCCGCAACATTGACAATCACTTGCCATTCAGAAAGGCCCTCAAAACCTGGCTCTTCCCTTCCTCCTCTTGAAACCTTCTTGCATTTCATACTGTCGATACACACACAGAAACACTGGCCCAAACCCAACATCACACCTATCCACCCGAACCTCCATGGATGCTGGCAGCGTTTGAAGCGGCACACACCATGATAGACGTGGTGAGACCAGCCGACCATGTTGGACCTAGAAAAACAAGGCCGAAGATGAACTCCATCTGAGTTTAATATTTGTATACCTTGAACCTGGTCTGTGGAGACAGGCCACAGGCATGGCCACCCATCTATGCACTTTAGAATGTAGCTATGGCTATGGAATTCTGGTCTAGCAGCTCATATAGCCGTCCACACTGAAACCCTTGACATACCTCAACACCTCTGCCGTAAGTATACAGCAACAACCTATGAAAAATGTAGGTCTAGCTGGGCACACATCGAATCTCCAGCAGTAGCACTCTATCCAAAACCACCAACAGCACCCACCCACGTGCCTGACCTCCGGGATGCTTATTGGAGCTTAGCCAGCCCGCCTAAGACCTAAACTGGCAAAATGCACACACGCATCTTATAAATCAATTCTTAGACTCACCCACACATGAACTATGGTCCCCAAGGGCATTCCAACCAACAAGCGCATTGAGGCCATAGAAATGGGGAAAGGGCGCTACATAAATTACCACTACAATACAACACAATACAATACAATAAAATATAATACAATATATACATACTCAATAAAGAAGCAAAACAAGAACAATTATTATCAAAACAAGACAACTAATTTATGTCCTAACTCCTCGAAAGCCATTAATTCACTGCATAAACACGCCCCCCTCCAACTATCATCATCAGCCATTATCTAGCGTGCATCGAAAAAAATAAAAAACAATCATAACTACATGTCCATCCCTTTCTACCTCTGAGCATCCTTGTCACTCTAAAATCCAGTACCACCTCCTTCAGGTGTGTGTTATGTCCGTGTGCACTTTCACAGTCAATTGTTGTCTTAGTTTCCAGTATATAGTCAGCTTTTCATACCTCCCAGTCCTTAGGCGCACCTGCAGTCAACGTCAGCAAAAACATGTCAGTGCTTGTCAAACTTCTCCCAAATAGCATCTTGTATGGTGAATACCTTGTCACTGACCACTCTCTCACTCATACGTCATGGAGATCAAATGACAGCCAGTCATCCCACTCTGTGCCTTTCACATGCATCTGCATGAATAGCTCCTTCTTTGAATCCTATTTCTGTTTTTTCTTCCAACAGGTCATAAAAATGTCCACATGCTCCTTCCAGCCCTATTTGGTCGTAGGCCACCAGGCTATCTCTGTCAGGCACTGATACCCATTGTCTTGTTCTTTCTATGCATTGATATATTGCATTATTTGTTCATCCTCCCCTTTCCGGTCTGCCAGGAGCCGATCACATATCCAAAGACCTTCCTTCTTGCTCTTCTGTAGGATAATTTTCATCTCTTCAAGCTGTGGGCCCTCCACCAAATGACACTCCTTATTTTCTATGAATGCCATTAGCTGCGGCTATAAGTCAGGTGTCATGGGCCACTCTCGCTCAGATGGAGTTATTTTCTTTCTTCTCAGATCCAACACCACTGATTGTAATTCATCATACTGTGCTCTCCCCCGCAAACACAATTGGGTCATGCTGCCACTGATAACCTTCTTTATATGTGGGTCTGTCAATGTCCTCTCCAGTGCCCATGACTTGAAAATGTCCTGTTGTACTTTGATAGTCTCTGACATGCATTCATGTTGTTCGCCTGACACTATCCCTTCCACTGATATTTTGTTCACTGTCCTGTATAAGGTGCACTGAACAGTTACCCTTCCTTCCAAAATCTAGTTAATTTCTTGTGCTTCTTTTTGGGTATGTCTCCCCGCATTCTGTCAGGACGCTGTTTGTGTGTATCAGAATGTGGGTGGTACTCTTAGTAGTAGCCATTACCACAGCCAATGGGACTGTCTGTACCCTGCCTCTTTCTCCCTGCAGGTACCTATTTGCCAAATCTGCCATCGCACCACTTTTTTCCGAATGTCCTCCCGCGCCTCTGTTGCACACTGTTGCCTACCCCGTACCCACCCAGCCCATATTCCCTCCCTCTTCCTCCCCTTTCTTAGAAATATGTAGAGCCACCCCCACAGAGTCTGCATCACCCACTCCGTTCCGCGCAGGTGCTGATGCTAGCAGCTCACAATCCTGCCCCTCTGTGTGTTCTCTCTCTGCCCACACCTTGCACTCCCTCAATGGCACTACTTTTCTAACTTTCATTCATGAGTCATCAGCTGTATTCAGAATGTATGCCCACCACTGAGCGGACCCTAACTTTTCCTCCAAATCAACCTTCCCTTCCCTTCCACTATCCTCATTATGTTATCTGGCAACAATTGGAGCGCTCATGAAAATTTGAATGAACAGGTCTGCAAAATCTGAGGGTCTCTCATCCTTCCATATCTTCATAATTTTTATGATATCTTGGTGCTTCACTTGTATCTGCGAGCAAACCTCTGGCCTTGGGGATTTGAGGAAGCAGTGTTGTCAGCGGTGTACTTCTCAGGTGGGGCTTGAACTACGCTGGGCAGCCTGAGGCATCACGCATTCCACAGGTCAGCTTTGCGACCTTGCCTGGCACGGGTGTTAAGCCTGTAGGCGAGTCAGTAGGCCAGTCTCATTGCATCTGACGTACCTCAAAGAAAACATAGACTGATCAGCAAACGCATTGCCTGCACTATGCACATTATCTTTTCTGTGTGCTTTTGTATGCATAACCCAGATGAGAGGTCTAGCATTTTTGATGTCCCATACTTGTTGCCAAAAATGTTTTGACAATATTTACGTGCCTTTAGAATCTCTGAGTGAGTTGGCTTGCCACCATTGAAGGTCAAAATTATAACCTTGTGCTGCATAGCCTGAATCATAAGCAATGAAAGTGGGTTTATGTGGACTAATTTGTTGCAGTGCAATAGGAGGCCTTGTAACTCACCAACCTGAGTTGATGTATCCCCTAAATCTTTTGTCTTGGTATCCTGGTGGTCAAACTCATTTTTATGGCTGAATCACCCTTTTACAGCAGCACGGGCAACAGCATACTTAGAGTGTGCCTCAACTACTTTAAAAGCACACCCAACACAGTATACTACATTGGAAAACATCCAAAGTAGCATGTCTGGTACTGATGCATCTGCTTCTGGTTTTAAAGAACATTCGAGTTCATACATTTCTGGTAGTTCTGACTTATAATGATATTTAATATCTTGTGCTGTCTGTGTCAAGGCCCATTGTACCCATCTGAAGTGTAGTGCCTTCACCTTTACACTATTAAAGCATGTAGCTGCTTCTAAATGCACAAAAAGTGTATTTATGTGCATAGACTTGTTTTCAGCTAATGTGCATTCTTCCTGCACTATTATCGGAACTGTAGCCAGAATCTTTCCTTCTGGAGCAAACGTCTGCCCTGGAAAGGAAGAGACATGTGAGTGATATACTATGGGTTTTGTCTCTCCATGATTATATACTACATATGTAAATACTTTTTGGCCAGGAAACAGTATCACTTCTGGAAAGGACAACTTTTTGTCATCTGTTGGTAGATGTATACATGCAGTTTCGTGTCTAACCATGTCAGACATCAAGCACACTGGGCACTGGACACTTTATATAAATAAATGCACTCACAATGAAAAATCAATGTCCAGTCATGATTTTGTTTTGAACACCATATATATTGTGAGAAAAATTACTATTTAAATTTGTGATAGGCCTTAACTACCTCTACAATCCCACCCAACTATTCCCCCCACACCCTGTCCCCAACTATCCCTCCCCACACTCCCTCCCAACTATCCCTCCTCACACCCAACTATCCCCCATGCCCCCTCCCCAACTACCCCTCCTCACACCCACTCCGCAACTATTCCCCCCCACACCCCGTCCCCAACTATCCCTCCCCACACTCACTGAGTCTGTGTCCTATTTCCATCCATGCTTCTGTGGAGGGGTGCGCAATTCTGCAGGGTGAGTCAACTGCAGTGATCTACGCCTTGCTCTGCTTCGTTCTATATTGATGAGGAGGGATTCACAGTTTTCTACGTCAGTTGTGATGAGTTGAGATACTCGGATGTGCTCTTTGTATATGATTACGATTCCCACTCCTCTTCGGATTTCTCTATTTTCGTGTATTAGTTTAAAGTTGTCCAGTGTGGTTTCATTCGCAATGGCTTTGTAGTTGTCCAATAACCAGGCTTCTGTAAGAAAGAGCACGGCTGTGCCTCCCTTGCTGATAAGGTCATGGATTTCTATTGAGTCTTTTGCCATGGATCTAATGTTGAGAAGGCTGCAATGTAGTTTGTTTGATTTTCCTTTCAGGCTGTTGTTTGTATTGTTGGTTCAGTTTGGTGTGTAGTCGGTTGGTTTTCCATTGCTGGTGGTTCTCTCCTGGTTGTGCCTGTTGGGAGGTTGAGTTATTTGCCTGCCGGTCTCTACGTCGAGTAGACTGATAAGGTTGATAGCAGGAAAACACACAGAGTTTGCACCCTTGAGGGCAACCTTCGGCGAGTTGGATGAGTTATAGACTAATATTTCTTTTGTATTATAGTTGGTGATAGGGGCTGCGGTTTATGGTGTTGCCACTGAGGCTGCCCAGTGTTAGTAAATACTAGATCAAAGCTATTAGAACACCCTTTAATGGCCCACGCCCTTAAGACAAAATGAAAGAAGAGTCAAAGTAAAATCTCTTGTTGCTTGAACTTTTGTATTTGCACAAGTTACAGAATAAGGTGGATTGTTCATTTGTTTCTCTCAATATAAAGCAAAGATTATGTCTTGTTAAATTCACAAGTTCAAAAAGATATTGCCTTACTCAGGGTAGGTTAAAGAAAAGCAATCTGCATGTTGCGTCACACTTAAGAATTCCTAGTTGGTTTCACAGGTTCAAGTCAACTTGCTTAAAGTGGTTCTTGAGTTGTCAAATTACATGTTGCATCACATATTTGATATATGTTACTTCACATATATTATTATTAGTATTGGAAAATATTCTTTTATAGAAGCCCTAGACATGTGTTTCTTCAGATAAAATAGTCTGGTTCCTCAGGAGGGTTTTTATCAAGAAAAGGGTGTAAGAGGGTAATGGATTCCAGTGTGTCCCTGATTCTGGATGGGGGATTGTCGTTGGTGTAATCTGGGTCGGGGTGGTTTATCAATTGTGTTATGTTTGGCGTCCTGTGGGGTCTGTATTGGTAATGCTTATTGCCTGTCGGTTTGTTGTTGCTGGTCTGTCTTTGCTTACCAGGCAGTCGAATGTGGAGAGGTAGCGAGTGATGTAGTCCATTTTTGCTCTGTTCTTCGTATGCGTCTTCAGGCCATCTGGCCTATTCCTTAACCAGTTTTTCAGAGTTGTGGGATTTTTGCTCGTTGGCACCTTCCAGTGCAGTTGGAGTTTCCTTATTATTTACTCTTCCAGTCTTGACCAACTATACCCTCTCACTCCCTTCCACCCTTGCCGCAAACCCGCCCAACCCTGGCTCTCCTCTTACCTTTTATCCATGTGCCACCTTCTCCGATGCCTTGAAAGACACTGGCTTAAACACTGCTCTCCAGCCAACCAAACCTCCTACTTCTCCTACCACACCCTATATGACTCCTGCATCAGCGCGGTCAAACAATCCTACTTCTCTAACTTACTCCATTCTCAATCTTCCCACTCCCGCCGAATCTTCCAAACTTTGACTCGCCTTCTCTCTCCTCCAACCTCTGACCACTCTAAGGCCTCTCCTCTTTCATCCTCTGACTTTGCTAACTTCTTCTCCTCTAAGATACTCTCCTTAAACCAAAACATTCTACGTTACCCTTCTTGCTCTCCTCCTTCCCCCTTCCACTATTCCACCCTCCTACATCTCTAACTTCACACCAGTCTCTCACTCTGAAGTCTCCCTCCTCCTGTCCAAAATTCACTCAACTGCTGCTCCCTCTGACCTTCTCCCCACCTCTCCGATTATAAAAATCTACCCTCTCCTCATTCCTTACCTCACCTCCTTTTTCAACATCTGTCTCACTACCGCAACCTTTCCCTCAGCCTTCAAACATGTCACTATCATCCCTATCCTCAAAAAACCCTCTGCTAACCCCCTGTATTCATCCAACCTTCGCCATATCCCTCTTCTACCCTTTCTCTCTAAACTCCTTGAATGCCTTGTCTACTCCCAACTTTCAGCATTCGTCTCCAACTTCTCCCTCCTCCCACCTACTCAGTCTGGGTTTCGCCCCAAACACCCTACTGAAACTGCTCTCACATTGGTCATAACTCCCTCCTCACGGCACGCTACTCTAAACACTCTTCCATTCTCATTATCCTTGACCTCTCAGCCGCCTTTGACACCGTTGATCACCCCTTACTCCTTGACACTCTTTCCTCCTTTGGCCTCAAAGGCTCTGTCCTCAACTGGTTCTCCTCCTACCTATCCAATCGCTCCTTTGCAGTTTCCTGGGGTGGCCACCCCTCTCCTAGCCACTCCCTCGACTTCGGAGTCCCCCGAAGTTCTGTGCTTGGCCCTTTTCTCCTCTCTCTATACACCTCATTCCTAGCCCCAATCATCTCTTCCTTTGGTATCTCTCACCACTTCTACGCCGATGACACTCAATTCTTCCTTTCCTTTTCTTCCTTCACTCCTGATATCCACCTCAAACTCTCTTCCTGTCTCACTGTTATCAAATCCTGGATGTCCTCCCACTTTCTCACCCTCAACATTGATAAAACTGAAGTTGTATTCCTTCCGGCTAACACCCTCCCTTGCACCTCCCCCCCCTTCCATTCTCTTTCCCCTGCACAACTCTTCATCTCTGCCTCTTCCCGTAACCTCAGCTTCCACTTTGACTCTAACCTCTCCTTTACTCAGCATATCTCTCTTACCTCCCATGCCTGTCACTTCCAACTTTATAACATTTCCAAAATCCCCAATCTTTTCTTACCTTTCACGCCAATAAACTCTTAATATCATCCTTAATCTTTTCTCGCCTCTTCTACTGCTCAACTCTCCTCTCTGGCCTCCCCGCCTCACATCTAGCCCGCTTTAAATCCCTCTACCACTCTGAAATCTGTTCTCTCTGTTTCCTCTCTCCTCATGACTCCATCGCCTCAACACTCTCCTCACTTGGTTGTCTCTCAACTCAAATTCAACTTCCTCTATCTCGTGTTCAAACCTCTTCATAATCTCTCCCCTCCCTACCTCTCCTCCCTCTTCTCATTCTACTCCCCCTCTCGCCCATCCGTTCTGCTGACCACGTCCTACTCACTGGCCCACCTGCACCATGCACCCCTTCCTGCTTCCGTTCCTTCCAGCTCCTTGCCCCACTCCACTGGCATTCACTACCCCTCCCTATCCGCTCCATCACCTCATATTCATCTTTCCGCACCTCCTTAAAATCTTACCTACTTCAACCTCCCTCCTGACAGTTCTCTACAAGTTCACTTAAATGCTCAGTCCTACTGGCAAATTGTTCTGCATATTGTTCTTGGTTACTTGACTCATGACTTGAATTATAATGCTTCTTGTGTATTCTTGTTGTTTCATGTAAAGCATTTTGGATTAAAGTGCTATATAAAATTCAATAGATAAATACAAAAAAATAAACACCACATTTCTGTAGCCCATTCTGGCTTCTTGGTCTTTCTTGTGGTGATGCATTATGTTTTGGGTGTTGGTTGTATTCCTTTGAGCAGGTGTCCTCTTTGGAATGGTGTAGTTCTTGGTCTGGGGTATAGTCTTCACTGTGTGTGATTAGTTGTTGCTTGTAAATGGTGACGTTGCGGTTGTTGAACCAGGGGTTGCAGACCCTTACAATTCGGCCATTTACTGATATTTCCTTTGTAGTTGGTGGTATTTGTCTTGGGGGTCTTTGGTTGTGTTGTTCAACCAGGAGTAGTAAACTCTTGCAGTTCGGTCATTTGCTGGTATTTCTTTTCAGGCTTTGATGTGTTTCTTGGTATTTATCTTGGGGGTCCTTTGGTTGATGCTTTAGAGAGCGAGGGTGCTGAGCAGCTAGCCAGCCGCTGAGGTGGAAAAGACCTGGTGGTTTGCGTGTAGCATAGGAGGGCATTGTGATGGGGACACTGCTAATTGGGGTAGAGACAAACTAGATTTGGGGCATTGTACTAGGTGGTTTTGGTGGTGTCATGATGCCTACCTCCAAGGAGCCATGTCCGACCCAGCAACCCCAGAGGCAGGCATCATTTCCCGCAGGGGAGTGCCAGCGGGCCCAAGCTGGGGCCCTTTGGACGCAGTCCTGGCGCCTTAGGCGCCAGGCTCATGTTGGACCTCTGTCCTGGCGCCTTAGGCTCCAGGCTCATAAAGCTAGACATGTGTTCAAGTGTTTTACTGTGCACTTACCTGATGCAGACCATGCTGCCACATCCAGGCCCTCTTGAGGCCTGAATGGAACTACTTTACCTGTGGGACTACTTTCCACCCGGGTGTGGTCGGGGAAGGATACATACCTGATCGGAGGAAGGATACACACTTGGAACTTCTTCCAAAGCTATTTAAACCACACCCGATTAGCAACTCACGCTTCGCGTTGTTCTGCTCCTCGCAGCTGGACGCTCACCGTGTCAGCTCCTGCATCTGGACTTCAGCCACGCCTGTCAGCATCCTGGGTCACCTGCAAAGGGAGACAAGAGACCTTACCAGCTAATCTGCACCACGGAGACATCACACCGACGATCCTGAAAAGGAAGACATCATTTTTAAAAACATTTCGTTACGATCGCTGCAGCGCTGCATTTCACTCACCTTTCCTGGGTGCCTCCATCTTCAGCAGCGATCATCCGGATACACAGCCACTTCCCAGAGCCTAGAGAAAAAGACAAGAATAAGAGGTGAGAGAAGGAAGGGAATAAGACTTACCTGTTGGGTCATTCCCATTTCATTTCGGGTCTTGCCGCTTCCAGGCATTTTCCGGACCCCGGCCCCTATGGGGAAAAAAGACAAAGACTTTGAATGAGCGTATGCAAAGACAGTTCCCGAGCGCTCATCCAGAACTAACCTGCCATTTACTGGAACTGGAACTGCACGTTTCACTTCGGGTCGGCGCCATATCTCCGGCATTCCGAACCCCGGCCCCTAAGGGGAAAAAAGACATAAGCATTAGCGCTTGCTGCAAAAAGACAATGAACATTATTATTAAGCTTGGACTTTTGAACTTGCAACAGAACTTTTACAGAGCCTTACCTGAATAGTCAAGCTTACCTGAACTCCCATCAATCCTCAATCCAGTGAAGTAACTGGGTTTCAACGCGCCCCTGCATCAGAAGCAGGATGGAGAGCTCATCCTTCCTGACCCTAAGGTGAGACTTCACAGGGATTCGTGGAAGGGTATCGTGGAGGGTTGGAAGAGAGTGGGAGGCTTGAGCATAACTCAGTCAGTAGGTAATACTCCCTTTTCACGCACAGGGGAATATTCCTGCGAGCCGGAGAAGCCAGAGTAGAGGGCCCTTCCTGTCCATCTTCAGAGTCCTGCGCTTCACCATTGAAGAAGCATCAGCACTCGAAGCCAGACCTGCGCCTCCGTGGGAATCAGGTGAGCGTTACAGGTGGGTTCTGCGAAACCTGCAGTGGATGGTAGTGTCTGGGTTGGAGACACAGCTATTACTCAAAAAGCACGCTTGTACCTTAGCTACCAGGGGATGTGGGGAGGCCTAAGCTGGGGCACAGCAGCAGTACTTTCCTTGGTGATGCCTGGTAAGTGGGTGAAAGCCTATGATTGCGGTCGCAACCGTAAAAGCATTGATACCTAGCTTTGTGATATCTAGCAAGGCTTAGGTTGGGGGCGCGGCAGCAATGCCAGGTATGGCTAACAAACACAGTTGGCCTAGATGCCAGATATGGCTAACTTTAATGTGGCTATCTCAAATCTAGTAACACCTATACTTGGGACACCTGGATAGAGGGAGAAGGGGCCAATGTGGGGGTGCAACAAGGGATGCACCAGCCCCTAGCCCGGGACAACTGGACAGAGGCGTAAGGGCCCAAAATCGGGCGCAACACTGAGTACAGCAACCCTAGATTCAGGATACCTGGATATAGGGCGAATGGACCAAATGGGGACACAACAGCAAATGCAGTAACACCTAGATTTCTGATACCTCAATAGATGGAGAATGGCTTAAACTGGGGGCACAAGTGTAAATGCAGTAACACCTGGATTTAGGACACCTGGATAGAGGGAGAATGGCCTAGGATGTGGGCACAACAGTAACCAAACAATCTATAAATGCGAGATATGGCTGACTAATAAAGTCTGGCTAACTGTGAGATATGGCTGACTAACACAATCTGTCTAAATGCGAGATATGGCTGACGAACACAATGGGCCTCATTACACGGATGGCGGTAAGGAAATAACGATACCGGTATCGTTAAATTCCCTTGCCGATTATGACCCGGCCAACCGCTATTAGCGGCACCGCTAAGAACAGCGCCACTAATAGCGGCTAGTCCGCGGGCGCTACCCCTCATCCCGTAAATAGCGGCATGGCACTAGTAGCACCCAATCACAAGCCATGCGGAAGTGCTAATAGCGGCATGGATCAGCCCCCAAAATCCCATACCACATGGCGTAAATACCGCCATCGCGAACCACCCGTTAAGAGGACTGAGCATTGTTCACACCTGCCACAGGTGGACACAATCAGCACAGGTGGAGGCAATGGAGGCTGTGGCAGCACAAAAGGAGCACACCACACCCCTTCACACACCCCTTCCCACACCAAGATGGTTCCAATAATAGCAGCATTACATGGGCTGGAGGACATGATTGCATTGCAGCACCAACAACAACAGGCAGCACAGAGGAGACGCAGGAGGAGGAGGAGGAGGGAGAGACAGGCGCAACAAGCACCACCAAGGCACCTAGTAATACCACAGAGGCAGCCACCAATCCCCAGGATCCGAGCCAGTCCATTCAACCTAACGCCTGAGCAGATACACACCCTGTACCGTCTGGGCCTGGATACCATCACCAGCATCGTGGACATGATACACAACGACATTGTGAGCCTCATAGACATCCGAACTGCCATCCCCCCTCTACTGAAGGTGGTGACTGTGCTCCACTTCCTGGCCACAGGCACCTACCAGCATACAGTAGGGCAGATGCATGGCATCTCACAACCAGTATTCTCACGCATGCTGACCCAGGTGCTCGATGCCCTCCTGAAGCACACAAGTGAACACATATCCCTGCCACGGACTGCCCAGGAGATCGCAAACACCAAAGTTGGCTTCTATTCACATGCAGGCATCCCATTGGGGCCATTGACTGTGCCCATGTGGAATTGGTGGTCCCACATCACAATGAAGTAGTCTACCGAAATAGAAACCAATTCCACTCCATCAATGTCCAAATGGTATGTGACTCAAACAAGATAATCACACATTGTTGTGCCCGATATCCCGGATCAACCCATGACTCAATGGTCCTGCGGAACTCAACCATACCACGCTACATGGAGCGACAACGTTTGTGGCTACTTGGTGAGTAGCAGGGCAAGCACATGGCAGTGTGATGTGGGGTGTGATTTGGGGGGGGGGGGAGATGCATACTCCAACTGGGTGTGATTGGGGGGCAGATGCATACTCCAAATGGGTGTGATTGGGGGGAGAGAGATGCATACTCCAACTGGGTGTGATTGGGGGCGGGGGAGAGATGCATACTCCAACTAGGTGTAATTGGAGGGCAGATGCATACTCCAACTGGGTGTGATTGGGGGGGGAGAGATGCATACTCCAACTGGGTGTGGACTGTCGTCCGTGGAACAAATGGACATACAGATGTACACCAATGTCCATCAAGGAAGGCCACAATTTACTGGAAAAGAACCCACATGCAATTTGAAGCTGCACAACATTGAAAACAATCCAAGATGCCAAACATGACACATCCATCCACATGCACATTGCACATCATGCCACACCACATATGACACAAATCAGCAACATGGCGTCAATATAGTAATAGAAAATTAGCGCTGCACAACATCAATACAGCAATACGCCCTTGAGTGCATGCAAAGGGATCACCTCTAGCCATTGCACTGAACCACACCCCTACACCACCACTGAAGTGACGCTTCACAGCATGGCAACATTGATGTCAGAATGGCAGTACACTAGCAGTGTGGTACCAAATTTGCCTGGGCCCAGGGACACCTAAGACCAGTCCTGACCCATGCATGGGAAATGTCCACTTGCAGGGACGAGCTCACCTTCGCACATTGCAGTTACACAGATCATCTGCATGCATGCTGGGATTCGTGGATGCCAATCACAATGCAAAGTCGATTAGGGTGATATGTACAGGTTGCACTTGAGGTGAACAGTAACAAGTCCCCATTTTTCCACCCATACAGGTGATGCTGGCTATCCCCTGAAGAGGTGGCTCCTTACCCCTGTACGGAACCCACAGAACAGGCACGAAGAGGACTACAACCTTGCACACCCCCGTACCCATATCGTGATTGAGCAGACATTTGGCCTTTTGAAGACACGGTTCCGGCACCTGAGCAGGTCGGGTGGGGTTCTCCTGTACGGCCATAAGAAGGAGGCCAAGATCACCATGGCATGTGTCATGCTGCACAATATGTGTATCAGACGGAATGTGCCACTGCCCCCTGACGTTGAAATGCAACCACCTGATGAGGATGATGATGGGGATGAGGATGGAGGGGACGGGGTTGCAGGTCATGCAAGAGGTGATGCCCAGGAGGGATGCTATGTGCGGCAGCATCTGATCAACCAAATATTCTGAGACACATGGTTCAACTCTGTTGGCTGGATATGGGTATTAGTGCACTGGTGTTTGTGGTGAAGCGCACAATGGGCCCTGTCCCCGATAAAGTACACATACACAATGATGAAGTCCAAGCCTGTGTTTTAACTAGTCACCAGTATATTGAACATATAATGAGATGAAAAAGTGCATGTCCCCAACTATGCCACCACCCTTTCCCCTCTCCCCCCACAACACTCCCCAAACACCCTTTCCCCCTCCCCCCACAACACTCCCGAAACACCCTTTCCCCCTCCCCCCACAACAACCCCATGTGTGGCTTGCACAACGTTGGTGTCCTGCTGCACATATGCCAGCTAGACCCTGCTGTCCCTAATTCCCATTCCCACCAACACCATTAGGAGGTTGGGAGGGTGTGCGCCTCATGGTGCGCAAGGAGCGGCGGTGGGGGCTTGTCTGCCTTGAACTTGCAGAGGAGGAGGTGCCTGTTTGTCCCTGTGGTGGTGGTGGGTACTGTCGGTCCATCGCATCCGCTATGCGCGTGAGGACCTGCCTCAGATGTGCCATCTCCTCACACAGCTTGTTGGTACAGGCTTCCATGGCCTCCCTCGACTGCCTAGCATTCTCTGTGACCTCCCCCCTCAGACGGGCAGCCTCATCTACATGCTGGCCAACCAGCGCTGTAATATCCTCCTGGCGCTGCCTGATGGTGGTGGCCAGGTCATGGCCACTGTGGCCGGCTCGTGGTGTGGCTGCTGCACCTTCCTCTATGTCTCGGCCATCAGGTGAGGCCACCTGTGGGCTCCAGCACCCTGCCGTGGTCTCCGCGCCAGATTGGCCATGGATACAGGATGGTGGTGTTGCCCGTGGGCTTGCTTCTCGGGATCCTTGGGTGCTGGGGGTGTGCATTTGCATGGAGAACTCACTGGGGTCCTCCACGTTAGACAGCGGTGCAGCGGCTGCTGCCTCACCAGTCGAACTGGCGGCAGCGGAGAATGGGCCCTCCGTGGGTGTGTCCTGTGTTGGGGGATCACAGCAGTGGGTGCGGCAATTGTTGCAGCCGTGGATTCAGGTCTTGGTGCAGTGGCACTCTTGCTATGTTTGCCCCTCTTCAGGTGCTCACTCCTCCCTGTGCCCCTTGATGTGGTGGCAGTGTTCCCTGTCTCCCGTGCCCTGGCTTGTTTTTTGGCAGGGGGAGCCTGAGTCGCTGTGTCCTGTTCTTCGCTGTCGGTCTGTGAGCCTGTGGGGGATGGCTATGGTGATGGTTCAACGTGCTTCATGCAGATTCTGTTCATCATGCTGTTCTGTGAATTGGGACTTCATTAGTGGCCATTCAGGACATGGGGCTGTTGAGTGGGTCATCCATGCATGGGTCTGTGTGGCACATGTCTGTGGTGATGCGTGCATGTGTGTGTGTTGAGGTGTGACACTCACATGGGCAGGGTTGTGTGCATGTATGTTTGTGGCCGCATCCATGAGGTGATTCTGGGCTCACATTTGGGGGGTGCATCACCAATCACAGTGCATTGTTTCATGTGTACACTCACCTCCATCTGATGTTGTGGCCGCACCAAACTCCATGTCCCCGACTCCCTCGATGGATTCTACGCCAATCGTGCTGGCGCAGGTCTCCTCCCACTCCCGGAGTTTGATGGGAGAATCAGCGCCACCTCCTGTGGCCATGGCCAGCTTACGGTTAGCAGACAGTATGCTGCGGACCCGGAGGCGGAGATCGTCCCAACGCTTCCTGCACTCTTTAACGGTGCGGGTGGTGGTGCCCACCGCACTGACTTTCAGGGCCACCTCTGCCCAGATGGCCTTTTTTTTAATCAGGGTCTCCCGCCGCATGTCAGTAGCATTATCAGCTCCTCATTCATGAATTTCTCTTTGCGCTGGCGGTCTGCGCCTTTCTTGATTGCCTTTGGCATTGTGAGGGGATCCTTGAGGCTTTGGGATTGCACTGGTGTGGAAACAGGTCCTGGGGGCAGAGGTTGGCAATGGATTGTATTTTTAAAAATGGCTGCCGTGCTCTTTCCCATTCCTGTGCGATGACGCTATTTCCTGTTCCGCAATTTCACGGTGACCGCTATTCGTATTCGTATATCGTAATGGCACGCAATTAGCAGCCTCTTCCCAAGGCGGACACATTATTAGCGCCAGGCCGGTAAAGGCCGGAATTTAGCGCATAACGTGTAATGAGGCCCAATCTGGCTAAATGTGAGATATGGCTGACCAACACAATCTGGCTAAATGCAAGACATGGCTGATCAACACAGTTTGGCTAAACGCGAGATTTGGCTGACTAACATAATCTGGCTATATGCGAATCAGGAAGCGGGAGGGGATGGAGCCGGCAGGGGATTCATGTGCACAGAGCACAGAAGCTTTAAAAAAATGCAATTATGAGCCACTAATTGGTAATATTTTGGGCACAGCACATGCCATTCTGCCTTACCTGTCTTCACTGCCTAGTCTGCCCAGTATAGGGGGCAGATCATTCTATGATGTGCCTAGTGAGATCTGATGAGTCAGGCGCTTACTTTTTGAAGTGGCTCGAAAGGCCCTGATTGGATTGATTGATCTAGATATAGAGGCAATGACAATGATAGCTGCCTACTCATTAATTACTTTTTGCATATTAAGTGTGTTATGTTTATTGACTACAATGATAGCAATGTTTCTTTATTACTTATTTCTCATAATTAAAATTGTTAATTTATACATGAGCATCTAAGAAGCATTCATTGAGTGTTCATCACTGAGAAGTTTGTCAGAGGTATTTGAACAGAAACATTAAGTGTGCGGGAATCTATTTAAATGTATTTTGTATTGATATATTATACATATTAGATGCCTTATAATACACATAGGAATGGTTACTGGATAGTGTGAGAAGTGGACTATCAATAACATATATGTGACATTGGTAAACTCCTCCTAGACAGATGAAAGAGAGTAGCCACCTACTGTGGGGGTTGTTGCCTTCTCTCTTTTCTGATACACAATGAAGTGTATATGCATTTCCCTAGCCATACTCCTACCACAGTCCCTGCTGGGGGTTTTGCGAGGGGGGTTCCGGGACTCTTCCCTAGTGGTGGAGAGAAGCGCAAACAAAGCTCTCCAGCTAACCAGGCTACTTATTTCTCCTACCACACTCTCTATGACAACTGCATGAAATCTGCCAAACTAACTTACTTTTCAGCCCTTCTCCACACTCAATCTAATCAACCCCGCCGTTTCTTTCAAACCTTGAATCGTCTTCTCTCTCCTCCATTCCTGACCCTTCTATTGCCTCACCTCTCTCAGCTATGTGCTTATCTCGCTAACTTCTTCTCCTCTAAGGTACACACTCTACATCAAGACATCCTACAATCCTCCTCTTATAATCGCCCCTCTCCATCTCTCACAACCCCCTCCACTACAGTTTCTAACTTCACTCCTGTCTTTGACTCTGAAGTCTCCCTTCTCCTGTCCAAAACTCACCATACTGCTGCCCCTGAGATCCCCTTCCTACCTCTCTCATTCCCAAAGTCTAACCACTCCTGGTACCCTACCTTACCTCCTTTTTTAACATCTGTCTTGCTATCTCTACCTTTCCATCTGCCTTCAAAGACGCAACCATCATTCCCATCCTGAAAAAACCCTCAGCAAACCCTCTCCTGGTTTCAAATTTTCGCCACATCTCCCTCTTAAAATTCCTATCCAAGCTCCTTCAACGCCTTGTCTATCTCCCAACTCTCAGCATACGTCTATAACCTCTCTCTACTCCCTCCTACTCAATCAGGGTTCCACCCCCGCCACTCCACTGAAACTGCTCTCACATCCGTCCTTAACTCCCTCCTTACAGCCCGCAACTCCAAACACTCTTCTGCCCTTATTCTCCTTGACCTATCAGCCGCTTTTAACACAGTACATCACTCTTTACTTCTAGACTCCCTCTCCTCATTTGGTTTCAATTGCTGACTGGTTCACCTCCTATCTATCCAACCACACCTTCGCTGTTTCTTGGGGCGGCCGCACCTCCCCTTCCTTCTCTCTCTACTATGGCGTTCCCCAAAACTCGGCTCTTTTCTCTTGTCCCTGTACACCTCCCTTCTTGCTCCTATCATCGCTTCCTTTGGTGTATCTCACCACTTCTATGCTGACGACACTCAGCTTTTTCTCTCTTTCTCATCTTTCATCCCCGATATCCATCACAAACTCTCATCCTGCCTCACTGACATTAAATCCAGGATGATCTCCCACTTTCTTACCCTGAACACAGAGAAAACTAAAGTTGTATTCTTTCCTGCTAATGTCCTCCCTCCTCCTTCCATTCTCTTTCCTCCCTCCCATCTCCCTATCTCCCCCTCTGCCCGCAATCTTGGTCTCCACCTTGACACTAACCTCTCCTTCACTCACCACATCTCTTACCTCCCGGGCCTGTCGCCTTCACCTGTACAACATATGCAAAATATGTTCTTTCCTTACTTTCCATGCCACTAAACTTCTAATATCTTCTTTAATCTTCACTCGCCTTTTCTATTGCTCCGTGCTCCTCTTTGGCCTCCCTTCCTCACATCTAGCCCCTCTTGAACCCATCTACCATTCTGTCATCCGTTCTCTCTGTCTTCTATCCCACCAGGACTCTATCTCTTCATCCCTTACCTCACTTGGCTGGCTCTCCTTTCACTCTCAACTCAAGTTCAACTTCATCTGTCTTGTCTTCAAACCTCTCTACAGACTTGCCCCCATACCTCGCTTCCCTCCACTCCTTCTATTCTCCCTCTCACCCTCTCCGCTCTTACTGTTCCGCCCGCCCTTGTGCACAATCCCGTTTCCGTTCCTTGCAACTTCTTGCTCCACTTCCCTGAAATCTTCTCCCTCTCTCTCACTGCTCCATCAACTCTTACTCCTCCTTCCGCACTTCCTTAAAAACCCACCTACTGCAGTCAGAAGCCTGACAGTTAACAGCTGACTTTGATCACTGTCCAGCACTGTGAAAGTTTATATTACTGTTTGTTTCATGGTAAATTGTTCTGTACATTTTTCTCTGCTACATGATTCATGAAAAAAATGTACTTTGCTATGTAATGTTTTGCTTGTTGTTCTATGTAAAGTGCTTTGGCTAAAAGCGCTATATAAAATTAAATAAATACAAATACAATAATACAAATCACATCAATGTGGTCAACGTGGTTCAAAATACATGTGCGCTTTCCCTTCCAGTCTGCTGGATGGAAGGTGGGCTTCAACAGGACATATAGTGGTTTCACTATTGCTGCATACTCCGCACTGTATGAACACCCAAAATGTAAAAGACCAAGTATGGCCAATAACTGCTTAACAGTATGTGGGCTCTGCAGGTGTGCACATTTCTCAAGGAACTGTGGTGCAAGTCCCCTTCTCTCATCAGATAACAAAAACCCTGCCTTTTTTTTTTCTCTATGGGCTTTCTTAGATTTCTTGAAAATGAAATGTAGCCTTTAGCTGCTAGTATACTTATGATTAAGTCCACCTTCTCTAAGTGTTCATTTAAGTCATCATCTGTACAGAACATGGCATCTACGTCTTGCATGTCTGTATGCCTTCTAAGAGGGATTGTATTCTACTGGAGAATAACTGAGTGAACGGGGGATACCACGCAGAGGAACTGACGTTCAAATCCAAAATATCTGTGCTTGGAAACTGAACTCGGGTATGGTATTAGGTGCGTTATAAAAAAACTATTCAATAAAAAATAAATCCAGCACTGTTTTGTACCCTTGTGGAAGCCTTGTGAAGCAAAACTGTTTCCCTGTCAATGTTACAGCTATCTATGTATAGCTCTCTGGATCCAAATGCCGTGAACAAAATCCATTCCCCACATCCAACACAGTCTTATATTTTTATCTCTGTATGTTACTCAGAAGGCCAGAACTATTCATGTTCTGGATGGCCTCTGCGCATGTATTGGCATTTAAAATCCTAAAGTCAATTAACAGTCTGTAGGACCTATCTGGTTTGGACACTGAAAACAGTGCTATGTTGTATGGGGTGGCTTGTTGTACCAGAACCCCTTGGTCTAATAACTGACCGCAATTGTTTTCAAATGTGATATCACCTGTGCTTTGATCGGATATTGTCTCTGAGGCTTTGGTGTTGCACACACTGGCATTTTATGTGGAGGGCAATCTATGTCATGTCCTTCATGATTCTTGAATAATTGTGTTGAGCCTAAAAAAGCCCATGAGGCTGCATATGTTTTCACTATATGTTCCTCAACTTCATCTGAAAAGCTGGTTTAATTACTTCTTCCCCCCTAGGGCTCTCCTTAACATATAGCCTGGGCCAATCATGCTCTGCCAAAAGGCCATCTTGTGTTATATGCGACGTAGACCAGAGCAGTGCCTCCGTTTCCTTTGGATGTTCCCCTTCAACATCTAATGTAACTATGTACACTTCATTTTCCTCAACCACTTCTCCTGTAGGAGTAATAACATCTACCTTTTGATCAGTAGTAATATATTGTAAAAGCTTCTTACTGCTTTCTTTAAATATGGATACTTGTGTGTCAGAATCCAATTGCATTATTAGACGAATCACCTGGATTTGTAATCACTGTTATTGTCCTGTGAGTCTGGTTTAGAGCTTTTGCCATTATCCTGTCTTAAGAATGCAGCTTAATTTCTCCTTTCTTCTCCCGCCTGACAGGCTGCTGACCTACATTTGGTGCCAAGCCCTGATTTCTCACCTCTTTATTTTTGTGTCATGATATGATATGATGTGATATAATATGGCATTTGTAACGCGCCTATACACAAATGTGTAAAGGTGCGACGAGGCAAGGAAGGGGGAACAGAGGGAGGACATACACAAAAATCATACTAGGCCAAGTGAAATTGAGATCGCGAAAATGAAGGGGTTGGGGGTGGGAAAAAGTGCCAGGGGAAAGGGGAGGGAGGCAGTGCTTTATATGGTATCAAAACAATAACAAGAAGTGTGGCCAGCAGGTGGCAGGTGCAAGGGTCTGTGCAACCAGCAGGTGTTCAAAAGTGCAGGTAGGGGGACTGTAGGGTTCCATATACAGACCCAAGTGCAAGGGTTGCCAGGAGGCAGTGCGGGTGTCCAACTGGGCGGGCAGGGACCTGGGACCTAATCAGACGGTAGCCAGGTGACCAGTGCAGTATCAGACAGCAAATCAGCAGGGGAGAGGAAGAGAGATGGCAGACGCAAAAAGGAAGGCATTGAGGTGATTCCAGAACCAGAAATGGTTCTTCTCAAGTTTCAGAGAGGCATGGAGGCTGTTCCAGAGGAAGGCCACAGCCGAAGAAAGAGATTTACCACCAACTCATTGCTTGGAGAAGCGACTGCCCCTGAGGGAGTTGGCTGTGGAGGAGCAAAGAGCTGGAGTAGAAAGGTATTTCAGAAGAGAGAGTTGGAGGTATTGAGGACACTGGTCTCAGAAGGCTTTGTGGACAATGCAGAGGGTCTTGAACTTAATCATTGCAACCTATGGGAGCCAATGCAGAGATTTCAGTACTGGAGAGGTACGATCCCTGGGCTTGAGGCCAAGGACGAGTCTCGCAGTCTTGCTCTGGATGAATTGCAGATGGTGGAGAGTAGAAGCAGGCAGATTTAGAAAGAGGCTGTTGCAGTAGTCCACCCTAGAGAGAACGAGAGCTCTAGAGACAGTGAGATTCTGAGGGAAGGAGAGGGAAGGAAGAATACTTCTGAGGAGGTGCAGTCGGTAGTTTGACTTCTTAGAGACGTCAGAGATGTGAGGATAAAAGGAGAGTGTGGAGTTGAAGATGAACCTGAGGTTCTTGGCCTCACAGGTGGGAGCAGGATGAGGGCTAAGGGAGTCTGCCAGAGAGTGACAGGAAAGGAGGGTGCAGGTGTGCCGATGAGAAGAATCTCTGTTTTACTGGCATTAAAGAATAGATTGTTGGTGGCACAGCACTCCTGGATAGCAGACTGACAGTCAGAGATGAGATAAGGAGAAGAGGTGGCAGAGGGCAGCCTGAAAACGAGCATCATCCGTATAGCACTGAAAGTTGGAGCAGAGAGCGGCAATGCGGTGGGCAAGAGGTGCAAGGTATTAGTTGAACAGCCAGGGAAAGAGGTTAGACCCCTGAGGAACACCACAGGTAGAGAGTGAGATGGAGGAAAAGAAGGACCCAAGTTGGACCTGGGATTGTTGATCAGAGAGGAACGAAGTCAGCCAGGCCAGGGCCTGATCAGTGATACCCAGGTTATCATGGTGACGATTGAGCAGAATGGCATGGTTGACCATGTCAAAGGCAGAAGAAAGATCGAGTATGATGAGGACAGAGGGGAGGGCAGCTATTCACAGATGTTCGGGAGAGCAGCTTGCATGCTTCTGGTTGTTCTGGTAATGGAGACAATCATCAGATTCAGCGTGAAAATTAATCTGGGAGTTGCCCAGCTTTTCCAGGAGTTTGCCCAGGAAAGGAGTGATGGAGATCGGGCGATAGTTAGCAGGCAGGAGGGGTCGGCTGAGGGTTTCTTGAGAAGAAGGTGCACAAGAGAGTGCTTCAGGGTGGGAGGAAAGGGTCCAGTAGTGACGGAGTGGTTGCAGAAGTCAGCCAGGGCAGGAGCATGGGTGTCAATGTGGTCTTTGATGGTTTTGAAAGAATAGGAAAGAACCTGTTTTGACGAGACTTTCATAGATCAGAATTGTCTAAAAACCTCATCAGGTGAGAACAGAGGAAAGGAAGAGACAGATGGAGGAGAGGTGGCCACAGGGGGGCCAGTGGAACAGGAGAGAGTAGAGGGAGGAGGAGGAGAGGACAAGAGGGTGGACAGGATGCCCTGGGTTTTAGAGATGACTTGAGAAGCCAGGGCCATGCAGAGGGCCTGGGAGGGGACAGGAGAGGTAGAGACTGCAACATGATTAGCCAGCTCCTTGCAGATTTGAAAGAGTTTGGTCAAGATGTTAGATGGTGCAGAGATGCAGGCTTGGATGTGGGCTCTCTTCTTAGTGTGGACCGAGAGCCGGTATTGCCTTTGGAGCAGGTGGCAGGCCAGTTTGTCAGAGTTTAATTGTGATGAGGTCAGAGTCATACTAGGAGTTGGGCTTTAAGCGGATCCTCATAACAGGGGCAAAAACATCAAGAGTATCAGAGATAGAAGAGTGGAGCATGGAAAGGGCTGTGTCAGGATGTGAGTCAGCCAGAGGAGGAGGGGGAGAGAAAGTGGTGGCAAAAACCTCAACTGACACATGCTTCATGGGTTGGATGACCGAGAAGGTAGGTGGCAGGGCTGGAGTTGGGTTGGCCTGAGGGGTAGAGCGGGAGAGATGGGAGGAAAGAAGAACCTATCACTCCAGGAGAGAGGAGTGGTTAGGGGGATAGAGAGGGGGAGGTCTGAGGAGATCAGAACATTCAGAGTATGCTCTGCAGAGTGAGTCGGGCCAGAGGGGAGAATTGTAACGCTCACCTGACTCCCACGGAGGCGCAGGCCTGGTTTGGAGTGCTGTTGCCTCTTCTATGGTGAAGCGCAGGACTCGGAAGATGGACTGGACCGAACCTTCAAATCTGGCTTGTCTGACTCGCAGAAATATTCTTCTGTGTGTGAAAAGGGAGTATTAACAATCTGCGGGATAATGTGTAAGCCTCCCACTCCCTTCTCACCCTCCACGAAACCCTTCTGCGATTCCCCGTGAAGTCTCACCTTAGGGTCTGAAAGAGCGAGCTCTCCATCCTGCTTCTGATGCAGGGGCGCGTTGTAATCCAGTTACTTCACTGGATCATGGATTGTAGAGAGTTCAAGTCTGCTTGACCTTCCCGGTAAAGTTCTGTGAGAATTCTGTTTATAAGTATGAGCCCGAAATAATAATTGTCCGTTGTCTCTATTTCAGGTGCAGAACAAAGATTCTGAGATGCGCAATGGAACCGACGAAGGAAACTCAGGTGAGTTATTTGATGAGAGGTTCCTTTAGTGTCCTTGCATTAATGCACTAATGCTTGTGTCTTTTTTCCCCATAGGGGCCGGGGTTCGGAAATGCCGGAGATATGGCACCGACCCGAAGTGAAAGGTGCAGTTCCAGTAGATATCAGGTAAGTCTTTAATGAGAGTTCAGGTAATGTCTTAGCATTCACTCACTAACGCTGATGTCTCTTTTTCCCCTTAGGGGCCGGGGTCCGGAAATGCCAGGATGCGGCACCGACCCGAAATGAAGTGGGAATGACCCAACAGGTAAGTCTTATAATGGCAAATTAAGGTTTTCTTATTCTCTTCCCAAGCTCACCTTTGTTCTTGTCTTTTTCTCCCTAGGCGCTGAAATGTGGTTGCGGATCCAGATGGTCGCTGATGAACATGGAGGCACCTAGTAAAGGTGAGTGGAATGCGGCGCTGCAGCGATCGATGCGATGTGCTTTTCAAATGAATGTCTTCCTTTTCAGGATCGTCGGCGAAATGTCTCCGGAATGCGGATTTAGCAGGTAAGGACTCTTCTTTCTCCTATTCTCTTCTCTTCTCCCTTTGCAGGTGTTCCAGGATGCTGGCGGGCGTGGCAGAAGTCAGGATGCAGGAGCAGACACGGTGAGCGTCCAGCTGCTAGATGCAGAACAACGCGAAGCGTGAGTTGCTGCTTGGGCGTGGCTTAAATAGCCTTCGAAGTAGTTCCAGGTATGTATCCTTCCTCTCAGGTATGTATTCTTCCTCCGGCCACACCCGTGTGGTTAAGTAGTCCCCAAAGATAAAGTAGTCCCATTTAGGCCTCTAGATGGCCCGGATGTTGCAGCATGGTCTGCATCAGGTAAGTTTACACCAAGCACCTTTAAACACAAAGTCATCTTTTATGAGCCTGGCGCCTATAGCGCCAGGACTGTTGTCCAATATGAGCCTGGCGCCAAAGGCACCTGGACTGAGTCCAAAGGGCCCCTACTTGGGGCTGTTGAGACTTCCCTCGGGGACATGATGTCTGCCTCTGTGGTAGCTGGGCCTGGTCTGGCTCCTTGGAGGTAGGCATCATGACAAGAATAGAAAGAAAGAGGGAGTCACAGAGGTTTCTGAAGAGTCCAGAGGAGGGACAGAAAGCATCCAGGTGGATGTTAATGGTACCAATCAGAGGTTTGCCCTGCAGAGGTGTAGAAGGAGCCCAAGGGGGGGCAGAAGAGGAAGAAGGAGAGGGCAAGGTAGCCAAGGAGGATGCAGAGGGAGGAGGCAAGGAAGCCAAAGAAGGGAGAGAAGGGACAACAGGAGAAGAAAGAAAATTGATGAAGCACGGGAAGCATCTCTCAAAGAGGAGAAGGTTGGCCTGAGGGCCTTGGACCAAGACGGTGCCATTCATGTATACATTAATGATGACCTTAGAGAAGTGGAAGGGGGCCAGGAGGGCCTCCCAGTGAGTGCCACCATTAACGGGAGAAGAAGAGAAAGGAGAGAGCACAGAGACCATCTGAAGAGTCCATAGGTCTGGTGAGGGAGCGACAAAGAGGATGTCGGTGAGGGTCTCTCTGGTGTAAGCACTGGTATAGGTATCAGCGATAGGGAGGCCTGGGTTGGAGACCAGGATATCCTTTTTGAACATCTTCCTACCAGATTTAGTGAGGAGAGCAGGATAGTCGATAGAGAAGCAGTTTGAAAAGATAGGAGAAACAGAGAGCACCATAGAGTAGGTGGGGGAAGAGGAGAGAGGAAGAGGGGTGGAGGGGAAAGGTGGGTGGGGAGACACAAGGGAACGACACAAGGAAGGATGCAAGCAGATGAGACAGAAAGGGACAAGACAATAGTGTACGATTGCCTAAGTAGACAAGAGCTCAGATGGAAGAGTTGGCAAAAAACAACGCAGTCCGGTAAGCAAACTAGGTTACCAGGGCATCAGGAACAGAGCAGTCATTAAAAAGAGAACCTAGAGGAGGGTGGAGCACAGCAGAACACAGAGCAATATACAAAAGAACAAAGAAATTCGACAAATGATAACCTAGAGGAGGGACGAATACAACAGAACACAGAGAAATACAATGCAAAACAGGGCAGTCAATGAGGAAGAGCAAAGGGGGCGTGTGGGTGCAGGAGGCTGGAGATTGTGGGGCGCAAGGCACACTCAATAGGGAGTTGAGAGGAACCACGTAAGTCAGAGGACATGCAGCGTGCTTGGAGGCAACGCAATGGAAGATTGCAACGTGCCACGCAGGTAAGGGAGGGGAAGCGTGAGCGATGCGAGATGGAGGTGGCGAGGGCGCGTGCATAGCAAGCAGGGATAGAAGGGCGTGGATGGGTACGTTATCAAGAAATGTGCGGGGCAACGCAGGGAAGGGCAGGCCTCTGGTCCTTAGCCGAGGGGGTTGTCAGGGCAGGGGGTGACTTGGTTGGCCGTTTTAGAGGGCCTTCCAGCCAATGAGAGCGTGGCCGGATGGAGGGAGGGGGGAGCAGGCACACACAGTCTGAGGCACGAGAATACAACTTTTACAAATACACAATTTACTGTGCCACGGAGCTTCTCTCCTCACCCCAGCACTTGAGTATTGCCTGATGATGGTGGGGATGGCCTGTGGAGACAGAGGGAGTAACACATGTTGGTGCATACATACCTGCTGTCTGGGCAGGGGTTCGGGTCCTCTTGGACCGAACAGGTCGATACAGGAATTGCCCTTTTCTTCATCTGCCCTTTGCTTCAGATGCTTGGGCGAGAGATGCCCTTGATCTAAGAGTTACGAGCAGGAAGGAAGAGGCAGGACTAGGAATGTGGGTGGTGCTTAGGCTGTGTGACCTTGATCCACTTGCACCTGCTCCCCATCTGCAAAGGAAAAGAGGCTGGGGGGCTGCTTAAGTTGGGAAAAAGAGCAGCAACCAGAAAGGCACCAGGTGGGCGGGGTTAGGCCAGGTGACCTAGATCCACTTGCACCTGCTCCCCATCTGCAAAAGAAAAGAGGCTGGAGGGCTGCTTAAGTAGGGAAAAAGATCAGCAACCAGGAAACCACCAGGTGGGTAGGGCATAGGCCAGGTGCCCTAGATCCACCTGCACCTGCTCTGCATCTGCCCTTAAGTAGGGAAAAAGAGCGGCAACCAGGAAGGCACCAGGTGGTTTGAAAAGCAGTGCCCTATTTCTTAACTGATAGGTACTATTCTCACCACTCCTGCCCTTATTCAGTGGCATAGACAATATTTGAGGCCTCCCTGTGAGCCATGTTGAGGGCCCCCCAAGCTCCTTAACAAAGCACAGGGCACACCACACCCCAAGCTGGCCCGGACCACCACATGTACGCAATGTCCATGATGATTATGCCGCTGCAGGGGCATGAACTACTCCAAGTGAAAGAAGTCCATTTGTTTTTTAATCAAAGCTTAAATGTTTCACCTAGTGTAGCAAGAAGTGGGCAGTGCCTGGTCCCCAAATATGCCAGCCACCAATGGTGGCTGGTGAGTTGGTTTATTGGAGGGTGTAAATAGTTGCCACAAGTACGCGATTGCGAACAAGCGAAGCAAGGGCGCACAAACTAATGAAAACGGATTTGAGTGGGTAATTGTAATTGTTTTTTTATACAATGCTTATGCATAGGTGGAGTGGCTCAAAGTGTTTCAAGGCAGGAAGGGAACAAGTGAGTACAGTAATCATTCTTAAGCCTGAGATTTCCGAATGATCTAACAGAAAAACTAGCATACTAGGCCTGACAGCATTTCTCCTAGTGCAAGTGCATGAAGTGTTACAGTTGTGACCAAGCTAGGGAGCAGGGACAAAAAAAGGGGCAATGAGGGACAGGACAGACAAACAAATAGTCCTAGTACTTTTAGGTCATGCATGCATACAGATGGAGGTGCGAGGAAGGGAGGGGGTGGGGGAAACAAACACGTCCAGTCCAGCAGAGCCCTGGGTCAAGTGCAGAGAGGTTGCCCCGCTCATGGAGCTTAAGCTGAAAGTGCAGTAATGCTGAAAATAGTGCAGCAGCCCGGAGGCAAGTGCAAAAGCCTGGCTGGTGAGCCTGGGACCTGTTAGTCTCTGGAGGTGAACCAAGCACCCAGCCAGCAAAAACTGAACAGAGTTAGGGAAGAGAAAGAGGGAGGAAGGTGGAGAGAAAAGAACAGAGGTTAGCAGGGGAGAGAGAGAGAGAAGGAGGGAGAGAAGAGGAAGGCCATGAGGAGTTTCTGGAACATAAGGTGCTCTGGCTCAAGACAGAGAGAGGCAGGGAGGTTGTGCCAGAGGGAGGCACCTGCAGAGGATCAAAATCTAACCCCAAATATCTGTTTGTGAAAGTGGCTCACCTGCATAGAGTTGGAGGAGGACGAGCTGAGGACTCTAGAGGGAGAGTATTTAGGAAGAGAGCGTTGTAGATAGTGCTGGCCTCGGCCCCAGAAAGCCTTGTGGATTAGGCAGAAGGTCTTGAACTTGATCCTTGCAGCCATGGGGAGCCATTGGAGGGATTTCAGCGCCAGAGAGATGCAGTCCCTGGGTTTGAGGCCAAGGATAATTCTTGCGGTTCTGTTCTTTTGTAGAGAGCGGAGAGTAGAAGTAAGAAGATTGAGAAAGAGGATGTTGCAATAGTCCAGCCTAGAAAGAACAAGGGCTCTCGAGGTGATGAGCCTCTGGGGGAAAGTGCGAAAAGGTAGAATACCTTGGTAGTGGGACTTTTTTGAGATGTCTGAGATGTGAGAAGAGAAGGAGAGACTGGAGTCAAAGATAACCCTTAGATTATTTGCCTCATTGGTAGGTGAGGGCGCAGGGTCAAGGGGGCTGGCCAGTGGGAAAGAGGGAGCATGGCTCCACCAACATATGCTAAAATTCCCATTTAAGAACATACTCATGTACGCTTTGAGATGTTTTTATTATATTATTACTGCCACTAAGCACAAAGCTGGCTCTACCAATATATGCCAGTACTCCTATGTAAGAACACACTCCTGTTGGTTTGGCCATTAAAAGTGACACGTCACAGTAAGAACAAATGTCCAAAATGGCTCCAATGCAAACCAGTGGACACCCATAGGAACACTTATCATGCTTCATCATAGATGCTCAGTTAATAAAAGGTCATGCTACAGTAAGTAAAATACAGGCTGCTACACCTGAATGTCAGTCTAGCAAGGAAATAATACTTATCATGCTTCCTTTAACAAAGATGCTGAGTAATAAATGTCATGCCACGGTAAGCAATGGCTAGTCTGGCTGCACCAAAATGCTAGTCTACCCAGGTAATGACACACATGACATTGGCTTTGCGCGAAAATACCAGTAAAACATGCAAAGTCAATAAAGGATGTGTCAAACATGCACTAGAGAACCCCAGGCTCCCAAGGGCCTACCACACACACATGCATCCCCTTTCTCCCACCAGTCACTCACCCATATATTTCCTCTCACATTCTTGTAATCTACATCCAACACATTCACCACAAAGGCATGTACTCACCCAGAACATTCACACACACAATGACATTCATACCCATTCACCCCCCAGTCACTCACCCATATACCTTCTCTCAAATCCACTCACACTGGCACCCATCCAGAAAATTCCCACACATGCACACACTCACATTCCTACTCCCTCATCCATCATTCACTCACCCACTAATAAAGCTCTCACGTCCTCTTGCACTTCATTCTTCACACAGGAATGTACCCACGCACCCACAATAATTTGAATACACACTATCACATTCTTACTCAATCACCCACCATTCACTGACCAATACACCTTCTCTTGCGTCCGCTCACACTGGATTCTCCACACAGGCATGCAGCCACCCAGAACATTCAAACACACACTATCACATTTATACTCATTCACCCACCACTCACTGACCCATACACCTTCTCTCACATCAACTCACACTGCATTCTCCACACAGGCGCATACTCATCCAGAACATTCAAACACACACCATCACATGCCTATGCATTCACCCACCAGTCACATACATGCACCTTCTCTCACGTCCAATACACACTATCCCATTCCTACTCATTCACCACCTGTCACTCAATCATATACCTTCTCTCACGTCCACTCACACTGCATTCTCCACACAGGCATGCACCCACCCAAAACATTCAAACACACACTATCACATTTATACTCATTCACCCACCACCCATACACCTTTTCTCACGTCTACTCACAGTGCATTCTCCACACAGGCATGCACCCATCCAGAACATTCAAACACACATTATCACATTCCTACGCATTCACCCACCAGTCACACTCATGCACCTTCTCTCACGTCCGCTCACTCTGCATTCTCCAAACAGGAAAGCACCCACCCAACTAGCAAAAACACACACTATCACATTCCTATGTATTCACCACCAGTCACTCACTAATACACCTTCTTTCATGCTCACTCACACTGCATTCTACACACAGGCACACACCCAACCACCTAGAACATTCAAACATTCAAACACACACTATCACATTCCTACTAATTCACCCACCAGTCACTCACTCATACAACTTCTTTTGCATCCACTCACACTGCATTCTCCACACAGGCACACACCGACCCACAACATTAAAACACACACTATCACTTTCGTACTCATTCACCCACCACTCACTGACCAATGCACCTTCTCTTGTGTCCACTAACAGTGCATTCTCCACAAAGGCACGTACCCATCCAGAACATTCAAACACCCACTATCACATTACTACACATTCACCCACCCGTCATATTCATGCACCTTCACTCACGTCCACTCACACTGCATTCTCCCGACAGAAAAGCACCTATCCATCCAGAACAAACAGACACTTTCACATTCCTACTCATTCACCACCAGTCACTCACTCATACACCTTCTGTTGTGTCCACTCACACTTCATTCTCCACACAGGCACTGTAAGTAACTCATGGTGGCAACAGTAAAGACAGACACAAATGTTCACAGTTCAAGGGAACATTCAAACACACACTGGCCCTCATTACAAGTCAGGCATTAAGGGTTTAACGGCGCCGTCAAAGCCGTTAACCCTTAATGCCTGATTCACACTTTAACGCCTGCTTTTTGCAGGCGTTAAAGTCCAAGGCGCTAAGCGACCTTGGTGCTAATTATGGCACCGTAATTTACGGTGCCGTAATTAGCGCCTTCCCCATCCCCATTATGCCCTATGGGGCAAAAATGGGAATGGGGAAGGGCAAATAGTGAATGGGGAATTACCGCCCCACTCACCTTGGAATGGGGCGGTAATTCCGCCATCCACCATGGCGGAATCCGGCATGAACCATGGTGCTAATAGCACCATGGTCCACCGCCTAAGTTGTAATGAGGGCCACTATCACTTTTGTACTCATTCACCCTCCACTTACTGACCAATACACCGTCGCTTGCGTCCATTAACAGTGCATTCTCCACACAGGCACGTACCCATCCAGGACATTCAAACACACAATATCACATTACTACACATTCACCCACCTTCACTCACTTCCACTCACACTGCATTCTGCAGACAGAAAAGCACCTACACATCCAGAAAAAACAAACACTTTCACATTCCTACTCATTCACCACCAGTCACTCACTCATACACCTTCTGTTGTGTCCACTCACTTCATTCTCCACACAGGCACTGTAAGGAACTCATGGTGGCAACAGTAAAGACAGACACAAGTGTTCACAGTTCAAGGGTGTTTATTAAACTGTAAACGGCAGGGTGGAAAAACGCCTAACCTAAACCTAAACCTAAGATGGGAGAAAGCGTTGACTATCAAATGAAAATAAGGCAGTTCTCATGGCGTCGGTTCAAAATAAAAAGGCCTATACTAAAGAAACCTATTGCAAAATCCTTACAACTAATTACAGAAAGTGTGTGGGATATGGTTTCAATAAAGAAAGAAGTGTTCACAAATAATAAGTCAGAATGTGATTGCCAGGGTTCTCCTTTCCCAAAGTTTTCAGCATGTGACAGGATGGGTTTCCTGAGCACAACACGCACTCAAGCTTTCCCAGCATGTACCGACAGTTCTGCATCCGCTATCAGGTTCTTCGATTGTCAAGCCTCCGTTAACAAAAGTCTCTTGCCTTATAGGCCTGATGCTTTCACAAACAAACACAAACTTCTGTTCTACGTATTTCTCGGGTGATGGTTTCACCCCTCTCCCAGGCGCAGACCCCTCTTTGCGTTCAGCCTCCCTCCACCGGATTCTCTATGGCTTTCCGAGCATTCACCAATCTTAATGTCTTTTAAACAGTTCCAATAGACATCGCTCAGCCGGGTTCACCTTTGTCAACACACTGTTTCTTGGGACTTTAGACTTTGCCCCTTCCTCGTCAGCATACCTTTTCCAGGTTCACTCTCGTGAAGTTCACATTCACATTTGCTTTAAATTTTTGCGGGATTCACTTCTCTTGCTTTCTCACAAAGCAGCATTCACTTCACTTACTTCCTCTAGAGTTCTCAGGTCAAAGGCTTGGACTGTACATGGATTTTACTTGACCTCCTGTATGACGACATTGACCTATCTTGATGGCTCACCTACGGCCTTCTGGTATCTATAGTTTCACTCAGACAGGGTATGACCAGGGTTTCTTGGAGCAGCACCCACATGGTGCCGGTCCCCTTCTGCAGCTAGTCTCCCCTTTACAATTTTACAGTTCTTTGAACTTCTCTCACTTTGTGACTTTCATTCACCACAGCCCAGCTCTTATCGGTTCCCCTTTCGATTCACTGGCTGTGATGAACCACTTGGCTTTCCTCTTAACAAGAATCAAGGACGGTACCATGGAAGCAGGAGTCTCCCTTGCTCTGGCTTAACAGTGTTGATATGCTCTGTGTAGCGTTGACATCTGCAGAAGGACACTTGGGCTGTTGTCCTCTGTCTCACAATTCCTTCTGCGAGGTTTTGCAGGGTCTTCACAAGAAGGGCAAGGTCGTGTACCTCCTTGTCGACCTCTCAATGTTTGCTGCCTTTCTCCTCCTCTTGAACTGCTCGGTCTGGATAGCTATCTCATCGTGTGGTCTGCCTTGCTCGTACTGTGCTCTCTTGCTCCACCTGTTATCCCTGTGGGGAATGGAAAGGGCCGTCAGGTGTAAGTGATTCTGATCAATTTTCTGACTTTGCATGACCCTTGTATGGGACATCATGTAAATGGCTCTGGTGTTAGTCTATTGTCTTTCGTGTTGTGCGAAAGTGTTCATGTAAGGAAGGGGGGGGGAATAATGTTTTGGAATATCCTACATGGTCGGATGGGGAAAAGGTGTTTAAAGAAGGGGGATATCGCATCTCACCCCTCAGTGTCCCACTCACACTCCCCAACGACCCCCCTTCCAGGGGAAACTCCTTCACCGGTCCACCCCCAGGAACTGGATCCAACAGCGATGACCGTGTCCTTGCCAGCTCGATGATAGATCCCCGGGGACTAGACATTGAGACACCTTCAGGTTTCTCACAGCACAGGCCCACCCACCCAGAATATTCAAACACACACTACCACATTCCTACTTATTCACCCACCAGTCACTCACTCATATACCTTCTCTTATATCTACTCTCCCTGCGTTCTATACACAGGCATACGCCTAACCACCTACCCAGAACATTCAAACACACACTATCACATTCATACTCATTCATCCACCAGTCACTCACCCAAACCGTTAACCTCTCATGTCCACTTGCACTGCATTCTCCACACAGGAATGCACCCAACCCACCCAGAACATTCAAACACACACTATCACATTCCTACTCATTCACCCACCAGTCACTCACTCATATGCCGTCTCTCACATCCACTCACACTGCATTCTCTACACAGGCATGCACCAATCTGGAACATTCAAACACACACTATTGCATTCATACTCATTCACCAACCACTCACTGACCAACATACCTTCTCTTGCGTTCATTAACAGTGCATTCTCCACACAGGCACATACCCATCCAGAACATTCAAACACACACTATCACATTCCTACTCATTCACCCACCAGTCACACTCATGCACCTTTGCTCACGTCCACTCACACTGCATTCTCCACACAGGAAAGCACCTACCCACATAGAACATTCAAACACACACTGTCACATTCCTACGCATTCACCCACTATTTACTCACTCATACACCTTTCCTTGAATCCACTCTTAATGCATTCTCCACCCAGGCAAACAATAGAACATTCAAACACACACAATCACATCCATACTCATTGACTAGCCAGTCACTCACTCATACACCTTCTCTTACAGCCACTGTCAATGCATTATCTACACAGACACACACCCACCCACCCAGAACATTCATTAACAGTGTATCACATTCCTACTCATTCACCCACCAATCACTCACTCATACACCTTCTGTTACATCTATTCTCACTGCATTCTCTACACAGGCGCGCACCTACCCAGAACATTCAAACATACACTATCACATTCCTACTCATTCACCAACCAGTCACTCACGCATACACATTCTCTCACATCCACTCACACATCATTCTCCACACAGGCATGCACCCATCTAGAACATTTAAACATACCCTATTACATTCATACTCATTCACCCACCACTCACTGCCCCATACACATTCTCTCATGTCCACTCACACTGCGGTGGGTGGGAGGAGTGAGGAGGGGAGAGGAACAGGGAAGCATGGACACAGAGGAGAGGGAGGGGATGTGGCAAGCCAGGTACTATAGCACTGGGAACACACCTAAAATATTTAATGTATTAAACGTAGGTCCCTGGGACGGTGATGCAGCATTAGAAGCATGCACTAAGATTACTACAGACTTGACTATTGAAATACTCTCCTGGCAGGCACCTCACAGTCTAACATACAAGCCCTGCAAGTTGCACAGAACAACACAGTTCGAGCCATCCAGGGACTTCCTAAATGTGCTCAGATCGCGGTGGACAGGAGGGCAATTCATTGGCTGCCTATTCGACATAGCATCACTCATAAGATCTTGACGATGTCCTTCAAATGTCGAATAAATTCCTGCCCGAAAGGAAGCTTTGCTCCTCTGCTTGCCCCACACTCATTCAACTAACGTACACACTGGTATACTTTGGAGGTACTTCCTTCAACATCTAAGCAACACTGCAGTGGAATCATCTTCCAAGAGATACACGCATGGCCACAAACCTGGCTCTTTTGAAAAAAAGAAATAAACTGCTTTCTCTCTGCTGACTCCCCCTGCTCTTCCCCTCCTCCCATTTTTGCACCCCCTCCTGAATGTGTGGTACATTTACCCACTCGGCAGATTTACCCTCCATCACCAAGCTGCACTTCAGCCGTTACCAGCAAAATGGCTGTGCTGGCTCCATTTTGCCTCGCATCAACACTGAAATTTGCAGCTAGAAAATTATGGCTGTGCTGTTTTGCCAAGAACCTATGGGGCAAGATGGAACAGGGAGCACAACGAGAAAGTCTGCCAGTGTGTTTTCTTATGTGCACCAAAGAAGAGAATGGAAAAGCAGTGCTGCTTTGCTGCCAGCTCAACATTTCCCTATGAGAAAGGAAATATTTTACAATTAAAATGATGGTTCGCTGATGCTCTTTTTCACCTGTTAAACAATATACAGTTCTGATACAGTATGCCCCACTATGCCCAGCCATATTCCAGTTGTGCTGTGGCAAAAGAATGCATTTCTCAGTGAATGACAGGCTGTGTCAGGCAAGATCTGGAAAATCACCAGAAACTTCACTCCCAGCTGCAGAAAAACGCTGGACTTTTATCTACAAAATGTCAAAAATAGACACTTCAAAAGAAACCGTAGCTCTCTGTGTATATGTCAATTTCAGTGGACCTGTGCCTTGAACAGATTGATGTATAAGAGAAACTGACTAGGGCTGCAAACAATGTTTGGAATCCAGATGGAAGAGAAAACCGAATTTGAAAGGGACATCCCAGCAGAATTCACCACGTGTCAAAATGTGCCTTTTCAAATAAGATAAATGCCTGTTTTAAAAGTGTAATGTTGAATAAGGCCTTCCTAGAAATGTAAGGGGGGTCCGGTTAAGATATAATATAATGTTTTATTCCCACATCCGTGCCTTTTGGGCTCAGGAAAACTAAATAAATAAATAAATGCATTGGCTGTACTAGGGAACCAGCCAAACAGGTTTTCCTGCTGGGCTTCAAAGGACATTTGTGTGCTGGCAACAGGAGTGGCCTTCCCCCAAACGGAGCCACAATGGATTTCTGGGACACCTACGTGTTACTTTCTGCCTCTGGAAACCTTGAATGACCAAAAGGAAGAATATAACAAACCCATCAGACTTTCTGTCTGGGTTCCAGCTTTGCACAATAGAGTTCCAGGACACCACCGTGTTGCCTTTGGAAGGTTCACCTACCATTCACTCAAACTGAGAAACTCCATGGCATCCCTGGGCTAAACTGACATTTGGTGGTAGCCTGGGAAGAAATGGCCTTAGTGGAGGACAAAGGCCCAGCCCATCTGGCCTAAAAGCCCTTTCTTATTAATTAACTTTAAGACTGTTATTTCTACAACCGGACAATGCAGTAATGTTAAAGTTTTACAGTTTGAATGTAATTTTTGTGTTCGTCCATAGCATGTATTGGACGCGAACGGCAGGAAAATGTGAATTATGGGACAAGTACATATGATGGATTGTTAAAAATGAATGGAAATATGCTCTATGATAATATGACACATATCTAACATTGTGGAATATTGGGTGAAGGGTTTCTCACTAAAAGTCGCGAAAAATTATTAGAAGGGCAAAATAATGTCACACACACCTGTGAGTTGGACTGCCATGCTCTGTGTGAAATATGCAATTTGCCTGTGTAATTTGCAAAAGTGCCACAACTGTATAAATGTGTGATTTATGTTAAGATTGATTTTTAGCAAAAAGGTCTGTGGAATGGCTTTGTACCTCATAAAACACAACCACATAAACTGAGTCCCCTTCTTGAGGAGGCGATCAACATAGGCTGACCTATCCGGTCCTGAGGGGGAGGTCTAGCTTAGTTCTGCCCAATAATAAATCCTGTGATGTCAGCCACCTTATATATAAAGGGGGGAAACTCACAGGAGGATACTCTCTTCAGAATTTTCCAGCTCCTGCGTATCCTGATATTCCACATCCACTTTGTGAGATTATAGACACTACTGCCAGGCTAGAGCATAGCTGACCCTATCCAGGCAGGTCCATTGATCCAGAAACCGCACTAAAAAATCCCAATAACCACTCCCTGCATGCCAGCTGTACCATCGCTATCCAGTGACCAGACAGACCCAGCTGTTGTTCTGCTAGGAGAGTCTTCCGTGCTGTGACTAGAGCCTTTGAGTCCAGAAACCCGCTTGGCTGTTCCAAATCCCAAACTCAAGTGCGGATTGTGAGTATTTCCTTACCCAATAGCCACACATAGCCTGCCCCATCTTGATATTTTGTCTTTGTTCCACTATCTAAGTAATCCTATCCATACCCTGGTAACTTGTGCAAAACTGTCAAACTTCTCTGTGCACCCTGTCCTTTATCTCTAAGTGTTAGCACCATTCTTTTACTCATTTGTATTTATTTGTATTTATTTGTATTTATTTTATTTGTATAGCGCAGACCAGGCCCGGAGGCTACCGGGCGCATTTCTTAAGGCAATGGTTACATACGTTGCATACAATGATGATATATCAACAATAAGTGAGGCATAGAAATAGACATGTGTAGGTGGTACATGGAAAGTCAAGTAATGTATCCTTACTGATATTATTGCAGCACGTTTTAGTAAGAATCTTAGGCATATGAGGAGGCGAGCCAACATTTGGCTTTGTGTTTGAAAAGGTTGAAGGAGGGGAGGTTTCTGATAGTCAAGGGGACAGTATTCCACAGTTTGGCTGCCAGGACTGGGAAGCTAGACCCACCGGCTGTTTGGAGCTTGTATCTGGGTATCATTAGGCTCTGATTCAGGGTAGATCTAAGTGATCGGACTGGAGTGTGCATCGTGAATCGTGAGGAGAGATACGTGGGGGCCAGATTGTTCAGGCATTTGTAGGTAAGGGCAAGCGATTTTAGTGAGATCCTTTGGGTGACTGACAACCAGTGAAGGTTCTTCCTGGTATCCGAGATGTGTGCAGATCTGGGGATATTGAGGGCTGCCCTGATGGCGTTATTTTGTATAATTTGGAGCTTGTCTAGGTTACACTGGTTAGTGCCCTGGTACAATGCATTGCAATAGTCAAGTTTAGACATGACCAGGGTCCTAGCCAGGGTAGTACAGTTATGCGAGGAGAGGAGAGGACGACAGGCTGTGATCAACTTGCAGGTATAGGCGGCGGCGGCCGCAACTGCATTGGTTTGTCTGTGAAGGGAGAGGGTGGAGTCAAGGTAGATTCCAAGTGTTTTTGTGTCTTTAGAAACTTTAGTTATGTTTCCATCAATGTTGAAGGAACTAAACATAGGGTTCAGTTTGTTTAGTCTTTGCTGAGTACCTAGGATGAGGAGCTCTGTCTTGTCATCATTCAGACAGAGCTCATGTTGGGCCATCCAAGTTTGAATGACATGGTAGACATCGTTCAAGGCTTTTGAGTCTAAAGTGTAATCAACCGTGATGGGGATGAGTATCTGGGTGTCATCCGCATAATTTGTGTAGGTAACACCCAGGTAATCAAGCACATAGAATAAGGGTTTAGTGAATACATTATAAAGGGTGGGGGAAACGCACGATCCTTGGGGGACTCCTCACGGGACTGGTGCAGGGTCAGCCGCAGAGGTGGGCGAGAATACCCTCATCTGTCTGTTTGCCAGGAAGGATTGAATCCAGTTTGTGGCCATGTCAGAGAAGTGAGCTGCAGTTTTCAGGTGGTGACAGAGGATTTGGTGATTAACCAGATCAAAGGCAGCAGATAAGTCTAGTAGTAGTAGCAAGGCTAGTTTACCTTTGTCTTTGATATCCTCGATTTGGGTCTTGAGATCAAGGAGGGCTGTCTCCGTACCATGCTTCGGTCTGAAGCCGGATTGTCTCATGCCTAGTAGGTTGTTTGATTCCAGATAGTTCTGTATCTGAAGATAGGCTGCTCTATCTAAGATCTTTAGCAGAAAAGGGACCGTTGTGATGGGTCTATGATTGGTTGGAACCTCCGGGTCTAAGGTGGGTTTTTTTAGGAGAGGGATAACCCAAGCATCCTTTAGGTTATTGGGGACCACTCCTGATTGAAAGGAGGCATTGATGAAAGAGGTTATAAAAGGAGCTAGGTCATGAGCCGACTCCTTAATGATTGGGGCTGGACAGGTGTCCCCTTGGCAATTTGAGGGTTTTAGATTGCGGATGATTTTTTCAACCTCCAGAACGGTGAGTGGTGTGAAGTTAAACGGCACCGGGGGGTCGAGGGTTGTTATTTTGGGTGGCCTGGTATTGCTAAATGAAGGGGTGTGGAGGGTGTTTTGTTTGGCGTTGATTTTGGCTTGTAAGGTGGATATTTTGTTAAGAAGGGCATTTTGTATGTTGTTGCACCAGGTGCTGTCCTTAGTGCACGTGTCCGGTGCAGGGGAGGGAGATTCTAGCTCTTTAAGGATTTTGAATAATTCCCTGGTGTTCGATTCTGCCTGGCATATTCGTGTGTTGTATGTCTCCTTTTTGGCTTGTAATATGTCCTCCTTGTAATTAAGAGAGGTGATTAGAAGGGAGGCTTTGTTAGCAGCACTGGGATGGCTTTTCCAAAGGGCTTCAGCTTTGCGCTTTTCTTTACGCATCGCGTTGAGCTGCGGGGTGAACCAAGTGTTCAGGTGGGACTGTTGTTTAGCTTTACGGATTTTTAAAGGAGCTAAGCTCTCAATGGCATTGGTCATTAGGCTGTTATAAATGTCTACTAGGACAGTGGGGTCCTTATCCTTCTGCTGTATAGCAAAGGTGTTCAAGCAAGGGAGGATAAGAGGAAGCAGTTTCTCCCTGGTGATATCTTTTTTTATTTCTGGTAGGTATAGCGGGGGCTATGGTAGGTATGGGTTGGGGGTTGGTGGCTGGAATGAGGAAGGTAATAACATGATGGTCCGACCAGGCGCATGCATCATTAGAAGTGACATTGGTGTTACAGTTAAGGTCGGCTAGCCAGTCGAGCGTTCTTCCTTTGATGTGTGTGGGATCACGAATACGCTGCTGGAAGCCTAGGTTGGAGAGGGTGGTGTCTACTTCAGTAGCCATGTGGTCCTTGGGATCTGAGAGACCTAGGTTAAGGTCTCCTAGTAGCAGTATCTGAGAGTTGGGCTTGGTGTTAGTCGACAGGGTGGATGCAACCTCATCTGTGAATGAACCTAATGGGCCTGGAGGTCTGTATATAAGGTGGAGTGTTGCTGTATTGGTAGGAGAGAGTGATAGTTTCACTGAGAGAGATTCTGCAGAACTAAATTGTATGAGGGGAGCAGCTCTCATAACGATTTTGTTGCTGTGAATAAAGGCGACTCCACCACCTTTCGACAAGTTGGAGTGGCGGTCGTTTCTGATGATGGTATAACCCTTGGGTAGGGATAGAGCGAGGAGAGGACCAGAGGCGTCATGTAACCAAGTTTCGGTAATAGCTAGGAAGTCCAGGTTCTGGACCGTGATGAGGTCAGCGATGTCAAGGGCGTGTGCTGTGAGGGATCTAGCATTGATAAGGGCTCCCTTGAGTGCTACGATAGGTAGGGTGGATGGTGGAGGGCTAGGCGTTGCTGTAGGGATGGGTAGTGGAAGGGCAGTGCGATTGTGCACAGTACTAGGTGGTCTAGGCAGTCTAGTTCTAAGTCTGCTGTTCCTTTGTTGTACAGTACATGGGATGTTTGGGGTGGGTTTGGTGGCAAAGTGCTTGAGCCAGAGGGCTGGGTCATTGAGGTAAGGGTTCGATATAGGCACAGGATGGTAGAGCATGATTCAAGGGCGAATAAGTAAGATCTTAGTTATACTTGTGCGGTGGCTATCGGCAGTGCAGGCTGATAGTCCTAGGAGGACTATACATATAAGGATAATGCTGGCAAAGGTTCTTGGCTACATGTCGCAACTTGTATTTCTCAATGTGCCGAGGATATGGCTATAAGGGTTCAGTGCAGAGTAGTGTAACTCAGGACAATAGGCACAGTCCAGGGGCATCTATATGCGAAATGGCACAATTAGGCAGCTAGCAACAGTGCAAGTCAGGTAGGTAGGCACAGTACAGGGACATCTGGATTCGAAAATGGCGCAGTTAGGCGGCTAGCATCAGTGCAAAACGGTCAGTAAGCACAGTACAAGAATAACTAGATGCGAAATGGCACAATTGGACAGCTAGCAGCAGTGCAAATCAAGTGAGTAGGCACAGTACAGGACATCTAGATTCGAAAATGGCACCGTTAGGCGGCTAGCATCAGTGCATAACAGGTCAGTAAGCACAGTACAAGAGTAGCTAGATGCGAAATGGCACAATTGGACAACTAGCAGCAGTGCAAATCAAGTGAGTAGGCACAGTACAGGACATCTAGATTCGAAAATGGCGCCGTTAGGCGGCTAGCATCAGTGCATAACAGGTCAGTAAGCACAGTACAAGAGTAGCTAGATGCGAAATGGCACAATTGGACAGCTAGCAGCAGTGCAAATCAAGTGAGTAGGCACAGTACAGGACATCTAGATTCGAAAATGGCGCCGTTAGGAGGCTATCATCAGTGCATAACAGGTCAGTAAGCACAGTACAAGAGTAGCTAGATGCGAAATGGCACAATTGGACAGCTAGCAGCAGTGCAAATCAAGTGAGTAGGCACAGTACAGGACATCTAGATTCGAAAAAGGTGCAGTTAGGCGGCTAAGCAACAGTGCACCACGGTTTACTCAGCAAAGTAGAGGCATCTAGGAACAGGGTGGCATTGGATAGGCCATACAGGATATACTTGTAAATAATGGGGATGTAAATAAAGGTCTAAGGAGAGGTGCACGTAAGGGATGCACGAGGTTCAGTCGTGGGAGTACAGGACGTGGTCCATAGTAGTTGTAGCTGTGGGCGAGTGACAAAGGTGACAACGAGGTGATTTGGGGGGTGAGGTGCTGGGCATGGACAGCACATACATGTGCAGCCGTGCGGGGCGGCAGCGTTGGCTTACCTGGAGCGGAAAGGGCAACGTTCCTGGCCCCTGGCTCCTATGGCTCCATACAGGCACCCAACAGTTGTCTTGCATAGATCCTTAGTCATATTTTGAATAATTTAAGTAATTCCCGCAAAGAGCTGAACGGGGGTGAAAAGGTTACGTTTCAAATTTACCTTGGAGTGTACCGTGTCTTTCTTTAACAATCTAGTCTTGATAATCTAGTTTAAGTAAAACTTGTCCTTTCTTTCCAAAATGACTTTCTCTGTTAACTGTGTTTGTTTTCCCAAAACCGAATCTCCTTCCACATTGAAAATCTCATCCAGGTATTCATCTAGAGCCATTCTGTCACTTCTATAGTATTCCTTTGATGTGTATCTATCAACCAGCCTAAAAACGGAATTCCGATCTGTCTATTTCACCCGTTTTTTCTAAAAAACATTTTGACATTTAAAATTTAAAACTGCAAAAAGTGTAAAATACATCTTTTCAACGTGTTATTTTGGCTGCACTGTGGTCTTACTTTCAAGTTGCTTTCTGAACTGTATGCCCTTTGCTGATGCCTTGCCTTGTAGTTGCTAGTGATATTACATCCCTGATACTGTGATAAATCATATTTACCTCCTTGATTCAACCACACATTAATTTCATTATTTGTCAATTCTGAGTGTCATTTTATGCAGTTGCAAAGGGTTTTTGCCTCTTATATTGTGAGGGAAGGTCAGATTTTAATTCTGTTTGCTGCCTAATATCCCGACTCATTGCTGCTCCTTTCTATTAACTCAACATTTGATTAATAAGGGTTTGAGGGAGCATTGCAGGGAAAAATCTTAACTCGGGTGCTATCTACCTGAACTGTAAAATTGCTCCCATTCATCTGTGCTTTGGATATGTTGTAATTATCACCCCATTGGCGATTGCTTCCCAATATTCAAACTTTGTGATTTTTCTTTGAATTAAAAATAAATATTGTATTCCCACCTACCGGCCTGGTTCATGGTGCATTGTGATCCGGGGTATTTGTAAAAGGGGGTGTGAGGTGGGTTGGGTGCAAGCTCAATCTGAATGCGTAAAAAATAAAGAAAAAATCTTCTAATTGAGTGCTACATCGAGACTAAGGGCAAAAGTCCTGGTCCAGTGTGTGACGCCTGATTGGAATCCATTCCAGCTTTGGGGCTTGTCCGGGATTTGGGATTGTGTATCCACCCGTGACAGCTTAACACAGCAGGCTAACCTTCAAGGTAATGATACTTTGCGTGGTTGGAACACTGTGTTATGCTGTAAAAACACCTCCCAAAAACAAAGACCCTAGGTATCAGGCCTGTGTATAAAATTAAAGCTAAACCAACCCCAAACTAGACAAAAAGTATCAGAATACAGGTTACCCTATGGAAATAAATTAATAAAGAACAACACTTTCCAAAATGGCCACAGTAGAGATCAAAATGGCTAGGGAGCACCTTCTGCACAAGTTATTTGTCAGAGGGGAATGGCAGCAGCAAGATGAGGCAGTCTGGCCAGAGGAAATTATGCAACAGGTCACTGCTATGGACATGGACACGTGGCAGGACGGTGGCCTATTGCATCAAGCTATGAGCGAGTTGTACATGACTCGAAAAAGGAGCGGCAGATTAAAATTGTCAGAATCATGGCCTACATGTATCTCCATATGGGAGGCATGTGGGCAAAGCATGAAGAAAATAGAACTCGTGCACAAAATCAATCTGAACTCTTAACTCAAATCCAGACTGAGCTAAAATTAGTGGATGAAAAATTGAAAAAGAGTCAAGATTCTGAGGTAGAATCTGGAAATGACATTGAACAGCTAAAAGAGGGCTCTACAAGGAAAGAATTATTAGACCAAGAGGCCCAATTAGATGCATTGAAAGAGGAGTGTTGGGAAAAGGTTGAGAAGCTGAATCAACAATTAACATATAACAGGGCCTGCTCAGGACAAATAACCATGCTGCACATCAGATCAAAAAGTTGGAAGAGGAGAATAGAAAATTCATTATTAAAGAACTCCATTTGCAAGCAGAATTTGATCAAGAATGTCAGAAATTAAATGCTATCAAGCAACAAAGGGATGACCTGGCTGAACAGAGGGTCACCCTAAATCAGCAGAAAGATGCCCTATGTCAGGAAGTTAGCAACCTAAAAACAGATTTACAGGAAAGAGAGTTGAGCCTCTAGAAATTAAATTAACTCAAAATAGAATATGGAAAGTTATTGGAGCACACCAGATGGGTAGAGAACACCCAAACCAAAAGTATGCAAACTCAGGAGGTGACTCACCTGCAACAAAAACTGTCTCAGTGTTCCCAAACTAAACAGGCAGCACAGAAAGATAATGAGGCCCTCTGTGAGGAGAAAGATGGGCTCCACTAGCAGGTGGCAGCTCAAGAGCGGGTCATAGAGGCCAGTAAAGCCCTAATATCCGAGCAAAAGGCTCAGACCGTTGCCTATTATCAAGAAGTAGGGGCTGAGAAGCAGAAACTAACAAGATTGGAGAAAGAATATGCTAGACTTAATCCAAACTCGAGGGACCCAGAACAAGTAGAGAGGGACAGGGCAACCCCTGGTCATAGTATGATGACCTCTGTACTAAGGGACTCAAACCCATTTATTACTTAGTACACTGCTGACTTCATGTCTACTGGTTCACATGAGCCAGAAACCATGAGACTGTCAGAATTAAATAGGCCTAGCATAATGGAGCTGACAGGTCAGCGTCCTCCAGAAATTGATGGACGGGCATCCCGTCATAGAAAGCAAAATAATATGGCTGATGCCTCTGACAAGGAAGCCTCCTATGAGGAGAAAGTCTGGGAATTAGAGCTGCAAAAGCACCAAAATCTCCAAAGGGACCATTTGGTTCGATTTGCAGGAAGACAGCATGACATAAGGCCCCAAAAGAGCATTCTGAAGACCTCCACACAATAAGGGCAGTTGGGGGAGGGGGTTCTCTGCCAACCCTGGAAGCAGGGAGGAGTCAGAAGACTACTCTACTGTGCACCACAAGGAAGAGGAAAATAGGCCCCACCATTCTGCGAGCTCCTCACAAGTTCAAAAATTCAGGGGGCGCCTAGAAGATCAGGAGGGGTCCTTCAACAGTAGCTCCTCTGAGGGCGAGTGGAATTGGGTGACGTGAAAAAGAAGGCGAATAAACAAAAGAGAGCACGGGTGAAAGACCCCATTAGACAGATCAAGGCTATTAGGAATTTCATATCACTGTACCATAAAAACGCAAAGTTTTCTGTCTGGGAACATTTGGAACTCTATGAACAAATGATGGACACTTTTCACCATAAAGATAGCCAGAAATGCATAGATTATGCCGAATGGACATTCTCTCCAGAGTACTCCAGCTTATTTGCTGGACTGGAAGACCAAAACCATTAAAGATGGTCCACCTACATGGCAGCCATCTTGAAACACTTTCCTACCCACAGAAAACCCCAAGAGGCTCACAAAGCAGCCTACAATTTGCAATGCGGAGAAGATCAGGCCCCACAAGAATTTGTGCAGGAGCTATAATGCACCTTTGCACAAACCACCAGGAGGGTGCGCACGGATAGCAGAGAGTTTATAAGTACCTACTTTCATGCACTCCAAAAGTACATCATGACCCAGCTGGTGAGGGATTTTCATGATACAAGATCCCTGGACTGGGTACTAGAGCAGGCTACGTGGATATTTGAGGTCCAAAAATCTGCAGAAAATAAAAATCAGGTAAAAAAACCCAAACTAACCAACACTGTTGTGGCTGCTACGGTGGCAGAGGTGAATGCTGCCCCCATTTTGGACCGAGAAATGGGGGGGACTAAAAATGCACCTACCCAAAACCAGCAAAATCAGAGGCAAAGAAGGCATTCTAACCAATCAGCAACAGGTGGCAGTCAGGGAGGTAATCCCACCAATGGGATCCCTTAATTCACCTGATTATATAAATCCCAGACACAAGGGCAACCGGCCTATCTTGGGGTATGCATGGACTCCCTCAGCACAAGGGGGGGAATCCAACCAGGTAAGTACTGCCCTGGGAAACTCACTGCCTAACTTCCCTTAGGAGGGCAGTAAACCCCCAAATCCTTTCTTTCCCCAGCAACCACAAAATCCCAACCTGCAGGACATCCCTCCTTTCTTTCAGGAGCCCAGACTACCCAATCTGGGAGAGGCGAGGCTGAGATTGGAGGGTTACCAAAATCCTCAATTCCCAGGGTACTCCAGGAGGTGGGATAGTTACCCCTCCTGTGAACAACCTAGGCATGAACAGAGACCCCCGTACCAGCCCGAACGGGTGTCCCAACTGGAGCACAAGGTCCAGAACCTCACACAGGATCCGGGTGCATGTTGAGGGCTCAGCAGAACCCTCAGATGAGCATGGTGGCTCAGAACCCCTCAAACCAAGGGTCTGGCACCCCAGAACAATGACGGGGAGAGAACCCCGATAATTCACAGGTTCCAGGGGGGGAGGCATGGGGCAAAGGGGGTGTAAAGCCCTAGAGGAAGCTTCCTTCCTCACCCGTGAAAAGCCCCTGGACACCCCAGAACCGGAACTAAGATATTCTGCCCCCGAAAATCTGCAACCCAGGGAACAGAGGGTGGGTAGGAGAAATAAAGACATAACAAAAAAAAACATTTTGTGGAGGAAGCTAGTGTCCTCCAATTTGAAGGGGAAGAATCCTTAGAGGATTCTGGGGAAACAATCTTCTTCTTTAGGGACGGGGGAATTCCTCCCAAAGAAAAATGGATCCCAAAAGATCTGAATGAAGACTGGGTGGGTGTGGGGACTGATTCAGAGTCACCCATCCCTGAACCCCAGAATTGCCATTCTTAGAAACAAACTGTAAAGGAGGAATCCTCCCCACACACTGGACCTAGTGATTGCCTCCAGGTAAAAGGGGGCAGCACAGAGCTAAGGAAGACAGGGGATTCCGAAATCCTATATATTTCAGGATGTCCAATTTTTATTACAAATTCCCAGGCTCTGGAACAGAAAATTGTCCAAAACTCCACCGTGTTGGAGTCCAAAATAAAGAAATTGACCACCCAGCTTGCCCAAAATGCCCATTACCTTTGTCCGCTTGAGGAGAAGGAGCGGAGATGTTATGCCCCAGTGCGAGTGCAAGGGCATTGTGCATTTTCTGCACTGGTGGATACTGGATCCCAAGCCACATTTCTGTCAAAAAGGGCCTTTGAGCAGCTAAATTCAGGAAGGGGGAGAGACACCAGATCCTTCTCACCCCTCTTCCTGGACAACTCCAGAACTTTGACAGGAATGAAATGAGGGGACTGCAGATTTGGAAATAAAAATTGGGCGACATAAGGTGAAACACCCGGCCATAGTCGTGACTCCAGAGGGAACGCCCTGTCTCCTAGGGAATGACATCCTTTGCAGGTTGTCTCCCCTAATAGACTGTGTGAACAAGGTACTCTGGACTCAGACTAACAGGCCAATAAAATTAAAACAGAGTGCCAACCATGCTAGTTTTAATGGCATATGCCACATGGTTGAACAAAAATCTGATCATAATGAGTTTAATTTCCAGAATAATCAAATCCCCGAAGTTACAGTGATTGCTGTAGGACAAAAAACTGGTGATGGAAACTCCTCTCCATTCCTGAAAATCAACCTTCCTTCCAGTTTTAAATGGCATTCCACACTGGAAGGAAATACCTTGAAATGTTATACTGATTCATAATCTGAAAATTCCAATTCTATAGTCAAAGGGGATGAGAAACCAGCTCAAGCATAGCTGGCATTCAGAAGAAGGGCAAACAGCTCTTCCTCCCCATTGAGCTAAATGAGGGCAGGGAGTCTGTTCTCGCCAGAGTTGGCTTGAATAGCGAAGAAAGCTTCATCAGCGAAGTATGATTTAGGAAACTCCCAAAAGACCAGACCCTGCCCGCTGTTGAGTCAGTTTATCAGTGGGTATGGGATCTGGAAATTCCCTGTTCCAAACATCTTCTGCTTAGCAGTTGTATGCTCACATTTTCTATAGGTGACAAAAGCATAGAACATAATTGTTGGGTTGTGCGAGATGTTCCCTCTGCGTTTTACATGACGAGTCAAATCCTCTACTGAGTGTAAATTAATTTGTATCCTAGTAATTGTCAAGCATGGTCCCAACTGGAAGGCAATGGCAATCCTAAAGAAAGCCTTCTGGTCAGCCCCATTGCTACCATAGGCAGTTGACGTTCGGAAATGGAAAGAAGGTCACCATCCCAGGCCTAACATACAGAATCTGCATCCCCAAAGGAGAGTTGGCAGAAGAGAAATGGGTCCATATTAATCAGTTAAAGAGTTGTCAACCCAGACGCACCTTGCAGCTGATTGAGGAGCCAAGAGAAAGTCCAATAGAGGAGACATCTGGAGAATGAGAACAAGGAAAAGAAGAACCAGAAGGGAACGGTAGCTTCATAAGTATATCTATATAACAGGGAGTACTTTTCTTCATTGTCAATGAAAAAGGGATCACCAAAAATTCTAGTTAAAATAAATAGTTATCTGTGTCTTGTGAGGGATTATTCGTCGTTATTGTCTGAGTACTGTAATGATTGTAATGCATGTGTGTTCCACTGCTGTCAACCTTCCGGAAAGACAGTTAGTGGGAAAATGTTGCAACCGGTTCTGATTAATTCACTACATTGGTACTGGTACTGCCCTTCATAGACCAAGAAGGACTTCCCTAGGACCTGGGAAGGGAAGACCGATGGAAAATATGGGGGTGTCGCTCCATACCACAAAGAAAGAATGAAGGAAAAGCTGTGGGTGTCGCTCCACACTCCAACAAGAGACAACGGGAGGATCTTGGTGTGCCGCTCCCTGATGGAAGAGGGACTCCACCTGATGAACCCCACTTTGCCCTACTCTCCCTCAACAAGATGTCTCAGGAGAAATGGGGGGGAATTTCAGCCTAGTATCCCTGACTCCTTGCTGCTCCTTTCTATCCACTCAAAATTCGATCGATAGGGGTTTGAGGGAGCATTGCAAGGGGAAATCTTAACTCGCGTGCTATCTACCCGAACTGTAAAATTGCTCCTATTCATCTGTGCTTTGGATATGTTATAACAGGTCAAACTAAGTGTATTTTGTCATTTATTCTGCAATTATCACCCCATTGGTGATTGCTGCCCAATATTCAAACTGTTATTTTTCTTTGAATTTAAAATAAATAAATATCGTATTCCCACCTACCGGCCTGGTTCATGGTCCATTGTGACCCAGGGTATTTGTAAAAGGGGGTGTGAGACAGGTTGGGTGCCAGCTCAATCCAAATTCATAGAAAATAAAGAAAAAGTATTATAATTGAGCAGTACATCAGAGGCTGAGGGCAAAAGTCCTGGTCCGGTGTGTGACGCACGATTGGAATCCTTTACATGAAGACGCATTCTGCTGATCCTTCCTCTCTTGCAAACTACCACCTGATCTCTTTCACTCCATTCCTGGGCAAACTGCTGGAAAAGCTGGCCATCTCCCAGCTTACTCTCCATATTGAATCTATTGGTTGTCTCCATGACCATCAGTCTGGCTTTAGAGCAGCCATAAGCACGGAAACTGCTCTCCAGAACACCTGTGAAGACCTGCTCTCAAATCTCAACTCTAGCCTTCTTTCTGTCCTCATTCTCCTTGATTGTTGCTCTGCTTTTGACACTGTCAATGAGGCCATCCTGATCAATCATCTCTGTGACAACCTGGGCATCACGGATCAGGCCATATCCTGGTTGATCTCCTTCCTCTCCGATCTACCCTCACAAGTCCAACTGGGGTCTGTCCTCCCCACCACCTGTCTCTCCACATGTGGTGTTCCCCAAGGCTTTAACCTCTCACCCTGGCTCTTCAACCTGTACTTGGCACCTCTGGCCAATCTCATTTCTACCTTCTCTCCTAACTTTCAGTGTTATGTGGATGACACTCAGCTCTCCTTCAGGCTCCCCCAGCCTCCTCTTCCTGATTGTCTATCCCCGATTCGGGAATGGAGTGCCTCTAAAGATCTCTGCCTGAATGCCAGTAAGACTAAGATCCTTGATCCCGCTTCCTCTCTTTCACTTTGGCCATCCTCCCTAGGCCCTCTACCTGTGCATTCCTGCGAGGAAAAATACCTTGGTGTCATCTTCAACTCCACTCTCTGTTTCTCTCGTCACATCACGGACGTCTCTAAGAAGTCCCACTACCAGCTGCACCTCCCCAGAGGTTTTCTTCCTTTTCTCATTTTCCCCCAAAAACTCACGGTCTCTAGAGCCCTGATTCTCTCTAAGCTGGACTACTGCAACAGCCTCTATTGAAATCTGCTTGCCTCTACTCTTCGTCCTCTGCAACTAATCCAGAACAGGACTGCGAGACGTGTCCTTACATCAAATCCAGGGATCATATCTCTCCAGCCCAGGAATCTCTCTACTGGCTCCTGGTGGCTGCAAGGATCACGTTTAAGACCCTCTGCATCGTTCACAAAGCTTTCTGGGGCTGGGGCTGGGGACCGCTCTACAGCCAACTCTTTCTTCCTAACCACTTTCCTTTTCAAGCCCCTGCTCATCCACCCCCTTAAACTCTCTGAGGGTTAGACACTTTTAAAGGCTGAGAGTGCGGGGTAGATCTCTCCCCTCAGCTGGTGCCTCCCTCTGGAACAGCGTCCCTGCTTCTTTCAAACTTGAGCAGGATCACCTCAGGTACAGAAGCAACTTGAGACCTTCCTTTTGGCTTCTGCTTTCTCTATATCTCTCCTGCTGGTGTTCTTGTCTCCTGCACTAACTGGTTATCTGGCCTCCCTCTGAACCTCATGGGGACCAGGCTCCTTCACGACCAGTAGCCCCATGCACTGCCTCTGAGCCTATGGCACACTAAGGACTGTATCTACAACTCTACAGTCCCCTGGCTCTTTGCAGCCAGCCACCCCTGCGGGACTTCCTTGAGCTTTGCTTGTTCCACATTCCCTTTTCCTCCCCCTGGCACTTCTCCCTTCGCCCTGCATTTGCACGATCTGGGTGACATAAGGCCTAGCAAGATCGCTTGTTTTATCCTCCCTTTGTCTCCCCTTCCTTGTCTTGTTGCACCCAGAAACACTTGTGTACAGACACGTTATAAATAACTTATCATATCATATCATATCTACCTAGGGATCTGTAAGTAGCCATCACAAGTCAAGTAAACTTGAATTTTCTTTCCTGTTCACTAGGCAACACCGCTAGCCGGCTGAAGACTTCTAGGACCTTCTTCCAAGTTTGCTGGTACAGTAACAACGATACCGGTAAGCTTGCCGGTACTGTTGTTACCGTACTGGCAAACTACGATTTCTGCTCACAGGTGCCTTTTCGCCTGCCAGGTCTAGCCTGGCGGGTGGACCAGCGCCCGCGAACAGTTCATGCCGGATGCACCGGCACCATTCTGATTGGTGCTGGTGCATCCGGCCTCCCCATTCCCAATTAGCCCTATGGGGCTTGAATGGGAATGCAGAGCATTTTTTACCGGTGCCCGGAAATGGGCAATTACTGGGTCCCAGCAGGGCCATAATGACCCGGTAATTGCCCATTCCTGGGTACCGGTAAAAAAATGACTGTGGTGGACCACCAAAGTCGTAATGATACCCCTAGTCTAACTGATTCACCTTTAATGAGGAGCATGAGTACTCACTCTACCATAGGATAATTGAATCCAGCTATTGCCAGTCCTATGCTCATTGCCGCTTCTGCTCCTTGGGAGTTAAGTATCTGCATTGAGTGAGTGCTTTTTAGAGTGCTGTCAAGCTGTGTGGAATGCTGCCCTTCACTTGTTTCCTGGATTGCCTCCATTTAATCGGCTGACTAAGGGCTGTTCCGCCTTCCAACTGAGGAGATTATTTAGACATGCTGCATGCAAATTACGTGCATGCATTGAACAAGTGCTTTATGGAGTGCTTTTGAGCTGTCTGGCTCTGCTGGTGGGGATAAGGGGATCCCCACCCTATTTTCTTTGTGCTCCTGGTAAAACTCTACGGGTTTTTACTCCTGGGGAATGCAGCAATATTATTGGCTTTAATCTATCAAATTCTCCCAACCTTGTTAAGATTGCTGAAAGTTTGTAAAATACAACCTTTTTTAAAAAAATGTGAGAAATGTAAGAATATAATAGACTGTTACTGATTGTTTTACCCCGTCTGGCTAATGAAACTGAATGGGGATACGTTTTTGATTGTGAAGATATAGAGAAGATCTTGGGAGAATTAGAGTATGTGACTAACTTAATAGGTAAACATCTGAAATGGTCTATTTGTTCTAGAGTTAAGGCGGGCATGTTTATGATGCTGCAATAGCTGCTTGGAAAAGAAAACTGAGGGCTAGCATTAGATGTGATAACAAATTGACTCTGCTTTGAAGAAAAGTATCATCAGTAGCCTTCGGACCAAATACAAAATCTCGGTTGTATTACATAAAACATCTATCCATTATGCTCATTGGCATATCATTTTCATTGCATTAAGATGTATGGATAATCGGAAATTCTGGTACTATGCCAATAACCATATGAGTGGTTCTTTAACACTGAAGTGAATCCTGTACCTTAAAACCAGTTGGTGGACCATATTAGGAATCTATACCACAGTTTGCTAATCAAGCCTGTTGTTTTTATCGCTCATCCAGTATGTGACTCTAAGGGGAAATGGTAATCTAATACCACATACCATATTTTTAATATAATAACTAAGTTGAAGTCCTCCAGAGCACCTGGTCCAGATGGCACATAATATGATGATTAAGGCTTTTCCGGCCACTTGAGCAGTTCTTCTGAAATCCATTTTTATTAAAATTGATCATTCAGGAATGGAACATATCTAGCCTGGTCCCAGTTTTAAGAAGGGTACCAGAGATGACCCTAGAAACTACCATCTTCTGGCCTTGACCAATTCAATTTCCAAGATCTTCTCAATGCGTTTACTAAACTGGGATTTAATGATGCTAAAGACAAATCTGCAGTCGCCCTCTCCAAAGAACTTACTGACTTAGGCTTCACCCAAAAAGTAGAAAATCCCACTCATGCCAAAGGTCGTATTCTAGACTGGGTCACAGACCATAATTGTCTCTCCACTATCACCTTGATGTCATCATTGCCATGGACCGACCACAACTGTATTGAATTCTCTATTCCTATCACCAAAAATCACAAAACCCTGACCTCTGCCATCGCTGCACAAGTCAGAAGCTCAAAAAAACTCAAAGAGGATAACCTGACCCCATACCTCAACACCCCCAAACTAGCACCCCCTTTCTCTAATGATGTAACGCTCACCTGACTCCCACAGAGGCGCTGGCCTGGTTCGCGCTGCTGTGACCTCTTCTAAGGTGATGCGCAGGGTTCGGAAAACGGACTGGACCGGGCCCCCAAATCTGGCTTGTCTGGTTCGCAGAAGTATCCTTCTGTAGGTGAAAATAGGGCATTAACTGTCTGCGGGGTAATGCAATCGACCTCCCACTTTCCCCTCACACCCTCCTCAAAACCTTTCTGTGATTCCCCGTAGCGTCTCACCTTAGGGTCTGGAAGGACGAGCTCTCCATCCTGCTTCTGATGCAGGCGCGCATTGGTATCCAGTTACTTCACTGGATTTTCGGATTGGTGAGAACCAAACTTGCTTGGCTTCCAGGTAAGTGTTTTGATAAGAGGTTCCCCTTGTGTGCATGCATTAATGTACTAATGCTAGTGTCTTTTTCCCCATAGGGGCCGGGGTACGGAATGCCGGGGAACAGGCACCGACCCGAGATGAGAGGTGAAATCCTTGTAGAAATCAGGTAAGTCTTTAACGAGCGTTTTTTTTGGTAATGTCTTTTCATTCGCTCATTAACGCTGATGTCTCTTTTTCCCCTTAGGGGCCGGGGTCCGGAAATGCCAATATGCGGCGCGGACCCGAAATGAAGAGGGAATTAATAAACAGGTAAGTCTTAACATGGAGATTTAGCCTTCCTTATTCCCTTCTCTCTCTCACCTTTTGTTCTTGTCTTTTTCTCCCTAGGCGCTGGGGCGTGACTGCGAATCCGGATGATCGCTGCTGAACATGGAGGCGCCCTGTAAAGGTGAGTGAAATGCGGCGCTGCAGCGATCGACGCGATGAGCTTTTAAATAAAAGTCTTCCTTTTCAGGATTGTCTGCGAGATGTCTCCGGGATGCGGATTTAGCAGGTAAGGACTTTTCCTTCTTCTGTTCTCTTCTTCTCTTCCTTTGCAGGTGATCCGGGATGCTGGCAGGCATGGCAGAAGTCAGGATACAGGAGCAGACACGGTGAGCGTCCAGCTGCTAGATGCAGAACAACGCGAAGCACGTGTGGCTGTTCGGGTGGGGTTTAAATAGCCTTGGAAGAAGTTCCAGGTATGTATCCTTCCTCCAATCAGGTATGTATCCTTCCCCGACCACGCCCGGATGGTTAATTAGTCCCACAGGTAAAGTAGTTCCTTTCAGGCCTCAAGGAGGCCGGGATCCTGCAGCATGGTCTGCATCAGGTAAGTGCACCCAAGCACTCCCATAATGAGCCTGGCGCATATGGCGCCAGGACTGATGTCTTTTATGAGCCTGGCGCCATAGGTGCCAGGACACTGTCCAAAGGGCCCCTATATGGGGTTGCTGGGTCCTTCCTTGGGGACTGAATGTCCGCTTTTGGGGACGCAGGGCTTGAACTGGCTCCCCGGGAGCGGGCATCATGACAAATGACCCCAATATTTTGGCAGACATCTACAAAGACATTGTCACTAAAGCTATCAATGAAATAGCACCACTCGAATGGAAAAAAGAAAAGAAATCACAACACACCAACGCCTGGTTCACTGAAGAACTGCACTCAATGCGATCCCACAAAAGAGTAGCTCTAAAAAGCTGGCAATCCAACCCATGCAACAGCACCAAAAATGAATTCAACTTAATCTCCAAGCAATACAAAACAGCTATCACTGATGCTAAAGCCAAAGCATTCAACGCACGAATCTCTAATGCCAATTCGCACACTAAAGAGATCTTCTCCATCTTCAACGAGCTCATCTCCCCCACCAAAACCCCAGATGAAATAATCAAAGATGAAGCGTGGTGTGCCAGCATTCAATCGGCCATGCTACATAAAATTGACCTTCTCCAAAAGAAAATCAAAGACCATTGCAAAGCACTACCTAAACAGACAGGTACCAAGCTTTCTAACGTCTCTCCCTCCTCATCGAAGCCCACCATACCTGACTTCTCTTTCAGGGATGTCACGGAAACAGAAGTTATCAACCTTACTAAAAAATCTCAAACCCTCCCCCTGCAAAGGCGACATCTGCCCACCTAAACTCGTCAAAGACTTGCCAGATTGCTTTGCGCCGCTCTTTACAGCTTTCATCAATGCGTCTTTTAAAACAGGCATTATCCCTGCTAGCCTCAAAGAGGCATGGGTCCGGCCCCTCCTAAAAAAAACTACCCTCGACCCTCTACAACCCAACAACTATAGACCAATAACCACAGTGCCATTTCTCCTGAAATTACTGGACAAAGCCGCGCATTGCCAAATCCAGCACTTTCTGGAAATCCACTCCATCCTTGGAACAAGGCAATCAGGCTTCCGGAAAGGACACGGCACAGAAACAGCCCTGGTGGACCTAAAAAGTCAGATCACCCAAATCATGTACAAGGGCAAGCCAGCTCTCTTGCCCCTCCTAGATCTCTCGTCCGCTTTCAATCTAGTTGATCACAAGACCCTCACCTCACACCTCACACACTCTGCTAACTTTTCTAATGAATCAGCTCTATGGGTCACCTTCTTCATAGAAGGGAGAGCCATGAAAGTCTTCTTGTACATCGCCAATGCCACTCCCACGACAATCCACTGCGGTGTCCCTCAAGGTTCCTGCACTGCTCCCACACTCTACAACCTGTTCACTAAACCTCTTTTTGACAAACTCGACTCCTACGGCATCACATACACGAACTACGCAGACGATACACAAGTACTTCTACCCCCTCAGGTTCATACCACGAAGACGCAAAGACACTCCACTCGATCTACGCCATCATCCAGGCCTGGATGGCAGTAAATGGCCTCTGCCTAAATGGAGACAAGACGGAAATCATGATATTGGGTCAACAGAACACCCTAGACCAACTGAACACACTGTACACTAACTTCTCCATTGACGACTCCATCATCCCCATCGCCACAGCGGTAATGACTCTGGGAGTATACATAGACCGCTCTCTATCTATGAACAGACAAATTAGTGCCATCACCTCCTCATCTGCCCATACCACTAATCTCATAAATGCCATCAAGCCCTACCTCTCCAAACCCAACTGCCTCTCCATAGCCAGAGCAACCATTGGAGCCAAACTGGACTATTGCAATGCCCTCTTAGTGGGCACATCAGCAAAACACCTGAACAGACTCCAAGTCACACAGAACAAGGCGCTCCGGGCCGCTCTCAGCATCCCAAGAAGAGAGCATATTTCTCATGCCAGACTTTCAGCCCAATGGCTCCCCGTTAAAGAACGAATCACACTCAAAATCCTCACCCTCACCCACAAATGCCTCACTCTCTCCGCCCCGTCCTATCTATCTTAGACCATCTTCAAACCCTCCTCTGCCCGTTCCACCAAAACTCAATATACCAACCTACTCTGCATCCCACGCATCAAAAAAGCCAAAGCCGGTGGCCTAAGCTTCCCCTACATTGCCGCCAAGACCTGGAATGCTCTCCCTGCAGACATTAGGGCGGAAAACTTGCTCCCGATTTTGCATAGGAAACTGAGGACCCCTTTCCTTGCACAATAAGGTGACCCCTGCGAATCCATGTAAATATACTGCATTGCTACTGTACAAATACCATATTCCCACTGTAAATAATGTATCCTTGTTAACATTGCTTTATCTGTATTGTATTATTTGTAACTAAGACATGTCTGTAACAAGCGCCACGATGCCCCCGGCTGACGTGCGCTCTACAAATCTGAATAAATAATAATAATAAACGTACTAAGTGAGTGGACGGCTGAGGCAAATTTAGTGAATTATAAACAAACTGATTTCAGGAAAGGGTATTGGACACAGCATAACATTTGGACTATCCTTTATCCAATTAGATTTACACTAGCCACTAAAGGTTTGAGGTTGTTAATTTTTTATGTTGACTACGCTGCAGCATTTGAATCAGTATCTACAGTGCAGTTCTAGAAAAATCTAGAAAAATGGGGCTGTGACATGTCTATGCTTAACCTGATAAAACAATGTTATCAGGGAATTTCGGTCTCAATCAGACTGGATTCTGATGTGTTCATGTTGGCATTTATTAAAACGAATCATGGTTTAAAGCAGGGCGGTGTGCTTTACAACTTATAAGTGGCTGATATGCAGGAATGTTTAGCTAAATGTAACAATCTTCCTCCACATATTGACACCAGTGTGTTGACATGGCTTTCATATGCCTATGATACAATCATCCTAGTCAGAACTGCAATTGGTTTGCAACACAGTTTATAAGTCCTTGTTGATTATTCAGAGGCAAACAATCTGAGGTTAAATCTTAAAAAAACGAAGATAATGTTAATTGGTGAACGCCCAAAAAGATCTTGTAATTTTGAATAGAAAATTAATGACACTCCTACGGATGTGGTGGATGAATATACTTATTTAGGTGTGTTGACTAGTTCTCAGTTGAATGGCAAAATGTTGAATGTCACTATTGAACCTACAATCTTGAAGAAAATACATCTAATTAACTCTTTCATAACCTCACGTGGGGTTATTCGGTGGAAGGACTTTTACAAATATTTCAAGTCAGTGTTACTCCTGGTATTTTATATTGACTGTTTAAAAGGTTTTTCGAATTTTGCTGCCACTTTAAAGGAATTTCAGAGTGAGGTTGAAAGTTTTCATGCTATGATTTTAAAATTGAACTTCCTTTTAACATGGGTATGCTCCTTGTATTAATAAAAAAAAGGCCTTGCTTTGGGACAGAGATTATATTTTGTAAGCAAATCTACGCAAAAAGTCACATTTTCTCAGTACTCAAGGCAAAGTTTCTCCTTCCTGAATCCATTTAGTTATATTATAAAAGCTCATAAGAGTTCTTTAAGGAACTGCATAATGCAAATAAGGTTTCATCTGTTTCATACTTACGAAGACATGGCAGCCTGGGACAAAATAACTTACGAATAAAGGAAATGCAGATTGTGTGAAAAGTGGATTGAGATCTCCACACAAGTGCTAACTAATTGCCTATGCCTCTGTGATTTTTATGAAAGGGGATTTTCGACGGTTGTCAGTGACCTTGAACCTACAAAGTAGAATACATTTTTGAGCAAGATATATTCCGTAGAATCTCTTGTGGTAACCGCAGCAGTTTATTTTATTTGTTAAGTATTCATGAAATTAGTATTGTAAATATATGAATTGTGTGCTATTATGGCTGAGACGTAGTGTAACAGTTTCTAAAGGTATATTTGTGTTTGTTACTATTGAATGTATGTATTATTGTATGTGTAATGTTTCTTTTAAGGTATCTGTTAAGGTTTATAATAAACTAAATTTAAAATTTTAAAAAATAACAACAACTTGATGGTGTCCCTATTAAATGCAGGTATAACAAACTATACATTGAATGGCAACTTGTTGGCATTATGATTGCTAAAGCTGTCTGTCACTGCTGAGGAGTGGCTTGAGTCCAGGCTGCCACTAGCTGACTCAACCTAGACGAATACCATCAAGGGATCTCCTCTTGCCTTGAGGTGCAGCTGCCCAATAAGGCTTTGATGCCTGGAATGAAAGTGTGACTTCCTCCCGTGCTATTACTGGCATTGGTGCTGCTGGTACAGCTCCCAAAGCTCTATATTTGATGGCATGAGCGCAGACAGTGTCAAAATGTATCCTCATGAGTTTACTGTCCTCCCTGGTATATAGGTCATTTCCCTCCCTGTTTGGGTGGATCCTAAGGATATGTTCTAAGGTTAAACCTTCGAACGCAAATGGGCCATGTCTAGCCCGTTTGGTGGGATATGTCAAACCCCATTGAAACCAGTTCATGTGTTCTACCTGTTGTATCTCTAACTCAGGATACCTATAGAGTGTGTAATGTATTTGGTCTGGATCCCTTCAGATGTGTAGGGTTTCAAACGTATCCCCTAGCTTGACACCAGGTGTCTTCATATATGTAAACAGGGTTTCTCTGGCAATCCTGCAGGCACAGCCACTGCCACAATAAAGCTGGTGTTGACATCTCTAACACCTCCTTCCTGTAACCACATGGTGACTGCTCAACTGCAATCTACAGGTGTAGGGACATCAAAATGTGGGTTTGCCATTCCAGTATCGCTTAGCTAGATAGCTGTTAAGAGTACTTGCTTAAAATACATTCTGCTTTTCATTAGAGTGTGCTTTAACCTATTTATTCTACACCCTGTTCTTCACTAGAGTGTGTTGTAAGATTGTTATACTTATTATACACCCTGTTTCTCACTAGAGTGTATTTCAACATCTTAACTTGTATTCATTGTATCACCAGGCCTGTAGCCCCTCTTCAGTAGCTAAGTAGTGAGAATATTTTATGGTGCTGGATTGTCTAAGCAGTGGTGCCCACCCAGGGAAGCCAAAGTGACGTGATTCTTATTAACCCTACCTCGCAGAACCTTCCCTTGATCCCTAGGGCAGTGTCTAAGACCCTGCCCCCTCAGGGGCTGTGGTAGGAGTAGCATTGGGGAAAAGCATGACCCTGTCACTGTGCATCAGTAAAGAGAGTAGGCAACAACCCACTGCAGTGGGAAGATATCCTCATTCTTCAGCACAAGATAGGTTTACTAATTTCACATCATATTTAATTGATGGTCCACTCCTCATACCCTCCAGTAACCCTTTGAGTGTGTATTAAATACAAGCACCATATATAACATTTCAATACACATATCAATACACAGTACATTTAAATAGATGCGCCACACATTATACATATGTTCAAATGATACTGACAAGATTTTCAGTAATGAACACTCAATGAATGACTCTACACATAGCATACTTAATATGCAAAAAGTTATTAATGAGTACGCAGCTATTATTGTCACTGCCCCAGATCAATCAATCATTTAAAAAGCATAATGGAAACTTCAAAAGTAAACATCTACCTCATCATATTTTGCTAGGCAACCTCATAGGATAATCTCCCCTTTCAATGCTCAATACCTCTGCTCTTTCCCAATGTGATATTAAAGATAAGTAAAGCAGGTGCTCATACTCACTACTATCCTCAGAAGCTAAGAAATTAGTGCTGCTGGAGGTGGGATGCCCAGAAGCCTGTAGTCTTCACAATCTAGAACAAAATAAAAATACTGTTTTCAAAAACCACTTATCAGAACCAACATTGATAGCAAAAAGCAGATAAATATGAAAAATGCTTAAACATTGCCAATTGGAATTGACCATGGTGTCACAAATAATTAATTGTAAAAGGTGGGGGATCTGTGTGCCCCAGACAGCATACAGCCTCATTACAAAATGGTAGTTCTCAAAAGCCCACAAATGCAATTTCAGAGGCTACACAATCCAGCCAGAAAAAAGGAGGAAGATTCCCCCCTCCCCTCTGCATTAGCCTGTATGGATGTTCCTCAAGCCTTCTTTCGTCTGTCTCCTGTCTTCTTCCATCCCCGGTCAGAACAACCCTTCTCTCTCCCAGAGCTAGCCGATTTAATAGTCACAGAATGAGGAGCAGGACAAAGCTTAAATCATGAACCTTTGTCAGTGTTAAGTATGAGCATGTCACTGTTTAGATCATGATTCAATTATCAGCATGTTGCAAAAGCATGTTGCTGCTTACATCCAAGACGAGACCAACAGCAGATCGCTGAGGCCTTTCACCCAGTTATACGCTGCTTTATCATAACATCATGGCCATTCCCTCGTATCTGACTGAAAATATTGCAGTGTTTCAACAATTTTTATTAAATTGCTGGGAAATGTACAAACAAACCGAGGCACTTGGAGCATTTCCCAGACTGTCTGTAGTACGTCCCAGAAATATTGTTTACACATTATGACTACAGTGTTCCATAACCATGTCACACAGCCCAGGCATTCGTTTGTAATTTTTTGTTCTTATTTATGAATGCTTTCACATCATCTGAACACATTTCAAACAATGCTCACGTGTAAAACTTGTGACAAAATGGCTTGGATTATCTCTCAGACATAATGCCCTAAGCATGGCCAAATCTGGCTAAAACTGAAAATGCATGTCAAGTCTAGGTATGACTTACTGTGGCACAGCATTTTCTACTGTGCATCATCCAGGCTACAGCAAACATCAGTGTGTTACATGTTTGGCCTACATTGTGCAGCCAGTTTTGACATGTTTTTTATTGTGGAAATGTAGTTTTAATAGCAAAGTGGTAAGATAGCTCAGTGGGTTGAGCGCTCACTGCTGCGACCTGTTTGATCTGCAGGTTTGAATCCCGGCAAGGCCAACTTAGTCTTTCATTCTTCCGTGGTTGATACATGAACACCAACTTTGGTTGGGATGATAATTGTATGTAAATGTATGCTATGTATAGTACTTTAGTACTTTTGCAAAAGCGCTATATAAATAACAAATCTGCATAATTCATTAAAGCATTAGATCTCCTGGGCACTGTTGGTTACTTGAAGCTATTTGAATTTTGGATACTGTATTGGTATTTTATTAAGTAGAGCAATTTCACAACCACACTGCTCATACACATACATTTCAAATGAATGGATTATTTAATGCAAATGAAAACAGCTGACACCGGTTTCGACCACAAGGTCTTCTTCCAGGCTAATATATACATTTCAAATTTCACAAACGATTAGTGTACATAATGAATAACCAATACAGGAGAGTCAAAAATTATTGGATACACTAGACACAGAGTTCTGGGAATTTAGGTGCAGCAAAAGAAAATATGGTGGACTAATAAAATGTGTGGTGTTACAATTAAACAGTTTTACCATTCATAAGTTGAGGTCAACGTGGTCACCATAGTCACCAACAATCCATAGTGGCAAAACAAAGAGGCACATAACACATAGAAAGGATGCACATAGTCTATTGTCAAATAAGAACATTTTAACCATTTTGGTCTGTTTTTCAAAATACACCTAGTGTAGGAGTGGAATTACACCTTATAAACTAATAAAAGGTAATATGCCATATTTATGATATGCTAACAGGTGACACCAGAGCCAGGTAAGTCATAATGCATGCTTAGTCTTGGAACAGACACCCAAAAACTGTGATTTTACAGCTAATTAAAGAAATAAGGGTGTAGTTTGATGAAATACAATGAACTATTGAATGTGACTTGTTGCATAACGACATGATAATTAATCATGTACGCCTACCTTTACTGTGTTCTGTTCCCCCACCTGTGGGAACTAAAGTATACTGGAATTAAACAACAACAAAAGCGTTCATTCAATTAGATAACCTCAATCATTATTTGTAGCAGTCCCTCAATACACCTTCTATGATTAACATACCTTTTTTGGTCTGGTTGGATGAATTATATCCCCAGCTATTGCGCAGCGCTCATCTCTATCTAATATCCATGAAGGTGTTTAGAAGAACCAAAATAAATCAAATAAAAATAACACTGCTGGCAACTGTATTTAAATATATAACTGTGTACATTCATATGCCCTACAAAGAAAGTCCTTACTGTGACGTTATGTGTTGTGAGACACGGGCCCAATGCATTATAAATGAGAAATCCACTGAGCGGCACAACAGCTTTGCAATGTTTTGATTTCAATGTTTTGCAAATCACTGTGAACTGCTTGCCAATTCTGATCCGCAAAGAAAATGGCTGAGAGCCAGTCATGATGTAAATTTCTGAAAGGGCTGAAGATATGTGGAATGGGAAAGCCCAGCAACTGGCAATGCACAGTCACAACAAGGTGACAGAAATGACGATGTCTAGTACAGATCTAAAGGGAACCGCACAGGCAAAAGGTAGCATGCATTTCTATTGTATTTAAAATAACTTCTGACCTCAGCCAAGGTGGAGTTGTTATTACTGACTATGCACTACAATTGTGCCATGTGCGTGATTACAAAGTTTTCATTGGTTGACATTCTGTTCCCGGTCTAGAGCAGACGCAAGAACTTTTATATAATGGCAACACATTATTGAAACGGAGAAACAAGAGGCCAGAAACATAGTTAACACTAGGGGGAGCTACATAGAGGGCTGGCTGGTCAGGAACAAAAACAGGTGAGACGTGGTAGAAATAAAGTTTGCTGTAATTCAAGATCCCTTTTTTGGTCTTGCTTAGGGAGATTTGTTCTCTTTCAGAACTAAATGTTTTTATTTCTTATGTGGTTATTAAAGCCATAATGCTTGACTGATATCTAAACTGGCATACTGGCATGACATTGAGAGAAATAGTGAATTAACTGAATTTGACATGAAAACATATTTGTTCACAGCTAAACAATTACATTTTGAACATTCTCTGAACATTTTCAGACAAATTGCTATGTATTTTTACATATAATTTAGCCATGCATATGCATATGCCCGAGAATAAATGGATTTTGGCTAAGCGCTGTTTGTCAAGGGCTGTCTGTGGCTGCATCGCTCTGTGAACCCTTCAGCTCATACAAAGACTTCAACGACTTGTGATCACACGGTATGAACTCTCACTGAATGCTGTTAACGTGGAAAAATCGGAAGAACTGGTGGACTAAACTTACATTTCCTTTGTATTTTTAGGTGATTTTTGCTGGATTTCCTTCTGAGACCCTCTAGCACCACCCACTTTTACCAACAATTCTATGTACTTTGCAGACTCCCGCTTTTGCACGCACACTTTTGGGTAAGCGCTGTAGGTCAAGGGCGGTCTGTGGCTGGTGCTGGCCCAGATAATATCTCCTTACTGTGGTGAGCCTCTTCTTGTATGTATATTTGCATCCTTTAACACTTGTCATTGTGTAACCTAGTGAGGTGTCAGTGAATACCATTTACCTTATATCTATGAGGAACTATTTTGGCATCACTGTATTAATTCAAACAGTATAAGGCTCCTGATGGCATTGTACAATATCTGGCTGAAAGTGGAAATAAGACTTAAGATAACCATATAGGTGGACATAAGGAAGAGTCGATGTATAGTTAAAGATGGAAACCATGAAGGATTGCTGGCCAACATTGGCATTTATCTGTATAGGATCCGTAACATTACGGTATTTAGACTGATATTCCATCTGAAACTCTCAGTAGAGATCATATGGCAGTATGTGGTAAGCCATGGCTCCAGAACTATTGTAAATGTAAATGCGAATCTAAAATTGAAGCTGTTTTATATGGTTTTAGGAAATGTATATTTAGAGAATATAATGTATTGCCTTTCTTGGTATCTTTTCTGCAATGTTTTTTTTGTTTTGTTAATTATTGATAATTTTTTCTCCATAATCTTGTTCTTATTTAAGATATATTTTATGTGTAAAGTTTCATAGTAAACTAAGTCACAATAAAATTATTATTATTAATACCATTTACCTCGAGATGGGTTCTCATTCCTGATTGTCAAAGTTGTTAATATTTGTATCTTTGTATGCACAAGTGGAAATCAATCAGCTATACACTTAATAAGGACATGCCGTCTAAAGTACAAACGTTGCTTGCAACTCATTCAGTGCCTTAAACGCAAGCGCTCAAGAGTACCCAGGAAACTCGTCTCCATAATTACGGAATTCCTTGGACTGGAGCGAGACCTCAAACAATGTCAACTGACATTAGACGCTTCTACCCAGTCGGGAATACCAAATCAATCTTAATCACAGAGACAACTACCATGAAGGCCTTACCAGATCTTAGCGACGTCAAGATGGAATCCATTTCTGTAGTTGTAGATTCTGAACAACCACTTGGTGAATTAGCGACACCAGAAAGCTTCACCACTGAGCTGAACAACGTGTGTTCATCTAAGATTCTTACAACAAATTATACTGTTAAGAACTTTGTACCAGTGACGTCGGACTTAGTGATTATAGACTCACCCACTAAGCCCAAAAACTTTGGCCCATCGTGTGGCGATCCCAACTTGTTGAGCACTCCAAGCATGAAGCCAACTAACATTCCCATGTGTTTACCACTACTAAGTCATGTTGTGTTCCCAAATCGAAAGACTCATATCGATATGACTAATTCTACAAATCTTTCACATTCACCTGAAATATTTGGTAACATTAAAAAAAACTCCTCTCCATTATCAATATCCTTTTCCCAGCCCGTTCCTATGATCATACCTCCCATCCACAATCCTTCCCCAACACATAGGTCTGTAGCATCTTCGTATATTTTATTGCAACCCAACCTAACAGCTATGAATTTATCCTTGTCATCATTATCAAAATTGTACGAAACGTTTGATGCAAGGCTCAATTTGCAAACTAAACTGTTGGAAAACATATTGCGACAACAGACGGAATTGAGTACCATGCTGACAATTAACAATAGAACACCAATTACTACGTTCAACAAGTGTTTAGGCTGTTCGTGCGTTGCCTCTGATAAATTATCAAACAAATCATGTCTCATAGAGACAAATATCTCCATGGAGCATACTCATGATGTCACCCAGTTGAAAGGTGCAGATCTGACCGTGAGAGCCTCCACTGATGCAACCAAGTGCAATAGTACACACACAAAAAATGACTGCTACTGGGACAGTGCTCTTGGCAACTCCTCTTACCAATATAGTAGATCTAACATCTGATCACACTAAAACTATAAAGGATAAAGGGTCATCTGCAGCAACAATATTAAACCCAGTAGTTAGAATAATGCCAAACCACACGGAGCCAAAACTAAAGAGCATATTACAATTTTTTTGCAAACCTCTCAAAACCATGCCCAATATATCACTACAGTTCAAAGAGCAGAAAAAAAATAAAAACATTAAAGCTATTGCTTTATCCACTCAGCCCAGCACAAAACAATTTCTTAAAGAATTGACTAAACCAAGAATATGCGTATGTTAGAGCATATATAACAAAAAAACACTCAAACAACACTAACTCTAATAAAAGCACTGAAGGGAGTAGAAATAATTTGGCTGCGGTTTCCTTAGTTCATGAACCTCTGGATGACCTGCTTAATGAGATTAACACCACAGAAAATGATTCCTTAGAAACACAGGGAAACTTGAGAAACAAGCACTGTGGTGATAAACCTCATCAGCAGGAGATTCGATTTCAGGAGCCAGTTCTTTCTACCTTGGAGCAAAGAATGCTAGAAGTAGAGAAATCAATGCAACATTACATTCACAAACTGACACATGCACCAAAATCCAATGCTCTGCAATCTATGCAAATTGTTGAACCACGGACTAGTGCACAAGTGAAGTTGATTCAACCCGCTAATACACAAGATCTTAAAACAAAGACAGTGCTCAACAGTACTAAATCCATGAATGAACGCAGTTCTGCTTCACACTTTCACACTTTAATAATGCAATGTAGACTGCATCCTTTTGACATTTATGATCTAAATAGAACCTCCATATTGAATATCTTTGCCTAAATTCCATGTTTAGAGGATTTGACCTCTACTGATATCAATCAGGTTGAGTTCCTATATGAATTCAATCTTTCTTTAGTCAGAATATGGATCCAATCTGGTGTAATTCTGAATCTCATTTGGCAAGCGAGACGGTCTTTGTTTGATCTGGGAGTCACCCTCGCATATGAATCATCACACGAGATTTCATCAGGAACAAGAAATCAGCAGGAATATTGTAGTAAACCTACTGAGGCTGATCCTGAATTTAATCCTAAACAGATCTCCATGCAAAGACCAACCTACGAACGGTGTGAAACCCAAATCTCCATTAATAAGAGAAATGATCGGTCATGACTTACATATAACCTGTTACCATTAAAATATCACATTGAACAGACAGTGAGACTGCTTAGCTGGAATGACTCTTTTATAGCAACATGGAATTGCTGCTTGATAAAATTGCACTTGATACAACAATCACAGCAACATTCATAGTAGGCGATTTGAATATACATAATATGTCAACTGAAATCCAACATGACACTACAGCACGATGCAGATGGTTTAATCGTATGAGCGATAGACAACTGCTAATGCTCAATGGATCAATGGATGGCGCATTTGAAAGTGATTGTCCAGTAAGCGCCCCCTGCCGTCGTCACAATCAAAAGAGTTATTATTGATTAGGTATATACCAAACGCCTCACGCTTTCATGCCTAGCAGATTTTATTGTATGAAAGTAGTGATGATAGTGACCATGATCAATTGATTGTGTCATGGAGACGGAAGTCAACGGCCTTGACTCAACAGATTCAACACCTAAACTTTGGGGTAGCGATATCCTCGGGGCAAAACAGAATACGCTTGTCATCTGATCTACTACATGATCTTTACTATTGCCTGAGATTAAATTGGAATCCTGCTGTGATAAATTCTGACGATCAATACGTTGCAACACTTGAACTTTTTACAGAATCTCAATTTAGGCTGACCAAGCCCATGTTTAAGCATAAACATTCTTCTGATCCTCGCCTTAAAAATAAAAAACATCTTCTTCGTAGAGATATCAGAAGTCTCAAGGATCTCTTGTCGTTAGAACAACACTCGCAGATTAGATCCTTAAAAATGAAATATAAGAACTGGGTAAAGTCCAGAAAACATCATATGTACCAACAGGATGGAGAAAACATGCTTCAGGCTCTCTAAAAACTCAGGAGCAATTTGGCACCTATTAAATTAGACCTCCAATACATCTCAGCTCTCCCTGCAGATTAATGCTATATCTGAGCAGACATGGATCCAATACATCTCTAACTTATATGCGACCAGGGTGTAATGCCATTTATTAACATGTCGAAGATCGAACTGATGCCGGAGATTGATTTTACAGTATCATGTTTTCCATAGCCAAACTATCAAATTCCAGAGCCACGGGCCCCGATGATCTGTGCAGTTCTATACTCAAGGCCAATCCTGAATTGTGGGCACTAATATTGAATCAAAAATGTGAGAACATAATTGATTCACAATTAATACCAGTATCGTGGCAAAAGTCCATGATAGTGCCGATATTCAAGAAAGCCAATTGGCAATGTCCTGGGAGCTATCGCCCCATTGCACTGCTGGACGCACCAGGTAAGCTCTTCTCTAGATTTATATTTAGAGATCATAATCAGTGGATTACCCAGAACCATCTTTATGATCCAAATCAAACAGGGTTTATCCTGGGACTTGGTACAGCAATCAATTTAACAGTTATAACAGCAGTCCAACAACAACATGGCCTACGTTGACTTCAAATCTGCTTTTGATTCTGTAACTAGGTCATTGTTACTGTGTAAACTGACTGAAGCAGCATGTCTGCAAGCGTTGTTGGCCCCAATCACACAACTTCATCAAAACACCTCCATTAGAATAAGACTGACAATGGAAGGTCAACTTTCGGCCTCTATACCAACGTACTCTGGCTTTAAGCAGGGATGCGTATTGGCATCCAAATTATTTAACTATTACATAGCTGATATGGCAAACATATTTTCGGAGGTACAATCTGACCCCCCTCGATTGGGTACATTTCTGATAGCGTGACTTCTATACGCGGACAACTTGTGCTCTTTTCTAAGATCCCAAAGGGCCTTCATGGTCTGTTAACCACATTGGGAAAATATGCTGAAAACAACTTCAAATCAACACAGAAAAAACCAAAATTCTATGTTGTGTCCTTAAAGGGACCAAGAAGAAACAGAGTAGTAAATGGTGTTTAAATGGGACTCACTTAGAGGTTGTACAGCAATACAAATAGCTTGGAGTCAATATATTAATAATCACTCAACAGATTAACCATATTTGATGAATCTACAATCCATAATCCAAACATTAACATCTTAAGCGCTAATAAAACATGCAAGATATGGTAAATATTCCTGTTCATCCTTGGTTATGGTCTATATGCAGAAAGTCACAGCAATCATATTGTATGGTTCAGAAACCAAATCATCCTCAACTATGCATTATTGGACAACAATGGAAGGCTGCTTTGGGAAGCGTGTTATGAGCCTTCCTAGAAGTCAGCCCATGTGCATTTTGAGGTTTGAATTAGGTTTACCATCATTATATGCATTATATTCATGGAAGAACCTAAGCTTGTACAGTACATTTCTTATGACAACTGATTCAAATCTCTTGCCGGCTAAAATATCAAAATATATGCTTAATTCAAAGGAATGTTTTCCTCAACAATGGAGGAAACCCTTTAAGATCCAGCAAGCACGCATGCGGACCTAATCGCACCAGCTCCTGGCAGCCGCTACATATATCCTGCAATTTATCCCTCTTTTGCTGAATAGAAACACCCCAGCGGCACATAGGAGGTGGCGGACATGGCAGGGAAGCAGTCGCCGCATCCCCGAGGCGAATCGGAGAAGGGGAGGCAAGGATCGGCCTGAACTCGACAGGCGGGCGATCCGCGGCCATTGTGGCGCGGGTGAAGCGACCGCCCACCCCTCGCCCCCTCCGCAGCACGGTGAACGCTGGAGACTCTGAAAGCGGAGACGGATGGCATACCCTTGGCTGGGCTGACTGCAAGACCCGGCAGTGACCCACCGATACAGCCGGAGAACCAACGGCGGTTCCCTGCATCTGCCCGACCCTGGTGAAATCTGCGGAGGGCGAGACTCGAAGCAACCGAGGCCATCCGCGACGACACCTTTCCCGGCCCAGACAGCGCTGCAAGTGAGCGGACCCAGGAGCATTGATGGGGGGCGGGTGATATAACACACCATACCCCCTCCACGAACTCGGACGCCAACCCGCATATTTGCTCGTGGCCCAGGCCCACATCATCTGCCTCCCCCCTGGAGATCGAGGCCCTCCCCCCATCAGCGAGACTGCAACGCGTGGGGCCGAGCCGCAGCACAACAGGAAGAACCGTGTGCTGGGCTCCCCTGCTGATGGATGATACGCTGCACACGGGCCCAGTAACAATCAGGTACGCGTGTGAGTGAGGTGGGGGAATCGCCATATCTCCCCCCCACAGCCCCTTATACACAGGGGACAACAGTAATACGGCTCTCCCCACGTGGCTTATGCGCAGCGGAGCCGAATTCGAAGAGCGGCAGCGGTAGCACCTCTCCCCATAAACAACTGAGCCACACCCTGCCCAGGGTGGGCCCCCAGACTATCTTCTCCCCCACAGTGCAACGACCGCAACCAGGGAGAACAAGCAGCATAACGACCCTCACGGGGCACCACCACCACGGGGCTGAGTCCCGCCCACGCTGCACCCCTCCTCCCCACACGTCCGGCAGCTCTCGAGGAGAGGCCCATACCCATAGAGACTACGCTCCTCCTCACAAGGAAGCAACTGCAGACACACACCCCCTCCCAACGGACTCCTGACCCTCCAACTAGCGCACCAGACCAGCCAGAACAGGGGATCGGCTCTCACCAATCCACATAGCCCCGCCGAGGCCCGGGAGCGAAGACAGAGTGGCGAAAGATAGACGCCCAGCAAGCCCACCCCACCTTGGTTTCCACGTCAAACCCCACTGGGCACCCACAAGATCCACCCGGGCCCAAATCCTCGCACAAATTACCGACTCGGCCATGGGCAAGGACAAGGCCAAGAGGCAGACCCTGCAGAGTAAAATGGACCTTTACACAGTGGAGGCCCCCCCTCGCCAGGAGACACAAAACTTGGCGGAAGCAGGAGACAGAGTGGAAACTCAGGACCCCCAATTCTCCCTGAATGACTTAATGAAGGCAATTGGGGACTCGAGAAAATCGCTGGAACTCAAAATAGGTGGAGTCTCCATGGAAGTATCTCTCCTACGCCAAGATCTCCGCAACCTATCGTCTAGGGTCGGAGAAGCAGAACAAAGAGTGTCGGACACAGAAGACAACGTCTGCCAGTTGGAACAACAACTCGCCATAATTGCCCAAAAAGTCAACCAACTTGAATACCGAGCCGAAGACAGTGAGGGCAGGGCACACCGCAATAACCTCAGGATTATTGGGAAACCGGAGAAAGAGGAAGGCCCCAGTGTCGAACTTTTCCTAGAAGACTGGCTGACACACATCTTCGCCCCCAAGAAACTGTCGAAATTCTTCTCTATTGAAAGAGCACATAGGGTACCCACCGGGCGACCTGCCCCAGGAGCCCCGCCCAGAACTATAATTGCACGTCTCCTCAACTACCGGGACCGGGACGCTATTCTGCAGATGGCACGGGCCTCTAGCCCAATCACATACAACGGCTACAAAGTGGGGTTTTACCCGGACTATACCAAAGAGGTCCAGAAGGCCCGCCAGTCGTTTGACTCTGTCAAGAAGAAACTTCACTCTCTGTCAATCAAGTTCACCCTCTTCTTCCCGGCGATGCTCAAGGTCCACTACGAGGGCACGACCCACCTATTCTACAACCCCAAAGAAGCATGGGATTGGCTCGAAACACAGATCCTCAATGGGCCTGCGGCCCGACGCTCGCCCTCTGGACCGTCCGCCCGCAAAAACTCGCCACCTCTCACTCCGATAGACCCGGAAACCGAATCACCACGGTGCCCCACCAGAAATACCACAGAGAACGGATGAGGCCTGGGAACCACAGAACTGAATCCGCTACGGGATACCGTGGAAATGACACCACTGCAGCCGCCTAGGCACCGCAGTCTCAAGCACAGTCCAGGTAGCTCCACAGGAGTTACCACCCTAGTTCGGGTCATTCCGACGAAGTTTAAGTTCATCAAGTTATAAGTTCAATGTTTGGGTGACAGGTGCTCTCAGTTGAGGGGGAAGTACAGTGTGGGGGGAGTTTTGGAGACTCAAGGAAACGGAATCACGAGACAAGGAAGCTGGAATCCGACGAGTGCAGGCAAGGTAAACAAACACTGTTCTGGGCCAGGACCGTGGACGCAATTGTCTGCCAGTCTTCAGGCACTCCAATGTGAGGCAACCCCCGGATGTCTCCCCTGAGAGTAAATCGACATGCGCCCCCGGAAAAAGCGCAACTGCCACTAATCCTCCCAGATACCCCAACAAGTAGACTCACGCAGACAGGATGAACTGCAACAAGGTGACAATACTGTCCTGGAACGTCAATGGCTTCGGCTCCAGCATAAAGCAGAGACTGGTGCTCCAGTACCTATACCGACACTCGCCGGACATTGCCCTCATAAATAAAACACACTTGATAGGCACAAACACCAACTTTTTCAAAAGATCCAACTACTTGAATGTTTACCATGCCGGATTCACGAAAGGAGCTAGGGGCACGATGATACTCGTTCACAAGAGAGTCCCTCTCCAGGTCAGGAAGATCAGGGCAGACCCCCGGGGCCGCTATGTACTGTTGCTGGTGGACATCTGGGGCGAGAAGTGGGGCCTGGCAGCAATCTATGCCCCCCCCCACGCTGACGAAAGAACTGCTCTCCGAACTACAGAGCTTGCTCCTGGAGGAAGAGGTTGATATGTGGGTGCTTGGAGGGGACTTTAATGAAGTAATGGACATCGCGGTCGATAGAACCTATAGGAGAACTGGAACACGCCCCACCCCCACACTGCTCACCACGTTCGCCGAGGCCACGGGATTGGTGGACACATGGCGCTCACTTCATGGAGACGAGGCAGGGTTCTCCTTCTATTCGGGTGTCCACAAATCGTTCTCCAGGATTGATCACGTCTTCATCCCCCGCAACATGACCCACAGGCTTCTCGATGCTACATTCCTCGCGAGAGGAATTTCGGACCACTCCCCGCTCCTTCTGACTGTTAAGAACTCCTCCTGCCACCCGGATCGTGATTGGCGCCTAAATGCATACCATCTCCGTCTTCCTGAAATTGCGGAGGAGCTAGAAAGGAAGACAATGGAATATTTCGAACTCAATGAGGGCTCTGTGGACTGCCTGATTTCGATCTGGGAGGAGTACAAAACAGTCCTACGAGGGGAGGCTATTTCCGCGGTTTCCGCCTACCAACAACGTCAAGTCCAGAAGATCAGGGAAGCAGAAGCACGCGTCTTGGAGTGTGAACGACAAATCCTCATACAAAACACCCAAGAAGCAAAGGAAGCAATGCTCACGGCGCAAGACGCCCTCAGTAACTTGTCCCTAGACAATGCACAAACTGCCCACCAATTAGTCCGGAGCCAAATATATGAACGGGGCGACAAAGCTAACAAGACTTTGGCCTGGTTGGAGAGACGCATGCAAAGCAGGGGACACGTAAGGGCAATCAGATCTCCGGATGGAACACTGTTGACAGGAGACTCTGATATTGTTGAGGCATTCGTCACCTATTACAAAAACCTCTATACCCCACCCACTGGGAATCCATCAGTTGACCCCTCTCGCTACCTCGATCGAATCAAGATTCCGATACTCCCACAGCAGTAGTCAGATCTCCTGAATGCTGACATCACCGATACCGAGGTGCAAGAGGCGCTGTGGGAGATCATGGCTAGGATGAACCTGGGGCGGACATTTATATCTTGGGTAAAACTTCTATATGGATCCCCAGAGGCCACGGTGACGGTGAACGTCAGATCCTCCAAATCATTTCCCTTGGGTCGGGGCACGAGACAGGGATGCCCGCTATCCCCACTCCTCTTCCTCCTGGCCATCGAGCCACTAGCGATTGAGCTTAGAGCTAACACCAACTGGACCGGTTTCGCTTGGCCAGGAGGGGGAGAAGACCGCCTTTCGCTCTATGCGGATGACCTGCTCATATACCTCAGTAATCCGAGCATTTCTTGCCTGGCGGTCTCCCTCATACTCAGGGAATACCAGTATTTTGCAGGCCCAAAGGTTAATGATGCCAAAACCATCTTCTTCCCGATTCAGGGCGGTGAGTCTGCGATCCCGGAGACCTGCCCATATCATGTCTCTATCAGGGAATTTAAATACCTGGGTATACGGCTTGACCCGACGCTTGATGGGTTCCCCCGACTTAATCTACAACCGGTAATTGAGTGGTTCAACAGAGACACTCCCCATTGGCAATCTCTTCCCCTATCGCTAATGGGCCGAGCCGATCTATTCAAAATGATGACCCTTCCAAGATTGTTATATGTCCTCCAGAACGCCCCATTCCCCATCCCCCGAGAAACCTTCTCACTCATTGACAAGAACCTGCGCACACTGCTATGGGGTGGGAAACAATCCAGGATCGCCCTTGGCACACTCCAGAGATCGGTGTGGGAGGGAGGCATCGGTTTACCCTGCATACACACCTATTACCTGGCCACACAGATAGGAGTAGTGAATGACTGGATGCACGCGGACCCCACATTGCCACACACCCGTATTGAGCTGGAGACCATGGCCCCTCTAACACTGCTGCAAATCCTCTACGCCACCCACGATCAACTCCCGGCGCTGCCAAAAATGACCCACCACATCCGTCGCGCCTGGCGGGCCGCACACAAACTAATCAGCTGGGAAGGACAGCCAACACTGACACAACCCATATGGCACAATGCGCTCCTCCCGGAACTAGTGGAAATGGGCCCCTTTGGTCACTGGCAGGCAAAAGGAATACACACACTAGCACACGTGATACAAGGGGGTCGCCTCCTAAGTTTTGAGACAATGCAAGAACAATCGACCTGGCACCCATGAACCGGTTCCGGCAAGCGCAACTGTCCCACGCCATCCGAACCCAATTCCCCGACACGACGATCATACCCCCCTGCTCTCCCATTGAAACCAACATTCTCCTGCAGCACATCTCTTCTAAGGTCACTTCTACTCTCTATCAGGCCCTTAACTCATTCGAGGCTGCACAGCTCGACGGGCTAAAGGCAAAGTGGGAAAGGGATGTGGGTCCCCTGGAACCTGAAGATTGGGTGGAGGCGTTAATGTCCCCCAGAGAAATTGGTATAGAATCCAAGCTTAGACTAATACAGCTGAGGATCCTCCATCGCTCATACCACTCACGCACTGCAATGGCCAGATGGGGGGGTATAGAAGACGGGACATGTGTTCGATGCAAAACTGAACCCGCCACCTTCTACCATATGATATGGGAATGTCAGGCGATACAGGCCTTCTGGGTGTTCTGTGTTGACATAATCTCAGCCGCCCTGGCGACACCAATCCCTAGGGATCCCAAGATGGTACTCTTGGGCATCGGGGGTGAAGTGGACCTGTCTAAATATGAGAAAATGTTTTTGACAATTGCGCTGGGGGCAGGCAAAAGACTTATTGCGGCCAACTGGGGATCTGCCACTGAGCCTGAACCGTTGGAGTAATGAGTTGGACAGGTGCGCAACCTTAGAGCACCGGATCTATAATGCAAGGGGCTGCCCCCGCAATTTTGAAAAAATATGGGGTAAATGGCTAGATGCTCAATGAGACCTGCGGGTGGGGGTTCATCACCAACACTGTCAGCATTGTTTGCCTGCCTTGTCCTATTGATGTCTTGCGGTCCTCCACCCAGTGGGCCCACGCGAGCTGTTATTATGGCCAATTGCCTTCAACATGTGTATAACGTTGATTCATGTCTCATTCATGTTCGTTTCTCTATGTTTTGTTGTTTAAACTCAATAAACAGAGTTATAAAAAAAAACAATGGAGGAAACATGTGATCATTGTAATGGATACCGCCAGAATCTCAAAAGATCTATTAATATCGAACTAAAATAAAGCCAAGTTGTAGCTATGGCAATCAGACTGGATATGTACTTTAGAAACCTTTAAGACATATCGGCCCTCATTACGAGTTCGGCGGTAACCATGCTGCTATTGGCGGCATGGCTGCTGCCGAAATCGCGTCGGGGTCCGGGTCTTCGGAATGAGGACTTACCGGGCCATTCCACGTTCGGAAGGCCCGGTAATTCCTCCCTCCAAGGACCCGGACCCGGTCCTTCCCCATTCCCATTTCAGCCCCCATAGGGCTGAATGGGAATGTGAGAGGGAGCAAACCACGGGCCATTACGAGATGGCCCGTTGTTTGCTCCCTCTTCCCCTCGCGGGACCCGGTAAGCACGCCTGGTTTTCCCACGCGTGCTTACCGTGTCCCGCGAGGGGAACTCGTAATGCGGCGTTACGGAGTGAACGGAGCCGGCACCTTTTACGGTGCCGTTCACTCTGTACCGCCAGGGTCGTAATGAGGCCCATCATGTTTTTAAAGATAATCCCTTTGGAGAGAAGACATTTCGGATTATGGAATCTTATTTACTTAAATTTCTGATTCCTAAATACAGAGATGTCTTACTGCGTTATAGACTAAACTTTTGCAAAACCAAGGAAATCCAAGTACTGTGGCACCACATTTTGGAACATGAGAACCTCTGTCGATTCTGCTGCATTCAAGATCAAATGGAAACTTTATAGCATTTATTGACAGAATATCCAAAGCTGGCTCAAAAGTGTAACGCCTTATTCAAACCCTATTTTGAATGCTATAGAGATTTGACACCAGAAAAACTATGGAGCAAACTTTTTCACACCAATCTGCCAATGATACACATACAAATTGTGAGATTCATAAACTTGTTAGAAATAGTTAAGTGATATTACACAAGGGTCACAGAAGATAAATCCTTATTGTAAAATTTAAAATGTAATGTGGTCCTTTTTTATATTATTTCTAACCATAAACTGTCAGACTAGTGAGAATTATGGTGTGGATATTACGCAAGAACATCACTTGTGCGTGAAATTTCAACTGACATGTATATATTTTATGAGGATATTTGTATCTGTTTTATTGCTAATATCTAATTTCTTGTAATTATTCTTCTTTTTTGTATTTAATACCATTGCAAAACCTACAATTGAATGTTTCTTAATTAATGAAAGGTTGTTTTACAACCATAACAATAAAAAAAAATGGCTAAGGCTTTTACACACTGCATTATTTTGCAATCAAGTCTGATTCTTTTATACATCAATACCGTTGACCCTTTTTAGTTATATGACACGTGCCTGACTGGGTGTTCATTTCTAGACCTTGATGGCTTTATGATGTTTGGTTTGATTATAATATATGAGATTCTAATATATGAGGTCCTTATATTACGGCACATTTGAATCGATTATATGACGGCAAATTTGAATTAAGTAGATTTAGAGCTAGTGTGCATGGCAAATTCAACAATTGTGAAAGAAAGTGATATAATTAAAATGGTTCTTGGTGTTTTTAATTAATACTTTCATTAAAAAGAGGTGAGTTTTTAAAGAAGTGAGAGAATATGAAATATTATTGTATGGCAAAATGGCCATCTACTCTATTTTTCTAAATACAAAGTGTTATAATACTTATGTGTTTTACATATTTTTCCAGAAGTGACAAACAGAATTCATCCCTTCTCCCCAATGGGGAGCCTCTCACTTTGGGACTAGGGAGGTGTGCCTGCTAAGCTTAACACCCACTAGGGGACAGGCCAAGCGGGATGCCACTGGGAATGGCTCCCTCTTGGTGAACAAGGAAGCCCCAGAAAGGAATTTTGTTCATCTTCCATTGTGTTTGTTGGCTACAAGGGGATTGAGCAGTATAATTTTACTTGTGACTGTTTCAAGATGGCTGTTGTGGTTTATAACCCTTGCATTCAACACCCAATATGACAACCACAGAATCAATGGAACAACCAATCTTGTCTCAGCTTGATATATAAAGACGACAGAAGAACAATCTCGAAAGAAAAGGAACTAGAAGAGGAAGTCCCGCAGAACAATCACAAGAGGGGACATCCTCCTGGCGTGAAGGACTAAGCAGCAGATTTAAGTGGATGGCATATGGAATGAAGCAGCCAAGGAGTCTGTGGAATGCTGCTGATGTCAAATCAGTCTGGAGCCAGTCAAGCTTGATGGAGCAGACAGAGAAGTACTGCCTGAGCAAAAGGCGGCTAACCAGTTCCACCAGTCAACGGCACAGATGAACCCATGAAGTTTCAGCCAAAGTGGAGGCCGACATAGTGAATCGATGCAGGGAACGTAGGGAGAGACAGACCCATAGCCTCGCAAAGGCCGAAGAGATGCCTCCTTCGAGGAACGCTGTCATGACACAGAAGCTGCGCAGCTGCTTAGGAAGCAGATAGGAGGGCAGGAAGACCGGGCAAAGCTCAAGTGGGGTGAGAAACTAGAAGGCCCTTGGCAGGGTGAAAGCCAAGTGACTCAGAAAGGGGTGATAGATACAAAGCCCCACAATGGTGTGAGAAGCCAAGCGATCACAAGATGGGGATAGAGACACTCTGACACAAGGTGCCCAGATAAGTGCCTAGATGCCTGAGAGTTAAGCGCGCTTTATAAGTGCACAAATAAATGAGTAAGGTGGAGTGAAAGAAATCATATTGCAGTGTTGATGCCTCCCGGTCCCAATAGAAACGTGAAGAACTGCTATATACAAAAACCAGAAAGACCCAAAAGACATTCTTATCAAAACTTTGAACTATCCAGCCAGTCTGAAGGACTGCACACATATATATGGACAGTTTAAAGTGGGGGTCAGAAGCCAACCACCATTTCAGCCATTGAGGAAGAAACACAGTGCAAGGCCTGTTCTAATCCACTTTATGCTAGACTTTTTATGTTCGTGGTAGGGTCAGGATTTAGGTTAGATTAGGCTTTTGGGACAGAGGAATGTATTATGTTTGTAAGACTTACTGACCAGCACCTGTTATTTCTATTTTTTTGTAATCTCTAAGCCACTCCTTAGAAATAGGGAAAGAGTAGACCTTCTTTTTGATTTAAATAAAGTCACAGTTGATCAATGATCTCTTTTCCGCCCCCTGAGTCTGACTTAAAACACAGCTTAAAACATTTACTGGCCATATGTTCTTCATGCCACACCATGCTTCATCATGCAACTGTCATACACAAACAACTCTCTATATATATATCTATATAATCCCTTCTAAAAAAATGCATGTCAGGCCTCTGTGCAACTAAAGGGTAGCCTCTTCTTCACAATCGTTTTTGTCCGCAATTGACTACATGCAACATCTTAAGAGGTTAGATGGTTCTAGAGAACTTTAGAAATGTACCCAATCAAAAGCCAGAGGGAAATCTCAAATGTAAAAAGTTACAGTTCCTACTAAACTTTTAGCACAGAAGCTGGATCAGCTGCATAGATTCAGGTGAACAGATCTCATGTGTCATTATGAAGATTGTGGCATGACAAACATTGGCAATGTCAATATTACGGTACAGAAACTCATTTGAAAGGTAAAAGAAATGGCAGCCTCAGAATGTTAACACTAAGGTACAGAAATTCAGTCCAAATTAAGTATTTACCTAATACAAAGTGCATCACAAGGACAATTAGCTCCTTGAATTTCACCACACCACTACTTCATAAAAATGTCTTTAATGTTAGCATTGATGTAATATGTCTAATATTTAGAGTGTTGTCAAGTGGTTTGTGTTGTGGTTTAAGGTTTCATTCGTAGTGTGACGGATTTTGTGTTAGGGAAAACTTTTTTTGGACTGAGTGTTATACCCTTAGCATTGGCATGCTGAACATTTAAAGACTTAACACTTGGCTGTGTAGTGACCGTGTGCACCTTTTTTTATAGGTAGGAATTTTATGCATGCACAAAGAAAATACAAAAATATTAAGCAAGAGTGTTTCATTGGCATGAGTTGTAACGGAAAACATGGCTTGTTTTTTTAACATAAACTATAGAAAAATATAAACATGAATAAAATAATAGCAAAAGTTTATATTGACCGGCAATATTTGTATAAAAAACGTGTATAAAAAAAGTCTCTATACAAAATGTCTGTTCATAATGCATAAAAGAACTAGGGAACAGGAGTGATTGCCGTGCTCATGACGCCTGTTCCGCTCAGAAATGCTGGTCTACTGTATACAGAAAAACATGCATGTTATTAGCAGAATAAATGTGTACAGTAGTAAAGAGTGATCAAAAATTAGGAAAGCATAGGAAGTAGATGTCTGGGCTCACTGCGCCATCACACTGGACTGGGACCTGTGGGCCAGTGTTGGTGTGCCTATATGCCAAACCACACACCATAGCATTACAACTCTAACTCAAATAAATGGGGAGTTTCATACATTCTGCATGCCACATTTTTATTGATAATAGCAAAACAAAAGAGGTGATGGTTGGAAGGTTTAGAATGAATTTTAAACTCTGGCATTGCTATGGGCAACCCTCCAGACCATCGCTCTTCAGCTGCCAAGCCATTACAAAAGGGGAAAGACCATATGCAAATCAGGCTTTAGTCAAACTCCCAAAGGGGCCGTCCAGCCTGAACTGCTTGGTCACATCCCTTCTGCATGAGACCACAAGCATCCCGAGATGTTTCGGCCTCATTGAGCCTCATCAGTAGCTCCTGTCTCTAGGACCAGCAGGCACATTTGTATTGACAGGCTTCATGAAAGAAGAAAGTGAAGAGTATACCACTCTATGGAAGGCAAGCATGTAGAAAGGTACTGGTACATTGGTTTTGCATACTACATACACGAATGACAGGGTGCCTGATTTTGCAAAAATCGTTTTTCAATGGGAAAATCCTATTGGAAAGGCGTGTTTGTTTATCAGGCCCAAATAATCCTAAACACAAACCTTGATTTAAAAGTATACGTTTGTAATCTGTTTATATTTTCTTGTGTCCATTGCAAACCTTCACACCTCGAAAAGGTCACATTTCTGGAAGGTTTGTGTTTCATCCATTTGCCAAGTGTGAGACAACAACCCATCTAAACAGGATGGGGTACATGCACTACTGCAAATGTGCAAAATCCTTCTCTGTGGAATTATCTTTCCGTCCTTGCCTTTGTTTGCTTGTTACCTGCGTGTTGTGTTCACATCTCACAAATTAACGTTTTGCTCACTGAGGTGAACATCGCTGGCCAGATACCCATCACTGATCGACTCTTTCCCAGTCCTACCAGCCTATCAGTGGTGCCCATTTTAACACCCCTGGGAGGAAGAGAAGGTTATGCAGGTACACATTAAACGTAGCCGACCTGCAAGGCAAAAAGAGCCTTTTATTTGCTTGGTGAACATATGAAATGTCTCTATTTTGATACTTTGTATAGCTGACCTCTGATTGAAACTGGAAGCAGCATGTCGACATTTTCCTCATTTGTTATTGATCTGTCAGATCATTGTTTCACCCTGAGCAGATGAACAGACGAGTCAGGCACACCTGACCAGGAACGGATTCTCCCAAGCTCTACCAGGCTTTTATATCTGCCGGCTTGTTATGAAATCTCTGCATTTAATCCAATACATTTCAATGCGGATCTTTTATGGCACTCAAAAGAATAAAAGGCTACATCAAGACCACCTGGCATGTGACTGCGTGTGCCACATTCCTATCTGTCTGAAAAACCTACAATATTTTACCTCAATTTACAATGTTACCAAGGTAAATCAGATTTTCTGTTCCTCTTCAGAAGTATGACATAGCCAGACATTCCACAAACATAACACCTTCTATCCTAGCCTAAAACGATTTCCGAGCTACTGGTTCATCGCACGATCTCCACATTTCTAAAATACGCCATGCTTTACCTATGTTCAGGAATATCCATCCCTATTTCTTTCTGTACCCTCCTTCTCTTGCTGGGTACTTCCCAATTTTTTGTTTACGAGGGAACAGTTGCGATTGGGGAATAAAACCTTTAATATTTTTTCAATACAAGGCAACTTATCTACACACCTATTAGTCGCAACACCCTCCTTCCCCTATCCATCGTGAGCAGAAATGCTATTATACTCTTGATCCTCCAGCATATTATTGCTCTCCCTCTGTCTCGCTCTCTCCTATCATACTCTCTCCTCCACTAATTTACCTGTTTGTGTGCATTCAAAGCTATTTTTGAATGTTTGTTTAGTTTTAAAATAGGTTGTGAAATACCTTGCTATAGTCATGTATTTCACCCTGCATATCACAGACAAACGTACGACAGGGGGGTCACACAGACACAGAAACAGTGATCTCCCAGCAAAGGCATGATGATATGCAAGCTTTTGGGCAAGCGAACAATCAAAGTGGGGGAACCTAAGTCAAGCAAGTAGGTGAGGAGTTCAGGATTATACCCCCTTGCAAATTATTTTTAAATAATGGGTTGAAATGGTATATTTTTAAGCAAAATAATGTCCGAAACCCCATGCAATATACAATAAGGTATGCACGGTATCACATAGTAAAATACACTAGTTGCCAGGTCACCAACAGTACACAAGAGCATTTTAGAACACATTGGGGGGTCATTACGAGGTTGGAGGTAATGGAAACACGATGCCGGTAAAGGATTACCGGCACTGCATACCGCTCCGGGCTATTCCGACTCAACAACCAGGTATTAGGGCCACCGCTGATACCGTGCTCCCCTGTACCAGCATACGCACTGGCATGCGGCCCTTCGGTTCGGCAATACCGGGATGGTGCTAACAGGAGGACATCACAAGTCATGCGGACATGACAATACCGGCATCATGAAGGTCGTAATAAGGGATACCGGGATGCCGGCAATACCGGCATCGTGAGCCACCCGCAAACAGCAATGTGCAGTGTTCTCAACTACCACAGGTGCACATAATCAGCACAGGTGGAGGCAATGGAGTCTGGGCCAGCACAAAAGGAGCACACCCACACACCACACCCTTTCCACACCAAAATGATTCCACTTGTAGTAGCAACACTGGGGCTGGAGGACATGCTTGCATTGCTACACCAGCAACAACAACAGGCACCACAGAGAAGACGCAGGAGGAGAAGGAGGGTGAGACAGGCCCAGCAAGCCACAACAGTGCAGCCAGTGGTACCATGCAGGCAGCCCCCAACCCCTCACATCAGAGCCAGTCCATTCAACCTAACCCCTGAGCAGATCCACACCCTGTACCATCTGGACCGGGACACCATCACCACCATTGTGGACATGATGCACGACGACATGGTCAGCCTGATTGAAATACGCACCACCATCCCCACTCTACTGAAGGTAGTGTCTGTGCTCCACTTACATGACAGGCACATGGCAGTGTAATGGGGGTAGAGATGCACACACCATGGCGTCGTTGTTGTGGAGACAGCTCAAAGTCCACTTCGCAAAACACTGTGCCCCAAAGCATCACTAACTGAACATGACTACCAATCCCCATAGCAATGATGGTAGCTGCACACCAATTACAGCATGCCTAACTTACAACCAGCCCACATCCCACAACATGTTCACCACACATCATCAGACCTCAGCCTCAGTAACACAATCCAGCAACATGCTGTGAGTATGCACAATGTAAATGTCTGCAGCAATTCACAACACAGGACAAGCATCCATGAGAGTGCACACATCAATTCCACCAAGGGTACACACTGCTTATCACAGGGCCACCAGCACGGTAGCGCTGCATGTCAGTATGGAAATAATAAGCGCTGAATGACAAATTATGCTGAGACTTCTGGCAACGCTGGCAGTAACACAATTATACTAATCACTACACGTCACATAATGATAACAAACATAATGGAAAACATCCACAGTGCCTGCAGAACATCAAGGGAGTCTATACCCTGTATCAACTGGAAGACGCAACCCACACCATAAGTCCATGGCACAGCACACATTGTGGCAAGGTAAAATGTATGCTTACAACAAGGGACATGTGCCTGTGAACAACAGAAATCTGCAGGCATGTGTGATAAGTACAGGTGTCCATCAGGAATTGACTTACACATACCTTTTTTGCACCCATGCAGATGACAGTGGCTATCCCTTGAAGATGTGGCTCCTCACCCCTGTCTGGAACCCACAGAAGAGGCACGAAGAGGACTACAATTGTTCCCATACCCGTACCCGTGTGGTCATCGAGCAGACATTTGGCCTGTTGAAGGCACATTTTCGCTGTTTTAGCGGTTCGGGTGGGGCACTCCTCTACAGTCATGAGAAGGTGGCCAAGATCATCATGGCATGTGTCATGCTGCACAATATGTGCATCCAACGGAATGTTCCTCTGCACCCTGACATTGAACAGCAACCCCCAGGTGATGATGAAGAAGATGAAGAAGATGTGGTTGTACAGCATCGCAGTGGTGATGGACAGGAGGGGTGTGCTGTGTGCTAGTCAGTGATTGGCCAATACTTCTAAGAGACATCGGTGCTGAGGGTGGCCTGAATGTCGGACTGTGAGCACTGGGTGTGGGAGTACATAAAAACTATGCACTGTAAACCAATAAATGACACATGCACAATAAGCAATGTCCAGGCTAGTATTTTTTCAGGTACACAACGGGTGTATTTAACAGTAAGAAGTAACAAGTGCTCATACCCTCCACCTCACACACACCCCTTCCCACCTCCCGCTCCCCCACAACCCCTCCCCCCTCCCCTCACAACTTCCCCACACACCCCTCCCCCCTACCCCCACAACTCCCCCATACATGGCGTGCAATGTTATGGCACTCGAGTCTCCATAGGTGTGCACATACAGGTCGAGCCTCCAACTAATGGCCTGAGTCTGACTCCGGGGGTGGCATGTTGGGGCGAAGCATGGTGCGCATAGACATGCGCAGGGGGCTTGCTTGCGTGGAGCTCGAGGAAGACCCCGTGGGCACATGCTCAACTGTCGGGGCAGGACGCAGAGCCTCCATGGCATCCGCAATCCTGCCAAGGAACTGCCGCACAGCCGACAGCCCCTCACATATCTTCTGTGTGCTCGCCTCTATAGCCCTTTTCATTGCTGCAGTGTTGTCTCTGGCCTCCCTCCTCATCACTTCACCATTGATGACATATTATTTGACTAGGCCAGTCAGCTCCTGCTGGCGCGCCTCCATCTGTGTCATCCGGAACTCCCCGTCCCGGACCCCTGTGGAGGTGGATGGCAGGCATGGCAATGGGCCCAATTCAGGTGTGTCCTGTGTGGGGTTCCAGGCCTCTGCTACAGCCTCTCCTCCGGACTAAACAGGAGAGGTACCATCGGGTGAGCTGATGGGTGTGTACTGGTGTTCCTGTGAGGGGCTTGGTGTGCCAAGGAATTCCATGGAGTGGGAGTCCTCCTCAGGGACACAGACCTCACCTTGTGAAAGGACCTCATTGCCACTCTGTGGCACAGTGACAGCTGCCTCCCCAACCGAAATGGTAGCTGCAGAGAGGGTCCCATCTGCCACCAGCTCTGCAGCTGCGGATTCCACAGGTGTTGGGACTTGTGGAGTTGTGGAAGACCCTTGACGGCCCTGTACCCTGGCATCCAATGATGTCACTGTCCCCGGATGCAGATCTGCCTTCCCAGTGCTCTAAGAGGTTGAAGGCCTGTTGGTTTCTTCCCTGGACTTGTCCCTCTTGGTAGGTGTGGTGGGTTGTGCTGCAGAGTCGTCGGTATCTCAGCCTGTGGGGGACCATAAGAGGGACAGCATCAGTGATGGTTGTACATGCATCATGCATACAATGGTATTAGTGCAGTTGTACACATTTGATGGCTTGCTTCCTGCTCTTGTGGCATACCGGTTATCTACTATTTGGTAGGGTTGCTGAGGCATACATTAGGTTCAGACATGTGTGAGGTGGTGTCTGCTGTGAGACATGCCTTTGTGTTGTGGACTGCGTGCAGTGTGACACATGCCGTTTCCCTGTCTGTGGTGTGTGTCAGGTATGGCATAGGCATGCTGCATGCATGTGGATGTGTAAGTGCTGGGGACGGCATCTAGGCAGGGATGTGTCCATGTGTGTGTAATGGGCCATGCATTGCCTCATGGCACGGTCACATTGGTGGACTATCATCATATTTAACAATACTGTGTTTCCTTAGGACACTCACCTCCATCTGCCAATGACGTGGCTCCATGTTCCATGTCTCCCACACCTTCTATTGACTCCATACCGATTGTGCTGGAGCAGGTTTCCTCCCAGCGGCTGAGTTTGATTGGGAAGTTGGAGCCCCCGCCAGTAGCCAGGCCCCGGCTCCGGTTGGCCGACAAGATGTTGCGCACTCTGAGGTGCAGGTCGTCCAATGTTTTTGGACGTCTTTTACTGTGAGAGGGGTGGTGTCTACCACACTGACTTTCTGGGCCACTTACTCCCAGATCTCCTTTTTTTTTAAATTCTGCCGCTCTTATCAGGTGTGTGGCAAAGACCACCTCTGCATTTTCAGCCAGAGTGTCAGCAAGCATGTTCAGTTCATCCTCTGAGAACCGCTCCTTGCGCTGCCGGGATGCCCCTTTCTTAATTGCCTTTGTGGTAGTGCTGGTGGTGTGGTAGATATTCTGGTGTTGGTTTTAGGCTCCAGGTCCTGTCTATTGCGTATGGCAATGGATTGTGTTTTTCAAGATGGCCGTTACACCATTTCCCGTACCGTTACTTCCGGTTCTGGTATTGGCGGCCTCGCTATTAGCGGGCCCGCTAATGCCGGGTCCGTTATTTAGAGGGGGACGGATGCGGAAGGGCTTTCAGCGCTTTCAATGATGCCGCTGAGGGATGTTTTAGGGACTTTTGCAGCAAGCCGGTACTGTCAATACTGTCAATACGGGCATGCTGCTACGCGCGTGCACGCATTCTCGTAATCGGCCGCTGTTAGAGGCGTCATTGCTACCCGGTTTTACTCAATGCCAGTAAAAACTGATGTTTACTGTGAATCTCGTAATGACCCCCATTGTCATGGTGATCTGCATGTCATCATGGCCATGTTAAACACTTACTTGATGCAAAGCTGATTCTCCAATATATTTCCTCATTGCCACTGTAAAACACACTTTGTACAGTAATGTTTAATGTTTAGTTGTATGATATGTTTAACAAACACTTTTGAGAAAACATTGTTTTTCTGTGTGGATCAATACTGTAAGTCTTAATAGATGTCAATATGGATGAATATATGTTTTAATATATTTGGTTTGAGAGAAGAGATATAATTATACATAACTATCCCCTATGAAGATGGTGGGCCTGCCTTAGGATCTAATGTGGAATTTCGAAGATCTGTAAGTTATCGCCTATCCATGATCTATCAAAAAATGTCTAAATTTGGTCTACATATTGCATTTGGGTGGATATATGGAACATATTCAATTGTTATAAGTGTACTTAAACACCAAATATATTGTTGTTGACATACTGACATGGTTAATAATGTACACAATAAATTGTGTATAGATCAATTGTCATAATTGTGTTATCTGTAAATTCGGTTTAGAGTTCCCAAATACTTGTTTGAAAACATAATCTATAAATAAAATAAGATAAAATTTGTGTAATCAAAAAATATTTGATTGATAGTAGCATGGCCACTGTGACGCATTTTAATGACACTGGATCCCACAGTGTATGACAGCATTGCCACCATAAGACATGATAACACTCTCATTAATTGTTCAAAATGAATGATCATGTAGGTCACTGTTCCGCCTTACCCTGGCATGGTGCAGTTCATTGCGGTGCATTGCGGTGCAAATATCTCAGAAATCATGCATCATAGCGCCTTGAAATGTGGTTTCCGAGGTACCATAAGCACCTCGAGTTGTTTTCCTCATGTCGAGTCCGTTTGAGAAGCAACATTTTTTCTATCCCTTCCCGGTGAAACCGGTGTACAACTTTGTCGGCAGGCATCATCTCGAAATAATCCTCTTGAAAAGTAATTTCATCCGATGCAACAAAAATTTGGAAACTCATGGAATGCTACCTGCCTTCACCTTGGCCACTCAGGTCTATTCGCCTATTATAAATGTTTTGTTTCCCTTCCCGGTGAAGATGGTTTACGGCTTTGTCGGCAGGCCACAAACCCACAAACAAATGTTAGCTTTTGCTGAAATCTGGAGACAGGGGTGGTTGTTGGGAGAATTTTCCTAAAGTCCACGTGAGGTAAGACTTCATAAAACTATCCCTTCGCATACAGGTCCCTACTCTTATTATAAGTCTGTACTGCCCAAAGGATCTTGGTAGAATGGCAGAGCAGCCAGGTTTATCATAGTAGGAAGATGTGAGCTGAGGGCAAGTACACTGAACCCAGTACATACAATGGTCCCAAAGAAACACTTACACATAAAATGTTATATTAAAATATACATTTATTATATTTACACAAGATACACACTTAGTTCCCTTAACCAACACACATAAGGATTCTTAATACTACTTTTCCCAGGTCATTGCTTCAATGGTAGTTTCTTGTGGTATAATTGTTACAGAGTTTGACATTAATGACAGTTCAACTGTATTTTTGGTACTACTGCGCACTTCTGTTACCTCAAAAATATACAGCAATTGTACTTAGTTAGCAAAACCACATAAAATAAAGTCTTCTAGGTAAAAAAGAGGTTGGTTAATCACACAGCAGGAGTGCTTACATTACATTCTAGAGACCCTTTTGAGAGGAACTAACACTTTAAAAGTCCAATCTCTAACTATACGAAAAAGTCAGTGTAGGGGTGGATCCAAAGTCTTAAGAAGATGCATAACAGCAAAAAGTTCCTCAGAATACTTTCAGTCTCTAGGATAAATTACTTGGCAATTTAACACAGCGAGGGGGACCCTACAAAAGGATCCCCTAAAGGGACACAAGCTGGCAAGCCTGGTTCAGAGGTAGGCAACCTCTTGATGCACTCCAGTCACTCTGGAGTGACTTCTCGGTTCAAGGTAAAGTATACCTTTCACCCCACAATTCCTTAGGTTAGAAGAAATGCTCATAGCTGGATTCTCCTCTGTGCAGCAGCGACAGACCCCGGTCTCCTAATTCCTCGGCTGGTGATGAAAGGAAGGGCTCTGAATGAGATGTCTCAGCAGCAGTCTCGAGAGAGCATCCTTGGCACAGACTTCTTCAGTCTCTTTGGTTGTTCTGCTGTTTTGTTGCCTTTTTCTCAGCACCAACAAAGAACAGAATTTGCCTGGTCGATCTTCTTCGATTCTGAAATCCTGCACTCTGGTGAGGGGACTTAGATGAGTTGGATCGTACCTCTTGAGGTCCAGCTGAAACTCACCAATGTTCTGGACAGATCAACCTCAGCAGGTTGTTGCACTGCAACTTGTCTGTGTTCTCCTGGTATTTGCAGTCTGCAGCTCTGGAAAGGAACAGTGCCTTGGGAGATTTCTCAATTTTTACTTTGTCTCAGGGCTGGTTGTTTCCACCAACCAAAGGGAATGAGTTGTCCTCATAAGGAATCAGGACAGCCATCCCCCGGTGGAAACTGGTTCCATTCAGGCACTCAGGCAGACAACGGGCAGGGAGTGAATAACTCCTCCCACACTTTCTGCCTGCCCGCACACACTGGAGCCTAGGCAGGGACACCCAAAGGTTCCCACCAAAGGCGAAACACACACACACATACCTCCTCCTCCCAGAACAGTAGAAGGGCTAACACAGGACAACCACAATAGAAATGGTGAAAAAAGAAAGGAGGCACTATGTTAGAACATAGGTAGCCCTATTGTGCACAACTGAGACTGTGAATACAGTCTGCAGTAGAAAATAGCACAATATTTGGTAAAACATGTCTACTGCCACTAGCCATAACTGTAGAGTTGTTTATGTGACTAAAAAGTCACAGGAGCAGATAGAAGGTTAGCATTCCACATAAGGTGGTGTGTCCTAATTTCTCATAGTATAACATTTTAGGAAGTATCCCTCCTTAAGAACTGTATTTAGTAAGAATAAAGAAATAATCTCAAAGGAGAACCCAAAGGCTTCACAGCAACATGGCACATAAGGTGCTGTGTCCTGCAAAAGTTAAACATAGATGCCATTAAAGAGATATGGAGAACAACAGACGCCATAGTGTAGGTAAAACACAGAGAACAGAGTTCCAAAAGTCAGAGCAAATAAGAATTAATGAGGCTAAAAAGGCACCCCTCATTCAGGATAGAAAGTAAAAGGCCCAGAAGTCCAGAAAAAGTGCTGGTGGGTCTCACTAGGAGAGGGGATGAAGCATACAAATGATAAATCTCCCTAATAGTGGGGTGTCCAAATGTCATGTAGCCAGTAACGTCCAGAGGGTCCTAAGGTTACTATGCAAAATTTGGTGCAGATTGGTGAAACCATGTGGAACTGTATAAGAAACAACGCTTCATGCCACAAACCCACACAAAACTTTTGACTTTTATATATATAGATTTACCTACTGATATTAAAGTAAAGCTAGCTATTGAAATTGAATGTGAAGAATAAGTTCACCAGAGGAATCTGCGGAGACACTTAGATGTTCTTTCCATTGCAGTGCTTATGACTACTACTCCCAGTATACAATTAGTGGATAAATTAAAGCCTGTGACCAATGCATGGTGCCATGAAGGACATAGAATCATCTGGGAATGTTGAGAAAGAATGGATACATTCCTGATGGCAGACAAGATTGTATGCATTTGCCAAAATTTGATATGCTGTGCGTGATAGTTTCAAGGCATTGTTGAGACAGAGGGCTCATTACGACCCTGGCGGAATGGGTTAACGGGTGCCGCTAATGGTGGCGGACCCGTTAAACCCATTCCGCCTCATTACGAGGTTCCATCGCGGGACCATCGAGGTCCTGCCAAAGCCGTAATGAGGCACATAGTCTCTTCATCTAGCATCAGTAAAAATAGCATATTTGTGTGATAAAATCATAAAGTGGCTTACTTAGCCATAAAGGTTCTGCACAGTGGGTTACACAATTAAGATGAGTAAACTGAGATTAAAGGATGGGAATATGGAGGGTGTGGCTTAGCAGCCATGTGAGGAGGACATGCTCTCTATGAGCTCCTGCGGATCCGTACAATTATAAGCTCCATACACCGAACCAACGAAGGGAAAACGTGTAACAATAAGTGAATAGCGGCATGAAGCTATGGGGATGCTCCACACAGAGTGACACAGTCCAAGCTGATGGAATGCTGCAGCGGAGAGTTGGAGCGCCTGAATTGAGGGGAAGCTGTGAGCTTAGTAAAGAGGACAGCGCTACGCCGAACTACCTCAGAACTTTTGCGTGGAAAGGGCAACGGTGTGCAGCGGGATGGAGGACCGGAGGATGAGAGCCTGTTGGCTGCGTGTGTGAAGACGGCAGTAACCACTGGCGTGGCAGGTCCGGATGGCAACAACAAAGAGACAGGACACCCCAGCAGGCCCCCCACACATCGGCGAAAAGACAGCCACTGGGACTGCTGTGCCATTTCTCGGGCAGAGAGATGGTACGCCTGCTGTACGGAAGCCCTGCCGACTAGAAATCATAGCTGTGTGATGCAAAATCCACCAAGAACAACACTGAGGAGCACGTCGGCAGAAGGCAGAGTGCTGTGAATGAGAGGTGCACAGCGGAAGGCGAAACACAGCCTCACCAGTTGCAGCATAACAGGGGGCCTCCACGGGACACCTAGAAGTCAGGGGCGCGCAGCAGTGGCAGAAGGAGGGAGGCTGGAGACCTGGTGAGTGAAGCATGGCTCATCACGGGTGGCTGCCAGAGGAAAAACGTGGAGAGCTGCAATATAGAGGTGAATGCACATTGATGTCTCCCGGCTAGAGCTGAAAGAGTCACACGAGGAGCAGAGGCAAAGCAGAGGCAGTGTGAGAAGCCGGAGGACTCTGGAGCACATGGTAAGGAGTGGAAGGTGGGGGAGCCCGAGTAAGTCTGGGCAGCATAATAATAGTAATGAAACAGGGTGTCCCCCATTGCCCCACTCCTACATAGACAACACTGTGCATAATGGCTGTGCCTCTAGATAACGGCAAACCCAGGGAGCATTACAACAAATGGCAGGGGTGCCTCCATAACAGAGAATGTGGACATGCAGGCCCTGAACAAGGAATAGAAAACACACTCGGGCCATGGCTGAGGCCGCCGTACAATGCCCACAGCAGCAATCCAAAGGGAGTGGGCACGAGATTGCCCGGAAGGTGTCTCACCAGGTCTTAGATGCCCAGGCTGAGGCTCTGGAAAAAGGAAAACACATTCCCCATATACTGGAAACAAAGGGCCCACGGTGTGCACGACATTTTGGAGTGTATCTATAACAGAAGCGGAAGGAGGATTGCGAGGCAGCAGATTAATTGGTGCACTCCCCACAATATACAATACCCCCTAAAACGGTGGTCTCTCTCCCGCTGGAGCGGGGTAAGATCTTTGCGGACCCTGGGAGGAGTTAAGCCATTGACACAATCACAATTTGTGAGACGGGAACCCTGTAAACAGCGGCCAAGGGGCAGGGAATCAAAAGGCGGAAAAGCAGACAGGGATCCCTACTCGCAGACCAGATGAACACCAACTTCCCCTCCCACCCGGACTAGATTGATTGGGGGACAGCGAAGAGAAGAAGATTAGACACCTACTGAGCCTGCCAACAGGGGGAACACCACCCAAGTGTAGGGGTTGAAAGGCTAACTGTGACCTGTCCCTAAAAGTCGGAGAACAGAAAAGCCGGCACAAGCTGAGCTGACCCAAGAACCCAGAAGCTATAGACCTGGGCACACAGGGATAACAAGGAAGGTTGCTACGTAAAAGACTTCGTCCCAACAAGGACGAAAAAGGTTGAAATCACAGAGGCAAGGGTGGCACAGCACGACATAATTGGCATGTTGAGCTGGAAATGCAATATAAGACAAGACCCAGAAGATTGTGATAAAGGAACGGACCCTGGAGATCCACGGCACGTAGGGGGCATCACGTGGCAAACAAGAAAAGATGGCGAGCAAGTCCAACAAGAGAAAAAACAAGCAAGCCACACTAGATACCTTCACAAAGGGTCCACCCAGTTGTCAGGAGGCAAGTAGCGATAAAGAGAAGGGGCAGACAGCTCCCACAGGAGAAATGGTGGATGGGGGAACCAACAAATCCTAGAAGGTATTGCAGCGCTGCAGATGACGTTGGAAGCCAAGATTGACACGGTGGGCATCCATATGGCATTTTTGAGAGAAGACATCCGTGCCATAGCAGAACGTACCGTAAAGCTTGAGGAACAGGTTAAGGCGAACACAGAGGCGAAGGTGCAAGCAACCAGAGGCATTGATATTCTGCAACAGAAAGTCAAACTATTGGAAGCTAGAGTGGAGGAGGCGGAAGGGCGCGTACGCAGGAACAATGTAAGGATCGTAGGACTGTCGGAAGGCATGGAAGGGTCCGACCCAACCACCTCTATTGAAAACATGTTGCTCCAAGAAATGGGGGCCAGTGAACTCACACAAGGGTTCACGGTTGAAAGAGCGCACCGCTCCTTGTGAGACGTCCGCCGCTGGGTGCTCCACCCAGACCTGTGATAGCCAAGGTATTGAAATATAAGGACCGAGAGAAGATCCTGTCCTTCTCTAGATCGGGAGGAGTGATAAAAATGGCGTCAGCAAAGATTTCAGTGTATCCGGACTATACTTTCCAAGTGCAGAAGAGGAGAGCCCAGTATATCGCGATAAAGGCCAGACTCAGGAAAGCAGAACTAAAATACTTGTAATATATCCAACCAAGCTCAAGGTGCTATACAATGGAAAAGTCCTCTTCTTTGAGATGCCAAGGGAAGCGCAGGAGTGGATGGATAGTTCGCAGATTCCGGAGGCATCAGATTCAAGCCAATGCGCCTAAGCGGTGGACAGACTCCGGGTGCAGACAGAGGCAGCAGAAGTGATAAAGAACTTATGTGCATATTGAGAGATAAATGTACCTACGCTATGTAGGAGTAGGAATTGCAAGTAACATGGAAGCTATAAGATAAGTAGCAGGAGCAAAAGCGTGAGTAACAGAAACCCAGTAAAGGGAAATCTCTGAGTGAACCCACTACCTCCCCGGAGAAGAGGTTTAGGGGCTACAGTACAGGGCCCACCCATATGGCACCTTATGGCACCAGGAAACTAGTCTCATGACCCGGTTGAATTGAGCGGAACTGGGAAAGTCTTTGCATGAACGGCATAGCGGGACGAGTTATGTTTGGAGTGTTTGCATTGAGGAGGGGGAGGGCAGAGGGAGGGAGGAAGAGAGCCTAACATATATGATTGCACGTTGCATTAAACTCTTACAGAGGCTGGTGACAGGCTGGAAGCCTTACTAAAACCTTAGACATTGCATCCAATGGCAAGTACGGTTAAAATTATGACCTGGAATGTCAGAGGGCTTAATAACTATGTGAAATGGAGGAGAGTACATATGTATATCAAGCAGAATAAAGTGGGGATAGCTTTGTTACAGGAGACACACTTGGATACACAAAATCAAAAGAACTTGGAAAGGGCGTTGGGAGGCGTGATGGTGGGTTCCACATATTTGACATATGCAAGGCGGGGGTCCTCATTTGGGTGGACCCCGCCATACAATTTAAAGTACTAACCAAAAAGACAGATAATGAAGGCAGGATGGCAATGTTGCATGGGATAATGGAGAACAAGGAGATTTGTATAGTGAATACTTATGCCCCGAACCATGATGCTACAGTGTTCTTCAGGTTATTGCATGCGCGACTGGGGCCCTACAGAGGTGGTAGGTTGCTCTGGGGAGATGATTTTAATTGTACAGTGGATGCCACAAAGGACAGGTCAGATGGGAAACATAAGTGGCCATCCCCCCAGCTCAACTCGCTGCTGCAGCACTTCCAATTGATACATGTGCAGAGAGTGAATCATGGCTAGGATAGAGCGAACTCACATTACTTGGCCCCTCACAAAGTGTATACACACATTGATTACAAGTTCTCTGGGGGAGAAAACAAGCTAGCATTCACAGAGCTGGAATACTTAGCTAGAGTACTGTCTGACCACTCATGGTTTGTGGTGAGGTGGAGGGTGTCCGTGTCAAGACCACCCAACCCCACCTGGAGGCCGAGGAGTGAAGCATTGCAGGATACAGCATTTGCTGAGCACATAAGGAAGAGCAAAGTAGAATACATTAAGGTAAATGAAGGAAGTGTGCGGAAGGTGAGCACAGTTTGGGATTCGTATAAAGTGGTCATAAGGAGAGAAATGATAGCAGAATCAGGAGGGATACAGAAGGTCATTGTCAGGTAACTGGAGGAAACAGAAGAGAAATTGAGGGCACGCGAAGAGGAAGCCAGGCATGACAAGGAATATGTAGATGAGGTAATTGAATTAAAAAAAGGCATGCTTTTGCACAATGGGACAGGCTGGAGAAGCTCAATTACGCAAAGTTCCTTGAAAGAAGCCATGCACAAGGGGATAAACCTGGGAGAATGTTGGCCTGGCTGTGCAGGCGGAATGACACAAAATCCCCAATTTGCTCCATTCAAAACACAGACCAAGAGGAGGTAAAAACGCAAGCAGGCATAAATTAGGTGTTCACTGAATTCTATAATGCATTATACGCAGATCCTCAGGGGAGGGAGGAGGAAGATATACAGGGGTCCTCGGACTTGATAGCACTGCTCCGATTAGACACTACCCAGGCGGAGCTGCTGGAGGCACCCATCACTTCGGAAGAGGTCATAGCCACTATTAGGACATTGCCCACAGGGAAAGTACCTGGAACGAACGCGCTCCCAAGTGAATTTTAAAAAGCTTAGGGGGAGATATGGGCGCCATTACTGGCTCAAGTGTATAATGAGGCGTATGAAGACAATATCCTACTCAGAAGCTTGAGAGAAGCCCTGATAGTTCCAGATAAAATAAGCCCAAATTGCGGCTCCTAAAGGCCACTGTCACTGTTGAACCAAGACAGTAAGATTCTTACAGCCATCCTAGCAAATAGACTTCACAGGGTGATACATGTATTGATTCATCCAGACCAGACAGGGTATGTACCAGGCAGGAATGTTTCAGAGAACCTCAGAAGATTACACTAAGTAATCCACAGCACAGAAGATAGCACCACAGAATGGGATGTAGCCTCCTTACATCCCATTCACAGCACAGAAGAAAGCACCACAGATTGGGATGTAGCCTCCTTAGATGTGACTAAGGCATTTGACTCAGTGCATTGGGACTGGTTATATGCCACTATGATGAAGATGGGGATTGGGCCACAGTACATGAGATGGGTGAGATTGATATATACTAAGCCAATGGTTAGAGTCAGGACAGGGAGCACATACTCGAAAGCATGGCAGTTGCATAAAGGCACGAGGCAAGGGTAGCCACTGTCGCCGATGCTTACACCATAGCGGCTGAACTGATGGTGAAATATTTCAGTCAGGAATATAGAGACATGGGAATAGACATCGGAGGAGACATGTAGTATGTATTTATGCAGATGATGTACTATTGTATCTAAGTGAACGGGCAAGGAACCTGCCATGCATCATGGAAGTGTTGGGTAACTTGAGCAGATTAACAGGAATTAAAATGAATAGGAATAAATCAAGCCTGTTTCTGCTAGCCGCTACAGCAAAGAGGGCTGAGGAGGACCTGCCAGTCCTTCCCTTGCATTGGCGCAGGATCTCTTTCAGATACCTGGGAATTAGCATTTATCAGGACCCGAAGCGAGAACATGAATGTAACACAATGTAACACAGTGCGAGTCAAGCTCGGACTGGTATAGTCTAGGAAGTTTTGGAGTAAGCTGCCCCTTTTCGGTAATGGGCAGAGCAGCATTGCTGAAGATGATCTCACTACCAAGACTTATACATTGCTTTGGGAATGTCCCATACTATATACCGAGGAAGTAATTCCAGGACCTAGAAAAAATATGTTGAGGGTTCCTGTGGCAAGACGGGAGGAACAGGGTGGCCTTGAGTATGCTACAAAGACCGCATGGGCAGGGGGGGCTAAAGATACCCAATTTCGAGCTGTATTTTCCGGCATGCCAGCTGCAATATGTGGTACAGTAGATGGCAGACGACCCTACAATGGAAATTACACTGCTGCAACCAACGGTGAAAGGGAGATACATGAGGGACCTCCTTTGGATCCCTTTTAAGGAACAAGCTGATATTCCGTATCTGGTGGAATTAGGCGTCCAGATTTGGAACAGGACTTGCAAAGTCATGGGGCTAGAAGATCTGCTTTCACCACAGATACTCATAGCAGCACTGCTGAATGGGAAACCGGGCAGCAGAGCCATGGTGAGGGCACAATGGGAAATGTGTGGAGTAGCCACGGTGGGAGACCTGTGGAAGGAATGAGGGTGGAAGACGTTTGGAGAGTTACAAGAAGAAACGGGCCTACACGTAGACCAGTTCCTGTTGCACAACACAATAATGAAGACAGTGCGAGACAGATGGCCAAACATTACGGGGGAAACTATAGGTCAGGAGGACGTTGAGCTGTTGCTCACTGTGGCGGAAGGCGGACATGCGATTTAAAGAATTTATGAGATATTGATTAGTCAAACCTTGCAATCAGAACTGAAGTGCAAAGAGAAGTGGGAAAGCGACTCGGGGAGAACTTTGGAGGATAGTGAATGGAAAAAGGTAACACTGTACCTTAAAAAGGTTTCTAGAAATGCTAGGCTGCAGCTAATACAATTGCACATCACGAACAGAGCATACTTCACACCTGCTGTTTTTGCAACATTCAAAGGCGCAACCAGAGAAGAATGCCCGAGATGTAGGGCAGAAAATGCTGGGCTTATACATACGTATGAGAGAGAAGCGACATGTCAGAATATATAAACTGGAAGGGCCATGTAGGCTACGTTTAAGGGGGGTTAGGATTAGGAGTTATTGATAAACCAATATGCTGAGAAGATGTGTTGAACAATGTTATATGGTTGTTGTTTATAAAAATGCAATAAAAATATTTTTTTTAAAAAGGGTGAGAATATGGAATGGGTGTTCTTGGGGAAACAGATCATATGAAAAGAATTTCTGGGAAAAAGTAAATGGATCGGGTAATTTCTCACTTAGCACTTTAAATCAATAACCGTACAAAGTCAAATGTGTGTAATCTAGAATTAGGCAGGTCAATTCATTGATGATGCAGGGATACAAAGAGTCGATATGATATTTGCTGAGACAACTGCCAATTAAGACATTTCCTCATCTGTTGGTTATTCAGCTGGTCTGAACTTAGAGTTTCCTGTTCAGGATAATATGTTCTATGAGCTAAAAATGGTCTCTCAATCAGAAATATGGATGGTCAAGATAGGTTGCGTGTGGAGGTACATAATGTTTATACAACCTGTGTAAATAAATTCAGACTGGACATTGGATAATAATGTAATTATGTTGTGAAAGAAGATTGATGTCCAGATACATTGCATGGCAAGAAATGAAAACTATACTGAAGGCATGAGGGCACCAGAAATAATCGGGGATTGTATTCTCACATGGTCTTGTGAAATCATTTCCTCAACCTAATTTCTCTCACTTAATATTACCAGCTTGCCTTTGTTTGGGCCCCTACTCGCCCCTTCGAACACGATGGTGGCCATCAGTGACATCCAGGTACTCTGAACTTCTTCACCTTCAACCTCCCTACACTCAACACCTGGCCTCCTTATAGCAAGACAGAGGCTGGAAAACCCAGGTAATAATGACCCACTGCCCACACTAAGGGCCAGGGAGAAGGGAAGATGTGTAACAGGGGCCATGCTGGTGCTGTTACCTGCAGGGTAATCCTGTAGTCCATATTCATACTGTTTTTCGAACAGGTAAGTAAAAAATGCGTAATCCTTAATACACTCATGAAGGTAAAAGAAAGATGTCCCCCATGTTAACCTTTGTCTTTATCCATGCTCATCATTCCTGAGAGATAGGGACTGGTGGCAGGTCATTTGTAATTTTGGGATATCGCGTTCTATGAGCGATTGTGGTGGTGGCAGGGGATAGCACTGGTACCCAATCAGTCCAGAGGCTGCCGGGGCTCAGAATGCAGAGTTTATTGATTAATTCTGATTCCTTCGTAGACTTCAACTCAGCCAATTGGAATGCTCGGAACATAATCTACAATATCTGGTATAGGCATTCTGATTTAAGCAGCAGCCTGACAATCAGAACAGGAAACAGTTGTTTTTCCGCGGTTCCTTGCACATTAAATTAACGCTACAAGTTACTTGCGTGTGCTCATTGATTACTGCAGAATAAAAACACTTCCTTTTCACTTGCAGAACTATATGCGCTGTTAGCCTTATGGACCTAGGAAAGGGTCATTGTCACTCAACGTATAGCCCCAGGCAGGCTTCATTTCAGACAATAACTTGAGGGTTAGTAATCATCACACAATAACGAGCCCTCCCAGGGTCTACCTACAACCGGATTTTATATCCTTCCTTTCTCCCACTTTGTGTCCTGCACATTTGCCGGCTACTTACAGAAAGTTGAACATGAGAAAATAAACATGCACGCAATCTAAAAAATAATAATTGCAATAATCAATGTATCACTTCATCTTTTTCTGTGAACAGTCAGGGTCTTGGGAAATCTATCAAATTGGTATTGTCTTAGATGTTTCAACATCTTGCTGTCTATCTAGCTGAGATAATACAGAAGGCGACTTTGAGTGTGGGGACTGACTGGGGAAAAGTGACTTATACAGGGCCTGCAGATCAGAGGGGCCCCATTATTCAGTGTCTCCTACCCCAATCCGCCCAGTATCTTGTTTCTTTTTGAATTTCAGGTGTCTCTCCCTATATTTTCACAGGCGCCCCCTTGATGCGTTGTAAACCACATTGTCACCACTACCAGATTTCAAATGGTGTACTTTTCTATCTGTTTTGTAGTTCATTTTATTGAAATAGCTGGTAATGTGCAATGAAACCAAACCAAACATGAAGTATGTGTTCAATGGGGACAAAGGTTGTTACTATCTGTCATCGCTTCACTTGCAGTGAAATGTTCTTCCAGTCAGAGCCTCTCTGCATTCCATGCATATAGATAGGACACTCAAGCCATGACCGCGCTCAGAAAATTCGCCTGAATAATATCGTGCAGATAATTGACTTGGTAAATGGCCTGCACGCTAATTTAACATGATTGTTTCCTGTTTCCAAACAGATGTTCCGCATTAGCAGAATAGCGGATGGCAATGTGCTCGTGCAAACAACCAAGCCCAAATCTGAAGCCAGGAATCTTTCACAGGCATGGAATGCATGGCTTGGTAAATGTACACATTGCATTGACCAATCAGGGAAATATATTTTTTCTGCTCTAGAACAAGCGAACAAGTCTACAAAATTAGCACACCTCCACAGTCACTGTGCCTTGGTAGGACTCTCTAGCTACGTACTATCTGATCAACGAGTTGAGTTTTGATCCAGCTAGTTTTAACCCATACCATTTAAGTGTTGAGGGCACATATTTCCTTCCGGGTTTGCATAGGAAATCATTGTAAGACCCACCCACTGCAGCACTTAAGTGTTATCTCTGTACATATTTCATGATGTGCATTGAATTGGGTGATAATCCTGATCCATGCTCGAAAGAACAGTATTTTTCATGACCCCTACTATCCTAGTATGCCTTGAAGTAGTATGTATCATGACTTCTACTATGCTTTGAAGGAAAAAAGCAGTGAGAGCTAAACTATTGTGTTCTGTAGCTGACCTCTTGCAAGACCTGCGTGTGTCCTTTTTTTAGTGTTGGCTACTAGGTGGCGAGCCACCTATAAGATGAAACTGTTGCATTAGAGTACAAAATGAAATATGAAGGGGAATACACAGCTTGTATCTGTTGTTTGGTTATTTGCCCACTCTTTGACTGCCCATACCCATGCTGATCCCTATGGCCATTCCAACTCACTTCCTGCCCTCCCTGCCCAAAACACATCTTCATGGGATCTCTTTGAGTTACCTTTATCAAGCCTTAACATCAACCTTTGTGCTCAAAGTACTTGACAGTATTTTTTCAAAGCAGTCTTGTTAGAGTTAATGACATAATTGGAGCTGCAAACGTGTTACTGGTGCAATGAAATCCCCTAACCAGATTGCCTTCAGCCACTCAATGTATAAGCACTATGCAGGCCCTTCACTAAAGTTCAGTCAAAAACAAGCATTGCCAAAAAAAGGAGTTCCAGCTTGCTTATCAGTATTAGGCATGTGCAAGGCACTGCTAGCATATGCCTAGGCACTCGCAACATGTTTCAGCTGGTGCCATTGGTGGCCATTTACTAGCACTATGGCAGTTCCTGGCAAATGCCTTTTTCATGCCTACACAAAAGACAAAACTGTCGTCTTCTTGTTTCTCTTTGTTGTATCCTGGGAATGAGAAACTTTCCGTTGATGCTGATAATAACTCACTTTATCCCTCCCTCATGATGGCACAATAGGGAAAGCCTTTCTTCAGTCAACTGCATTGTAGAAACGCTGGCGACAGTGTGCGCCTAAGACATGTCGCTCCAGTGCCTTTGCTGCAGCTTAAAGCACTAATATCCAGGGGATATCGTGTAGCCCCAGTGCCTTGCCTGCCACTAGGAGCAATAGTGACCCGGGGATTGACATAGTGAAGTGCAACGTGGCAGAGAATTGCCAAGATCCATCCCTCACTAACGGGACATTTCATCTGCAAGTGACCTCGAAACCACACTAGGGTTCTCCAGAATTATCTGCTGCTACCTGTGTGCTTTAATTTCCATCCCTGGTATGTTCTTTGCTAGCTATGTGACAGGTGGTCCTGGTACATCAGTTTCACAAGTCATCAGCCTGAGAAGAACTGCCAAAACATTTGTATTCCCTTCACTTCACAGAACTCGAGAAAGTATGTGCTGTTTAGATATAAAACCATCCATTGACTGCCCATGGCCATGCTGCTAATCCCTATGGACATTCGCACCCAGTTATTGCCCCTACGCACCCAAAAAATACCCCCTCATGTTTCCAGCTTGCTTTAAACAAGCCTTACCATCAAACGTTGCACTCAGAGTGCAACATTTGCTCAAAGAAGTCTTCTGGGTGTTAATGACTTAATTGGTGTTGTAAACAAGCTACTGATGTCATATAAATGTCTTATCCAGGTCTGCCTTCCGCCACTCGATTTATAAGCACTATGTGTGTCCTTTGCTGAAGTCCTGTTAACTACGAGCATTGGCAAAGCCACATGTTTTGGCTTGAGAATAAGTATGAGGGGCTCCATCGGGGTAAGAAAATGTTATTTCCGTTCTCACAGGAGAACATTGCTCTGTCCAATTTTCCAAGAAAACCAAAAAACAGATGAGCCCCCCCATAGTAAATAGAAAAGTTTCCTAGTCCTTTTCCTATTTCCATGTCAGGCGCTGAGTATGGGTGGAAGTGCCAGTACTGGTGCACAAAGCTCCGGTTCCACAGGTAAGTGGGAAGGCTAGGAGGTGGGTGTGGAAAGGCTTTGTGATGTCTTAGAGAGGTGGGGGGAGAGAGGTTAATGTACCTGGGTGTTTGGATTTTGCCAACAATTGCAGATTTTGTGAGAGTGAATATGAATGTGGTCTGTGCTGCTTTCAAATCAGATATAGATAGATGGTCCTTGCTTCAACTTTCCCTTTGGGGGAAGGTGAATGCTTTAAAGATGGTGTCAACCCCCAGAGTGAACTATGTTTTAAGTATGGTTCCATTGGAAATTGAGAAAAGGTATTGGCGAGAACTGGATAGGCTTATGCAGGGTTTCTTGTGGGATCATAAACCTCCGCGACTGAGGATAAGTAAACTGCAATTGCCCTTGTCGAAAGGCGGGCTAGGGGTGCCAGACTTCAGGGCATATCATCTGGCCTTCATGGCCCGTACCTTGTTTGCATGTATTAAATCAGATGGTGCGGATGGGTTTGGTGCGGAATCTAGTCATGTGAGTCCGTTGTCACCCCGGGCTTTATTAACGAGTCAGCCATGCAGACGGAGGTTGGAGAATCCGTTGACTAAGAGTCTACGGACTTCGTGGTTGGCTTTGAATGAGTGTTTGGGTTTCGATGCATTGAGAGACCCGAATGCTTCACTTTGGCTGAATCCGAGTGTTACATATGAAGGGAAAGTTATGTTCTGGCAAGAATGGTTCCTTGCTGGGGTTCAGTGGATTGGGGACCTTTTCAATGGTATGACTTGGATGACTGCCAGAGAAGTCAAGTTGAAGTTTGATGTCCCTACCTTTTGTATGGCGGACTATCGGAAGATCCGGAGAGCAGTAGGTGACGTGAATATGGAGAAGGGAGTCAATTTGGATTTGCTTGGCTGGATACCTGGGGGGAGTGGTTGTGGCTTGGTCAGCTATGTTTATAAACAAATTGTGTCCAACTACAAGATAAATGATGCTGTGAGACTGGGTTGGAACCAAAGGATTGGTGAAGACATTGCGGAAGAGCATTGGTCTCGAATCTGTGAGAATGTGAAACTGTGTTCTTTGAGTCTGGTTGAAAGATCGCGGCAGATTAAGATTCTACATAGAACTTATTGGACACCGGAGCGTTTGATGGAAAGAGGAATGAGTGGTAACTCTGACTGTTGGGCATGTGTTCAGGAGAGGGGCACCTTTGAACATATGTTGTGGGAATGTCCAAGAGTGAGGGGTATGTGGTTCGAATTTGATCAGATTTGTGAGAGAGTTCTCGAAGAGAGAATCCACTTGGATTTCAAGACTATTGTGCTGGGCAGCACTGATGTGCTGGAAGACTTGAGTACCTCCCAGAGAAAGTGGATCTTTCGGGGAGCAATGGTGGGAAAGAAATTGATATTGAGAAACTGGAAAACATCTACTCCTGTTACAATTGAAATGTGGATTGCTGAGATGCATATTTTGGCTGATATCGAAAGGGTTTTGTACCTGAGGGAGAAAAAGAGTGCATTGTTCAATAAGATATGGGGTAAATTTCTTTTATTGTATTAGGCCTGATTTTAGATCTGATTTGACTCTGGGGGTTTGTATATAGTTAAGTGTGTAGGTAAGAGTATATGTGTTTTTGTTGTAATCATTTAATATGTTTTTGCTCATCTTATTGTAATTTTGAAAATTAAAATAAAAATTTAAAAAAAAAAAAAAAAAAGAGAGGTGGGGGGAGGATGTGGGCATGAGGAGGCAACATGGAGAGGTTTCCTGTTTCTTCCCCACAATCAAAATGGCACCACCCCCGGAAGGGCCTCGGGTGGCTGCAAAATGCAGGAGGTGCACAGTGTGTTTTCACATGCATTTCCAGCCACCTGATTGGCTGAGTGCCCTTCCTGGGCGCAGATATTTTTAATCCAATTGGCTATGTCATTTGTAAGACCGAAAACATGTACACATTTTAAACCAAAAATTGAATACATGTTGGCTTTCAGAGGTAAGATAAATACAACCCTCACAAAAACATACATTAATCATAAACATGACTGGAAACAGGACCGTTTTGTTACAAGCTAAACATTCACAAATGAAAGCAAACGTCTCAGATATCTTAGACTTTATATGAACAGTATAAATCTCAAACTCACCAAAAGAGTTACTAAAATCCTAGAGATAGATAACCATGAAACAACACACAATGTACCAAGCTGGGGGGTGGGGGTGGTGGGAGACATGAGTTGGACATGGGTGGGGGCCTGCTGGCAGGTGCCCCACAGTGCTGGGGGGTGGGGGTGCAGGGGAACATGAGTTGGACATGAGTGGGGGCCTGCTGGCTGGTGCCCCACAGTGCTGGGGGGTGGGGGTGGTGGTAGACATGGGTGGGGGCCTGGTGGAGGCTGCCCCTGCACTGCTGTGGGGTGGGGGTGATAGGGGACATGAGTGGGGGCCTGGTGGAGGCTGCCCCTGGTGACTGGGGAGTGGGGGTGATGGGAGACGTGAGTGGGGGCCTGGCGGAGGCTGCCCCTGCACTGCTGGGGGGTGGGGGTGATAGGGGACATGAGTGGGGGCCTGGTGGAGTCTGCCCCTGGTGGCTGGGGGGTGGGGGTGATGGGAGACATGAGTGGGGGCCTGGTGGAGGCTGCCCCTGCACTGCTGGGGGGTGGGGGTGATGGGAGACATGAGTGGGGGCCTGGTGGAGGCTGCCCCTGCACTGCTGGGGGGTGGGGGTGATGGGAGACATGAGTGGGGGCCTGGTGGAGGCTGCCACTGCACTGCTGGGGGGTGCGGGTGATGGGAGACATGAGTGGGGGCCTGGTGGAGGCTGCCCCTGCACTGCTGGGGGGGTGGGGGTGATGGGAGACATGGGTGGGGGCCTGGTGGAGGGTACACCACAGTGCTGGGGGGTCGGGTGCAGGGGAACATGAGTTGGACATGAGTGGGGGCCTGCTGGCAGGTGCCCCACAGTGCTGGGGGTGGTGGTAGACATGGGTGGGGGCCTGGTGGAGGGTGCCCCACAGTGCTGGAGGTTGGGGGTGCAGGGGAACATGAGTTGGACATGAGTGGGGGCCTGCTGGCAGGTGCCCCACAGTGCTGGGGGGTGGGAGTGCAGGGGAACATGAGTTGGACATGAGTTGGGGCCTGTTGGCAGGTGCCCCACAGTGCTGGGGGGTGGGGGTGCAGGGGAACATGAGTTGTACATGAGTGGGGGCCTGCTGGCAGGTGCCCCACAGTGCTGGGGGGTGGGGGTGCAGGGGAACATGAGTTGGACATGAGTGGGGGCCTGCTGGCAGGTGCCCCACAGTGCTGGGGGGTGGGGGTGGTGGTAGACATGGGTGGGGGCCTGGTGGAGGCTGCCCCTGCACTGCTGGGGGGTGGGGGTGATAGGGGACATGAGTGGGGGCCTGGTGGAGGCTGCCCCTGGTGACTGGGGAGTGGGGGTGATGGGAGACGTGAGTGGGGGCCTGGTGGAGGCTGCCCCTGCACTGCTGGGGGGTGCGGGTGATGGGAGACATGAGTGGGGGCCTGGTGGAGGCTGCCCCTGCACTGCTGGGGGGTGAGGGTGATGGGAGACATGGGTGGGGGCCTGGTGGAGGGTGCACCACAGTGCTGGGGGGTCGGGTGCAGGGGAACATGAGTTGGACATGAGTGGGGGCCTGCTGGCAGGTGCCCCACAGTGCTGGGGGTGGTGGTAGACATGGGTGGGGGCCTGGTGGAGGGTGCCCCACAGTGCTGGAGGTTGGGGGTGCAGGGGAACATGAGTTGGACATGAGTGGGGGCCTGCTGGCAGGTGCCCCACAGTGCTGGGGGGTGGGAGTGCAGAGGAACATGAGTTGGACATGAGTTGGGGCCTGTTGGCAGGTGCCCCACAGTGCTGGGGGGTGGGGGTGCAGGGGAACATGAGTTGGACATGAGTGGGGGCCTGCTGGCAGGTGCCCCACAGTGCTGGGGGGTGGGGGTGCAGGGGAACATGAGTTGGACATGAGTGGGGGCCTGCTGGCAGGTGCCCCACAGTGCTGGGGGGTAGGGGTGGTGGTAGACATGGGTGGGGGCCTGGTGGAGGCTGCCCCTGCACTGCTGGGGGGTGGGGGTGATAGGGGACATGAGTGGGGGCCTGGTGGAGGCTGCCCCTGGTGACTGGGGAGTGGGGGTGATGGGAGACGTGAGTGGGGGCCTGGTGGAGGCTGCCCCTGCACTACTGGGGGGTGGGGGTGATAGGGGACATGAGTGGGGGCCTGGTGGAGTCTGCCCCTGGTGGCTGGGGGGTGGGGGTGATGGGAGACATGAGTGGGGGCCTGGTGGAGGCTGCCCCTGCACTGCTGGGGGGTGGGGGTGATGGGAGACATGAGTGGGGGCCTGGTGGAGGCTGCCCCTGCACTGCCGGGGGTGTGGGGGTGATGGGAGACATGAGTGGGGGCCTGGTGGAGGCTGCCCCTGCACTGCTGGGGGGTGCGGGTGATGGGAGACAAGAGTGGGGGCCTGGTGTCGGCTGCCCCTGCACTGCTGGGGGGTGGGGGTGATGGGAGACATGGGTGGGGGCCTGGTGGAGGGTGCACCACAGTGCTGGGGGGTCGGGTGCAGGGGAACATGAGTTGGACATGAGTGGGGGCCTGCTGGCAGGTGCCCCACAGTGCTGGGGGGTGGGGGTGGTGGTAGACATGGGTGGGGGCCTGGTGGAGGGTGCCCCACAGTGCTGGGGGTTGGGGGTGCAGGGGAACATGAGTTGGACATGAGTGGGGGCCTGCTGGCAGGTGCCCCACAGTGCTGGGGGGTGGGAGTGCAGGGGAACATGAGTTGGACATGAGTTGGAGCCTGCTGGCAGGTGCCCCACAGTGCTGGGGGGTGGGGGTGCAGGGGAACATGAGTTGGACATGAGTTGGGGCCTGCTGGCAGGTGCCCCACAGTGCTGGGGTGTGGGGGTGCAGGGGAACATGAGTTGGACATGAGTGGGGGCCTGCTGGCAGGTGCCCCACAGTGCTGGGGGTGGGGGTGGTGGTAGACATGGGTGGGGGCCTGGTGGAGGCTGCCCCTGCACTGCTGGGGGGTGGGGGTGATAGGGGACATGAGTGGGGGCCTGGTGGAGGCTGCCCCTGGTGGCTGGGGGGTGGGGGTGATGGGAGACATGAGTGGGGGCCTGGTGGAGGCTGCCCCTGCACTGCTGGGGGGTGTGGGTGATAGGGGACATGAGTGGGGGCCTGGTGGAGGCTGCCCCTGGTGGCTGGGGGGTGGGGGTGATGGGAGACATGAGTGGGGGCCTGGTGGAGGCTGCCCCTGGTGGCTGGGGGGTGGGGGTGATGGGAGACATGAGTGGGGGCCTGGTGGAGGCTGCCCCTGCACTGCTGGGGGGTGGGGGTGATGGGAGACATGAGTGGGGGCCTGGTGGAGGCTGCCCCTGCACTGCTGGGGGGTGGGGGTGATGGGAGACATGGGTGGGGGCCTGGTGGAGGCTGCCCCTGCACTGCTGGGGGGTGGGGGTGATGGGAGACATGGGTGGGGGCCTGGTGGAGGCTGCCCCTGCACTGCTCGGTGCTGGGGGTGATGGGAGACATGAGTGGGGGCCTGGTGGAGGCTGCCCCTGCACTGCTGGGGGTGGGGGTGGTGGTAGACATGGGTGGGGGCCTGGTGGAGGCTGCCCCTGCACTGCTGGGGCGTGGGGGTGATGGGAGACATGGGTGGGGGCCTGGTGGAGGCTGCCCCTGCTGGCTGGGGGTGCAGGGGGACATGCTTTGGTGGGCAGTAGTGCAAGGTGACATGTGGGTTGGCTGGGGGGCATGGCCATGGTGGATGTGGTGCCTGCAGGACATGTGCAGGGTAGGCCCCTGTGGTGTGGGCCACCTGCAGGGGCCGTGGAGGGTGTATAGGGAACACCTGGGAGGACCCACATGTGCAATTCACGTGTGGTGCTCCCCGCACACCCCTGTAATACACGTACCCTGATGGAATCGCGTGTAATACTTTCCGCGCACCCCTGAAATACACGTACCCTGCTGATTTTGCATGTCATACTTCCCGTGCACCCCTGGAATACACGTACCCTGCTGTTTTTGCGTGTGATACTTCCCGCGCACCCCTGGAATACACGTACCCTGATGGAATCGCGTGTGATACTTCCCGCGCACCCCTGGAATACACGTACCCTGCTGATGTCACATGTGAAACTTCCCGCGCACCCCGAAATACACGTAGCCAGGACATTCGCTTGTGGAACTTCCCGCACACCCCTGATATACATGTACCCTGCTGATATCGCGTGTGCAACTTCCCGCGCACCCCATGATACACGTAGCCAGGACATTCGCGTGTGGAACTTCCAGCGCACCCCTGGAATACACGTACCCTGCTGATATCGCGTGTGAAACTTCCCGCGCACCCCGAAATACACGTAGCCAGGACATTTGCGTGTGGAACTTCCAGCGCACCCCTGGAATACATGTACCCTGCTGATATCGCGTGTGAAACTTCCTGCGCACCCCGAAATACACGTAGCCAGGACATGCGCGTGTGGAACTTCCTGCGCACCCCTGATATACATGTTCCCTGCTGATATCGCGTGTGAAACTTCCCGCGCACCCCAAGATACACGTAGCCAGGACATTCGCGTGTGGAACTTCCAGCGCACCCCTGGAATACACGTACCCTGCTGATATCACGTGTGAAACTTCCCGCGCACCCCAAAATACACGTAGCCAGGACATTCGGTGTGGAACTTCCCACGCACCCCTGATATACACGTACCCTGCTGAATTCACGTGTGAAACTTCCCGCGCACCCCTGATGTACACGTACCCTGATGGAATCGCGTGTGGAACTTCCAGCACACCCCTGAAATACACGTACCCAGCTGAAATGACGTGAGGTACTTCCTGCGCACCCCAGTGATACACGTAGCCCACTTGCCGTGCTGGTACAGGGTTAGCGCAGCCCTTTGCGCTGGATTGGGGATTTTGATGGCTTTTCCCTGCGCGAGAGGCGTTCTTGGGGGCGTAACTGGTGCTGCTGCAGGGTCGGTGCGCCACTGTGCGCCACGGCTGGTTTTGGTAGCTGGAATCCATGAATATGCTGTGCGCGGAAATGGATTTTAGCGCACGCGGCTGGCGCAGGGGTTCGCACGCGCACACTGTGCGCCAGCCGTGTGCGCCACTTGTGCGCTAAATTCTATGAATTACCCCTTTAGTGTTTTTGCTCAGCCAATTTCAAAGCCATGCTGACAGCTGAAAAGTCAAATCCATTTTTCTCTTGTGTTTAAAGCGGGAACTGTGGGAGTGATAGTCTGTTGATCTGTTTTATTCCAGAGTACCTGCTCTCTCCTCACATCTATTTTAATTGCCTATTGGTGGGTTGAGGGGTGTTACAGGGGGAAACTCTAACCATAGCGCTATCTGTTCCAAACCAACACAAAAGTATTCTTTTCTGTGTGTAACGCTCACCTGGTATCCACAGGGATGTCACTCAGCCTGTTTGGACTTCCGACCACTTCGAACCCTTCCTTGGAATCTGCTCGACCAAACACGGGGGTCTGAAACACAGGATGGCCAAAGGTCAACTCCCTATTGGTTTTGCTTGTCTAACCTCCCCTTCTTCCGTGGGTCCCAACCTTCCCCCGGGTTCTCTCCTCACCTTGTTTTCTGATGTGGGGCGCTATCCGTCCTGCCTTCGATGCAGGGGTGTGTTGGGTGATGCGGTGCTGGATGGTGCCTAGTTGCTTCACTGGCAGGGGCCCGGCGGGCAGGGCTTGCTGAGACTTCAGCCGGCCCGGTAAGTGGAATGAGCCTTGCGAAAAGTGTGATGGCTTTAAACTATGTCTTTCCTTCCTTAGGTGGTGAAGGTCTTGAGGATGGCGAGGCACTGCTGAGGTGAGTAAGAGTGCAGAGGGCGAGGCTAGTTGGTTTCCTGCACACTAACCAATGTTCGTTTATTCTGTGTCCTTTTAGGTGCTGCAGTAACCCAGCGTGGAAGCGAGCTGAGGAGATGAGCTGCGGTGAGTAAGCGCAATGTGCGGCGCCTCATAAATGTCTTTTGCGCTAACCTGATGTGTCTTTTCCCTTTTTCAGATTGGCGGAATGCTCCGGAACAGAAGATGTCTGATCGGCAGGAATTCAGTTAAGGAACTAACTCTCCTTGTAGTTTCGAGAGGGTTAAGGTATTGCTGAACGCTTACTAATGCTCTTCTTCTGTTCTTCTCCCTTTTTGCGTGGCGTGCCGAGGTGAAGATGACACCGCCGGTGGAATCCGCAAGACTGAGAAAGAGCTGGGCAGAATCTGGATGCTCTTCAAGTTGAGTATTGTTAGTGATGTTCTTGTTCTTGCAGGAGCGGTGGCGCGGAAGAAAGAAGTAGGCCTCTTTGAGAGAGATCTGAGCACAGTGAGTGTCACGCTGCAGGTGCAGAGAAACGCAAAGAGTGTTTCTTGTGCCGGGTGTGGTTTAAGTAGTCTGTGGGTATCCCAGGTTTCCCTGGGCTGAGCCACACCCAAAAGGCTAGACTGCTCATTCAGTTTAGGGAACTGAATTACATGGGGGCATCCATTGGCCCATAATACATTGCAAATCCAATGTTAAATGGATCTTAGGGCTATGTGTGAGATTTATGCCAAAGGCGCCAGGTCTGAGTCCAAGTAGGTCTCTGGGGAGATGGTGAGGCCCTTAGAGGCCAACTAGGTGATCGTGGCCTGACTCCAGCCCGATATGCCGGAGGGCTGGGGGCAGGAATCGTGATACTGTGCTGCATTCTTTTTGTGTTCATTACCCGATTCCCAGTGCATTAAAGATAGTATTCAGTGTTCTATCACCTCCATATTAAAATATATTGTGATTTTAAATAAATAAATAAATATTTACCTTTGAAAACTAGCCTGATTACTGGTTCAGTGTGACTGGGGCGGGGGTATCAGGAGAAGGGTGTGTTATGAGTGATATATCGTTCAGAATATTGAACCTATAGATAAAAATAAATAAGGCTTTCATTTGCGCACTACATGCTGGGCGAGACTTGGGTGTGTGCCTGATTGAAATCCCTTTACAGCTTGGGGGCTCATCCGGGATCCTGAATTTGATCTACCACTCGTGACAGTCTAGCTCAGCATACTAGCCGGCAGGGTACATAAACCTTGTCGGGTTGGCGTACTGTCCTACACTGTACAAGCACCCCTCAAAAGAAATACTCAAAAGAATTGGGCCCATTTCCAAAAGTAAATTAACCCTGAGATAAGTCAGAAGGAAATTAATATTTCTGAAATGACGAACCCAGTGGAAATTAATATTGCTAGGGAACACTTCTTGCACAAACAGTTTGTCATTGGTGAATGGCCAGAACAGGACAAACATGTATGGCTGCAGGGAATAAAACAACAAGTCACTGAAATCGACCTTGATACCAGGGCCCATTATATCAAGTGCTTAGCGAGCTGTAAATGGCCCCAACAATAAAAGAGGAGAAGTGTAAAATTGCCAAAATAGCGGTCTACCTGTACCTCCACATACGAATTGTGCAGGAAAAGCATGCAGACAATATAGATTTGACAAAGAGTCAAGGGGAAACACTGCAGAAAATCCAGACCAATCTGGACTCTGCAGAGCAAAGGCTCCAGGATAGCAAAGAATCAGAAACAGAGCCTAGACAGCATATCACCAAACTCCAAGAAGATCTGGCTCTCTTGCAGCAAAAGAATGTAGAACAAGATCTCAAAGTACAGACACTGCAAAAAGAAGGTCAGGAAAGGCTTGACTCTTTACAACAGAGTCAACAGAAACTTGCGCCGCAATTAACTTTTAACAGAGCATGCGCAGAACAGATAGTCACTTTAGAGAACCACCTGGAATCCTTGAAAGAGGAAAATAATAAATTCATTATTAAAGACATCCACTCTCAAGAGGAATTTGATGAGGAGCGCCATAAATCTAGTGCATTTAAAAAACAGAGGGACAACCTGGCTGCACAGAGGGGCACTCTAACTCAGGAGAGGGACACCTTAGGCCAGGAAGTCAGCCAATTAAAAACTAAGTTAGAAGAAAGAAAGCTGGCGCTTCAGGACTTTCGTGAAATTAAAACTTATTATGAAAAGCTACTAGAGCACACCAGGTGGTTGGAGGTTGCTCTGGCAAAGAACACGCAGACCAATAATGACCAAACTCAGGAGGTGAGTCTTCTGCAGCGAAAATTAGCCCAGTATTTCCAATCCAATCAGGAAGCACAGAGAGACAACGAGGCTCACTGTGAAAAAAATGACAGGCTCCAAAAACAGATAGCCATGCAGCAGGAAATCATTGAGACCAGTAAGGCCTTAATAGAGGAGCAAAAGGGTCAGATTTTGGAATGTCATCAGGGAATAGGGGCTGAAAGAGCTGAGGTAAGAAGGGACAGAGAAACCTCTGAGCATAATCTCAGGACCCCTGTCATCAGGGACTTTAATCCCTTCAGTTCCATGGACTCTGCCACCCTCATGTCCACTGGCTCATATGAACCAAGGGCCACAGGGATGGTAGACTTCAGCACAATGGGAAATATGGGACTGACAGATCAGCGCCTCCCAGAAATGGATGGGCGGGCATCTATGTACAGATTCCCAAATATTAGGGCTAGCCTTTCTGATCAGGAAGACTCCAGTGAGGGGAGAATCAGAGAATTGTATCCTCAAAAATATCGCCTACCATGTGATTAGTCCATCAAATTTAGTGGGGAACTTCATGAAACTAGACCCACCAAGAGTATCTTAAAAACCTCTTCCCAGCTAGGGCAGTGGTGTGGGGGGTGTACTCAGCCAATCCTGGGAGCAAGGGAGAGTCAGAAGACTCTTCTGAGTGCCACAGGTCTCAAGAGACTAGACCCCCACATTCTGTAAGCCATTCCCAAGCCCACAGAATTAGGGAGAGCCTAGAGGATCAGATAGCCACCTCCTGTAGCAGTGCCTCTGAGTCAGAGGATGAGTGGACAAGGGTGACCAAAACTAAAAAGGCCAACATAATTAAGAGGGCTCTACTGAAAGATCCCCTGAAGCAAATCAAGGCCATTAGGAGCATCATAACTCCCTACCATACAAATGCCAAATATTCAGTTTGGGGGCACCTCGAGTTGTATGAGCAAATGATGGATACCTTGCACCTGAAGGATAGCCAGAATTGTATTCAATATGTCAAGTGGACATTTTCCCCTGAATACTTCAGCTTCTTTGTGGGGCTGGTGGATCAGAACCACTCAAGATGGTCCACCTATAGGGCGGCCCTCTTAAAGCATTTCTCCATGCATAGAAACGTTCAAGAGGCCCGCAAGGCGGCCTACAATCTGCAATGTGGGGAAGACCAGGCCCCACAAGAATTTGTACAAGTGTTAAAACGTGCCTTTGCGCAGACCACCACCACAAGCAACTCGCATTTATGAAGTGCAGAAACTGGTAGAAAATAAAAGTATCATAAAAGCCCCAAACCACCCAACACCCCTGCTGCTGCTAAGGTGGCAGAGGTAAAGGTTGCCCCCATGTTATATCTGAAGATGGGGGGGGGGGCTAAAAATATTCCTACGCAAAATCCCCCTAATCAAAGACCCAGAAGGCCCTTGGGCCAATCCCAAACAGGTAGCCAGGGAGGTAACCCGACAAATGGGACTCATAACTCCCCAGACTATATCAGCCCTCCCTACAAGGGCAGCAGACCCATCCTGTGCTATGTGTGGACTCCCTCAGCCCAAGGGGTGGGGATCCAACCAGGTAGCTGCCAACCCAGGAAACTTCCCTCCTAACTTTCCCCAGGGGGGCAGTAATCCCCCAAATGCTGTGTTGAGTTTCTTTCCCCAGTACCTGCCAAACATCAACCCCCAAAACAATCCTTCTTTCTTTCCCCACTTTCCTGAGCCCAGACAACCTAATCCGGGAGAGGGGAGGCCAAGGGTGGAGGGGTACCAGAACTATCCCAACCAAGAGTATTATGGGAGATGGGACAGTTACCCTTCCCGTGATCAACCTATGATGACCAGAGAAGCCCGTACCAGCCAGAGCGGGTGTCCCAACTGGAGCGCCAGGTCCAGAACTTGTCGCAGGATCTGGTTCACATGTTGAGGGCTCAGCAGAACCCTCAGATGAATATGGAGGCCCAGAACCCCTCAAATCAAGGGTCTTGTACTCCAGAGCAATGACAGGGAGAGAACCCCAACAACCCACCGGTTCCCAGGGAGGAGGTACAGTGGGAAAGGGGGTGTAAAGCCTTCCAGGAAGCTTCCTTCCCCACTTGTGAAAAGTCCCTGGAAACCCAGGAACCGGAACCAAAATCTCCTGCCCTTGAAAATCTGCAACCTAAGGAACAGAGGGCGGGTAGGAGAAATAAAGGGTCTAAAAAGACCCATTTTGTGGAGTAGGTTAGAATCTTCCAATTTGAAGGAGAGGAGTCTTCAGAGGATTCTGGGAAAAGGATCTTCTCCTTCAGGGATGGGGGAACTCCTCCCAAAGAACAATGGGTCCCAAAAGATCCTGATCAAGACTGGGTAGATGCGGGGACCGAGTTAAAAACGCCCATCATTGAACCCCAGAATGACAAACCAGAGAATCACCTTGTGCAAACCAATTCTGGTGACTGCCTCCAAAAAGGGGGGACAGCCCAGAATCAGAACCAGGGGAGTCCAAAACTTCCCCAAAATCCAATTGTCACCTTTTTATTACAGGTACCCGAGATCCCAAACAAAATCCTGCCCAAATTACCCCTCTGTCAGAATCAAAAGCAAAGAAATGAATCCACCAATAGGCCCGAAATGCGCATTATCTTTGCCGCCTGGAGGAAAAGGAGGAAAGATTATATGCCCCATCCAAATACAGGGGCAATGTAAATTTTTGGCACTGGTGGACACTGGATCCCAAGCCACCCTTCTGTCAAAAAGGGCATTTGATCAGCTGAATTCAGGAAGGGGGGAGAAATACCAAATTCCTCTCACCCCTCTTCCTGGACAACTCCAGAACTTCAATGGGAATGAAATTCCTGTTGAGGGGACTGTGGATTTAGACATTAAAATTGGGCAACACAAGGTGAAACATCCAGTCATAGTTGTGACTCCAGAGGGCACAATATGTTTACTAGGGAATGACATCATGCATAGATTGTCTCCCCTGATAGATTGTGTAAACATGGTCCTCTGGACCCAAACTAACCGACCAATAAAATTAAAACATAGTGTAAACCATGTTAGTTTAAATGGCACATGCCACATGGTTGAATAAAAACCTGACCAAATTGAATTCCATTTGCGAAACAATCAAATCCCTGACGTGACAGTAATTGCAGTAGGACAACAAACTGGTGATGGGAAGTCCTCTCTATTTCTGAAAATCAACTTTCCTTCCAGTTTTAAGTGGCATTCCACACTAGAAGGGAATGCTCTGAAATTCTATACAGATTCACAACCAGAACATCCCACTGCTATAGTTCAAAATGATGAGAAACCAGCTCAAGGCTTGGCTGACATTCAGAAAATTGAAGAACAGTTGTTCATCCCTATTCAATTGAATGAGGGGAAGTGTGTGTGAGCAACGGTAAGAGCTTCATCAGCGAAGCCATGTTCTGAAAGCTCCCAAAAGATCCAGCCATTCCCACATTTAAATTGATAGATAAATGGGAAATGGATCTGGAAACACCCAATTCCAAACATCTCCTGCCTAGCAGGTGTATGCACAATATTTCCATTGGCAACAAGAGCATAGTCCATAATTGTTGGGTCATGCGAGATGTCTGTGCTACATTTTATTTAGGCAGTGTCATTCTCAATCACTTTGCCATTAGTTTGGACCTAATAAACTTCAAAGCCTGGTCCCGATTAGCGGGTAATCCCATGGACTTTGATGACGCAGAGAAAGAATTTCGGTCAGCTCAATTGCTGCCATATGCAGTTGAAATTCAGATTGGAGAGGAAGTCACCATCCCAGAACGGACCCGTCAATTCTCACTGAAAGTAAAAATTAAAAGAGGACAGAAATTGCAAAATCCTGACGCATATGTTCACCTCAATGCCCATTTCCAACAGAAAGGTTTGGGGTTAAACCCAACACCACTAGTCAATACTGAACACGGCACCATTCCAATAGAGGTGGATAACAGCAACCTTAGGAGTATCACTCTGGGCGCAGGCACCATTATTGGAATTGCGGTTGATGACCAACATTTTTCCATAGATTTAGGTAATGAACTGGTAGGACCAATCACCAATGACTGTTTTGACAGTGATAGCGACAATGACACAAAACCAGACAGGATCTTCACCCCGCATGGGGGGAATTTCCTGGTGCACTCTTACTGCCCTTATGGTAAGGAAGATGTGACCTGTGACTTCAGGAGGGATAAGATGATCTTTCAAGTCCACCAGGACTGCCTACCCACCTGAAGCCATCAGTCCAAGTCAGTACTTTAACCAGGGACTTCTCCACACAGCTGGAGGAGGCCGCTGAGATAGCAAAACCAGAAGTCTTTCTGGGCTTCAGGCAGATGGTTGAAGAGAGGGTCAACCTAGCTGATGCCTGCTTGACTCTGGAACAGAAGCAAAAGTTGAAACAAGTTTTCTTGGATTTCCAAGATCTCTTTGAGGTAGACTCATATGACTGTGGTCGCACCGACATCCACACAACAACAATTCCCACGGACCCTGGCATGACTCCAGTGTTTGTGAAGCAATATCGTTTGCCTCTCGCATCCATGGAGTCCCTTACTGAAATAATTAAGAACCTTGAGTCCTGGGGGATAATCCGTCTAGTACACAGCACCTTCAATAATCCGGTGCTGGGAATATTGAAGCCAAACGGCCAGTGGAGACTCTGCGCCGACCTTAGGGAGCTCAACAAATGGGTCCATACTTCCCGATGGCCTCTGCCCTACATTGACCAAGGGCTGGCCCAGATTCAGGGGTCACAGGTATTCACTGCAATAGACCTGACCAATGGATACTGGACTGTGCCTGTCAGTAGGGAGGACCAATACAAACTGGCTTTTACCTTTGGGTGCCAGCAGTACACATGGACCCGGACTCCCTTCGGATACCTCAACTCCGGCAATGAGTTCAACATTTTCCTACATAAGGCCATGGCCGACCTGGGTGCGAGGGGTAACCTGGCTTATGTATATGATGTCCTCATCAAAAGTTCATCTGTGGAAGAACACATAGCAGAGATCCGTTATGTTCTGACACAGTTGAAGGCCGCCAGAGCAAAACTTTCCTTTCAGAAAGCATAGTGGTGTAGGACCTGTGTTAATTTCTTGGGGCAGGAGGTTACTTCCTGGGGTCGCTGTCCCCAGGAAAAGAAAGTGGAAGCACTTCAGAAACTGAAAGACCCCACAACTCTGCGGGAACTAAGGAGCCTCCTTGGACTGACTAATTACAGCAGAAAGTTCATTGAGGGCTACGCAGAGATCACCAGACCCCTGATTCAGCTCTTGAAGGGGGGGGGGTCAAGTGGGAATGGGGTTCAGAACAATCCGAGGCAGTAAGACAACTCAAAAGAAGCCTCTCACAAGCGCCTTGCCTAGCTTACCCTGTCAGAAACAAGTAGTTCTTCCTAGAGACAGGGTTCTCTAATACGTGCTTGACGGCAGTATTATACCAAAAGCATGACAAGGTCAATAAAGTAATCTCCTATGCGAGCAAAACTTTATCCTCTGTGGAGGAAAAATTCAATGATTGTGAAAAGGCACTCCTGGCAACGGTGTGGGCATTGAAGAATTACCGCCGGTTCATCCAGGGGGAACACATCATTGTGGAGACTCCACACCAGCCTCTGCAATATCTCCAAAGTGACAGAATCCGGGCCGGAAACGTGAGTAATTCCCGAATTACTTCCTGGATTCTGTCAATGCAAGGCTTTCCTGTGGAGGTCAGATATGGCCAAAACAAGAAGAGTCCCCTCGCGCAAGGTCTGGCTAATTTGCATGATTGTGCCAGAGAATACTGTATCGAGGACGAAAGTCTAAAAATCAAGGACAACATGGAGGCATACCTTAGTTCCCCACACAAAGTCTTTGAAGAAGACAAGTGTGAGGGAATGCCCACTGTCTATGTGGATGGATGCTCTCCGGCGTAGGGAATGCGTGGGTGAATGAGTCTCCAGAACCCTCCGCTGGGTACAAAATCGGTCCCCGAAGTAGTCAAGTAGCAGAGTTGATGGCTGTGCATCAAGCCATCCTCACTGCTGTCCAACATTAACTCCACAAACTGGTCATAATCACAGATTCGGATTATGTACGGAACAGGTTTGTGGAGCACCTGGTCAATTGGAAAATCAGAGGCATGTTATGTGCTAATAACAAACCCCTGAAACATGGGAAGTTAATCCAAAATATTGATGATCTGGTCACATCGAATGGGATGACCATCTACTGGAAAAAGATCAAGGGTCATTCCAAAGTAGAGGGACTAGACAAAACTGGAAATGACTTAGCTGATCAGCAGGCCAAATCCGGGGCCATCCAAGGGGATCTAATAGAAATAGAGTCCATGTTGGGGGAAATCCAGGTCACTGCTATCACTAGGCCCCAGACAAATGCTCACAACGATCTTTCAACTGCACAATGGAGTAAGGAGACCCCTGATGCTGATTTAATTACGGGTCAGAAGGGGGATCCAATAATTGGTAAGTTTTACCAACACATTGAGGACCCTGAGAACTTTTCCCTGATGGATACCGACTACGTTGGGAAAGAGGACCTAAGAGTGTTGATGAAATGTCCAAAAATGTTCCGAATCCAAGACAGTTTGTTGGTAAGGAAATCCCAAGCTGGCCATGATCAGTGGGTGGTTCCTACCTCATTCCGAAGCCTGATGTTAAGTCACGCCCATGATGCGGCCACCGCCGGTCATAGGGGGTTTCACACAACACTGGAAATCTTAAGAGAGGTTGCTTACTGGCCAGACATGGGGCAGGACCTCGACCAATACGGGTGTCTTGTGTGTGAACAATTTCAGCCAACATTCCTCACACACCGGGCGCCTCTCCAAAAGAGGGGGATGACACTGCCATGGTCAGATTTGCAAATCGACTTCGTAGGTCCTGTGATTCGCTCGTCTAGAGGAAACAAGTACATGTTGATGGTCACATGCTTGTTTACCAAGTGGGTGGAATGTCTCCCGGCCCCATACTGCAAGGCAGAAACAGCAGCTGCCCTGATGATTAACCACATCTTTTCCCGTTTTGGTCTACCTCAAAGGATTGAGTCAGACAGAGGTAGCCATTTTACCAGCGAAGTAATGACTAAGATGTGGGAGATACTGGGGGTCAAAAGGAAGCTACTAATTGCTTACTGACCAGCTTCTTCTGGGGCAGTAGAACGCTATAACCGAACCATTGTGAGCATCTTAAAAAAGTTTATGGCAGATTCTGGGCCAAGTTGGGATATCCGATTACCTCTGGTCCTGGTCATTTGAGTTAATGACTGGACACAAGATGGTGCTTCCCCAGCATTTGCTATACAGGACCCAAGAGCAGACGTTGATCAATGCCTCCACAACTCATGAGTATGTGGAGAATTTGAGGAAACGCCTCCAACATGCTTTTGCCTATGCTCAGCGAAATCTAGAAAGATCAGCTGATAGAATGAAGACCCATTACGATTTGAAAACTTCCAGGAAAGTATATAATGTGGGAGACCGGGTCTATCTATACAATTTCCAAAGGAACCAGGCCAAACAGCGAAAATGTTTACCTACATGGAAGGGACCCTTTGAAATTATAGACAGGGTCTCCCCAGTTGCATACAAGATCTGCATCCCCAAAAAGGTAGTTTAGCGGAAGGGGAAGACAAGTAGGTACATATAAATCAGCTAAAGTGTTGCCATCCCAGGCACACTCTGCAGCAACTGGAGGAATCCTCTGGAATCCCGGAGGGGGCCGCTCCAGAGTAATTCAGTTTCTAAAATATCATGATTCTGGTATGAAAATGTTTCCTGTTATATCTTGTTTCTTTTAAATAAAACTGCAAAACGTATCCGGATGTATAAAATGTATATGTTCGCCACACCATTAATAGTGGTGGAAAAATGTCTAGGAATGTGTATTGCCGCTTTGCTTTATCATCCTAGGAGAGCTAAACCATGGAGACTGACCAAGGAGAACGACCCGGGGACCGGGAGCAAAGATCCGAGGGGCCCGGAGTACCGCCCAATATTCCCACCAGGACAGGCGAGGAGAACCGATCGATCCAACCGCATGGAGGAAAAGATGCTGAACTGTGCCATCTGCGGAATTGGAAGAAGGTGATGCGGCCATACCAGCGCGTGGATCAAAACATCCTTTACACCCGACTCCCCCTCGACTCGAAATCAAAGCGCAGTCGGGCGGGGGGGCTTGTTGGGTGTCCTGACCCACGTTTAGACTATTATGCTGCAACATTTGGTGCTGTGGGTTTAGGAGATCCAAGAGGGCGGAAAATCCCACATTTGCGCCAGAATCCTGGAGAACCGTGCAGTTTTGCGCACAGAAAAATGGTCCCCGTACCTGCCACCCACCAGTGCAAAGAAAGATGGTTCTGTTCAAAACCCGTTTTTATTAATGTCAAAAATTGCTAAGATCATGGGCCCGGAACCACCAAACAAAAATCCAACTATGGTTGAGTGTTTTACTTTACTCTACTACAGATCCACATCAATGCCATGTCAAGCAAGGATCATATACTATCAAGTAAAATCCTTTCCTTTTGAAATGTATTAATTCAAGACAGCTGTCACAAATAGGTGCAGTACCGGCATTGGACACTGACCGGCGCTGGCGCTCTATAAATCCTGACAGGAGAGCTGTCTTGCAGAACTGTGCAGTGAACAGAAGGGGGTCTTATGTAATTAAAAGTTCAAAAGACATGCCTTTCCTGAGAACTCTTAACACCCCAGAGACCCACACCAGGAGGCAGGATATCACATGGCCCTGTTAATTGAGAGGGAGGGGTTTTTCCTCCAGCCTGCAGGACCCAACACAATAGACCCTTTCAATTGAATGGAGTATGCTGATTTGGGTGTGGACTGTAAACAGAGCTCTGTCTGGAAGAAGAGACATGTGATCCATGACTCACCCAGTTCCTAGGGGCGGGCCAGACACTTTTTGTGAATTGAATTGAAGGCAAATATATGTTTTATAAAAACACTGATATCTAATTGTAACCAGATGACAGGAATGTACAATTTGGAGATCCTTAAAATGGAATATGTACCTACAATTTGAGTCTAAACTCAATTCCGTACGATGTTCTGGGACCGAACCCCGCAATTTATTCATGTGGCAGACACTGGGTTCACGCTAGAAAAATGAAAATTTAATGGAATATGTGTAGAAAGGCGGGGTACATCTGTGTCATTTTTGGTAAAAGTCCAATATTGGGAAACCAACCAAAAACCGCAAAATGTTGTCATTTCTTAATCCAAGCTCTTAGAAACATCAGAGTTGGAACAGAGACTACCTTATGTGATATATGATGTGTGTATGTAATTTCAACAAATTGTGTATCTGGGAAATATGTATTTGGATCAGAAATAGATTTGTGTGCAATTTGACAAGGGGAGGATCCTCTGACCATAAACCTACCTCATCACTCTGACTCACTGCTCCCTTCTCAAATCAGGTCAAAGAGAAATCCTTGACCTATCAAATCGTGAGTGGGTTGGGCAAAGAAAGTTAGCATCCACACCCATTTTCAAAAGACATAAAAGGAACACCAAAACCCAGGTAGGGACATTAATTTTCCAACCTTCAACTGAATCCCTGCGCAGCACGCTGACGGAGAACTCCAGGATCCAGAACTTAACTCCAGAACTTAAAGAAGAGAGGCCTGGACCACCAGCTAAATCCTTTTTCAGCAGGCCTTTAGAATCCAGCAATCCAACCAAACTATTCTACAGCCGGGGCTAGCTGTTGAATTCTTTGCCAAGAACTTTTGCTTGAACCGCTAGCAGACCCAGAAAGAAGTGCTGATAGCAGAACCGCAGACCAGACCCCGCTGTGAGCAGAACCGGTGCCTGATTGACCCGCCGAGCAGAGAGAACTGCAGCTAAACCTATTGACCAGATCCGTGACGAGGCCCATTCCTTCCAAAATTAGGAGTGAGTACCCAGCTAGAACTGTGCAGAACCCATCTCTTAGCTTAAAATAATCTGATTCAAAACGTTTAACTTGTCCAAAACTGCATCATAGAATCGTGTGTCCCTTCTCTGATTTTAAACCTGTAAAAGTGTCATTTGCCATTTGAATCATTATTTAATTTCTGAAAAACTACCTTCACGAAATCATCCGTATCTCTTGAACTTTCATTATACTTTTTCCGTAATCGCGCTTGACGCACTCGGAAAAAGTGCCACGATTTGCGATTGGGCTTTAATTTCTTCACTTGTCAAAATAGCTGCTTCTTGCTATCCTTTGCTGAAATTCGTTTGCAACCTGACAATCATTCATAGAGCATTGCTAAAGTGATCCTGAACTAATTTGAAGTAGCTATCACCCACCCTGAATCTCTTATAGGGAATTAAAATCATTTTTAGCCTATTTTCCCTTCTTTGCATACCACCTTTAAAGTACTTTGCCTGTGTTTAAAATCATCCCTGTTTCTCTAAGCATGCTAGGGGGGAACTGAATTCGTATTGTACTGTGATTGTATTCCTGAAGACTGTGTGTGTTACTTCCATCTCCTTACATTGCATAGGGGGGGAGTGAATTGTCAGAGAAAAAGTGATCATATTATCTTTTGCTGAAATCATATCAAGTTTATTTCTGTACTGCCTTTTATTCATATTTGCATCTCCTTGAAACCATAAAGCATTCCCAGCTACCTTGTTCTTTCCGTACCAACTTCTAAGTAATAAAATAAGTGTGCTAGTATAACATTATCCATTGTTGATCGACATTATACTCATAAGTGTGATATCAAATATGAATGTATTATAAAAGTGTGATATATATCCATTGTTTAATTTTTCAAATAAACCTTTTTAATTTGCAAAACAAACCTACTTCTTGGCTCAGTGAAGCCAGGGGGATTCTAAGAGAGGGGCGTTATACAAGGGTTCATCATCCAGATTATAACTTGTCATAAAAATATATAAATAAGGGCTTCCCTTGAGCAATCCCAGACAAGGCACTGACCTAGTGGAATGCTTGATTGGAGTCATTAACAGTGCAAGATATTAAAGTGAACAATAGAGTCATCAGAGGAGGGGGGTCACTAGAGAGGCCAGCAGAGGAAAGCAAAGTAGTGAGAAAGACAAGATCAAGAGGGTCCACACCAGCATGGGAAGGTTAGAGGACCCCAACAAGATAATGATAATGTCTATTGGAAGTTACTCAATGAAAAGGTTCAGGTCAGGGAAGAAGGAGCTGATTGGTATTGGATATGAAATCCAGTTTTCGGTGACAGCAAGAGGTGAATATTGAGGGTGATGCGAGTTGAATGGGTCAGTGATATAAGGTTTGTTGCTGAGGGATTGTGCATTGCAGGGGATAAGTACAAAATCGATAGGAGGGGGGTAGAGGAGAAGTTGATGTGCGATGGGCAGGGGGGATGTGCCCATTCTTTCAGGGGAGATTGTGAACAAATGGGCACATCAGGTTTGAGGGTGTGGGTGCTGAAGTAAAGGAGGAAGATGGGGAGGGTGGAGAAGGAGGTTGAAGTAGACTGAGTTGGGACTGAGATAAGGGGAGAAGAAGAGTGAGTATCATGCGGAAGGGAGCAAAGCCATGGTGCATGATGAGGGCTAAAGGATGTAAGCAACTAAAGACAATGGAGGAATGGCACAGCCCAAGAGGGAAAGGGTAGGTGGTTGAGCGGGCAGAAATAGGGGGGAATGTTGGCTTGAATGGGGAAAGTTCACATTCCTAGTTGGTCTAGGATAGGGCTGGAGGTTAACAAAAGGCAGTTAGCAGGCCAAAACAGAGATCTCTCGTGGTTCTGTACTTGAGCAAGGACTCTGGCCTTTTGACCTTTCCAGCCCTTAACAGGCCCAAACAGGGAGTTACCCTTTGCTGCTTTTCGCCTTTAGGGCTTGGACTGAACACTCAGAGAAGACCCAATTACAAGGTAGGCAGTGTGCTACATGACCCACTGGAGATAATCTGAAGGCTCAAGATGGCTTTCAGGCTTCTTGGCAGGATGGAGGAACATTCCTTCGTATTGCAGGCCCTGGAAACTTCGTTTTTGAGGTAGGACCCTCTAATGTTGGCCAGATTCCTCAAGAATGTAAAAGTGGTTAATGCCTACCAGCATTTCAATGGGGTACGTAAATGTTAAGACGTTCGAGCAGTGGCATTTATATTGTTTCAGCATCTGGGTTTGGTTTATGATACCCATTCCCTTTGCCCATCGCTACAATAAATATATTGACTGTTCATGCATCATATAGTATGTGTGAGAAAATAGCACCATACCAAAATATATCATAGAGTTGTGGTGGTGTGATCAAGCGCTAGATTCGCTCAGTTTGGAATTGATAATTGTACATTTGGGTTTTAATCACTGCACTGATTCACTTTGTCATGACACGCCAATCATTGTTGCTTCAGCTGTGTTCTATAGTGCAAGCATTAAATAAAATAGTAGGTTGTCATCCATTGCTGTTCTGAATAAATTGCATCACTCTTGAGCATTTGCCCAACACAGATCCTCAAATCTGTGCTAAATTCTTCACAAGGGAAAACAATCCACATCCATGCAGCATATGATCATAGTTTATATTTTTTTCAAAAGTAATCTGATACATTTTCTATATTACTGGAGTACTAGTGATCAATTAGTCTATTACGCATAGTGATCAATTAGTCTTGAACTAAACAGGGTCAGGTAAGTACATCAGAGAGAGATACTTTGAAACAGGAACTTAGTAATTGTGCACTGGTCCAAAAATATAGCTGCTACTTATGTGTGGCAGTGTTTTGCATAAAAAGTGGCAATGTATATCATTGATGGCACACCCGTTACCCATGCAGCAAAAAGCACATGACCAGAAACAAAGAACAACAGACATGGAAAGAGGTTAGTATGAATAATCATAACTTAAAATTCAGCAACCAAATTAAAACATGTATTTATTAAAGTTGACAAATCAGGAACGTTACCATAACCATGACTGCTTTAAAGGCAATATTTGGCAAAGCCAATAGGACTGGTTTGGAAATATATATGGTAAGTTTTTTTGTATTGTAAAGCTGACAAAAAGGGTACTCCTTTGCTTTTATCAAAGCAAGACTGAATGACTTTGACAGTGCTTGTTTTTCCCTAGTTCTCTAATTTATAAATCTGCACGTATTGTCAATGCTTGTTTTAGTGGCTGGTGCATTCACTAGGAATTACTTCTGGCATGTTAATCTCTTAAATGCTGAAGTGTTGCTGAACAGGAGTGCAACACCTGATTGGATGAGCCTTTTTGCCAAATTGTCTGTGCTTTGCATTAAGGCCCTGCCTGCACACCATCCTAACACAGACACACATGCACACTCCTTGGGGAGTCCATTTAAGGGAGGGAGAGGGAGTTGTGTTGGTACATGTGTTGGCCTTGAAGTAATTCAAAACTGGGGAATAGAATGTGTTATTGGTGGAGCCTTGCTGGAAGAACAGCAGGTGAACGTATGGGTGAGTCTCAGGTCTTTATTGACAATGTTTGCCTAATTGGGGCGATTGGGAAAATATGTCTAATCTGAAAATGGGTCTCCGTTCTGTGGTTGTACAACATTTTCCATTTGATGGCATTTAAAGGTGCACTAATAACACACAAAGGGACCGAAGGGCAACTGGACCGTTTGCATTGCCCAAATCGGCAAACACAATAGGAGTATCCGTCCTTAAATTCAATTGTTTTACTTTTTCCTTTTTCTATTTTTTACACACTGTTCTATCCCGCCAACCAGTACTAGCTGAGCGTCTGTGTTTTTTTATAACAGTAGGGTATGCTGGTGGGCCTCCTGTCTAGGGTGAAAGATAGGAAAGAGAAAAACGGACCCTGACCCCAGATAAACATGTGTTTTACCCGTCATGTGTTAAAAAACTTAGTATGCAGAGGCCGAATGGTTGGGCACAGACGGGAGTTGCTTCTTAAAATTGTATTTCTCCCTTTCATCTGCAACATGTTAACAACCAAGCCATTAAGGTGGGTACTCAGTACATGAGCATCCCACAGCAACGGTCGACCAGTTTCAGTAGTCTTTTTGGGTACTTATGCCACTTTCTTCAGGAGCTAAAGTCACTTTTATGTAATTCCATACAGCCAATGGTCAAGTGGTTTCAGGCCTCAAGTTTAGTAAAACATTTTTCTTTTTGATATTTTATTTGAACATCTTGACTTTGTTTAAAGAACATTATTCTTATGAACTTGTGGCTTGTCAATAATTCACCTCACTGTAATTTCATGTTATGTTTTTTTTCATCTAGTTTGAGCTCCCAAGGCACCAGAGCAGTGGGCTAATCCTGAATTAAAAGGTGCACACCTTTGATTCATCTGATAGTTCCAATAGTCAAAGTGATTAGTCATCAGTGCTGCTGCATGATGCGTTCATATTGTTATGTTTTGCATTACAGCACATGCAAAGAACCTCCCAGAAATTATTGGGTTCTTTCTTGTGATTTGTTTTATACAATAACAAACCTTTCGCAAGCACACTGTTGCACAAACATGTCATTATGTCATGTAAAGGGAAGTAAAAGAGAAAAAGAATTTAAAAGAATGAAAGAATAGTTTGTCGTTAGTCGATAAAAGTCGATGAAAAAAATAAATTAGGTAACAGAAATCTACATATCACTAAATTGTTTCAAAATGTAGTTTATAGCAGTATAGTCAACGAAGTGAGCAAACTGACTTTGCTGTGCACATATTGATCACAGTAGCACTCTCAAAGTTTAAAAAGAAGGAAATTCTATAAAAAAAAAAGATTCTCGAGAGTCTCTATTTTTTAACGTCTGAGCTACGTCTACAAATTCTGTCGAGCTATGTCAATTTTCTCTCTCTCCCCTAGGACTTCATACGTGGGTAAAAGGTTAAACCTCAGTGTTAAAAAGCGTTGTTCTCCATCTCCATATCTTATTCGGTACCCTTACAAGCTCATTTGGTAGCTGGTTAAAAGACTGTTCTTCTTAAGTTGTATATATACTTAATTCATAATTTGTGATCACTTGTCTAGTGCTAACCCAGTCCTGTTTCCATAGCTTCCTTTTCAGAGCATTCGCATTTGATACTCATCCAGGCTCCTGTTCAATTGAGCAAATAGCTCCTTACAATGATAAAGCAAGTCATTCAAGACTGTATATAAGCCCTGTATCACCAACCTCTTCAGGCCCAGAAAGAGAGAATTGGGCCCGGGGTTCAATAGTTCATCATATAGTATTAACGTTTTCCAGTTTATAATAGCTTGCAGTGTTAAGAGGCCGAATTTGGGCAGTGGGTACGCTGTTTGGCAAATTCAGACACCTCCATAAGAAGGCCTTCAACTTTGTGCCAGTCAAGTTTTGTGCATTTTATTTCAGAACTGTTAAGTATACACAGAATTACTTTTGCTTTGCAGTACTTTACAACTGGCATCCAAGTGAATCGTCCATACTTGCTGTTCATTCCTTTCAGTTGAGCGCCAGAAACAGCAATGGATGGCCACATTTCTCTTCACACTACTGAGTTGTTAATTCGCTCTTTTAATGTAATTCCTAGATATTTCCAATTATCCCCGCCTTCTAGTTGAAGACTGTGCAAATGCCAATGAAACCTTTGTTTCTTTTTTTTCTAAGTTTTACAAATCAAGATTTTAGATTGTAACGGTTTATCTCTAGATCATTCTCCTTCATGTAAATCACCAGGAGGTTTAGCAAACGGTGAAGACCTATACGAGTCTGATCGAGAAAGACAACGCCATCAGCATACGCCAGATGCTGTATACAGGCTGTACCCAAACGAGGAGGAATGGCATCACATTTGCATACATAGGTCACCGCCAGATCAGAGGTATGTAGGTTGAACTGAGCAGGTGCCAACAAAGCCCTCTCGTAGCCCTCAATGGGTCCAGAAGGGACCCTTACCTGGACCTGGATATCAGAGTGTAAGTACATGAGAATATTTAACAAGAAGTCAGGACACCCCATTTGTGTAGTTTGGCCCAGAGGTTTGATCAGTTCACCAGTTCAAATGCAATAGTTAATTCTAAAAAGACTACATAAATCAGATGACAAAATTGTTAGGTTTTATTTTGAAGTGATTTATCTATGTATCCAAACTCTTTCTAAATCCGCATTGGTTTTTATCAATAACCCCTGACTCTTGTGACCATTGGTCTAAGTCCTTCAAGATTATTGTAGAAAAGTTATTAACAGAGACGTTAAGAAGCACTGTATGCATATAGTAAATTGGGTTAAGTTTATCGACCTTCTTGCATATTGGCACAATATGGGACTTTTTCCAAGATGAAGGGGGTGAATTGCACTTGGTAAATACGTCTAAATAGGCTAACTTTCATGAAGGGCCACATAGCTGGATCTCCCTTGAGTGTGACATTTGGCAAGGCCATCTGGGTGGGAAGCATGAGGTTTTGCTTTTTTAATTAACTGAAATATTTCAATTAAAAATCTGCAAAATATTTGGTCCTTGATGAATAAACAAGCATTTGATCAAGTCAGTGCCTTGTCAAATACAGTCTCTGAATTAGAGTGGGTACATTTACTCTCTAAGAAATATTCCAAGTCGAAAGGGGAGCCAAATTTCGGCACCTCTGGGGGCTGGTGGACCCCGGATATTACAGAAGGGGACATTTACGATCTAACAATGAAGTCCTCGGCTTCAAGAGCAGCAGACCCTAGTGGCCTTACATACCAAGTCCTAAAGGGAAACCCAAAGAGGTGGGCCAATCTTTTGAATATACTGTTCCAGGGGATAATAAAGCATGAAAAGATTCCGGTGCCCTGGAAATCAAGTATCATTGTTCCAATATTTAAAAAGGGGGACCGGAAGGACCCTCTAAATTATAGACCTATTGCTCTCCTCGACGTGGAAATCAAGCTGTTTGCTTGTTTACTGTTGAGAGATTTTAAATGTTGGGCTGATTCAAATAACATCCTTCCTAAACAACAGACCGGATTTCGGAAAGGGCATTCAACGTCCCTGAATGATATAGTACATTCCACCCTCCGTAACATCAAAGAAGGTGGGAAAACACCACAACCATATGGCACCTTCATTGATTTCTCAAGTGCTTTCGACTTGGTGAATCGAGACAGATTATGGTCTACACTGAAAAACAGGGGCGCTCCGGCCTCGCTTATAGACATCCTAGCTTCCCTGCACAAAGGAAATACGGTGCAAGTAAAACTAAAACTAGATGGGCTCTTATCAAACCACATATCAGTGAAAAGTGGGGTGAGGCAGGCGTGTATGGTTGCTCCCTTTTTGTTTAACTTCTATCCGGCTGATTTTGGACAGGAGGTTGTGACCGCAACATTGGGCAGTGCCAAGATTGGCACAAACGCAATTAAGTGTCTCATGTATGCGGATGATATCATCCTCCTGTTCAAACACCAGTGGGTCTCCAGAGGTTGCTGAATGCTTTTGATCAATATATGAAGGACAACGATCTCCAGGTAAACCTAGAAAAATCTAAAGTGGTGATCTTTTGGGAGAAAGGTGGAAGAGGAGGCAGGTTTTGCTGGACGGTGGGGGCCAGCGTATTCCTGTGGTGGATGAGGTCATTTACTTGGGTTACACTCTTTATGCTACACCGAGAGTTAGCCTTACATGGGCAGAGATATTACAAAAATGTATCCAATTGACGTCACAACTACAGAAAATGATCAAACAATACTGTAAGTTCTCCCTTCAGCCAGCAATCCGGTTTTATACAGCTAAGATTATTCCAGTACTCCTACATGGCCTAGAGGCAAAACCATTAGCCTGGACCCTTGACAGGGCAGGATTTGGAAAAAAGCTTTATGACTGCCAAATAGTCTGCCGATAGCTAGTTTAAGATTTGAGTTGGGTCTTTCCTCACTTAAGTCGCAGCTTGACTGGAAACTCCTGTCACTCTTTAGCCTGATTTCTAATCTGAGGCAAAATACCTATACGAAGACCTACGAGACCATCTGAAGTCTGTTTATGTGGGGGTATTGTGTGATCTAAAGAGAACATCCCAAGAAATTCTAACCAGATGCAATAGCGACATGGACACGCTAACTGCAAACCCCATGAAGACTAAGAGGGCGCTACTAACAACAGATTGGATAAAGACAATCGAACACACACGATCTTTCACAGTGGTGCCCTCTTTCTCTCCAATGGATAAGACACTTGGATACCTACCAAATTATTTGACAAAATTCCCGGATGCAAATTGGAGGAATAACTTTCGCAGAGTTAGTCTGGGTCTGACTCACGCAGGATCTGTCCTTGCCCGTTGGGGGTGGGGAGCAAGAAGTAGATCTTTATGCCCAGAATGTCAAGACCCAAAGAACCAGACACTCGAGCATTTACTAAGATTCTGTCACGGAACATGGGATGTTGGAAAGAAATACTTGGGGCACTTTGTCATCTCAAGTGATTGCTTGTCATCTGACGACTTTTGGGTGAGACTGACATCAGGGTATGAAACTGCGTTGACGATAAATGTGGTTAGAGTGCTGCAATAGACAGGTTTTATTTTGAATGGCAAGTCTCCATCCACTCCTTTGAATAGCAAAAGTTGAAGAATGAAATTGAGAAGTAAAATGTTTTCCTTTTTTTCTTTTTTTCTCTTTGTACATGGCTAATATGTAAAAGGAAAACAAAATTTGGTTTTAAATATGAAATGTAAGTTTTTTATTTTTTAATAACAACATTTTATTGGATTTTACGAGTATACACAACATCAACAACATTGCAATATTCAATGATAGTACCAATAAAGTTTGGGCCGTGAGCTAGGGCTATTTCAATGGCTGGGGAGCTGTTCCGATTTATCCGTGTCCATGCCTTTTCACATTGCCAAGGGAGGCCCCATGTGCCCTGGATTCTCCCCTCCTGCTTCTTTGGCTTAATAGTTTGCGCTGCCTTGGAGCCATCTGGTAAGTGGAGGTCTTCTAGTAAGAGCTGGAAACTTTACTGTGTAGTCCATAAATGGGGCCCATATGTTTAGAACTTTGTTCAGGAAGCCCGACCTGATTGCTGTGATCTTTTCAGCGACAGCTATGTCCCAGCATTTTGACCACCATAGTGCGACTGAGGGTCCGTCTTCATTTTTGCCACAGCCGAGCCATCGTAATTTTTGCAGCCAGCAGGAGGTGCGTGCACAGGTGAGGGATAGGGCCCGAGATCGGGAGCGCCCCTCCCCCTGTTTCACCCAAGAGGATTATGCCGGGGTACCAGGGGATGGATAACCCGGTAATTTTCTTGATATGGTTTGTTACCTCCCAGTAGGCCTCTGCTTTCGGGCAGGCCCAGACCATGTGGAATAGGGTGCCTCGTGAAATGTACGTTTTGAAAAGTTTCTTCTTGTATTTGTGAAAAAAACAGATTTCATTATACCACAATAAAAAAATTAAAAAAATAAAAATTAACTGAAATATATTGTCTGCTTGGATTTAAAAATGACAAGTAGGCTATCTGAGATTGGAATTGTCCGATTGTAGGTCTGTAGAGAAGCCATATTGTTTATCATGCACCAAAAACGATGTCTTGATTATGGTCTAGGGATTGCAACATAAGGTTTGAGTCTCTTTGTACCATGAAATATTTATGAGATTTCACCCAATTTTTTCAGAATTGTTTTTAGTTTTCTTTGTGCATTTAGAAACTCAGAATCAGATTTATTTTTTCAGAGAGAGCGTAGACTACCTTGCACTCCTCTTTTTTTGCTATATTTAGGGCCTCATTCCGAGTATGGAGGTAGTCATGCTATTTGCGCCATGACTACCTACCATACCGGGTCCACGTCCGACCTGGTTCAATGGGGACTTACCGGTCCATTCCGACCCTGGAGAGACCGGTAAATCCCCATTGAAAAATCCATTCCCCATTCCCATTTGAGCCCCCATAGGGATCAATGGGAATGGGCAAGTAGCTAATAACGGTACCGTAATTTGTGGTACCGTTATTAGCTTTCTGGTCCCTTAGCGGCTCCCGCTAAGTGTGCCTGGTAAAACCAGGCGCCCATTGCGGGACCCACTAAGGGATCTTGGAATAGGGCGCAAGGGGATTACGGGCACCGATGTCCTTAACGGTGCCCGGTATCCCTTTGCGCCCACCTCGGAATGAGGCCCATAGTCTTGTGGAATGTGTTTGGTCTACAAGGCAAAGATTTTACTTTACAGACCTTGAAATCTTTCACCATGCCAGATGCAAAGGCCTGGAAGAACTCATTGAAGCAAGACGGGTCAGTTTAGGACCAATATTTGTTATTTACTGCCAGTTTAATGGCCGGTTTGTTGTCTGTTTCTGACAGTTTGTTGTTAAATTTGTGTACCAGATTGTATCACCAGACTAGTCTGTTTAACCCCTTAGTAACTGTTAGTGTAAGGGGCGTTTCTTTAAGGTCCTTTTTGTATTTAGTTCTAAAGTAAGCTGCAAGGATGAATGATCACTCAGTATTGTTTCTACCACATTAAGAAATCTACATTGGACAAATATTGGTTTTGAGGAAAAGATGTAATCAACAGTGGAAAATGATGAACCATGCCTCCAGTTTCAGTGAGGTGAAATGTCACCTTCATTGTTATCATTTAGAATTTGGAGGGCCAATATATTCATCACATTACTCCAACATCTACCTCGGGTTTGGAGTCAGAAGATTCCCTTATTCAATCTTCTTCAAAGACAGTCTCTAAGTCCTTGCTTATGCAATTTAGGTCCCATGCTATTAAGCTACTATCCAAATTCCCTTTGTGTCAATGATTAAGGATTTTCATCAGAGTATCGATAATTGTAGAATTTTCCTACTCTCGTAGATTTCCAGTACATATTTATCAGGAGGCTGTCCCTCTCCCTAAAATCCAATTGATCAATCCATGCAATTTGTACTAGTAGGATGTCTGAAGACTGCACAATCCACCTTAACAAACACATTGTAGATTATTACGGACAGCTGTAATTAAACCCCCAAAAGGTGACCTTCACTCCCCTTCGGGGCGGCATATGAAAATACCTTGTATCCATCGAATAGTGTTTTATTGACCAAGCATAGTTCCTGTAGTGGAACATTATCAAAGTCTCTCAAATAAATGCTATCCTTGATCGGCCTAAATACTTTATTATGGCCACAGTTATTCCATGAAAATAACTTTAGAAGTGGGAGCTTTTTAGATCACATGGTATTTTTGTGTTTGGTGGCTGATTGTTCCAAGCCATAACTGATCTGTGTTTAGTGGGGCGAATTATAGACACTCTCTACGATTCTATGAACTCAAATCACCTCCTTCATAGTGTACCCTTATTAGCGTTTCCCTATATTGATCTCTTGCTTTTCCCTGAGATTGTTTAGAATCCAAGTGATTTGCCGGCGGCTGAAAGTACTGCGGGCAAATCGTTCTCATGAGAAAGGTGCGAACTACCAAAAGTTTGCACCTTTCTCATGCGAACACACATACATTCTCACACACACACACAACACACCCACAACACACTCATAACACACCCCCCACCCACACCCTCAGCACACCCCCATCCACACCCCCAACATAAACAAACCCCACTTACCTTAATCTTCACGCTGGTTCCCTGCAGCTCCAGTTCCCTTTCACTTCCGTGATCGGGAACCGGCGCTGCAGGGTCCTTTTCCTTTTTTTTAAGTTTTTAACGGAAGGCTGCGGGGGTGTCCCCTGTAACCCTCACTCACTATATCATAAAGTATAGTGAACAAGGCGATGCGGGGGACAGCCCCGCAGCCCCTGTTTCTTTTTTTTATTTTAACGGAAGGTTGCAGGGTGTGTCCTGCAACCCCGCTCACTATACGATGAAGTATAGTGAGCGGGGCGATGCAGAGGATACCCCCCCAACCCCCATTTCTTTTGTACAATGCTACACCAAAGGTTCGAACTTTTGGTGTTCGAACCTTTAGTGGTAGCATTTTTAGAACAAATGCTCATAGCGACCATTTGTTTTCGGGAAAATCGCCCTAAACCATTGTTTACAATCATTCTTCCCTTCACTTTCTGTTATGATTTCGAGGCTCCTATAAATGTTGGAGCCAAGTGACAAGCATGTCTAAACCTAGTCAGTGGGCTTGAGCAATCAGCCCTAAGTAAAGGTGGCACATAGCATATCAGAAATACTGCCAAGCAAGGTAATAGCCAAACCATCCAAAAGTTCTTGAAATCTATGACTTTCTAAATCAAATAGATACTACTTCACATCAAGTATTTATAATGAAACATCGTGTTTTAATCAAATGTGCAGGAAGATGCTGAATGGCTAATGCATTTCCGACCAAATGGTCTTTCATCAGGGCAAAATCTAGCCTGCACCATAGAAAATACAACATCAAACATAAAAAAGGAGGCCACCAGGGGGCGCAGGCGTGATGGCTGCCTGATCGTTCGGCTTGTGGAGTAAACTGCGATGAAAGGAACGTATAAAGGCTGAATTCAGGTGGGGGAAATCCTGGGGACTCCGGAGTCACCTTCCCGAGTCTTGAAGGTGCCCGGGTCCCCGAGATATTTGACTTGGAGCATCCGCGCTTCCCCTCCCCCCTCCAGGCCCGTGCTATGCACGAGGTGAAGCTCTGCGGCCGGGCTCCTCCTCTCCGCGGATGATCAATCTGAGGAATCGACACCCTGCACCTCTGAAGGCAGCACGGAAAACCGGGGCCCCTAGACGAGCCCACCCTCGGCTCCGGCTGTGGTGGCTCTGGACGTTAATACGCTTTGGGCCTTCACGGCCGGACCCCGGCGGCCGCACGCGCAGCTGTGAACCTTGACCCGGGCCGTCGCTGGAACGCGCCGGGGTTTCTTCCTCTCCTCACCTCCCAGGCATTGGGGAACATCTTCGTAACAACTACCACAAAGACTCCCCCCGGCTACTGCTGCGACACAACTCTTGGAGGCCTACACTGAACAGGCCCGGGCCGATGCGGGAGCGCACCTGGGCTCTCCTGGGACCTTTGAAAGCACCCACTGGCCCCACGTCGGAGCAACCGTGAGTAGTGGCCGCCGGGGGGTTGGGGCACGATCCACCCGTCCTAACCACTACACCTCATCGGGGTTGGCGCTGATCGAGGGGACCGTCTCTCCGAGCCCCAGGGGGAGATTGTGTGGAACTACGAAGACCTAGAGGGGGAGATACCCCATGAGTTGGAAAGGAACCCTGGCACGATGCCAATACATTCCCCGAAAACAAGAGATGGAGACCAACCCGCCGCCCACGCCGTCCCCCGACATGAACACCATGCAGAGCAATATCCAGACAATCCTGGACGAAATCAGGGGGATGAGAACGGACATGGGTGCCAAGCTGGCCGGCCTCACCACCAAGGTCTCCACGTTGGAGGATAGAATGGAGGGGGTGGAGAACTACCAGGCGTCCACCGTCTTTCTGGAGACTCAGATGGAGGCGAGGTTCAAGGAGATGCAGCGGCGTGAGGGAGAGCTCCGCTTCAAAGTGGACGATATGGAAAATCATGAACGGAGATCCAACCTGCGATTCTTCGGCCTGTCGGAGGTTGATGGTGAGACCCAGACCGGCCTGGAGGGCAAAGTGCAGGAGATCATCAGGATTGTCCTGGGAACTGACTCCGGAGAAACCATCCTGATCGACAGAGTGCATCGAGCTGGAGGAGGTGGTAGGGGCCCACGCTCCGTGCTTGCGAAGTTCCACTATTACAGGGACAAAGCAAAAATACTTGAAAGAGCTAGAACCCTAAGAGAGATACAATTCGACAACTCCAGGGTGGCAATATACCAGGACCTGTCCGCCCTCACGGTACAAATGAGGAAAAAATGTGCCCCGATCACCAGGTGGCTCCAGGAAAAAGGGATCCCGTACCGCTGCGGACACCCATTCTACCTATCCTTTGAGTGGCAAGGGGAAAACTTTCAGCTCGTTACAGAAGAGGACATCCAAAGAGGCATCGACGAGCTGATCGAGGTCCCTCCGGGGCCCTCGGGGGAGAGCAGTGGACCCGACAGAGACCCGATGCGTGCCCCACGGGAGGGGAAAGAAACAGGGGACACCACGCCATGGTTCTGGGGTCCAATCCAACAGATGATAACGGGGGCACTCACTGAGATTTCACAGGGCAAGGATAGCGACGACCATGGTTGAAGGTCGGATTGGTACGCTCAACGTTAAAGGTCTAAACTCGCAGAACAAGTGGTCTCTCACGAGTAACCTATTCCGCAAACAGAAACTAATGGCCCTCTTCCTACAGGAAACCCACTATAGAAGGGGGGCAGAGTCAACAAATAAGGGAAAGGAGATAGGCAGAAACTTCTGGGCTTCGCACAAATCCTCCAAAAAGGAGGGAGTGGGTATCCTCTTGGGTAAATCGCTGCACCTCACCGACGTGGAGACAAAGAGGGGCTTTGGGGGCAGATTTCTGGCGATCAAGGGGTTGGCCCAGGTTACACGAGTCTCACTAGCCACAATATACGCACCCAACGCCGGCCAGGTCAAGTTTATTCACAGGGTCTTTGGGGTCATGGACAGGTGGGCCGAGGGAGCCACAATCCAGGGCGGAGACTTCAATCTCATTACGGACCCCCATGTGGACTGGTGGTCAGCCAAAGGGACAGGACCAAGAGCCCCCACAAAAGACAATCTCGCCTTGAGGGACCTCCTACAAGAATACTAATGGGTTGATGTATGGCACAAATGCTGGCAGACCCCTGGGGGTTACATGTTCTTCTCCCCTCCCCACCAAATTTACACTAGGATTGACTTACTGTTGGTCTCGGAGGAGGGGGGGGGAGAGGTTGGGGACCCTACGGTTGAGTCTGTGACCTGGTCAGATCATGAGCTCCTCGTCATGGAATGGCGATTGCAAGCCACTGTGAAATCACATAGGCGGCGCTGTAACAATACCCTTGTGAGGGACCAGGTGTTCAGGGAATTCCTTAGGAACGAAATGAAGGCCTTCTTCCTATCAAATGACACAGGGGAGGTCCCAATGGTCTCAGTCTGGGAGGGAGCGAAGGCTACCTTCAGGGGTCTCCTCATTGCAGAGGGTGCAAGCAAGAAGCGAGAGAGGGCCCTGATAGAATACAGACTCCGGGAAGACCTGCGGGCCATGAGGGCACAGCTCACCAAGGGAAACATAGACCACGAAAACCTCCTGAGTGAAATGAGAGAGAAGAGACAGGCTCTGCATACAATCCTAATTGGAGAGGTAGTTAAAAAAATGAGATACACGAAGCAGAGATACTATGAGAGGGTCTGAAACTGAACACATAGCAAAATCATTTGCAGCCTTTCATAGGGCCCTCTATACCAAACAAGAGGGTGAATCACCGGATGAAATTCGAAAATATCTAGATGACCACCCTCTACCCAAGCTCACAGACCTAGAGAGGGAGACACTGGACAAGGAGATAACGGAGGAGGAGGTGGAGGAGGCCATCAAAAAGCTTAAAATAGGCAAGACCCCAGGGGAAGACGGGTACACAGCGGATTTCTATAAACAATTCCAGTCCGAACTAACCCAACCGCTGACCAAATTATTTAACCACATCAAGACCCTAGAAACCATTCCACCGACTTTTCTGCATCTATAATTATAGTCATCCCTAAGCCGGGCAGAGACCCAGCGGAGTGTGGCTCATATAGGCCCATCTCGCTCCTGAACACAGACAGATCTTCACCAGGATCCTGGCGACATGCCTAGAACAGTGCCTCCCCCTGCTGATTCACCCTGACCAGGTGGGCTTCGTAGTAAACAGACAAGGAGCTGATAGTATGCGCAAAACCCGCCACATATTGAGCTCAAATGGGGTGAAATCCGATGGTGCCCTTCTCCTGTCCCTTGACGCGGAGAAGGCGTTCGACAGGGTGAGCTGGGCCTTCATGGAGGGGGTTTTATCGTCCTTGGGGATGGGACCCAGGTGGCGGGGATGGATGACGGCCCTCTATTCCCGTCCTTCCGCTAAAGTGGTGGTCAATGGAAGTGAGTCAGAGTCCTTTCCCTTAGAGAGAGGCACAAGACAAGGATGCCCATTGTCCCCCCTCATAAACGCCCTGGTGATGGAACCGTGGGCTATAGCAATCAGGACCAACAATCAGATCCAGGGTGTTAAGATGGGGGGAACTGATTACAAAATAACCCTGTTTGCCGACGATGTCCTCCTGTACCTTTCTAAACCATCCCAATCTATCCCAGAGGTGTTGAATAGTCTAGAGCGATATGGTTCCCTGGCAGGCTACAGGGTCAATGTAGATAAATCGGTGGCAGCTCAACAAGACCGAGAGACGATATGTCGACAACCTCCCGTTTTGTAAACATACAGAGGGATTCTCCCACCTGGGGATCCAAATCCCATCAGACTTAGGGGATCTCTTCAAAGTAAACTACCCGCCCCTATGGAGGTCTATTAAACACGACCTGGGACGTTGGTCGAAATCCGGCCTCTAATGGATGGCTCGCCTCAACTCCATCAAAATGGTAATCCTCCCTTAATTATTGTACCTGTTCCAAATGCTGCCAACCCAGATACCAAACCCATTCCTCCTGGAGATCAAATGGGCCCTTCTCCGTTATCTTTGGGCTGGTAAATTCCATAGAATCGCCTACGACACTCTCACAAGACCCAAGGATGAGGGGGCGTGGGCTTTCCTGATCTTGACACCTACTATAAAGCGTCACAATTGTGCGTCTTTGTTGACCACTTGATGACTGGCCCAAAGAAACAATGGGTAACATTACACAACACACTCTTCTCGGTGGTCACATTGGACGAATTGCTATGGGTCCCCAAGACATCCATTCCAAGAAGGGTTCTGAAACACCCAGTGTTGGGAGTGTTGTGGTCTATTTGGAAGGAGGGGGGTTACCTGAGATGGCTCACAACGTGGCCCTCACCTTTGAGCTGCATCTGGGCCCCACCACTTTGGGAAGGGATCAATGAACCACTAGCCTTCCAACAATGGTACGAGGTGGGTCTGTGTAGGGCCGGACAGCTCTGGGTGGATGGGGTGTTTATTTCTCTGGGTGACTTGAAGGATGCCCTGGGCCTCCCTGACCTCTCCCCCTTTCGATATCTACAGCTCAAGGGTGCCTTTACCGAGAGTAGATGGGGAGACACACTTAGGCGGGACCTAACTGATTTTGAGAAATTCCTCATAACGCACAAAGGTACCAAGGAGGTGATATCGCGGCTTTATAGCTTTTTGCTGTTCTCTACCCCACGGGACCCCCCATCCTCCCAAGTACAATGGGGGAAGGACCTGGGCACCCCTATAATGGAAAAGAGATGGACCAAGATCTGCAGGCAGGCAGACCGCTCCACAACTGCGGCCCAATACTGCCACCAGGCCCTGAAGTTGATACACAGATGGCACTACCCCCCACAAAGGATAGCCAGAATGAGAACAGGCTACGACCCCCACTGCTGGAAATGTCATGTTGAAAAGGGAGACTATGTCCATATGTGGTGGAAGTGCCAGGTGGCACAAACCTATTGGAGTGAGGTCCTGTCATGGATAAGGGGAGTTGATGGATTGGGGAGAACTCTGTCCCCCTGGCTGGTGGTGTTCGGTATTGAGGTTGAGGGGGGCCCCAAGGTGAAACATGACCACATGTTGCAGGTTATGCTAGTCGCGGCTAGATGCTACTGGGCCCAGAAATGGAAATCACCCCGACCTCCGGGGGAAGGGGAGTGGGTAGCGAAAACACGAGCAATCTACGATATGGAGTATTTGACCCACTTGATCGACGAATCCAAATCCAACATCGAGGCCCTATGGCTACCATTTTTTGACAAATACGGGAAAACAGCATGAGGCACGAGTAACCATTTCAGACTGTTCTCTTGAGGGGAACAACACGATTGGGGCTACCCCTTTGGAGTGGGAGGAGACCGATTGTTACAAGACATGTGACTCTTATATGTTGGACCTTATTTTCTGAGCACCGTTTCTCTTTCGGAAGCAACCCTGCACTCGTATTGTATCCTCAGATGACGTGCTGGACCCTGTTGTTATTACTTACCATTAAACCATACGGTGAGATGGGGGGGCGGGTGTGCGAGGTGGGGGGAGAGTTGAGACCTCACCTTCATATATATGGATGTTTGCATTATTTTTTGAATTATGTCACAACTGCAAAATTTCAATAAAACCAAATTTTCAACAAAAAAAAAACAAAAAAAATATGAAACCTCTGTAGTCTCAACTTTAAAGATGCAAAATGCATCTAAAAAGACACAGGTTTCCTTGTAATTACATCCATTATATTAGATGTATGGAGATGCACGACAAGCATATGTGTTGCTGAATCGATTGGTGATGGTTGTGAATTTTATTCCATCACACTATTTCTTACATTTCTCAAGAAATTTCTAGAGACTGGGTTCTTTATAGGAGCCATATTCTTTTTATATTTTTTGTTTTCTAAACAGGTCCCTTCGCTGTCACTTCTTTCATTTGGGGGAAGCTTCCCCCGCAAGCTCACTGGGATAATGCCTATAAGGATCAGACAAGAGAAAAAAGAAGGAGACAAAATCTAGCCTGCACCATAGAAGGTCCCTTTGCTGCATGCATAAAGAGGGGGGCAAGTTGTAATTGAGCCAGTGTGAATGAAAAAGTTGTTGCCTGGTTCATTGGACGTTGCCAGCATCTTTTTGGTGATGCAGCTTTCTCATTCTGTTCTATGCAAAAATGAAACTTTCTAAAAATATAGTTTTGTATTCATGAAATTATTCTGGCTTGCGCACTTCTCTGACCTATATAAAGGTCCTGATGGCGGTATATCCTTAGAGTCCTTATGCCCCCCGTCCACATTCCATAAAAATGTTGATCTGGATGACATTCTCTTTTTCATCAAAAGGGCCAGCCGATCCGGTGCTCGTGGTCCGGATGGACTCCCTAACAATATGTTAAAAGCCCATCCAGAAATCTGGGGTCGTATTCTGTTTCAAATCTCATCATCATGACCCAAAAACTCCCACCTACTTGGACTCACTCTATAATTGTCCCCATTTTTAAAAAAGGGGACAGGACCGCACCATCCAGTTACAGACCTATAGCGTTATTGGACGCTCCAAGAAAGATCTTCTCTCGTCTAATTCTGAGAGATTTACGACAGTGTATTGCACAGGCTAAGCTCAATGACCCTTACCAGTCAGGTTTTGTGGCTGGTTTAGGTACCATACCTAAAATCATAACACTACACCTGCTCCTATCAAACCATGTTGCTTGTAAACAGACGCTGTTTCTAGCCTTTGTCGATTTTAAGGTCGCATTCGACTCTATTGATCGCACCCTTCTTTATCACAAATTAGTTAAACTCAATTGCCCACCTTCCCTGCTAGCTTTGATAACATTGCTACATACCAACACCTCCATGCAGGTTAGATTAGACCTGGCGGGCAACATGACCTCCAAGTTTCACACGTATAGAGGGTTGAAGCAAGGGTGCATCTTGGCTTCATCAAGTTTCAATTTGTTCATACATGACCTGGGCATAAACTTTAGTAAAATCTTGAGTGATCCTCCCAGCCTAGGCACTCAAAAAATTCCATACCTTTTTTACGTAGATGATTTAATTCTCATCTCCAAAACCCATACTGGATTACATAAACTCCTAGATGCCCTTGAGTCCTATGTAGATTTAAATCATCTAAAGATAAACATCAACAAAACGCAAACAATGGTATGCAAATGGCGCTTGTGTTGCAAAGTTAAACCCTTCAGGTGCAGTTTGCATAATGTTCCACTTGAACGGGTGTCCAGCTATAAATATCTGGGAACACTAGTTGTACACACTCGCTCAAGCCCTGAGGTTGAATTAGAACTTACTGGTAAATTGCGTTCTTTAGTTGTTCAAGCAAGAGTACTCATGGGCAAATTTGGGAAATTTACAATTAAACATGTGCTAACGTTTTATTTCCAGAAGATTCTTCCAATCCTAACCTATGGGTCTGAAGCTACTGCTCCTAAACCTGTAGCATGGTGGGACAAACTTGAATCCTTTTTTTGAAAGCAGGTTTCACGCCTACCCATGTGTACACCTTTACCCTTAATTCGCTTCGAATTAGGTTCTTTATCAATGGTTTCCTTTGTTACCTGGAAATATTGCGCTTTCTTTCGTAAATGTTTGCTTTCATTGGAGCGTTTAAATATTCTAGGAAAGGTAGCAACACATTTACTCACGAAAAATCAAGCATTCTCTCGGAAGTGGTGTGACCTTACCATGAATGCTTTATCTGATCCTTCTGTTGAATTAGATTTGCTTTTGTCCAATGAAGCCCGAGCAAAATTGAAAATTCAGCAATATGACTGGTGTATGACACAAAACCAATGCCTAAAATTTAAGGACTTCGATCGTAGTCTATTTGGTCACAAACACTTTAGAGTCATGGCTGACTATATGACTAAAGCCCCTTGCTCAAAGCTTCGACAAAAATTCCTTTGCTTCCGTTTGAACCTCTGGCCAACTCTAGATGTTTTGGCGCGTAGGAAGCAAATATCAAAGGCTGAAAATCTATGTTGATTCTGTAAAAATTCTGCCAAAAGGGAAACATTAGAGCATTGTTTAATCCATTGCCCACAATTATCTACTATTCGAAAGAAGTGTTTCAAAAATGTCTTTGAGAGTCAGAATGTGTATACAAAGGGAAACATGTGGCAATGTATCTTTGCAACTACTTCTCTATCAGTAAGGATAGCCACTGTACAATTTCTGGATGCAATCTTTCCGGATTCATAGTAATACTGTATTCTGCAATTTAATATCACTATTCATTATCAATCTGCTTGGTTTTTGAATGAAGTAATTTTGGAGTTGAAATTACTTGCAATGGTCTTCTATATTGCCTCTATGTTCCCATTTCTTGTGGTCACGATATTCATGTAAAAACACTATGCAAGATGATTTTATATTTTCTAATCATGCTGTTTTGTATTACATTGTTTTGTTTTTGTAAAATTTGAAAGGTTGATTTTATCAACGAAACCAAATAAAAAAAATAAAATAAAACTATTTATATTCTTGTATAATTTCGCCATGGAATTCAGATCATAATTGAATGCAAACATAGACGTTTGTCCTATGGTTGAGTTTTGCTCTGAGGAATCTAAGATCTGAGGTTAGCCAAGAGGAATTGGCATTGATTGATACTAGTAAGCTAATGGCTCAATTTTTTTGTGCTATGGTTTCTGAATAAAGAAGGGGATCTGTGCAAGGAGTCTAAAGAATCATGGTATTTATTTAGATGGTGAGATGTTAAACCATACAAAGGATCCTCGACCAGCGACAGTTTGACATTAGGAACCTCACCGTCAAACTGAAACTTTGTTCATTTTCTTTCATTGACTCTGCCTAAGGGGGACAAGGCTAGTGTTAAGCATAGACCAGCTGTATACTCTCAGAAAATTAACGATTTGGAACAAATTATTGGCAGGGAAATGAAAGAGACCCTTACCTCTATTGACCCCTTGCTTTCAAGTGAAGAATTTCTTGCAGTAGGAGGTTTGACCTTGGACGCCATTTGCGCAAAGACAACCCCCTTAAAATAAAAAGCATTGCAAGTGCTTACAAGTGTGCTGTTGTGCTGGGACTCTTATCCTCGAGGACTACCTGTGTTGTGGAGGCGCTGTATGCGCAAGAGGAAGGGCTTCCATTGACAAACAGGCAAAACGCTCGAAGACCTGCTGACCTTAAGGACTTCATGCACCAGACCGCCCTGTGCTGTGATCCCGCCCCCAAACATCCAGAAAAACATGTTTAAAACTTGCAGTGCATGCACATTTTGCGTGCGCATTGCAAGTGCTTACAAGTGTGCTGTTGTGCTGTTAGGGTGGAGGGCTGGAGGCTGGCGGCAAGAGGTACTGTTTATACAGCAAGTGGCCTGTTTCGCATGTATAGGCTGTGGGGCAGGTGGGGCTGGTAAGAAGTATATACACACTAAATGCTTTTATTGCTTTGACTCGATTGTTACATTTGCAATTAAGCTTGTGCTGTTATAGTAAAAGTAGAAAGATTGTAGAAAACTGTATGTCATGAGATAAAGCGCCATTCTGTTAAAATCATGAGCGTTAAGAAATCAGTAATTAGTAAGCAACAGATGGCCCCAGTCTTGCCCATCAATCAGATGGCTACACGCATGAGTGTTGCGCGTGCTGCTGCAGCCAGGCAATTTGACTCACCTTTCTTAACGGAGGAACTTCTTGATTGTGCGCAACAATGCTCGCTAGAAGAAAGATTAGGAGTAGAAAACTCTGAAAATAATGATAACGCTCAATTAAGTGAAAGCTCACAATAATTGTTTGCTGAGGATGGAGTTGAGAATGGGATGAATCAACTAGCAGGTTTGCCTAGCAATTTAGAAAAAAAAACGATTGTGTGATTCTTAAGTATGAAGATACTCCATAAATATTTCACTCAGTGGAAAATTCACTATTGGCTATGTCGCAGCATTTAGATAAGAGTATGACGGTTGAAGCTGTGTTTGAGCCATTGATTGGTATTGTAAATACAGAAGTTGATGTAGAGTCCTTAACTACAGAGAAACATTCATTAATTCTGTCAGAGCTGAAAATACACACAAATTTACTAAAATAAATGGTGATGGCATTTATAGCTTTGCCTGAACTCATCAACGAATTGATGAGTAAAACACGTGAAGTGACTACAGTAAACAGGCAAACTTATTTGCCTGCTAAGGGAGTGTCAACTAAGCCCAGTAAAGCAGTTAGTGAAAATAAGAATGATGATTCACTGGTAAGGGAGTCCTTAAAAATAAACGAATTAACAACAAATGTGTATGTAGCAAAAGATCCAACACATATCATTCCTGAAGTGCACATAATACCGGCATTAGATGTATCTGGGAAAGATATATGTGATGACAACACGAAAAATCGTAGCGTGACTGTGATAAGTGACGATGAAAACTCAACAATTGTTGAGAAAATATCCAAAAGAAAAGAGAAAAAACAAAGAAAAAACCAGGCAAAAATTACAAAGGCTAGTAATGTGACTTCACGTAAATTCCTGAGAAATGTGGATATACGTGAAGTGTGGCCTGAATGCCAAACAACAAAGGAAAGAATGCACAAGTCCAAAGTAAGAACAGCGTTACTGTCACCGATGACATATCTTCTAAAAATGTGACTGGTTTCATTGAAGAAAATGGCTTCTCTACCTGTCCTGGATATACCGAGGGGACATCTTTGCTATCTGATGTGATGAAAAATAAAGCTACCTCGGAAAGGATAGATAGGCCCTCATTACGACCCTGGCGGAATTCGCGGTGCTAAATGCACCGCGGAGCATGGCGGAAAGCCGCCGATAGCGCCATGGGGGTTGGCGGATTTACCACCCCATGCCGACCTTGGCGGAGCGGTAAATCCCCAATCCCCATTTTACCCTTCCCCATTCCCATTCTTGCCCCATAGGGTATAATGGGAGTGGGGAAGGAGTTAATTACGCCGCCGTAAAGTACGGCGGCGTAATTAACAACGAGGTCCCTTAGCGCCATGGTTTTCTCCGCCCGGTAAAACCAGGCGGAGAAAACCTCCATGGCGCTAAGGGAACTCGTAGTAGGGCGGACGGGTCCGCCGCGATTACCGCTGGCGGTATCCCACTCCGCCAGGGTCGTAATGAGGGCCATAGTAATCTACGTGCGCTGGAAAGAGGGGTGCAAGACATCTTTGACATCTTTTAAAATCTAGACGCTCCATCCAGACCAAATACTCCAATTAATAAAACTAATTCAGAAGCTGTATTAACCAACATTCAGCTGGTCCCTAACACTGAAAATAGAAATGACATACCACAAGGATCCAAAAGTGTAAATGTATCAACTTGCCCTTCTGCAATGATAAGTGAAAACAACTATATGGAAACAGAGGTTAAACTTAACTGCAGTAACTCCATAGCAAATGAAGACACAAGCAAAGTAACAATAAATGGTGTAATGTTACCTTCGGAGATTCTTTGTAATAATGTCCTGAATGATTCTAAACTCAATGGTGAAGCTATAAGATTAATTATTGAAGATCTATTGAAACAAAAATTTAACGAAGCAAAAAGTATGAGGTCTAATTAGACCGATATACCAAAAAGTGACATGGAAAGTACGATTAGCACTAGAGATTGTGGTTTAGATGACAGACTATCTGATTCACAAGTAGTTAATATTGCGCAAGTACAGGAAAATGCAATAAACAATAATACACACAAAAAGATAAGTAATGACCTCGAGCGGTCTAGTTCTAATGATGCAAAGTTGCCACAATTAAACAGAGCTGACATAAGTACACTTATAGAAGATATTTTGAATCAGAAACTCAGTGAAACAAAACGTATGGTGACTAACGTAAACCTTCCTGTTGAGGTACATAGAACAAACAAGTATTTGTCACATACAGAGTCTGTAATTAAATCCACCCAAAACGGGGGATATGAATATGCACAAGAGTATGACTCTACTTATTGGAATAAAGATGTGAAGAGATCTTTAATACAAAATCTAAGATATCCTGCTTTTCCAAATGAACCAAGCCTTGTAATATATGTTTTTGATGAAGGGGGACCTAGATCACTTAACAGACATTACCTCTTATCTTTATTTAGTGAAATACCTGAATTAAGTTTAATATCATCTGCTGATATCCAACTTGTGGATTGGATACATAATGAGAGGTGTGATTATGCTAGATTGATTATAAAATCACCATTGGTAAGGGTATTAATTTTAAAGGAAGCGGGAGCCTTACAGAAGAGATGCTTTGATGTACTGCAATATCAGGATGTGGTGTTTAATGAAGCTCCTAACATTCAGGAATCTAGAACACATGTGCCAGTGATTTCAGGTAATGTAAGAAGTGAATCTCAGACACCGGTTGTTAATGAATATGATAGATTGGCATTAGTGGAAGCAAGGTCTCACTTGATTGACATGCAGGAATGGAGGTCCGTAGCAATGTCACTTAGAGAATCGTTAGAGAATTTAAAATCGGGGAAGAAACCACTTTAGCCAGCACGTGAACTTTAGCATTGTCTCTTGGAATACAAGGGGTTACTCACAGATGGTTACAAATAAGGAACTTGTGAGTTTACTAGAGAAATATGACTTTGTATTATTACAAGAGACATGGGCAACTGGAAATCTATTGTGGGATGGATATGGGGCCATAAATTCGAAAGCAAATAAAGGCTCATCTGGTCGCCCTAGTGGTGGTCTTTTAATGGCTTACAGATCGGATATAAATATCATCATGATGACCAATCAGCTGATAATGGATTGCGTGATAATTGGAACCTTTAAATTAAAAGCAATACCAACAGATATAGACATTATGATAATGAATATTTATTGGAATGCAGTGACATGCACGAATGAACAGCTTATCGGTCTGATGGATATGCTGAATCGTAAGATAGCGGACTGGCTCGAATTATATCCAATGGGGGCTCTTTTATTAGCTGGTGATCTGAACGCCAACTGCAATTTAGAGATTCCTGAAGTTACATGGGTGTTAGCATCATTAATAGTTAACTCTACTTCAGCATCAAATAAAGTATATAGAGGTAGCCTATGGCTGGAATTTGCCTCAAGTTGGGCAATGCAACCAATGCAAAACACCACTCCTACTTGGCAATCTAGAGGCTTGAACTCAATTCTAGACTATATAATAGTCAGCAATCACTTTAATGAAGACAGATGTAATCTGAAATTTCATGATATTAAGGAAAGTGATCATGCAATGATATCTACAAGTTTTCCCTGGTATAAACAAAAGTCGATGACGGATTTATGTGATCTACGTTTGGAAATTAATGTAGCGGAACATAGGGTGAAATGGACACCCCATAACATAGAAGGGGGTAAAAGGTTAATTCTTTACTTTTACAGGATTATCAAAGCTATCCGCTTGAGTGAAAACTGGTTACCTATTCCGGTGGAACATTTAAAGACTATATACAACAAACGTTAGGTAGAACTTACGTAAGGAAAACATTTGATCAAAAAATATTATGCAAAAGTATTCATGTGTTTGATAAAGAAATAAAGGAAAGAAAGTCATAACTGCGTAAAGAAGTGCGTAGTATAAAAAAATCAAAGTGCACTTCGGACGAAATTATAAAAAAAACTAAGCACTGTAAACAGGTATACAAAAATTGGATTATTTCCCATAGAGCCCATATGGCTCAACGAGATGGAGAATTAATGATATCTGCTATGGAAGGTAAAAGCTCTCGTAAAATCTGGTCACTTATCAACAGCACTGAAGTTACGCAATTGCAACTTTCAATGAATCCGATAGCAGGAGATGTATGGTTGAAATACTTTGAGAATTTATATAACTGTTCGAATGTGAAGGAAACGATGAATTATAACAGCACCCAGCCGTGGGTGTTGGACATTTCAACAAAGAACATCTCGAAGTATATTATAAAGGCAAAAGTGTCATCCACCCCTGGCCCAAATAATTTATCATACACTACTTTAAAATATGATAGTGACTTATGGGCCAACCTATTGAATTGCTTATCTGATCAGATCGTAAGTGAGAAAATTATCCCGTTATCTTGGAAACTGTCGTATGCAATCCTAATATTCAAAAAAGGTGATCGATTTAGCCCTCTAAACTGTCGACCAATTATGCTATCTGATGTTGAATCAAAAATATTTACTGCAATAGTCCTAGAAGAAATAAATAAATGGATTAACATCAATAATATCCTGGACCCAAGACAAATAGGATTTAGACAAGCAATGGGGACGGATATGGGAGGTTTGATAGTAACAAGTTTGCAGGAGAAAGCTAAGACGAAGGGTAATCATGCCCTGTATATTGCGTCAATGGACCTCTCCATGGCCTTTGATAAGGTTGATAGGCAAATATTGTGGAAGACTCTTGATGATCTGGGAATGGATAAAGGTCTATTAGAACTCATAAAAATGTTATATACAGGTACTGTATTGAAAGTACATTTAAGTAATAAAGGAGACTTATCAGAACAAATCACTGTGAATAATGGACTGTGTCAGGGTTGTAGACTGGCCACAACACTATTTAATTTATATGTATCCCAGGTAGGTAAAACTCTGGATACAAGCGGTTTAGTCTCCCCGAAGACTAATATTAATGTGATCATAAAGTGGGTTGCATATGCAGATGACTTTCTCTTGTTTGATGGAACAAAAATTGGTTTGCAGAGAATGATAAACTATTTTGAAGAATTTATAAAGGAAGGAAAACTGATAATAAACCCAAACAAAACGGTGATTTATCAAACAGGGACTAAACCACTTAAACAAGAAACTCTGGTAAAGTTTTGTGGTGGCATAAAAATAAAAAATCAACCGATACTGAAATACCTGGGTTATACACTTACCAGTAAACATACACTTAGTTATATGAAGAAGGAACTCAAAATGAAAGCATTATGCATTGCGAACCAGATGTCAATAATAGAAAGGAGGTATGGGAAATTTACACTAAGTGCTTGTATTCTATTTTATCGCACAAAAGCAATTCCAAAAATGGCTTATGGCCTTGAATTTTGCTCAAACGATTTGTTACCATATCTAAAAAATATTCAAGCATGTATATTGCGTAAGGTATTGAGACACTTACCAAAATGCCTTCTTATAGAAATGATTCGCTATGGACTAGGTTTGACATCTCTGAAAAGTATAGTATATCGCAAAAAACTAACGCTACTGTGCAAGTGTCTTCTTGGTGAAACAAATACATTGTATCAAAGTATGGGAATGGTCCTAGATGGAGCTTTTATGAAAGATCTAAAAAAGCTATGTGATAAATTATTGGATCTTGGTCTTACTAATGAGACCTTAATAGTAAACCCTTGGAAAGTAAATTAACTGATAAAAGCATATGACTGGCTCGAGAACAATGTGGTGATTTTAAATTCGTCTATATATATACACAGTTAATCTCCTTTTGGAAATGGTATGCTGTACCAGAGAAATATATAGTGAAATATCCATCGAGGTCCTTTCGAAATTCAACAATGAGATTCCGATTTAATGTTTTGAACACTTATGAGATACAAAGCATTCGTGCCAAAAATGTGATGGCTTATAAAATTTGCAGACATTGCAATATACCTGATACAAAAGAATCACTATTACATCTGCTATTGATTTGTCCAAGTCTGATGAAGCAAAGGATTGAATATTTCTCAAAATGTGTTAATGATATATCTAATGTAAATCGAGAAAATATTTGGTACGAGATGCTTCTTGGTAATTCAACGATATTGAAAATAAGAGTTAATGAATTCTTGAGGATAATATGTGATGTAACATGAACTATTGGAATACGTACTACAAATTGAAGGGTTATAAATTATAAGTTGTGAATTAATTTTACAAATTCTGCTATAATGATGAAGTTTGATGAAGTTTTAAGTGTTTTAATGTGATGTAATATGTTTTTTAATGACTTCTAATTTTAAGAAAGGTTGATCGTATTAGCAAAATGAATTATTCTCTTAAGGTAAATATTTTAGGTTTTATAGGATTGTAATGAGTATGATTACTTCGATTGTATTGGTTTAATTTGTGTAGCTTAAAAGTTTTGTAAAAATAATTTTCTTGAATAACTTTGCAAAGGTTTATAAAAACCAAAACAATAAAGATAATAATAATAATAAAAAGAAATGAGGACCTAGAAACCCTGGTTCAAGCAGAGTCTAATCCCTCTGCATAAGATAGTGAGTAGGGTAGGAAGAAAATGGCAGGAGAAACAAACACTGGAGACCAGAAGCCAAGAGTGCTTTAATTGATTATAAACTGGCCATTTTTCAAGCTAAGAAAGATTGTCGATGCAAACATTTAAAGGCTGCTAGTAACCTACCTATGGAAACTTTCTCCATTGTTTCAAAATTTTATAACCCTAGTTGTAAAGTTACATTGATTAAATCCACCTCTGTGCAGGCTAATCTCTTAAACTCTTACTTTATTGACAAAATTGAACGTATTAAGGCTGATATCGCCATTAAAACTCCGGCCTTAGCCACAACTTCATCTGGATCGTTAACCAGTCAAACCTCTGTGAAATTAACTGACCCACAGAGGCAGAGCCCACTGCCCATTTTTGACTTCCATCAAGTATCAGCACATCGACTATTGGAGGCTCTTAGACCTACCAACGACTCCTTGTTTCCTCTTCCTGCCTATGCAGCAAAATGTTTATCGTCGGACTTGACTCCTTTTGGGACTAGGTTCATTAACAAATCTCTGATGCAGGGGATAGTACCTAATATTTTAAAACACTCTATAGTTACACCCATATTGAAAAAAAGTACTCTGGATTCAGAGTTCATTCAGAATTATCGACCGATTGCTGGTCTTCCTTGGCCCGCAAAAATCCTCGAAAAGGTGGTCACTGGCCAGCTGCAGGAATTTGTGGAGAAAGAATTGTTATTGGACATGTCCCTATCGGGCTTTAGACCAAGATTTGGAAACGAGACTGCCCTCCTAGCCATACAGGATGATTTACTGGGGGCCGTGAACTGAGGCAAGCTCTCCCTTTTGGTGATGCTGGACCTGTCTGTAGCCTTTGCTGCGGTGAATCATCATATTCTTCTAGACTGATTGCAAGTGGTAGGAAGGGTTTCTGAGCATGCTATTGGCTGGTTCAAATACTGTTTGACAGATCGTCTTCAGCAGGTGAGATTGGGCGAGTTTCTGTCAGATTCTATGAGGTTGAACTGTGGCATCCCGCAGGGATCATCAATCTCACCTTTATTGTTTAATTTGTACATGCGCCCTTTGTTGGAGATTCTGAGATGACATGGAATGAATTTTAATTCCTATGCAGACAATACCCAAATCTTCATCAGGATTGTTCATTTTGATGAAGCATTTAGTAGATTGGGGCAGTTCCTGGATGACGTTGGTCATTGGATGTCCAATATTCAACTTCAACTAAACGCAGCCAAAACTGAACTTATTCTGTTCGGCCCAAGACACCTTCTAACTTCTGCCAAGAAGCTGCCTATACCGACCCTCCTAGGAACAAATTTAAAGGTTAAGAACTTGGGCTGTAACTGGCAGGATGATCTGGCTAGTGAAGGTCAGGTTGGAGCAATAGTCCAGGTGGTGTACTATGGTCTCAGACTCTTACGGCAGATACTCCCCTCCATGCCTCGGTGGTCGGTGCCCTGACTAATGCACATTCCGTCCAAACAAGTCCAGGGACTCCAAAAAGCACAAAATGCAGCAATTAGGATGATCTTTAAATTGGGCAAAACCGCCCATGTTTCACCGTCACACTGTGCTCTACACTGGCTAGCGGTAGAAGATCGCATTAGATTTAAGGTAGCCTGCCATATTTCTAAGTGTGTGAATGGGCTTGCCCCAGCATATCTGAGGGAAATGATGCAACCGTACCAACCTACAAAACATCTGCGATCCAGAGATTGTCATCTCTTGTCTATCCCTGACTCAGTGTATGCTGTCTTTGGCCTAAAACTATGGAATTTGCTCCCAATATAAATCAGGACCCTCAAATCATTATATCAGTTCCGTAGGGCCCGGAAGAAATGTATGTTTAGATAGGACTATTCTATACCTGTGTTTTTTGTTTGCCTCCCTTCTTGGGCTTGCTTCTGCTTTACATGAATGTGTTGTTCCAACTGCCCCTCTATACGTTTTGGTCCGTCATGTGCGCGATACAAATGTAAAATACAAATAAAAAATACTGCAAACCACTAAAATAGCTCCCACCAGAAACTTCCATCCACTAAATATTCAAACACGCAGTCCCTCATATAGCCACAACAAATTATAGTTCTATCCGCCTCTCACTTTGTCTATTTATTGCTTTCCCTTACCTTCCCTGCCTTCTGCTACTCAGTACTTCGAAGTGTATTTCTTTAGGTCTGCTTAGATCCGATTCTAAAAATGGAACTAGCATGATAATCTGGCCTTCACTTTTCTCTGTTCACACATTCCATCTCTGTCCTCCATTCTCTGTGGTTTGAGTCAGGCTTAAGACAGTTTAAGTGTATGAATGTGACCAACAACAACAGGAAAAGGTAGTAGAAAAAATAACAGAACTTCCCGTGGCCAGTGAGAACATATCTTTGGAGTTGGTGAAGCAGAGCATGCAGACTCTGACAACAGGAGTGTGCTATACATATGCCCCACAGGAGCAGTGACAATGGATTTGTGTTTCAAACTGGAAAACCAAGATAGAAGGCCATCCTGTCCCACTCTGGCAACGATTGGAGGGTAGATGAACACGTGTGGGCTTGACAGCGAAGGAGAGAGATATATTGTGTGAAGTGGGAGGATTTGGTAGAGTTCAGGGCAGAGGGGGGACCCTGACACCCCTTTATCAGAGGTGCTAGAATGCATATCCTTCTCGGCTTCAAATTAATTTTCAACTACTCTACACATTTTGCAGCTTTTAGGTTGAACCCACTCTTCACTGCCGTGCAACCAACTGAAGTGAACACTACTGCCCCTAACTTAAATACTAGTGTTAAATGGCTGTCTTTTACACAAATGCCAAATACACTACACATATGGCTGTTGCGCCTTTCAGTCATCCCATCATCATCCATTCAGCCCAGCCTTGTCTGGGACATGCAGCTGCAGTCACTGCATGCTTTGTGACCGCTTTGATCTGCTGGCAAGCGAGGGCCGCTCAGGTGGGTTGTCTCCATCTTCAGGCACATGGGCTCTACAGCTGCTTTTCCTGCTTCTGGCACTGAGAGCAGGAGGAGGAGTTGAGCATGGCTACACCATGCCCAGCAGACAATGTCAGTTTAAGCACTTAGGGCCCATGTTGGGGGCATGTGTGCATTTTTTGTCATCTGATCATGTGCAGATCAGAAGCTGGTGCCACAGTGGCTGCAGTTTTGGGAACTGTGTTCCACTTTTCAGGTGACCCAGGTATATATATACTCCTCTCCATAGCAATCACTTCCACAGCCAGGGATATGGTGCCCTGCTCCCTAATCCACACCTGGCAATATAGTGCCCTGCTCATTATCCTAGGGATATGGTGCCTCTCTCTCTCTCGCTCTCTTTCTCTCTCTCTCTCTCTCTCTCTTTCTCTCTCTCTTTCCTAGCACCCCTTCTTATGGATTTGAGGAGCGCTTCTTTTGTGGCACACATCCCCTCTTCTGGGGTCAAAGTAACTCTCCCCCTTCCTACTTCTCATCTCTCCCTTGGACCAAGGGCCATTTTCTTTAGGTCTTTTGGGAATCTCCTCCGCCTCACTAGACCCCACCGGGGTCCCAAGGGCTCACCTCTTACTCACAGGAGCACGTTTGTTTTGTTTTTGTTTGCGGCATGGCTCTAGCGCATGGCGTAGTGCTACAAATGGCACAAACATATTTTAGAATGTGTTTGTGAGTGTAACCTGAATGTGTTTGTATTTAAAAAGAGTTTTGGAATCATTTTTCTAATGTGCAACGAAAATGGTGTTGAAACGCAGCCTTTAAAATAATATGTCATTCATGTCAATATTATTATGATGCTACTGATAGAGCTACAAACACCCTTCCCTAAAGTTTAAATATATTGCAGGGATTTGGCCCAATACTCATTGCAGTAGCAGTTTTGTTACTTAACTCCACCAGCAGGGGGGGTTGTAACTTGTCATGTATGAACATGAATCAGAAAACATTGTTGGAACATTTATTGTAATAAGATATTGGTAACTAAGTGCATTTCCAAGCCATAAAGTGAGGCGAAAGCATTTGCTATTTGCAGAACAAAAACATGGCTGCTGCAAAAACAGACGAGAAAAAATAGCATTAGTCCTACGCACAGCCAGGTCTGTAATATTATTGATATTTTTTTGTTTGTTTTACCATTCTTCAATTGCTAAGTCAAAAGTATAATACAATTTTGCCAAAACAAACTACATTCATTAAACAGCCCAGCACATTTTCCTGTAGTAATTAACATATACATTTATCGCTGTATATTTGTACGTGCAGAAATACCACATTTTTTATCAATATTTACACGTTTCTAGAAATTCGAGGCAGCTATTTAAGATTCATTAATCTCTCTTACCAGTACAACCTTTTGTACCAAATGTATTAGTCGCAATATCATTCTATTATCATGTGCATTCAGGGAATAATACGCTGTAAGGTTGTTATGCTCCGATCTATGATTATTCTTTTTTTTATATTAACTATAATAAAGGGATTTATATTGGAGGCCACAGATGAGAAGAAATATGGAACTTTTCTACTCGGAGAATGAGAATATCCCTTAACCAGTCATTATTTAGATATAATAGCATCCTCATTCCTACCGGAATTACCTGAGGGTGGCATTAGGTGAACATTTTGCTCTGTGAATGTCACTGATATAAATACTGGGATTCCTTTTCACCCCAAATCTTCAGATGGCATGGGGAGACAGGGGGAATCTAAAAAAAGGAATGCTACCAACAGCGGTAATGGGCTGCAGAATGTTGCGGGTTTCAAATAGAACCACATGAGGATTATAATGTGATTGAGGACTCCCCTCTTCACTCATTAATACAAAATCCAGTAGAGTAATCTCAAGTGGTTTGGATCATTTGTATCAAGGAATTTCACAAAAGTAATTTGTAGAGTTAACAACTTCACATAGCCTTCAGAATGTGTCAGGGAGTGCATTACTACTTCTATGTCTAGGTTCGGGGTAGTCAAATACCTATTCCAGTCATACCTAAAAATGCACTATGAGCACACCGAGAACAGGGAGATTATTGATTTGAATTATATGATGGAGCAGACCCTCTGGCTTCCTGACAGTTGCTATTAGCAAGCCAGATGATTAGCCAGATGCTCGATCCAGCACCTGGTATTAGATAGACACTTCCAGTGAACAATGTCAATAACTGTAGCACTGTGATCAGCCTGTGGCATGCTCATAACTCTCAGGATGAGGACACATTAAGATTGAACTGGGGAGCACTATACAAGTCTCCAAGTGCAGTAAAGGTAGCATTTTGGGGTTTATGGCTAGAGGCATTCTGTGAGTTCTAGTTCACAAAGGAACACTGAAGATACCCTTAGAAAATAGCTAAATGGAAGTGATGTCACCAAGATGTGTCATAGTAGTGACTGAATATGCGTATGTGACGTGAGCATGGCTTGGAGGTTATGTTATGTTAAGTTGTGTTATGGTATGTTTGGAGTATAGCTACATAGAAACCTTTTGTACCGGGTGCTGGCACAGGTGACATGATTGGACACTTCTGTGCAGACTGCTCAGAATGAGTTGCCTAAATTGATAAGCGTTCAGTTTTTCCTGAAGCCAAAATGATCAACAATTGTTCTGAGGTTGTATGCTGGAATGTTCCCGATTCTTCCTCCTGCACAGGCGAGTGCAAACCATCCCAATCTTTTCTTCCTGAATCTGGGCATGGCCAGCAGTTTCACTGAGCACAAAAGGCCCCTTGATGGAAGAGGATAAATGGGTGATGTGCAGTGGTCTAGGCAGAAAGACGTGAACTAATCGTGGACAAGCAATCACTGGTAGCAAGGGAAAGGAAGGGAATGAAGGAATGCCCAGGTAAATGCTGTTGGAATAGTCCAGGTGGACGATGACCAATCTCAAGATTGGTTGAACACTGCAATGGAAATTGTAAAATGGAACTGTGTGGTTTATGTAGGGGGGCCGAGCCGCTCTGTGTCTACGCTGCGCCGCTGATGGTATAAGGGGAGGCCCACACGGAATAGACGTCCGGTCTCTAACTCCTTTTTATTTTTGACTGTCTTCTTCCTCTAACCCCACGTCTCTTCCCGTCCCTTGGATCCTGCCACCACCTTAACCCAACTTCCACAAAACAACGTGGATGAACTTTAACGTCCAAACATGACAACCGGACAAGCTTTTTGACAATATCTTCAATTTGCGGGACAGAAAGAATTTGGCATCCACCAAAATCCGTAGAATGTTCACCTTTCCTGCAGGTTTTGGGCTATCTCCCAATTGATACTGCCAGTTGTCTGTAAACATGGAGTCTTGTGGGACTCCAATCAACAGAACGTCATACTTTGTAGACTTTAGTTTGATATATTTGCTGCACATCCAAGCAGTGCTTAATTTGTAAAAAAATAAGTGCCAGTGCCCAAAAAATATTGGCCCCATAATTGGCCCCATAATCCCGGGCGCGGCTCCGCCCGCAGCGCGGGCACGGCGCTGCACTCAGCGCAGGCGCGCCAGCCGCGCCAGTTCAGTGCTAGACCTACCTAGATCGGCACACCACCAGCCCATCACACTGCTGCTGCTCCATGTCACATGTTTGGCGCTGCAGCAACTGCTGGCACAGGCTAGTAGTAAATACGCAACTAAGACATGCCCATCCTGTAACTGCGCCTCGATGCCCCCAGGCTGTGTGAGCGCTTTAAAAATGCAAATAAATAAAAAAGCATTCTGTTTCAGTCACTGTTGCACTTTATTTGTCTCTACCCCTTCTGCCCCATCTGACAGTCTGTTAAAGTACACCAAGTATTGTTAATCGGTTACCTCCAGGAATAGCACCCTCCCCTCACCCCGTTCTTCAGTCACCTCATCCAGGTGTTTTGTGTAATCAATTTACTCTCAAGCCCTTATCAGTCATCACATCTCATGGATGCATCCCCCTTCACCCTTCCTTCATGGTGTTATATAACTTGGAAAAAGTCATTTCTGCAAGACATTGGGCCTCATTACGAGTTTGGAGGCAGCCATGGTGCTGTTAGCACCATGGCTGCCTCCAAACCAGGCTCCATTACCGGGTTACTTCAATGAGGAATAACCAAGTCATTCCAACATTGGAGGACCCGGTTATTCCTTGAAGGAACCATTCCCCATTCCCGATAGGGCTCAATCGGAATCGGGAGGGAGGTAACAACGGGCACATTACGAATGGCCCGTTATTACCTCCCTCTTCACCTTGCGGGACCCGGAAAAGACGTCTGGTTTTACCAGACGTCTGGTCCAGGTCCCGCAAAGGGAACCTTGTAATTACGCATCCCGTAATGAAGGGTGCCGGTCCCGTACCGGCACCCTTCATTACGGGAGCGCAAGCCTTGTAATGAGTTCCATTGTTGTGAAATCAACGGCCTGTGCTACTTCTGCTTTAAGGCCTCTTTCCACCTTAACACATATTAAAAAACTAAATATGTTTTGTCACCCAATATTCAGGAGCCAGAGGAGAATGCATATTCGGATATCTCCTTCCCACTGACATGTTATTGACATACTTTACTAAACTGCGGGGTGCAACAGACACCCACCTCCCTATCTGAGGATACCTATCTGAGGATTGCATGTGCTATCATTCAGAGCACATGCTCGGAGCGTACTGTACCCAGGTTAAGGGGCCACATCTGGTGTATAAACCACACATCAGGATAGAAAACATGCGCTGGAATTATGTAAAAAAATGACAGCAAAAGACGGTTGAGAATTATACACGAATACTCAACTAGTGCTTTTATTTATGATGACAGATTAGTGGGCACGTGCACCATGTTTATCCCCTTCTAGTTTCCATGTATGTATCTTTAAGCCTGAAATGGCATTTTAGAAGTTCCTCTTTGCATGGGGTTTTCTCGCGAAGTACAGCCAGTTCGGTTTTGGCCCAATACGTGCACCGTTCCAGGTCCCCTCGCTGAAGCTCGTTTGTGAACTAATGAGGCCAATAACATTAAAAGGAAGAACGGAAACACCCAGGCACAAATTCACAGTTCATGTTTCGCTAAGATTAATGCTATCCAGGGTCGGACTGGGGCATACAATTGTCTCGAATCGGGCTTGGCACCAATGAAAAAGTGGCCAAAGTTACAAATGACAATTCATTCCTTTTGTGACAGACACTAGTGGGAGCACGTAGAGCCCGTGCCCCACCCAGTCCTGGGCTTTGCCCTGCCTTGCCTCAATCACTTAGGCTACCTTCCATGGGGCCACCACCGCCACTGCCATGCTGAGCCTGATGATGACAAAAATAGGTGCGCGGTGCAGCAGCCCAACGTAAGGTAAGATTTTAAAAGAAAAATCGTATATATTTGGGCGGCTTGGGCCCATCACTTTCAAAGTGATGGGCCACAGCCGCCACTCAAAATAAGTTATTTCTTTTAAAACCTACCTTCCGTGGAGCGGAAAGGTTTCAAAGAAAAAAGTAAAAAACATACTTTTGGGCACAGTCCATGGGCCTGGCTGCCCGCGGCAGAGTCATCCGACTCAGTCTGCGGCAGCCGCCAGCCCCTGGTCGCAGAAATGCACTGGCACTGACTGCCATCAGCAGCACACTGCACACAGGTCACACAGACAGAAGCCCGGGCGCGGACGGGCCCCTGGTGGGGCCCTGACTCCTGGGCAGTCAGGACACTACCAGGGGACCGTGCCACCACCTGAGCCCCGACCTGGGCCTTCCTTGCCTGATCACGTGACTGTGACAGGCTCAGGCTGCACCGCACGCAACAACAAGTGACTTACCTGCTTTGCCGGCTGGGACTTGGTCTCCTGTCGGGCCTCAGGGTGGGGGAAGGGGTGGGTGCGCACACTGGCACCCGCACAAATGAAAAAGCAGGCAGAGGGGGCCCCAGGAAGCGACTAGGCCGCACCACGCAGTGCAGCAGGGCAGGCTGTCTCTCTCAAAAGTCAGGACCGACAACGCCACGCCTCGACACCTTCACTTCACAGTAACTCGTGAATTGAAGGTGGCGCCGCGCTGCCTCCTGTGGCAACAACGCGTCACCGTGTAATTTCACTGGCTCAGAAGAACAGCCAATGAAAACTGCACATTCTGTGTTACTATACAGAATGTATCAAATACTGCATAGTAACAACAGAATGGTAGTTTTCATTGGCTGTTTGTAACAGTTTGTTGTTCATTGCTATTGCTGTCCCCTCCCAGGACCAGCCAGCCATTGCCTGCAACCTGCAAGCATGAGAGAGATCGAGATCAGAATTACAAATCCCAATGATTTATAATCGAAGCAAAGCAAAGTGGAAGAACAAACAAAGCAATTGCACGTGCGCTGGCCCCGCATGAGTTCCGGTGCCCAAAAAAGAGTGCCAGTGTCGGGCACTGGCAACCACCCCCACAAATTAAGCACTGCATCCAAATATCAATTTTGCAGCAGATGCATCACAAAATGATGGGTAGGATTTTGTAAATGTGTTGTCTATTTGAAAATCAACTGGGTTTTATCTGCACAATTGTATTCCTTGATCACAATATTCTGTGCAGGGCTTAGTATAAAAAGAAGGGGTGACAAAAATGATCTCTAAGGGACAGCAGAGACCAATGTGTTAATAAAGAATTCGAAAGAGGAAATTAAAACTTTTTTTGTCCGTCAGACAGAAAGGATCTAAATTAGTCTAAAACTTTGAATCTTATGGCGCATAAAAAGGTAATTAGAATGGGAAGCTGCTCATAAATAGGGCTATATCATGTAAACATCATCCAGGAGGGACGTAAATACTGAATCTACACCATACAGTGGGCGGAAGATGACTTCAACAGGGCATAGCTTTGTGCTCTCCTTTACAAAAGACTTGAACAGTTAACTGAGAAAAGATGCAGGGTAGTGGCACCAGACAGCAGCGAGATTCAAAACGTAAGCATACAGCACTATCCGTGTGGGAAAAGATGCAGCATAGTGGCACCAGAGAGAAGACATACACAAAATTCAAGCCTACCACACTGTCCCTGTGGAAAAAGATGCAGGGTAGTGGCACAAAACAGAGCCAAGATTCAAAGTGCAAGCATACAACACTAGTCCTGTGGAAAAGAGGAAAGGTAGTGGCAGAAAACAGTAGCTAGATACAAAATGCAGCCAGACCCAAAATACAGTCCCATGGCACTATCCCTGTGACAAAGGGTGCAAAGTAGTGGTGCAGAACAGTAGCTAGATCCAAATATAGCTAGATTCAGAATACTTGCCGATGGCACGTTCCCTGTGGAAATAAATGCAAAGTAGTGGCAGAAAGCAGTAGCTAAAAATCGAAATACAGCTAGGTTAAAAATACAGGCCTACAGCACTATACTTGCAGAAAAGGATTTAAATTAGTCGCACAAAGTAGTAGCTACATTCGCAATACAAGCCTACAGCACTAAACAGTAGCTGGGTTCAAAATACAGGCCAATGGCACTAAACAGCAGCTTGGTTCAGAAAAAAGGCCTACAACAGTACTGAAGGGTACAACAATGTGTTGTTCCCTACCTGAGTGCTGCAGCAGAATGGGGTCAAGGCCTGACACTGCTGGGGTGGCCAGGGCAAAGGCAAACAGGTGATGGAGGTGCCCAAGGGGGTGTACTTCACCTTAGCCCAGACAAGACCGCACTGGGAGAGGCTAGCAAGGATCATGTAACCCGAGACAGACTCCAATCAGGGGAGGGTGGGCAGGAAGGAGCGAGAGGGGTGCAATGGCTGGTGATTGAGCAGTAAGGATGCCATGTGGTCCCACAGGTCCAGGGGGCTTGTGTCATGACAATGGTAACACTACACTGCTCCTTGGAGAGGATAAGCATCTGTTTGCGAGAAGGATCTCATGGCAAAATGGCAGGAGTGCTCTGCTCCCAGGCTATCATTTTCGCATGGATCACGTGACCAGATTCAGGCTCCAATCAGAGGAGGGTGGGCAGGTAGGAGGTAGAGAGGCGGGTTGGCTGGGAATCGGGCAGCGAGGATGCTGTGTGGTCACACATGTCCAGAGGAATTGTGTGATGGTGCTGGGAGTGCTATGCTACTCCTTGAAGAGGATCCTCACCTGTGTGCAAGCTTGAACTCACAGCAAAATGGTGGGGAGTGCGCTGCTCCTAGCATACCATATCCACCTAAGTCACGTGACCGGATGCAGGCTCCAATCAGCGAAGGATGGGCGGGGAAGAGGGAGAGGGGTGGGATGGCTGGGGATTGGGTCCCAACGATACTGTGTGGTCACACAGGACCAGGGGGCTAGTATCATTGCCCTGGGAGTGCCAATAGTATGTCCTTAAATAAATCTACTAGTATTTGGGCCCAGGCATCAGGATGACTCTTTGACATTATATTTATCAATCCATCTATGCCCGGTGCTCTAGAGCCACTCAATTTGCCAATCAATAGGAGAATATCTTCTAATAGAATCATTATACACCCAAGGAATGGGTTAATGTGTTTGATCTTGCAGTTGAAGGCCATATATCTGCTCATAGTACTGTTTCCACACAGCTTCTTGAACAGCATTGATTTGAAAAAGAGATTGATTATCTTGAACAGCACTGTTAAATGTAGACCAAATTTAACCTATATTTTTGTATTTGATTGATCTTAACATATATTCTCCATCATTTTGCAAGGCTTGTGCTTGATGTGCCTTACACCAATTCTTATATTTCATTTTGATTTGTTGTATCAAGACAAATCACCAATTAGCCTCTAAATGTAAAGTTGCCCTAAAATCCTTCCGAAGTTGTGTTTTCTTCTCATTAATTGCTTGATCAAATCTATTTTTGTGACTATAACAAGGTTTAAAGGAATGATGTTGTTGGGATTTAAATAGACTCATAATTGCAACGTATTTACCATCACTTTTTACCAGGCCGGAATTGGGTTGAATTTCTTTACTTGTCATATGCACTTGTAGACATTCTAATGATTCTTTTCACCATCTGAATCTATTTCTACTTCCAGTTAATGTAAGATTTTGTGTATAATATTCATTCATAATCTTCTGACCATCACACATCCAAGGTAATGCCAACAGGTCATGGTCACTTTGTAATGGAGTTAATACTTCAAAGTTTATTACTCTTTTGAATACGTTTCTTTGTACAAATATATAGTCAATACATGAATTAGAGTTACCTCGCCTCCATATTGGCTTAGGTGGATGTTATTTATTAGAGCACCATTAATCATAATAAACTGTTTCTCTTTCATCAGAGACAGCCAGCGTTTTGTTACTTCTGTTATCTTCCTGGATATTATTGGTAAACATTTAATATTTAATTCTCCAGCTATCAACACTTGTGAAGTATTAGATTTCTTATTAACCAGATCGAGCATTTGAATTACACCTTAAATAAAAGCGTCATCTGAGATCCCTATGTGATTCCACTATAAATTCAATACTGCAATAGTCTCTTCTTCAGAGCTAATCTTGGCAAGTTGGATATACGAGATTAAGGAAGCCCAAGGTTCTAAGGTTAGGCCACTGCTGGATTTCACTGCCATCATAAGACCTAAAGTAGTCCAGCCCATATTTCCTCTTGTAGACGGAACCAGGGCGGGGTTAGTGTTACCTGTTCAGAAATTAAAATTAAAAAGTATACTAACTTCTTGTCATCCAGAAACGTGCAGCATTGCACACAATGCCAACATTAGATGGCAGCTATCTCTGGCGAGGACAAGCTGTAGATGCTGCCTGTCAGAGAACAAATTACTTACCGCACAATACCTTGTGATGGATGTTCCTCCCATGGATTCCCCATCTATGATAATCCCGTCCACAGCACAGCTGCTGCAAGGAAACCCCTTTGCCACCAGGGGGTGCAGCACGACTCTGTCTGACGCCTCTATGTGCCAGTCAGGATGTCCCATTACATACCATGACACGATCTGCTCCGTTGCAAAGGCAAAACATTGAAACAATAAACCAAAATGGATAACTGAAACAATTCATCTGTCAATATTTAAAATGCTAACGCATGTTGGATATTATTTTGAGAATCAATAAGGTAATTTGTCCAAGCAAAGGATTATATTTTAGCACTGTTAATTCAGCATAAATGTAATTGCACTTCTATGTGCACAACATTCATAAATAATTGGAGTAATACTGAACATTTTCCACATGTTAGGATGCTTGCCTCTTTGTTCATATTATTATTAGACATTAAATGAATATTTTGAAAAGGAGCTAAATTGTCATATGTCAGAAAGTGTGATGGTGTGCCATGACTGTCATTAAAAGATTGATCCTTCACTCCCTTATGAAACTGAGTTACCAGTGAGAGTCTTCGGTTAGTGTGTTTGTAAGAGAGACCAAAAGTAATTGCAAATAAATATACTATTTATTGTTGGATTGTACTCTACCACATGACTTCACATAGACCCATCAAAGTACCATAGTGGATAGCCAGATGGAACATCTCTGGTGTACCTCCTTGGACCCCAAACCAAAACCCCTGCACCGGCATGGACAGCTGCCCATCTTATCAGTAGTGTTTCCGCCATGCCTGGCCTTACTTTACATGGTTTGCGCAAGCTGCGGAATGGAGTTGCTTATTCCCTGTACTCGGAGTCACTGAATGCCACCACCTGCACCCAGTGATGCGGTCTGTGACCCCCTGATAGAAGCAGAGGTCACTATTTTAAAAGTTGTGTTTCCTGATCTTTGCTTTTTGGTAATTTCTTTTGATGATCATGCACTGAAAGAAACAATAAAGACTACTAAACACATAGTCCACCAATTACTTCTAAAGTGCATGCATCCCTCTGCTAAAAATAAAGCAGCAGCACTTCGTCGCTAGCTAAATTGCTAGCTAAAGTCATGCCCAAGAAAATCCCAAAAATAAAACACTTCTATTGCACCGCACCAAAACACCTTAATGAAGGACGTCTGACGCCTTCCAGCTCCTTCACCCATATCTCAGCCAATTGGTGTGGTCACATGACCAGAGCAACAACCATGGATCCTTTTGAGTTTTTATTGTGGCAATACACATTAAGGTGGATTAACACTGTGAGAAATCCCCCAAAAGAAGTGTCCTATTTATTTAATAATTTTTATAACACGCCTTATACCGTACCAGTGTTCAGTTTCTAAGCACGGATTCGGACCTCTGTTGCTCTGCGTGGTCTTGCTTCCAAGACCAGCGCGTTGCCCCTGTGCTATCCTTCTATTATTTTACAGTAATATTACCTGGTTTTTATTAGTACCATTAAAGGTGATGATAAGGCACGGAATTAACAGTGAGTAGTCTCAAGCCTGTGACTGCAGGTTTACTGGTATTTTATCAGGATTATGGCAGAGTGACATCAGAAACAAGTTCAATTCCCCATTGGCAATCATTGTATTTTTCCAAATATTGTTATCTATTTAGCATGACCACCACATTCATTTAAAGGAAAGAATTATGATTGGCCTCCTACCAAAAAAGACACATGTGGCTTTAGGGAGGCACTGTTCTCTGCATGTGTGTGCCCTTTGACTCGCGCTAAATTGATCTTTTACTGTGTCCGATTTCATTGCAATCATTACGTGATTGTTCTTCTGTAACATGTCATACTAAGCTAGCTTTCGTATCCCGTTGACCTCCTCCCAGAGCGCCCTAGCTGATGCCATTTCCTCATCGATAATAAGCTGTCAGTGAGACTGTGAGGTGGCATTTAATGGGTATTCCCTTTGCACTAGAGTCAGTTGGGCCCCTAAACAGCTTGAATTGCTGCTCAGAATAAACACAGCCGACCTCACTAACAGAAGCCCGGCTTTACATTGGTAAACATAATTATGGTGAGTGATTCTGCTTAAGGTATAATGATGCCCTATTTTCAAAGAGCAGTCCCTTCACTCATAAAACGACATATATTGACATCTGTAAATGGACACATTGAACTGAACCTTTCTAATTTCCAACTAAGAAACACGAACAAGTGAGCCCCTGAGTGTGTATGTTTTAACGAGCTGTCAGCATCTTCATGTATTCTTATGGTTTTTCTCCTGTGGGCCTCATTATGAGTTTGGCGCTATTACCACCACACTCATTTCCTGTTATACCATGTGATAAATATACAGTAGAAGGAAGGATCAGCATGATTCTGACTCATGCAGGCCATCCAGTCCCTTTGGAATCCCTGTTGAAATGTCATAATACTACAGGTGGGATTACCTTCAGTGATATTGCTTCTGACACTGCTTTTGCGTGGTGTACATTTCACCCATACTAAAGTGTGTGCTTTTCATAATGTTCAGTTCCCCGTAATGTGGACGATTGGTAAAGCATCCGGTATTCGGAAAGAGTTGCTGTCTCCTCTATACTGTACCTTACAAGCTTTAGCTTGAAACAGCAGACCTATCACCTAGATAAACAGCTGATGCACCACAAGAAGGTAGAAAATGACCAGGCACCCAAAGGGAGTCCACATGGCCATTCCTAGCTTTTGGAAACCGCTTCAACGCTGCATATGTACACTTATATGACAGTCATTCCTGGAATCATAACACATTGGGTCTCATTACAAGTATGGAGGTAGCCATGTCGCCATTAGGTCCGGATTCCCGGAATGGGGAATGGGGAAGTATCGGGCCATTCCGACCTTGGAGGGCCCAGTAATTCCCCTTCCCGGGAACCCAGACCCGGTACATTCCCATTCCCATTGAGCCACCAAGGGGCTCAATGGGAATGGGGAGGATGCAAACAATGGGCCGTAAATGTAGGGCCCGTTGTTTGCATCCTGGCCTGCTCGCTGTAAACCAGGTGTCCTTAGCGGGTCCCGCGAGCAGACCTCGTAATGGGGCGGTAGAGGGATAACGGGGCTGGCATCTCTACCGGCCCTGTTATCCCTCTACTGCATACCTCGTAATGAGGCCCATTGTGTAAATGTTGTGAATAGTAGAGCACAAATCAGCCAACTCAAACTTACAGCCCCTTACTTCCCTCTGTTTTGTGATGTAAAATAGCCGTCAATGGGGGAGGCAGCACTTCCTGACTCAAGGAGACCCCCTGTTGTACAACTCACACCATGTGCATATGCTAATCCATGACAACCCTCCCAATAACTGAAAGGACAGCCCTTACATTTGGCTGGATACTGCATGCCTGTTTTTGACATGGATTCAATATTTAGTTTTTGCTCATATCTTTGAAGGGAACTTGTTTAGAGATCCTTACCTAGCAAGGGATCAGAGCGACTATAAACTTGAGATTGAAGTGTTATTGGATTGTCCATCGTATCCCTCTCCCAAACACACTTTCTTAAACTGCCAGCATGCTACTATTGAATGTCCTGGAGCCACCACACCACTAGGACAAGCGATGTTGCACCCAGCTTCGTGGGGCACTTCACGGAATCTAGACTCCACATTCTATATTTTCTGTTCTTCGTTCATTGTGAAGAATCTCCTGCAGGTTTGAAGCATCACTCTGAAAGCACTCAACACTTGTCTTCATTTTGGCCTGTGACTGTGTGCCCTGTATGGGAGGTGTTTGGGAGTTTTGGGAGACATCTGGTAGACCAATGGTGGAAACGAGCAGGATACTGGTCCCTGCCCTGACCAACACCTGACCAACGACTTGTGCTCCAACTGATGGGCAACATCCCCAACAGACCACTGAGTATATCACCTGAGCATGTTAGAGTGAGGTTTGACGGGTCTCACAACATGCCAACTAACATACTAAGGAAGGTGAAACTGGTGCCTGTGGTCCACTCATTTTAAGAAGCCCTTTCCCTGAACTGACAATTCTTGCCTCCCACAACTCTCAGCATGTAGCTCATAGTAAAGAATGGAGTGTCATGCTTTGCCTTTCTCCTGAACTGCCTACTCGCCTGCACTTGTTTTGTTGCACATGTGATGGTAAAGTTGATCTATTTCAGACAGAGCTAAAGAGAGAGACAGCGATAGAAAGAGAGAGAGAGAGAGAGAGAGAGAGAGAGAGACAGAGAAATATTTAGAGAGATTGACAGTTAAAGTGTGAGATAGTGAAATGGGACCTGTCTTCAAGACGCCTGTGGTAGGAGTGCAGGGTTGCAGGTTGTTTTGCCTTTTAAAGGCTACTCCTCTTTTCTTTGACCAATCGCCCCCTCTGAGATTTCCTACTACCTTAGTATTCAAACACAAATCCCCACAGAAGACAGCCCAAGGTCTTGCTATTAGTTCATAAGTACTAAACAAGCCACGACTAAGCCCTCCTCTTTAGCTCTATCACACTCTCCCAAAGAGCTTTGCTCTTCTCTATGAATAGAAAACTCCCAAGCCACTCTGCCAAACCCGTAGAAAGGAGATTGGCGCACCCGAACTGGGTACGTGTGATCTTACTCATAAACAGGAAAGTTTTGCATTTGCCTCTCCCACCGTCCCACTAATCTCACTACCCCTCCCCCTTTTCATACAACACCATGTGCAGAAAAACTACTTGAAGTGTCAGAAGGGTTTTATACAGGACCACTTAAAATACTGCAGCCAAACTCACACTGCGGCCCTCACTATTGTCAGCACACTGCTATTAATGTTCTTCACAAAGGTTATGTTTTATGGATGAGCTCACCATTTAAGCATAGGTACTGTCAGGCTGTCTGTAATGTCTCTGGGGCCAGGTTATTAGCTGACACCTAATTCCTTCTTTACTATATTTGTTTTTATGTAATAAATATTTTATTTTCACAAATACATTTTGCAATACAATCAGAAATAAACAAGCTTCATAAAAGTAGAAACGTGGTTACAAAATTGAGTCCAAAAGAGAAGAAAAAGAAGGGAAAACCATCTCATAATGCATAAGAAAACATATATAAGAACAAAAGGTAGAACAAGAAAGAAAATTGAAAAGAGATCAGAAAAGGAGAAGATAAAGAAACAAAAGAATATCTAACTGTATTATTTGATAGTACAATTTATAAATAATCACAAAACACAACCCCGCATAACATGGCATGCTCTTGGCTAGCATAAGAGCTAATCAGTATATATTTCAAGATAATAGTGAATTTGGACAAAACACACCAGCATGTTAAATCACCATGAGACTTTAACCATACACATTGATAAAGATCCCCATATGTCCATAAACGTTCCCGTCTCTCCTTTCAGTTTAGAAATTGCCTTTTCATAGGTGGAGATTCTAAGCAACTCATCTACCCACTCATCGATGCAAAAAGAGGTAGACAAATTCAATGCCCTAAAAATCTACTTTTTTTGCAATCATACAGGCTCTGAGGAACCACGTTTTCTTTCAAAAGTCAACATCCTCTAACAGTGACACCTCTCCAAGTACTAAGAGAACTCACAGGTAGTGCCGATGAATGAGAGGGTGGGCTAGGGAGGGTCTTCTCAGCACACAGGCAGAGCCCACTTTGTCATCCTCCTCATCTTTGGTATGGGCTAAATTGGGATTGGCAGCCAGGAGTGCACATGACAAGTCACAGTAATTAGAAACTCCCATCCCACTTTGTCCAATTCCATTTGACTTTTTACAGGTGCAGCAGAATTGCTTCCCTTGTCATAAACAAAGTGGGATACTCCTATAAGATTCCTATCTCCCTTTTTCATACCCATGTACTCTCTCAGAGGAAAGGTCAATAGTAAATCAATATTGCTGTAGCTTTGAAAGTGTACCAATCCCATATTCATACTTCACTGTAATGTGCTGGGTATTGTGATAATAAACTCAGTCCAGCAGACAAATTTAGCTGAGGACTGGCCTCACCTGGTTGGCTTGCTAAGGAAGACTTGACAATGGGAATTACCTATTGTGAGGTGTCAGAAATGCAAGACAGACACATAGGTATAGTTTTCTCACAAGTCACCATTTTATTTCATGAAAAGGGGTGAGACAAACGTCTATCTTTCCCTAGCCTAACAAGGATGTCCGTACCTGACAAACTAAGACTAAAGAAAGATGAATGCCCGAATGTACATGTCCTTCACACTAAAACATATAACAAAATCACACAGGAATTCTTTGGCTGTTTAGACTTCACAAACTAACATATACATTCAAACATAAAGATTATGATCAGGAATTCATATGACCAGAGTTGGATCCCCTTCCCCTGGATCAATTCAGGATACTTCAAACCAAACTTCAATTTCAGGAACGTTCTTTTCACTAGCCAAGTTCCACTCCAGGTAGAATAGAAAGTCCTAACTTGGCAAAGTAACTATCTTCATTACTCTGAGGTTTCTCGTACTTAAAGACAATTGTTACATTTTACACAACCTTCTGCTTGGCAAACCAAAAATACTTTCTCTTTACACCTCAAGTCAGAAGTCAATGTACATTTTCTTTTGTTGTATGTTGAGACGCATTGAAGCCTCCGAACTGAGGTCTATTTAACTTCTTTCCTTAATAGGATATCGTCATTGAACTGATTATTTGTAGCTTTGTGTTGTAAGTGATTTTATTGTGTCCCATTACTCTCTGCCGGACTCCTCACTATAGGATGTTGGACTCGAGTGATTTTATATAATTGGTTTTTCGAGTTGCCTTTTGTCACCAATTAGTGGTTAATGTGTTAATTCCCGTATTCTTCCTTTAAATATCACAATTATTGTTTTGGTGTTTTCTAGATTTTTGGTTATCACTTGAACTTTTGTTGATGAATCTTTTTTGATTATTGTCCATTTCTTCTTTTATTTTTATTGTGTACCTACATTGATCCGCAACTGCTGTACCACACCCCTTACCTGATTCTCGGTATTGCTTTATTCTGTAATATCCTTAAAACACCTTTTCGCATTTATTTCAACAACAATTTCTTCATTGTTATTTATTGAATATGTTAATTATTATCTGCTAATGATGTTTGTGATTCAGCCTTGAAGACGACCCAAATGTCGAAACACGTGTCTCATTAAAATACTGTACCTAGATTGTTGATTTCTGTACTTTAATGGTGTTAAGCGCAATTCTACCCCTCTCAACATACAACTGTTAATTTAACACCAGCCTTTGTGGATTGGTTGGTGGGTACTGGACTGCTGCTAACACCCTTTTCACTGATATTGTGCTTCACGGATTTAGTAGTGATAAATAGCGCACAAGTACTTTGTTTGTGACTCCACACTCCTGGTTACATTTTCTTTTGGTTATATGTGATTTTACCAATGGAAAATTCAGAGTGGTACATTTCATCCTGATGAAAGTACCAAAAAGCACCAAATGTGTATTTCATTTTTTATTTGGGGGGCTCCCCCAAGGCCCCTGATTTTCAACCCTTATAACCCCACCTCAAACCCATCCTGATTCATTTTAACCCCATACCCCACTACACTTTAAATATTTATATAATGTTTTTCAGTATTATGGTCTTTGGTGAAACGTACCAATTGACTAAGTATCATTGTTTTCTCTGAAGACCAATCACTTTTTAACACATCGTATTTCTCCTTTATAAGCAACACCTTGATCAGGATGTTTCATTTAAAGGCAACACTTTAGTCAGTGAGCCTCATTACGAGGTGGGCGCAAAGGGATACCGGGCACCATTACGGACATCAGTGCTGGTAATCCCTTTGCGCCCTATTCTGAGGTCCCTTAGCGGGTCCCTTCCTTAACGCCTGGTTTTACCAGGTGTTATGGACGGGGCCGTTAAGGGACTTCAGAGCTAATAACGGAACCGCAATTTGCGGTGCCGTTATTAGCACCTTCTCCCTTCCCATTGAGCCGTATGGGGGTTGAAATGGGAATGGGGAATGACTTTTTATTTTATTTTTGTATTATTTTTTTTATTAAAACTTTATTTGTTTTTAGTCAAAAAGACCTTTATAAATAATTCATAATTCAATTCAATTCATGAATAAGTTACAATTAAGAAATGAGGAAATAGAACATAAAAACATGACATAAGTGTCTTCTTATATAGTGTCAACAAAAACCATTTCACCACAGCTAAGTCATCCATAATTAAATAACTATTTCGATTTCACTCTCGATAATCTTTACCAACTTTGTTGTTTTGATTAATGAAGCATTGGTGGAGCCCACATACATTTTGTCCAGATCCATTCTCTAGCTGCAATTTTATTTGCTTGTGTAAAAGCATTCATCATTTTACAACGATCATTTTCAAAATAAATGCAGTAAATAAAGAGATGTTTTAAAGTCTCTGGTGCATAATTGCAAAATCGACATAATTCATCATTATGGTCCAAGGGTGAAGCCCGCAGTGGAGTAAAGGGCGCGGCTGTTGTTGGCTGTGCGGCTGCTGCTGTGATCTTTCCTTACCTGCAACCGCGACTTGCTCCGATTCGCGTCAGTCTAACGGCTGGAGCCGTTAGTAGTTGAAGCGAGCACCTTCTCTTCCTGGCCTGTCACGTGACCGGAGTCACGTGACCCTTTTTTGACCACACCTCCAGGAAGACCCATAAAAGCTGCACCCAGCGGCCCTTGCGGCGTGAAGCCCGCAGTGGAGTAAAGGGCGCGGCTGTTGTTGGCTGTGCGGCTGCTGCTGTGATCTTTCCTTACCTGCAACCGCGACTTGCTCCGATTCGCGTCAGTCTAACGGCTGGAGTCGTTAGTAGTTGAAGCGAGCACCTTCTCTTCCTGGCCTGTCACGTGACCGGAGTCACGTGACCCTTTTTTGACCACACCTCCAGGAAGACCCATAAAAGCTGCACCCAGCGGCCCTTGCGGCGTGAAGCCCGCAGTGGAGTAAAGGGCGCGGCTGTTGTTGGCTGTGCGGCTGCTGCTGTGATCTTTCCTTACCTGCAACCGCGACTTGCTCCGATTCGCGTCAGTCTAACGGCTGGAGCCGTTAGTAGTTGAAGCGAGCACCTTCTCTTCCTGGCCTGTCACGTGACCGGAGTCACGTGACCCTTTTTTGACCACACCTCCAGGAAGACCCATAAAAGCTGCACCCAGCGGCCCTTGCGGCGTGAAGCCCGCAGTGGAGTAAAGGGCGCGGCTGTTGTTGGCTGTGCGGCTGCTGCTGTGATCTTTCCTTACCTGCAACCGCGACTTGCTCCGATTCGCGTCAGTCTAACGGCTGGAGCCGTTAGTAGTTGAAGCGAGCACCTTCTCTTCCTGGCCTGTCACGTGACCGGAGTCACGTGACCCTTTTTTGACCACACCTCCAGGAAGACCCATAAAAGCTGCACCCAGCGGCCCTTGCGGCGTGAAGCCCGCAGTGGAGTAAAGGGCGCGGCTGTTGTTGGCTGTTTGCGGCTGTGTGCGGTAAGTGCACGCTCCATATATTATTTCTTATCCCACTGTTATTCTCCTCATTGAGTGATATACCCCCTAAAATGGAGCCCATCAAACCTCGAACTCGCCTCCAAGGCAAACTGGATGAAACGCTATCCATGGTTAATAATGGTCCTACCAAAACTGATACAAAAGGGCAACGAACCCCGATTTTATCTTCCACTCCGCATGTATACTTGGCGTCTGAATTACAGAAAGCAGATCAGCAGGCCCAGCATTTAACAGCACCTCAACAATCCCCTGGAAATATAATGCCAGCAATACAGTTAATCCAGAATATCGAGCCGGATTCTCTCTTGCCGCCATCTCCGCGTTTTCAACCTGCGGAAGTGCAAAGTAATACTATTTTTGACGACTCCAGTCATTCACAAACCCTTAGGGATCGAGCGAAACTTGCAAAACAACAATGGCAATCTTCTTATTTATTAAACAAAACGACTGTCAATGACAAACCACAACCTCTCTCAGTTCGTACTGCACGATTATCGCTTGATATAACTGAAATCAATGCAATCATGGATTCTCAACAAAAAAGAGAAGACATTTTCGGAGATAATCAGAATCCAACAATAGCTCCAAAAATAAACACTTCGACCCCAATTGTCCCTAAGGGTCTCTATGCACATATAAAAACTTCTCCAAAGACCATTCAAGATAATATAGAGCATGATCCGTTCTTACCCCCTAAGATGTCTGAAGGAACAGACGACTTTCAAGACCAACCAAATAGACTACCTACGACGATGTTGGAACTACAAAACTCGTTAGTCGCTGTACTTTCTATAGCTATGATCCCCTTTTTAAAATTACAAGAAGCAATGGTAGATTCTACCAAAGATCAAGCCACCTTATTGGCAATGATTATGACCAAGCAAACGTATTTAGAAAGTTTTATTGGAACTATCCAAGAACGTCTAAATCATGAAGCAGAAACATCGCGTATATGGCAAAGTCGACTGGCCGAAATCGCAAGACAAGATCGTGCCGATAAACAAAATCTAATGGAGACTGTTTCCACCATTACAAAAAGAATGTTAGATGAAAAAATAAAGAAACAATCGCTAGTACTGCCCCTTTCTGCAGGTCTAGCAAAACAATCTCAAACTATTGATAACACTGTACAAACTGACGGTCCAAAAACAGAACAACGGCCCAATCTTGAAGTACATCCAATCAACAGCGGTACAATAAATCCAAATCATATGATGCCTACTCCTAACTCTGAACCGCCGGCATGTATCCCTTTTGACATTTTTGATTTGACTAAACGAGGCTCAGTGGGAATATCACCTCTTCCAAAAACAAACAAAAAGAAACTCACAAAAAAACTCCAAACGGGCTCACGGGCCTTTTTAAGAAAAATGCAAATTGTACAAAAATCCGTGCAAGAAAACACAATCAAGACCGGAAGGGAAAAACAAAAAAAGGTTAACTCTAGCAGCCTGCCAGATGTTGCTGCCTCTACGTCAAGTGATACTGCACCAACCTCATCCAATAAAGATATGGATAAAATGCAATCGGAACCACTAGATGCACTACTGACAGTTATAAATCAAGATGCCTCTAATAAAATCACTGCATCAGTAATCGATGGCGAGAATAACTCTGATGACGTTACAACTCCTGAAGTTATGACACATAAGACGCTTAGCTCTATAGATCCACAAGACGAGATCTTTCTTGTGCTAGACGAATGTAAAGAATCTTCTTTTGATTCTGCGGACTTGAGTTACACCTCTCAGCACTCCTCTATCATCTCTTTAGAATACTCAGAAGTGTCTGAAGATGACACAGGGTCGCAGTCAGAAGTGAACCAAAAACCAAGTAACAACATGTCTCTCTCAGCTCAACCGGACCCTCCACTGATTAGACCGACCTTTCTTAACTGGAAAACAAGGTCTCTTGCTTTCAGAATTTCTCTAGCTTCCTGTGCAGCAAGTAATGATGAGGCTGTAATATTGAATAGAGCAAATGTATTACGCCTCCTAAATGCTATTCCACAAACAGCGGATATCAAATCGCGAGATATAGAAGTAATTCTATTTCCTAATAAAAACAAAATGGACTCTGTACAGATAGACTTCTATTCCGAAAAACTTATGAATCGTGTATTGTCTACTAAACAACAATTGGAAATTCTGGGATTCGAAGCTAAAGAAATTACTGTATCAAGCCTTTTGGCTTTGAACAAATACACCCACAAACTTGCGATAATGGACTCCTATCGTCATAATAAAACAAATGTCTACAACAAAACCTTAAAATATACTGAGGAAAATGCATTTTTTGATCGAAATGAATTTACAAAGAAATGCGGGCGATGGAGAGATCTAGAACGGTCCCTCGACACAAATGTACTATACAACGATCATCGGTTCGCGACCAAGAAAACATACTTATAACAATCAACAAGAAATCCAACACAACCGAGCGTGATTTCACTATGCTCGTGGAACACTCGAGGTCATAAACATCTTTTTAATGAAGGATCATCTGTGCTCTATGAAACTGAGATAATATGTTTACAAGAAACCTGGCTGAAAGAGGAGGTAGTCTGCGAAGGGTTTATTACATTATCTAACCCTGCAATCTCCTCTCAACTTGGACGACCAGCCTCAGGTATGATGATCCTAGTGAAAATCAATCCATCTTGGAAAATTATAATGAGAAAGAACATCCATCCCTGGGCTCAGCTTGTGACCATTCTTATTTCAACTTTATTTACAGACCAAGATCAATGTAAGGATAATAACTACATCACTATTTTCAATATATACTGGAATCCGTCAGCAATGAACGACCATAAATTCCTGGAATCCATACTGGACGAAATCGATAATTTAGTCTCACTCAACCATGGAACGGTCTTTTTAATTGTAGGGGATTTCAACTTCCATTTATTTGACAAACAAGGCCAAAAACTGGACAGAAATGCATTATCAGAGAGAGCCAAAAAATGGGTAAAAGAATTATCGATTCGTAACATCACATTAATCGACCCTGCAGTGGACAATAAAGGAATCCCGATTCCAACATGGTCCTGTAACAACACAAATTCTATTATTGACTACATTTTTTCTTCAGAAGGCCTGAGAACTCTAATAACTTCTACTGAAAACATTCCTCAAACTTCCAGCGATCACCACCAAATAAGAATCACATGGAACTCAGCAACTTTAAAATATCCACGAATAATTTTGCCACCTCTCGAGATTAATAATGCTCTCAATAGAATTCGCATTAAAAACCATCAAATACCTGAATTATTGTCAACTTTTAAAGATTCTACACTGCATGATCATGCAAAACTTAACTATAGTTGGATTCTCGAGAAATACCATCATCCATCACATAAAAAACACCATCCTATTGTCTGTCATAAGCATCAATTCAATCTTGAAATTGCCCAGAAGAAAAAGAAGCTTCAAAAACAAATCAGACTATTAAAAAAATTGAAAGAACCTGACTTTGAGATCAAAATAAAAAAAGAAAAACAAAAATACTCTAATTCAATTAAAACAATTAAAGCTCTAACTAAACAGAATGACGCTGAAGCAATTTTAGCAGCTCTAAAAGACCAAAACTCAAGGAACTTTTGGACTCTGCTCAATCCTGCTTCCAAAGTAACCGCTATGATCCAAGAAGTCGAAGCTCAAGAATGGACAAAGCATTTTACAACCTTGTACAACACCTATCCAAATGTGTCTCTAACTAATAAAATGCAAAATAAAGAACCTTGGAATCTCAACTGGGATGTGGAGGATATAAGAATCACCATCATGGAGTTGAACCCTTCCAGAGCACCGGGACCTGACGGTCTATCTAACGCTACCCTTAAAGCAAACCCGCAAGAATGGGCAGCCTTCTTTTTTCATCTCCTCCAACTGATAGAAAAAACGAAACAAATTCCGCAAAGTTGGACTTCTGCTGTTTTGATTCCCATCTACAAAAATGGAGACCGCAAATCCCCTGCAAATTATAGACCCATAGCCCTGTTGGATCCCTTGGGCAAATTATTCGCAGGATATCTTGTTATAAAACTCACTAATTGGGCAATAGAAAACGCCAAACGAGACCAAAGACAAACTGGCTTTATCAAGAAAGTTGGAACAAATGTGAACTTACTACTCCTGAACCTGATTAAACATGAGGCAATACAAAAAAAACATCAAATTTATGTAATCTTCATAGATTTAAAAATGGCCTTTGATTCAGTGAACAGGTCAAAGCTATGGTCCAAACTGACAGCCTGGGGTTGCCCAGACTCAATCTTGCACCCCATCAAGCAACTCTATTCAAATACCTCTGTTAGAGTTCGCCTAACGAACGACGGTACAGTTACTTCTCCAATTCAAACCTCTAATGGCCTGAAACAAGGATGCCCTTTGGCTGCGTGCTTGTATAATTTGTATACATTTGACTTTAGCAAACAAATTCAAAACTCAGTAGCGAATCCTCCTAAAATCAACAACGAAACTGTTCAGACTTTAATTTATGCTGATGACATCATCATTCTGGACAAGACTATAGCGGGCTTACAAAAATCTCTAGATAAAACCCAAGAATTCATGCAGGAGAACGATCTAGTGATTAATTGTAACAAAACAAGGACGATGAGACTCGCCCCACAGAAAACCCATAAACCCAGCCTAAAAATACTCTTAGATGGAAATGAGATCGCCATGACAACGTCGATGAAATACTTGGGTGCGATGATCAACTCCTCTGCAAATGAACAGGAATGGAAAAATTATCTAGAGGACAAAGCCAGATCTCTGGCCAGACAAGGCAGCTTCTTCCATAGGAAGTATGGCACATATTCTTTTAGACCAATAATAGCCTTGTACAAACAAAAAGTAATTCCTGTTCTATCGTATGCTTCTGAATCCCTCATCAACTATGAATCCATTAATTGGACTAGATATGAAGCGCTGTTTTGGAGAAAAACCCTATCCCTTCCAAAGTCTTTTCCTATGGCAAGAATACGATTCGAACTAGCTCTCCAATCCATTAAATCCATCGTTCTATGGAAGCAAATGGACCTTCTTAGAAAAATAATCACAAAAGATAAGATCCCGTCATTAGAAATATTGAGAGAAAAAAAAAACGCTTTTCACATCACAGCACTAACAAAATGGAGTTCTAAAATCAAAACGGAAATGCAAGCTGGCGATATATCTGAAGAAATGTTAATCAATAGACCTCAATATGCCAAACGTAAAATTCAGACGAACGACTGGATCCAAACCATCGGTGATCAAGCCCAATACAAAAGACATCTAAAATGCCAAATAGAAACAAGAGCCTTACACGAATTACCTGCCTATCTAAACATCTTCCCGGATTGTCATATCCGTGACCTGTTCTTCCGATTTAGGCTGAATATCCTACCAACACAAGAGTATCAAGCTATGATTGATAAAACAAACAAAATAACATCATCTTGCCGTTTTTGTAAAATTGCAACCAACAAAGAAACTTTATTTCATTTGGTTATGATTTGCACGGCCTTGAAAGACCAAAGATCTCTACACAGAGACTATTTTGGTATATCAAAGAAAGAATTAACAACCAAAGAAAGATGGGACAATCTGCTAAGAGGTCAAGATCAAAAGTTAATTTTAACAATTATTAAATTCTGGATAGCTATTAACAAATGACATTTGAAACGAACGAAGGAAACAGAAACAAGGATTCTATGATGCTCCTACTTCATAATGTCACTTTGTCTAGTTTCTTTTGTCGTATTTTTATATTTCTTTTTTTTTTCCCTTTTTTTTTTTTTTTTTATTTATTTTTATTCTTTTTTATGAAGAAATGAAAATGAAAAGTTTGTAAAATCAAACAAAACATTATAAAAAAAAAAAAAAAATTATGGTCCAATGTCTGTTTATCGAAAAAGGAATATAAGGAGCACACTCGCTGGTTAATATCAAGGTCAATTTTTATAAAGGGTGAGAGAAGGATTAAGTAATCTATAGGGTGCAGGGGAGGGTAAGTGGCCCTGGCACAGGGCTACCAAAATACACAAAAAGAGAGAAAAGAGGATCCAAAATGGAACCCTCCCGTCCCCTGCACACCGTGATTGTGCGTCACACTGACGCTTTAATATACATTTACAATCATGTCAGTTGCAATTCAAATTAGATAATTTCAAATGAAAAAGCAGTTTAAAAGCGAAATGGTAATGATGCAGACAGATATCAGCATATAAAAGTACATGAATCATTTATTTCCAAACACAGAGGCCAGAGAAAGTTCAGTTCATTGGGTACGGCTGACGCATTTCGAGAACAAAGTATTCTCTTCTTGAAGAGCCAAAGATTATGCACAAAAAACTGGATACAAGCAATGTAAAGAAAAGAGAGAAAAAAAGGAAGGTTACAATCCAGGTGATGTAGGCTAGAGTCCGTAACATATCATTCTACACGAAACCTCATCATCAAAATTACAAGAAATGGTAGTCACAGATATTGTGGAATCAAAGGAAATTATTTTCAAAAATATCAAGTCTGTACAAAACAGAGTTCAATTATATCCAAAGCCACATATTACTAAAATGGGGGAAGGCCAGTAAGTTAAGGAAAATTGTGGAAACTGACTGAGAAAAGTGCATAGTTATGGAAATGCTCACCCCCACTCGAGGTCCTTACTGCTGATATGAAATGGTGGGCCGTTAGGTTTGAATGGTGGAAAATACAGGTCAAAAGTAGACCAAGTAGCGTGCTCTCACGGAAGGGGGAAGCCCTCTGTACTGAAAAAAATGGGAACATAGTCTAAGGTAAGTAAAGGAATCTGGAAGAAAGGCTGCCGGTAACAGTGGTGAAAATGTCTAGCACTTACCACCCCTTCAGGCAGGTGTAATGGAATTGCCGGTTGAAAATTGGTCCAGATGTGGCCACTGTCGGTGTCTAGACAAAAGGCAGGGATTTCAAGGGACCAGACGTCAGGATCTATAAAAGTAATCCAAACGCGGGTGCTGTTAGCTGCTGAAAAAAGCAGCTCAACTAAAGCATGGGTATGTTGTAACAAAGTATCAAAGTTGCATGGTGAAAGCGATGTAACTTACATTGTCATGAAGTGAAGCTCCAGCCACTGCAGAGCGAGCCGGAGGGTGAGTGGAATCAGGGTCGCAATGCTCCGCTATCGAAGCGCGTGTGATCCTCTTTGGAGACTAAGTCGTTACTAGGCAGAGAGGACGGACTACTGGGTGATCATGAGTAAGTAGAGAGCGGTATGTGTGGAAGGCGACGGCCATCTTAGTATGGGTATTGATCGGATGTGCAGTGTATTGCAAACGGTGCAAAAACACAGGAGATGCACGGTATGAGTAAATAAAGTAAAAAAAAGGCAAAAAAATGCCTTAAAGAGACTCTTATCGTGACTAATGGAAGAAAACAAGGAATAACTGGGGAAGTACCCGGTTCGAATTAATTAATTGAAGAGGAAGGCAAAACTATGCCATAAGAAAATATTTCCACGTGACTACAGGGGAATGTAAATAGTCACAGAAAAGTCTTAATCCAACCTCAGCCTTCTGGATTCTAGTAAGGTGGCTTTGAATTTACATGGAGTCAAAAACAGAGGTGATAGACAGATATCACTCTGCGTATATGTAAATCTCCAAAGGGTAGAGTAAATTCTAGACATTTGATATGTAGTCAAGAGATGACATAGTATGATACGTTCATCATGTACAGCTCAGAGCAGACAACTAGGCTGCATTAATAACCTTATTATTTGGAGAGATGAGGCTAGGAATGTTAGTGCCATATCAGAGAAAATATTTTAGAGAAAATTCATCATTAAGGCCCTTGGGGATTAGGGTGCTTAATGTGTGGATCCAGTATATTTCTCTTCGCGAGAGTATTGATGAGTAGTCGCCACCTCTATAGGGTTTTTTAACAACCTCTAGCACCTGAAATTTCAGCTGGGCTACAGTATGATTGTTTTCCGTAAAGTGTCTAGAGAGAGGTGATCTGTTGTTCTTACACCCAATGTTGGATTTATGTTCTGTTAGGCGCTCTTTCACAGATCTTGTAGTTTGGCCAACATACAATTTGCCACAAGGGCATTTTATCGCGTAGATAACTCCTGTGGACATACAGGTGGCGAAGTGCCTTATTTTAATCTTTTTGCCTGTGCACGGGTGAACAATGTTGTCACCTTTCGTTACATTGTTAGAGTGCAGGCAACAGAGGCAGGGGAAAGTGCCCATTTTCTTGGTTTGCAGAACCAACTGCTTGTCCTTGGTGGTCTTTCCACTTTCACTAATCTGTCCCTGAGGTTCCTACCCCGTTTGAAGGCAATCATAGGTGCTTTGGGGAACAATTCTTTGAGTGTTACATCATTGTGTAGAATATTCCAGTGTTTCCTGATTGTCTTGCCTATTTGGAAGTTCTGTCTGGAATATTTAGTGATATGGAGCAATGTCTGTTTATGCCAATGTTTTTTTCTGGCTCGTGTATGAAAAAGATCAAATCGAAACAACATAAAGGTTCGACGAATATTAGAGCAAGGGCACAATGTTAAGTACGACATGTGAGGTAATTGCCTATGAACAAATTTACAATATCCTGCAAATGAAGCGTATCTCTCCATCTTTGTGCAAGTTTCAGCCCAATCACATAGCAATATTTTTTTCTTAATCTTTTCTTGAAAAAACTCCAGATCTTCAACAAGGAGGTTAATCTTTTCCAAAACGGACAACATATGTTCTTTAAATTGAATCATTGAAGGTATATTATTATTCGCTAACATTCGGTTTAGATCTATTATAATGAATTTTTGGGTGGAAACATCATTTTTGCAAAATTCAATAACAAGCGGCAGTTGTATCTGGCGGATAGCGAATTATGGCCAAGTTCTTGTCTAATAATGGCATTTGGCATCGAAAAATGTAAGCCTAAAGTATATTTCCAGATTTGTCCTTGCAGTTGATCCAGTAAGGGACCTAAATCATATAAAAAAGCTCAACTCAATACAACAGAATAGCTTCAACTTTTTTAAAATAAATTTCTAGGAGTGGAATTAACGAAAAGTTGCAAATTTTCTGTAGCAAGATCTTCATTTGACATTTTAGGGGCAATGATTTGACTATTAATAGTTCTTTCATTCTTTTATACGACGTGTTCTTGGTTAGAATGAGCCCCAGATATGGTAAATTGATGTAAATTGCGGTGGGAGAGGCACCAATTTTCCATACAAACTGCCATACTTTTTTTTATTGGAAAAGATGATAATGGTAGATTTTTGTGGGTTGACGGTTAGATTATTGATTTTACAGTAATGCATGAAGCTTTCTAGTTTCGTTTGGAGACCAGCCTGCGTACGGTCGAACAGCAGAATATCATCTGCGTATGCCAGCCATGACAAAGAAAAGGCTCCAAGTCGAATTGCAAACGATTTATCCATGTTCCATATGTCCTCAATATCAGCTAAATAGAGATTGAAGAGAATGGCTGGAAGGTTGCAGCCTTGTTTTACTCCTGTGAAACATGGAATAGCCTGTGTTAGGGAACCTGCTCAATCAATTCTGACCTTAAAGTTTGTTTGAAAGTGCAGCATTTCTATGAGTGTAATGAGATATTGAGGAAAATTAGCTTTACGCAATTTTTCCCACAATTTCCCTCTTATCACGCAATCAAATGCTGCTTTTAAGTCTAGGGATGCAACAAATACAGGACTGTTAGCAGGGCAGGTGGCATGTGCAATGATGTGTGCCAAGAGACACGCATTAAGGGGGGGTCCCCATCCCTTTACGAAATCCAACTTGTGACGGACAAAGAGTATTATTAATATGTGAAAAGCTTTCTAGATGGGGAAGGGGGAATGGCTTTTTCAATGGGAACTTACCAGTCCCGCAAAGGTTGGAATAGACCGGTAAATCCCCATTGAACGAGGGCAGACTCGGTACCGGCTAGTAGCGCCATGACTACCTCCAACCTCGGAATGAGGCCCAGTATGTTTATACAACAGTTCATCAAGACACAGTCATGGAATTGACACTTCTTTTTCACCACAACCTTATACCGCATTCACAGTACTTCAAATGGTCTTCTTCTTGGTACACTCGCCTGCCTGGACTAGCTTTTATTAGTTCCATTCCTGGTTAACTCACCTGCCAGGATGAAACTCCTAGTATTACAACATGTACTCTGTGATAACGCTTGTTCCAGACTTTCCACACTTAGAAATCCTCTATGGGATGAGTTGAACCAACAACTGCTTCTGGGGTTAGTCTATTGACTTTCCGCACAAATTGGCTTACAGCTTCTTCCACAAGTATACTGCTCAAAAGGACAATTATTCTCACATTGATCTGTTTGCTACAGGCAATGCAGGATACAGTTCTCCCTCTTGATCCTTTTTTACAGGAGGACTTATCTCCTGCAGACTCTGATTTCTCTTTACACAATCTATTGGCTGACAGCAATGTAGATTTCAGCTTTCTCCCACTGCGTCTCTTGTTATGGGACTATCTTCTATATATTCACCATTCAGCTGATGCAATTTATCAGTGGTAGGTTGCCCTCTGCAGTCCAAATGGCAAAGTGCACCTCTATGTGCCCTTCCACTTCAACAACAGCAATCATATAAAAAAATCTATTTATCAGTTTTAGGTTGCCCTCTGCTGTCCAAATGGCAAAGTTCACCTCTATGTGCCTTCCACTTCAACAGCTATAATTTTAACAAACAGAAGGCGCACAGGCCTACACGGTCATCTTCAGCTTTCACTATCGTAAACATTTGGAATAATTTCAAGTAACTTCTTTTCACCGCTGCTTCTCTACACACATCGCACAGCGGTTCCAGTGTCAATGAACAGTAAAGTAACGGCTCAATGTTTCAGTCTCTAAGAGGGAAATGTTGTAGGATGAATGCCTCTTCACAAGCGAAAACTACAAGTAGGTGCTGTAATTATGCTACTGCGCAATTTTATGCCATCACAGAGACTCTGCAATGGAACAAGGTTGACAATTAAGCGTCTACAAAGACACATCATAGAGGCCTGTGTAATCGATGGATACTTAGACTGCACACACCTCTCATTCCATCTGATACAAAAATGCCTTCAAAATTCAAAAGAAGACAGTTTCCTACATGTTTAGCCTTTTCAATTACCATTAACAAGTAACAGGGATCAGCGCCCCTTCCTGGAAGCGATCAGTGTTAATTCCAATATTTAAGAAGGGGGACAGAAGTGACCGTACAAAATACAGACCGATAATGACCTTTAAGATATGCTATAACGGCGTATGCTACGCCGGGAACATCTACTGACATATGATTGTTGCAAGAATAATAGTGTTCATTATAATATATTTTCATTTTTGTTTTAGATCACCACAATATATTGATGTTAACGCAAAGAAATAATATAAACTGACAGCCCAGATACATACCTCTCTAAGTAGGTATTCTGCCAAAGCATCTGAATAAGGCTGATGAGACAATAGGTTGTAAGCACATACTTATGGAAGGGCGAGGGAATATCTCTTTTGTCCCATATATTACTTGAACATAATTGGAATATACCATAGTGATGTTAAAGTAGGTTTCCATATAACAATTAGAGAGTAGGCCTAAGAGAAAGCCTCTTCAAAAATCGTTAGTGTATTTGGAACACTGGCACTGGTCTCCATTTGATCTAGGGAGTCTTAAAATTGAACAGAAATCCATTGAAGATTACTGATGAGCTTACCCTTTAAGACTCCAAACTTGTCACCGCTGGACAATGCTTAGGTGCCAAAGAACACACCTTGTGCATTAGTGCAGTGGTGCGTTGTCAGTCTCTTCTGCTGAGAAGAAGCATTACTGTGAAACTCTGACATCTTAACCTTTTCAAGTGTGTCATACACTCCTATTCATGACAATTTAACCTCAGGCCTGTAGGTTTCACTGGAAACCTAGCCCTAGAGATGCTGACAACTCTGAGGGCATCATGTTGGCAAATATTGCCTACTTATACTTAAATTGCCTTGGTGTGGCTCCCAGATTTCTTTGGTTTTGGCAATGCAGATTATAATATACCTGTGTTAGCTATCCCTCTTTTGGAATGTTGCGTCTCGTTTGATTTAGTATTGCCCCTCTTTGGCTTTGGCTGTGCGGGTTACAATATTCCTTGATTGGATATGCCTTTTTAGTCAAGTTGTATTCACTTTGCTTTATTACTGCCTTTTTTGGCTTTGCAATGCGGATTACAATATTCTCCTATTCAATATATTTTAATAGAGGAGTTGTGCCCAATTAACATTCATTTACATGTTCAATATTCAAAATGTGCATTACTACACAGCTGTCTCCTTTGGAGCGCCCCAGGGTCAGGCCTTTAAAAGTTTAAAGATCCTGCTCAGGTGGGGTCATTACAGCAACTAGACCGCTCCTCACAGTTTTGTTACTCTGGACCCCTCTTCCACATCTCAGTACTAAGAACATTATGGGACTTGAAGTCCATAATGTTCTTGTTTGTTTTTCCATTATTTAATCCACTCTGTTTAAGGGTTTATAGAATGTATATTTCGTGGGAAGCTTTTAAAGGAAGTACTGGTTTTCTCTTGGGTTTATAACCCAAACACAATGTAGAATCATAGTAGAATCATAACTACCAGAAATAGTAGTATTAACTCCCTGACTCTTATATACATAATTTTCATGTTTACAAAAAGGGTTCTCACACTTGGTACCTTGGGTAAGTCTGGGAGGTGAAGCCCAACTGTGACATCATGCCATTAAATATTTAGGCACTAGGGAAACCTTGTCCTCAGAAGAGGATGAATACCATGTCTCTCCTGACAGAGTCATCACATTGCCGTAACAGCCTTCTCCTCCCATGTGATCCTCCTTCCTAATACCGCTCCCGGGGTTGGGTTTAGGTAGCGGCTGTCTTAACCTGGCCACATGGGAGGAGGCTTTCGGCTGGGATTCTGTGATGATTCTGCAGGATTCATCACACTATTTACTGAGCTCATCTTCCCTTCCTCACTACTTGGTTCTTCACATTTCAGTCTACCCCTCTACTCATACTGTAGGTACCACTCTGTCTTATTCTAGGACTATATGTTTCCCTAGTCCTATTTGGGGAGAAGGCCAGAGTGTTTTACACCTTGCTCAAGGAAGTCAGTTGGCTACTTTAAACTAATATTGACAGTCACAGCTTGATCCCGGCACCATTCCAATGAGATTCCACCAGTTTTCAGGATTGAGTAATCTTCACTCTGTGATTTCTAGAATTATCAATGACACTCTGGGTTCGGGTAGACCCTCCATTTATGCTCCCATGTGTTCTCTGTGGTCCAAGAGCTGTCTCCAGGCCATTGGCACATCCAGAACTAAGATCATGCATGATTCTATCTTCCCTTTGGAAGGCATTGGTCATTTCATATTGGATTTTACAGACTATATATCCCACACAGCACCTGTTGATGGCTTAAAAAACCTTGATATTTCTATGTATAATCTTGAGAACTAAAATCCACAGCAGTTCAATGGGCCTGCTTTGCTTTCACTTTCCAGGGATTTAAATATAGTGTCTTCATTATGGGTTTATAAGGGCTCTACATAAACACAAGATATCCTCAACTAAAGATGAAGCCTAAACCAAATAAGAATTTTGTCTCTGAGCTAAACCCACAGCACTCTCTCTAAGTGCTTTACTAATTAAAGCCCCATCACCTCTACATCCATAAGGGCATAAAAATCTTCAGTCAGGATGTTGAAGTTGTTAGTAACTTTCCTCAGATCCCGTTTATGAAAGGCATTATGCACACATTTAAGTAATAACTGGTTTCCACCCAGGATGCATAATACGTCTTTACTCAACAATAGGGCTCCCCTGGTCACCGTTTTAGGTGTTTCTTTCCCCTCTTCTGTTTCATCTGCAGGGCAGCAGAACCAGTGTAAGCCAACTTCATAAATTAGTTCTTTCCTGATTCTTAAGGCAACGCATCTGGTACCAATGTTCTACATGGCTTTTGAACCGCTGTCACTCAAAGCTGCATTTTGTGAGTCATTATCTCTGTTTCAGATAGCCCCTGTTTGGGCCTTTCAACAGTGTCACTCACTGTGGCTTGTACAAAGGCGCTATGGTGATCAAAGTCTTTGTGGAATGGAGACCTTCATCAGGTGACCACTGGCTGAATAGTATCGCCAAAATGCCATAGTTCCTCTTGTTGAAGCTCTTAGTTCTTCTTGATCAGTTCCACATATACTAGAGGTAAGCTGGGCCTGCAGGGATATGTGTGCCTGATTGGGATCTGGTTCACCTCCCTGCCAAAGTCATGTATCTCCCAACCCTGATTTTCACCACTCCTCGTGAAACCGACACTCACTTGTGCCTATTGACATGGCACTGAACATCGTCTACATCCCACAAGCTGGCAGTAATCTTACCATGTGCACATTTCTCCTCCCACTTTTCACTGAAATTAAATGGGCTTATTTTTTCTCACCCTCTGTCTGGCCCTTTCACTGTATCTTGAAGGAAATGACCAAACATCAAACTGCATCAAATCAGTTCCATTGAATTCAGGTTAGTTAAGGGTGCTAACAGTAGTTGACCAATGAGGACTGACAAAAATGATGTACAGAATCCTGAGCGTCTCACACAATCCGTGTGAAAGCAGTGTTGCAGAGGCACGCAGCCCAAAAAACAAATCAACCATTCCAAATTTTCTTTCAGAACATTTAGAAAAATGATAGTTCAAGTAGGAAGAGTACTAAATAAGTGTCATGCCAGTATTAATAATAAGTAAAGAATACGTAAGATTTGCAACTGCGTTAGGCTGTTCATCCAATTAGGTGGCTGGAAACGCGGGTGAGAACATAATGTACCACCTGCGTTTCCAGCCATCTGAGGCCTTTCACATGGGTGCCACCATCATGCTTGTGTGGAAGCAGCAGAGAGCCTCTCCCTGTGACCCACCGCCCCAACCTACCAAAAAATCCTGCACGTAACCGCCACCCTACTCCCTCCCTCCTCACTTACCTGCTGGAGGAGAGCTGTGTGCTCTAATCCCGATTCTTTGGCCCACCCACGACAGCTATCGAAACAGAAAAGGGACTATTTACCTTTTCTCTTTCTATGGTGGCAGCTACTTCTATGCCAGCTTTGCTCTGGCCTACGTAAGCTCGGCCTGGCGGGCCATTACCGTCCCTCCACGCCCCACTAAGCGGGTGTGATTGCTCTAATGAAATGAAGGTAATTAAATAAAAATGTGTTAACTGACGGACAACAGAAAAGAACAATACATTTGTGAAGTGTTATCATTCTGGATGCTTCAAGGGCTCAAAGGAAGGTTGGACATTTGTGAAATAATCAGAAAGATCAATGTGGTGACCTCTATGTCTTTCAAACCATGTTGGGTCCTTCTTCGGGAGAAGAAATACTGATCTCCTATTAATCACAGAAAGAGAATATTTCTAGCTATATCACTGTTAAAAATATTTCGGAAAGCAACTAAGATGATACTAACGATCACGTATAGCATTAGCCGAAACCTTTTTGCAAAAACTAACATACAGAAATTGCTGTGAAGAGCAAATGTGGTCTACTGAGTAGTTGTCAGGGTCAAATAATTAGGTTAAAATAAAAAAAATGATTCATTGAGACCTACAAGTAAGCCCCAAACTAGATGTTGATGATGTAAGAAGCTGTGAAGTAAACCAGCTGGTTCAACAAATGCTTACAAATGTGACTTTTGTGCAGCTCTACAGCCATTAAAATATGTACTCTTTTATGATTGGTATCAAGAAATGTCCACTGTGAACACGTTTTGATAATATGGGTAAAAACTGTGTGCGACATACATTTGAAGTAATTAGAGAACATAACATACCTTTGCCCTAGTATTAATTCATTTGAAAAAGAATGAAAACAATCTTAAAATCTTCATATAGTGATAATTAAATGCTCAAAGTTATTAAATAAGGCAGTGGCAAAGTCTCTCTAGCTAACGTACCACTTGTAAGTAATTAGTCCATATGTTTCGTCCAGAAAGAGCATGAATACATGCTTGAAAATAATTTGACTGCCACAACTCATCTTGAAATCTTATGTTATTGAAACTGGTCCATACATCAATGGTTAGCTAAATCAAAATGATCAGGGTGTTTCTGTGAAAATGTAAAGGTTATCAATATCAACATTGCACTAATCAGTTTTTCTGCATAAAATGGATACCTATTTAGGCAAAACACAGGGTCTGTGAATACTAAAACAAAATTCTACACATTTTCAATAAAGAGTATACAAGTAATTTTTATATTTTATACCATTGTTATTTGGCTAAAAAAGCCTAATCTTTAACAAACACACAAAACATCATTACAAAGAAAGACATATTAACACAATAATATAGTAAAAGAAAAAATCAGAAAAAGAGGAAGAAGAAAAAGAAAAGAAAAATACTGAATCTTTAAAATACAAATTCACAAAATGGAAACAGTCCAATATTCAAAAATGTATTCAAACGTCTTACCTTAAAAAGAACCTCTTAAACCCAAAACAGATATTGCAAAAAAAAAGGGTTGAGTAGTCTGAACTTGAAACAACTCGCGCCTTGAAACACTTGTGTATAGGCGCGTTACAAATGCCATATCATATAATATCATAACTATGCAGCAATGTATTTCTAGTTAAATGATCTGAGTTTAAACTTAAGCAAAACAAAAATAGTTGCTTTTGGCAGTGACAAAAAGAGTCAGAACTGGGCCATCAACAGTGTTGATATTGATACTGCTGATTCATACAGTTACTTGGTTGTGCTATTTGGAAGCAATTGCTTGTGGTCTGCACACCTACGCCTACTGGAAAATCGTATATGGGCAGGCCTGGGGGCTGTTGGAAGAGATTCTACTACAACTATAGTAGTTTATGTTTGGATAAATGCATCCTGGTCCTGGAGACAAAAGTATATTAAGCGTTTTGTATATCTACTTTTGGAATCTATTGGGAGTGGCTCCAAGCACCCCAGGACGAGTCCTTGCCCTTGAAGTTATAAACATTGGTGTGCAAGCCGATTATAGATTTCTTGAATATTTCCGGAAACTACACTCTGGCATTTCGAAGAACCTCAATATTAGGAATGAGACCAATAGTTATGGCAAATATTCCTGGTATAAGAAATTGGTTTTGTTATGTAGAAAGCATTGATTTTAAAATTTAAGGGGAGTTTGCTGACCATGCAACAGCTATGAAAGTGAGTAAACAAATTAGATTTCGATGTAGGTATATATATAGCATGAGGAACTTATGATCATTGCAGCACTTAAGGGCAGCACAAAATACTCATCAGGAGAACCTTTTGTTGAGTCATATTCGGTCCCCTAATCATAGAATTAGGTGCTGGTAGTTGACCAAGCCCCTGAACCTGATGAGAAAGAGAGGCTGCTTGAAATTCTCAACCCCCGGGATCACCCTGAACTGCAGAGTTTGCTTGCAGTTTAGTAAGAGCCAATGTGAGTGTTCATCACTTGAAGGCCTATAGAGACAGACCTGCTCCCAGTTGCAAGTTGAAGCCCCTGGGAAGCGCAGGATTTATTGGGAAGGTGGGCTTCTGTACAGAAAGCCCACAGAATCCTCTGAAGGAGACCATACAAGGTTGGTGGTTGCCTTTCAGGTGACACCCTTCCTCCTGCAATTGGTGCATGAGATCTACCTTGCAGCTCATCTTGGCATCGAGAAGACTAAGGAGAGGTTAAGCATGCACTTCTACTGTCCTAAGAGGGGGGCACAGGTAGAAAGTTACTGCAGGAGTCGCGCTACTTGTCAGATTTCTGGGAAAAGTGGTAAAATAATGCAGGCTCCATTAATACCATTACCAGTACTGGGTATAGCGTTTGGGAGGGCAGGGATTGATGTTCTTGGTCACAATGATTCTCATACATCCACAGGCAGTAGGTTTATCCATTTGGTAGTTGGTCATGCCACAAGATATCCTGAAGCCACCTCACTGAAGACAGTAGCTGCCAAGTTAGTTGCTAGAGCATTTCTGGGCATCTTTACTAGGGTCCGCTTCCCTAAAGAAGTTATGTCTGACAGAGGAAGCAACTTTATGTCCAAGTGTTTGAAGGCCATGTGGAAGGAATGTGGGGTGTCATATAAATGTTCATCCGCATATCATCCAGAGATTAAACAGAACTCTCAAAATCAAGATTGCAGCTCTTGAAGAACCCCAGAGGAGAAAGTGGGATCTCCTGATGCCATGTTTACTATTTGCCTACACAGTGATACCTCAAGAAGGGGTTGGCTTTAGCCCTTTTGAACTCATTTTCGGTTACCCTATCAGATGACCTATAGCCATAATCAAGGAAGAATTGGAGATGCCCACTCCTCCGGTCACTACCAATGTAGTGCACTATGTGTTAGGCTTCAGGAAGAGGATGCCTTACTCAAGGAAGGCTCAGTCAAATAACAAGTGGAAGGCTGGTCAGGCTTTGGTCAAACATTGGTAGAACTAGAAAGCGTCACTTGTGCATTTTTGCCCAGGCCAAAACAAATCCTGATTATGAACCTTGTAAGGCTTAGAGCTTTAAAGGATAAGTGGTCAGGTCCTTGCAGTATTGTTGAGAAACTGAATAAGGTAAACTATTTAGTGGACCTTGGAAGACCGAAACAGGCTCCCAAAGTATTTTATGTAAATAGGTTGAAGGCATTCTTCCCTAGGGTTTAAATAGGAGCCGTGCTTCCTGCTTCAGATACGGAAGAAGAGGGATCTGAACATCACCCTGATCTTTTCCAAGGCAGTCCTTCTGATTGCTGCATTGAGGGCGCCAAATTGTCCCCTCAACTGACTCCACAGCAACAAGGTGAAGTGAAAACCTTGCGTAGGTAGTTTTCCCCCTTGTTTTCAGGCACAGTGTGCGCATTGAATTGACAGTAGGGAAAGCGTGCTTACCAAAAGTAGGATTTATAGGATGTCATACAAAGTAAGATCCCGCATAAAGTCTGAGGTCAACAAAATATTGGATCTAGGGGTGAAAGAGCCTTCTAGTAGTCCTTGGGCCACTCCTGTGGTTCTGGTTCCAAAGGCAGGTACATCTGTTTTTAGATTCTGTGTGAACTACAGAGCTCTGATGCTGTCATCATGACAGATCCCCATCCCTTTCTATGAACAGATGAGTTGGTGGACAAGCTAGGTGCTGCAAAGTACACTAGCACCTTGGACCTTACTGCAGGGTATTGACAAATATCCCTGACAGAAAATGTAAAGGTGAAGACTGAATCTTCAACACCCGTTCAGGGTAATGCCCTTTGGATTGAAGAATGCAGCCGAAACATGTCTGGGGATGCTTGTGGTCTCATGCAGAAGGGATGTGAACTAGCATTTTGGGGTGGACTGCCCCTTTTGGTGTGGGGCCAAGCCTGATTTGTATATGGCCCTTCCTCTTTATTGATGGCTTGGTAGGCTAAAGGCTGATGATCTGGAGGTCTGAAGGGTTACCCAGATCAATGGCAGAGGTTAAGATGTATTCAGAGGTTAAGAATACTGCAGCACATTTAGCCCTGGATACTCCTAGGCTTTCTCACTCAACTATGCTGCTGATTAAGCTTGATTGGCTTCTGGTGAGAAGCTAAATCAAGTTCAAGTTTTGTGTATTATGCACCGAGCTATCAACTCTGCTGGCCCTGTTTTCATTCGAGCAAAGCTTATTTGTTATGTCCCTTTGGGCTGCCTATGATCAACCTCCCAAAATGTACTGGCAGTTCCGTGCTTTCGCAAATTAAGTTCCGGAGGATGTTCTTTCTCTGTACTTCCACCAGCATTGTGGAATTCTCTCCCTCAACATTTGTGAGCGATCCCTGATCATCTGCGTTTCCAAAAAATCTCTTAAAACCTTTCTGTTCTAATATATGATACTATATTACTTTACCGGTCTACTTTCAGCACCCAGATGCCTCCGGGCCTTGGTTTGCACTTAAGAAATAAAGATACATACACACATACTTTTGGGGTGGGACCAATCCTGATTTTCATATGGTTTGTCCCCCTTCTGTAATGACTTAGCAGGCTGAAAAACAATGGTCTGCAAGGTTTCCCAGAGCAATGCAAGAGGTTAGTATTAATTCCAAATCTCCCAGCCATTTATTTTGCATAAGACTATGTAACTATAGCTACCCCTCTGACTGCCCTCACAACTGCTAAATATCTAAGAACCATTTTTAGTCTGTGGTGTGTGAGAAGGCCTTCCAAGGCCTGATGGTTTCCCTTTGTCAGGCCTCTGTTCTCAGGGCACCTGATTAGCAGAGACCAGTTACCCATCCATCTGGATGCTTCTAACTCCTCCTCATTGCTCTTTCGCAATCTCTGTGACTCTCTCTATCTATTCTACCCCCGGGCCCAAAACATACTCCACCGGGCACACCGTGGATGTTCTCATCTTCTCTGACATCCTCTCTCACAACCCTCTCACACTCCTTTCCCTTGGACCGACCACTTTCTTCTCTCTTCCAACCTGATGCTCTCTGTCCCCCAGGTAAAGCCGACCCCAGCACTGCCACCAACCTTCCTTGGCCATATGGCCCATGAAGCGTGTGTCAGTGGAGGCTTTCTCTGCTACTTTCTCGCCTCCCTCTTTGCTTGTGGCTGACTTACATTCGGACACAGCCCTCTCTAACCTGCCTCTCTCTATCACTAACACTCTTGATGTCCGTCCCAATGTCATGAGGATCCATTTGAAGCCCACCTCCAAGTGAAACTCTTGGTATGACTCTGACCTCACCACCCTTAAATGCAAGTGCAGAGTGGCCGAGAGGAATCTGAGGGAATCAGAAGCATCCTCTGACAAACTGGTCTCTCTCCTGCTCCAAAGACAAAACAGACTCTCTGTCCTGTCCAAGTAGAGAGCTTACATCCAAGCACATATCTATGTGGCCTTTAACAACATGGCCAAACTCTTCGTAATCTGCAAAAAGCTTGCCAATCCTGCTGTAGTGTCTACCTCTCCTATTCCATCCCAAGTCCCCTGCACGACACTGGCTTCTCACGTGGACATCTTGTCCCCTCACTCCTCTTGCTCGCCCTGTAACTCTCTCAGCCCCTCCCTGGCCACCTAGCCCTCTCCTCTGTTCTTCCCTTTCCCTGTATTCACTCTAGACAAGTCTGATCTATGAAAGTATCATCCAAGCAGGTGCTCCCCTGCTCATCCAAAACCATCAAGGACCACATTGACACCCTAGCTCCAGCCTTTGCCAATTTCTTCAATCACTATTTTGCCACAGGAACTTTCCCCCCTCCCTAAAGCATGCACTTGTTCACCCCATCCTGAAGAAACATTCTGCTGATCGTTCCTCTGCGACAAACTACTGCCCGATCTCTATCACCCCTTTCCTGGGCAAACTCCTGGAAAAGCTGTCCATCTCCCAGCTTACTCTCCACACTGAATTTGTTGGTTGTCGCCATGACCATCAGTCTGGCTTTAGAGCAGCCAAAGCACAAAGAATGCTCTCCTGAACACCCATGAAGACCTGCTTTCAAATCTCGACTCTAGCCTTCCTTCTGTCCTCATCCTCTTGGATCTTTCCTCTGCTTTCAATGCGGTCATCCACGCTATCCTGATCAATCATCTCTGTGTCAAACTGGGCATGACGGATCAGTCCCTAGCCTGGTTGACCTCCTTCCACTCCAATCAACCCTCCCAGGTCCAACTGGGGTACTTTCCACCACCTCTCTCTCCACGTGTGGTGTTCCCCAGGGCTCTAACCTCTAACCCTGGCTCTTCAACCTTTCTTAGAACTTCTGGCCCATCTCATCTGTACCTTCTCTTCTAACTTTCAGTGTTATGTGGGTGACACTTGGCTATCCTTCCGGCTCCCCTCAGCCTCCTCTTCTCGTTTGTTCATTCATTATTGTCTATCCGCGATTCAGGAATGGTGTGCCTCTAACACTCTCTGCTGAACACCAGTAAGACTGAGATCCTTCTCATTTGAGACCCCTCTTCCCACTTACCCTCTTTCACTCTGGCAACCCTCCTTGGGCCCTATGCCTGCGTCTTCCGGCAAGTCTAAAAACCTTGGTGTCATCTTGATCTAGCCGGTCAAATGGCACAGCGAGTAGAGCGCTCCCTTTGACATCCCTGCAGAGGCTGCTAACGCAGGTTCGAATCCCGGAGGGGCCAAACTCAGCCTTTCATTCTTCTGAGGCCGATAAATGAGCACCACACACCGTGGGTAATAATAAGCAGCGCCCAGATACCTGAGGGTTCATAGCGCTATATAAGTGGCAAATTATTATAATTATTATTATTATTATTATCTTCAACTCCACCCTCTCCTTCTCTCCTCACATGAGAGAAGTCCCACTACTAGATGCACCTCCTCAGAGGTATTCTTCCTGTTCTCACATTCCCCCAGAAGCTCACTGTCTCCAGATCCCTAGTTCTCACTTGGCTGGACTACTGGAACAGCCTCTTTCTAAAATTGCCTGCCTCTACTCTTCGCCCTCGGCAACTAATCCAGAAAAGGACTGCAAGACTTGCCCTTGGCCTCAATCCCAGGGAGTGTATATCTAGAGCCCTGAATCTCTCCACTGGCTCCCAGTGGCTGCAAGGATCAAGTTCAACACCCTCTGCATTGTCCACAAAGCTTTCTTTCTGGGGTCAGGAACCACGCTACTTATCATATCATATGGTGCAGACAGATGCCTCTGATACTGGGATAAGTGCCGTCCTTTCACATTTAGATGATAAAGGCAGGGAACATCCTATATGCTTTATTAGTCACCAGATGAAGGACAGGGAGCTCAGGTGGGCAACCGTGGAAAAGGAATCGTTATCATCGCATGGGCCCTTTAGAATCTGAAACCCTACCTCTTTGGGACTCACTCTACAGACGGACTCCAAGCCTTTAAAATAGCTAATGAACATGCAGGGAGTTAATCGAAAGTTGCCTGGGTGGTCAATAAGCCTTCAAGGCTTTGACTTCATTATTGAGCAAAGGCCAGGTACACAAGCATTGCAGATAGACTGTACAGAATGTATAATCGACTGGAATAGGAGATCCATCCAGGGGTGTTTCAGATCTACCTGTCCCTACACTGGGTGGAGGGCTGTGTTAAGAAGGATGTTTCTTAAGGCAACTTCCCCTCCATCTTCTATGGACCACCATAGGTGGTCAGGTTCACAGGTAAACGGGCTTGGAACCGATCCCATTGGCACTCTAGGACATTCCAGACCAAAGTAACATACACAATATCAACAACACATTAGGGTGGCAGGAAGATTCACATGGCCAGAACGGGGCATAGCGTCCCCTCTTGTTTGCATATAGATGGAAAAGCAATGCCCCTAAATGCATAGGCTGTTACACAGTGTGATGAAACGCAGAAGTCAGTTACTTCTCCCCAGGGGGAGCCATTCCCTGTGAGGCTAAGAGGTGAACCCTCTACGCATGGCATGTCCTTATGAAGAGAAAGAAATGCTCACAGGGGCATTGTTCTCCTCACAGATTACTTACCCTATGGGATAGGATCTGAGATAGGTTTAGTTTCTATGCAATATCCTCCCTAGGGCTAGAGATAGATGGGACCTAATTGGGAGAGAATCTCCCTGTGGGGAAAATAACTCCTGTTCTGATGAGGAACTACCTAAAACACTGATCTATAAACCATCACTGATAGAGGACCAAGCTGATGTCTGTTATTGTTATGCAAAGACCATCTTTGACTCCTCTATCTCCTTCTCTGCTCACATCTTGGACCTTGCCAAGAAGGCCCACTATCAGCTGCACCTCCTCAGAGGCATTCTCCCTTTCCTGGCCTTCCCCCAGAAAATCAATGTCTCCAGAGCTATGGTACTCTCTAGGCTGGAGTACTGCAACAGCCTCTTCCTCAATCTTACCCTATCCTCCCTTCATCAACTAATCCTAAATAGGACTGCAAGACTTATCCTTGGCCTCAAGCCCAGGTAGCAGATCACTCCAGCCCTAAAATCTCTACACTGGCTCCCGGTTGCTGCTAGGATCAAGTTGAAGACCCTATGCATCATCCACAAGGCTTTCTGGGGAATGGGACCTAGCCACATCCAACTCTCTCTCCCTAAATACCTCCCTGCTAGAGCCCTTCGGTCCTTTACCTCCAACTCTCTGCAGACCAGACGTGTTCTCTATGCAGAGAGTGGGGGGTTGATATCTCTCCTCTGCAGGAGCCTCCCTCTGGAATGGTCTCCCAGCCACTCTCAACCGTGAACCGGATCTCCTTAAGTTCTAGAAGCTCCTCAAGACCCTTCTTTTTTCTTTTTCCTTCCCTCTCCCCCTCCCTTGCTAAAGCCCCCATCTGTCGCAATGACTGGCTGCCTGGTTTCCCGCTGAGTTCTGCAGGGCACCAGTGCCCCCATGCACAGTCCACCCCCTTCATTGCGCTTAGCATGTGGACCCTCACCCCCTGCACCTCATGCTATCCCTGGCACTTGTCCACTAGTTCTACCCTTAGAACTCACTGAGCCCCTGTGGCCCTCTTCTCCACCTTCATCCCCCTCTTTTCACTTGCACTCTTTCCTCTTGTCCTGCATGCACCTTCCCACCCTAGCACTTCTCATTTCATGCAAACCAGCCCTTCCCCACCCCCCTCTCCGTCGCACTTCTTGCTACTGCACATGCACGATCTGAATGTTGCAAGGCTAAGTAGGACCGTTATGGTTATCATCCTCCCTTGCTTCCCCTTTTTGTCTTGTGGCACCTTGAAACACCATTTGTTGTATAGGCACCTTAGAAATATCCAATAAATCAATAAATACATACATAAATAAATAGATAGATAAAAATGGAGGACCAAGCTGATGTCTGTTCTTGTTATGCATAGAGCTTAAGTAAACATGAAAAGAAATACGTGTTTTCTACTGTGAAGAAGATCATGCACGCAATACAGAGTACTCTTCCAACAGAGAAGAAGGACTTTGATGCTCTGCCGGGGAAGTCCCAGCATTGCATAATAAATCAAGGAGGAGGAGAAGTTGAGCGAGTAAGAATAGCCCAGGAGCCTCAAAACAGCTGGGCGAGGAATGCCGATGTGGGGAAGAACACGCTGTTCCAAAGCTTGCAGGAAAGCTGGTGTGTTAAGCCTGTACGGGTGAAACCCGGACCAGGAAAAGTAGAAGTGTACAAGAAAACTAGGTATATCATTTAATTTACCTCCTTCATCTTAATTTTGTTTATGGACCACACAACGTACTGATTTCTTTCTTATTTTGGATAGACATAACCCTGAATTTATCTGGATTAATGACCAGTCCATTGTCATTTAAAAAAGTGTCCACTCCATCCATGGAGCGCTGCAACCAAATATGCGTGGAATCAGTGAGAATAAGGTAATCTGCAAAGGCAATACAGGCTGCCTTACATGCCCCCAATTTAGGAGGGCATCCTCTCCATTTCTTGCATTCACTCAAAAGATCAGAGAGGTTCAGGTTGCAAAGGGTCAGTGCCAGGACACATCCCTGGCGTAGACTCCTTCCAACCGACACCTCATCCGAAACTGTTCCTTCAAGTCCAATCGGACCCTACTGCCTGGCCCAACTCTGCCTAAATATACAAAGCGACGGGCGATCCTGTGTCATCGATCTACCCGAACTATCAAGAAGTTGCATCCAACTACAAACCCCATTAAAACCTGAACTCATACGGGACCAAGTATGATGCTGTAGTGATTAGCCCAAAAGAGTGATCGCCCCAAATTAAGTTGCCTTTAAGCATGTAATTCACACACTGCTCTCTACGCACAATAACGTCTCTCTGAAACAGAACCGTCCTCCCGTATATCTCTTTTCTAGCCCACCACAACAGACTTGATAATAGCTTATTGTTGCTAATGCATTATCCACTGTATCTCCTATTGTCAGCATATATCCTGATTTGAACCAGCCTATTGTTGCAAATGCATGGCTCACTGTATCTCTCATTGTCAGCACATATCCTGATATGAACCAGCCTATTGTTGCAAATGCATTGCTCAATGTAGCTCTACAGTCTGAACCTTTCCAACTGGATATATATGCACTATTACCAATTGCCTGCATACACCACATCAGTTTATCACAGTATGTACTAAACAGCCTATTGATACAAGTGTACCTCCCCCTATGGCCCACCGTTGTCTTACCTGCTTAGCAAAACTATTGACCCACTGTTTGTATATCGCATCATAGCAGTGTAAACAACCCATTCAATTGCCACATTTGGCTTACTCTACTGACCTTGGCAACCACTCACACAGCTCACTACCCTTCTGGGACTCTTACAATGGCCACATTAAGAAGAGCCACACTTACTATGGCCACCTTCTTACCATTATTCCACAACATATCACCATTGAAGTGCCCATCTACCACTTGGCACAAAACATCGCCCAGCATACAAACCACAGCCCCATCCCAAACAGAACCACTTCTGTCACCTGCAGAATGGATCACCAGATTTGCCACCCCTCCTCTTATCCCATGTGCTACACTCTTAAGGAATGCAAGACTAGGCTCTCGCTCTATCACGCCTAATGACTTCAACCCATACGTCTCCTGTCTTACACTCCAGAGAAATGTGAGACTAAGCTCACACACCAGCTTTAAGCACAAGCTACCCGGGACTCACATCCAACATACTGGGGACAACTACTCACTACTCCAAGCTACACTCTTCGACACCCCCAATAGCCACTACCCCCTTTCAACTCCAGATATCACACTTGTTAACACTGAGACTCCAGCCACCACCACTATTAAGGGTGCCCTCATCAACGCTCGATCTCTTGTAGCGCACTCTCCCGACATTGCAGACCTGATCATCTCCGATCATTTAGACTTCCTTGCAGTCACAGAAACATGGCTCCACCCGGCTGCTGGTCCCGCACTCTCAAATGCCATCCCAGAATACTACCGCATCATCTGAGCAGATAGAAAATCCGGGATTGGGGGTGGGGTGGCCGTCATTGTCAAATTCAATCTGAACATCAGAGAAGTTACCAATACAGGTCTTCTATCAGTGGAACTCCTGTCCTTCAAACTTCCTCTATCCGACACCCATACCAAATTGCTACATCTCATCTACAGACCTCCGGGGGTCATCGCTACCTTTGAGGTGGACATCTCCCACCTACTGACCTCCAACTCCAAACCAGGCTCTCAAATTATTCTAATGGGTGACCTCAATTTAGGCCTCAACGACCCGAATGATGCCAATGCTACCCTTCTTAGTGACACTATCACTCAACTAGGTCTGACACAACATTTTAACAATCCCACACACTTTAAAGGTAGACCCCTGGATTGGCTGGGCGACGCCAACTGTAACTTATCATTGATCGACATTACTCCATGCGCATGGACATACCACTATCTCATTACCTTTACCATACCCAAAAACACCCCAAAAAGGACATCCACAATCATGGTACCCCAAACCTTAACCCGAAACAAATGCAATATCACCGTAGAGAATCTATAAACCGCTCATAAATCCAATCACCACTGCTGACCACTCAAGCCTGAATTCCAATCCTACTGCACTTGTAGAACTCTATAATAACACCCTGGAACAAACCCCCAATCAAGTAGCTCCACTCAAATTAAGAAAAGCCAAACCAGCTGCCCATATGAACAAATGGTTCTCAGCCGAATTAAAAGCCCTTAGCAATATTAAAAGTGCAGCAGAAAACAACTGGAGAAAAGCCCCTTTGCTGTGATGCAAAGATAGGTTTTCGTCTGCAGCCACCACTTATGAATCTGCCATCATGAATGCCAAAAAAGAGATCTTTAACATGAGAATACATAATGCCAAATCTGGCACAAAAGATTTATTCTCCATCCTAAGAGAATTGGAATAACCAGTGCCGCCTTCAGATGACTGCATCAAGGACAAAGCATGGTGCAACAACATACAACAAGCACTCTCCAATGAAATAGCCCTTTTAAGAGAGAAATTAAAAAGCTACCCTTGCCTCCAAAGACCTATCTAGCATCAACAAGAGCTCCCCCATCTCTAATTGCCCACTGTTCAACTTCTCTCCAGTTACTGAGGATGATGTGTTTAGCATCATTGCCGGTCTTAAACCTTCAAACTGCCATGGTGACCTGTGCCCTGCCTCTGTGATAAAGGACGGAGCTAATGATTTAGCCCCTTTCATTACTTCGCTGATCAATTCCCCATTCAAAAACTGTTCTGTACCGTACAACCTTAAAGAGGCTTGGGTCTTGTCCCTCCTCAAAAAATCCAACCTCGACCCCAATATACCTACTAGTTACAGGCCTATCACGACTGTCCCCTTTCTGCTTAAAATACTTGATAGAGTGTCATACCTTTAAATACAACGACATCTGGAAGACAATAATCTCCTAGGCTTGCTACAGTCAGGCTTTAGACCCAGGCATGGGATTGAAACAGCCCTCCTGGACTTAAAAATCCAAATGGATGTAGCCAAAGACAATGGAAACCTGGCCGTCCTGCTCCTGTTGGATCTGTCTGCAGCCTTCGACTTAGTTGACCACCAAATTCTCAACAAACACCTCTCCTCGGCTGCCGCATTCTCCCAGAATGCTACCAACTGGATTCGTTCCTTCCTGTCCGACAGATCGACCAGGGTCTTCGCACCCTCAGCCACAGCAGACCCCGTCCCAATCCAATGTGAAGTACCCCAAGGATCTTGTATTTCCCCCACGCTTTACTACATCTTTACCAAGCTTCTCTTTGACCGTCTTGACGATCTGGGGGTCACATATACAAATGATGCTGATGATACCAAGGTCCTCATCACACTCACTGGAAGCTATGAGAAAGATGCTGCAAAACGAAATGAAATATACTTGGAAATTCAAGCATGGATGGCCACACATAGCCTCTGTTTAAACGACGATAAAACGGAACTGCTTATCGTCGGATGGCAGGCCCGCCTTAACAAGCTAGACCACCAATACCAATCATTCAACCTTTGATGGCAATATTGTAAAAATCTTAAAAGAAGTCAAAACGTTGGGTGTGTATCTCGACTCCATACTGTCATTCAAAAAACAAATAAATGCCACTATTTCCTCCAGAGCATATATGAACAAACTGATCAATGCCTGCAAGCCATTTCTATCAACCACTAGCTGCCTCACACTGTCTAGAGCACTGATATTATCCAGGCTAGACTACTGTAATACACTCTTCCTTGGCTCTACCACCCACAACTTGAATAGACTACAGATATTACAGAACAAGGCCCTTAGATGCGCCCTTAATCTTCCCTGCAATGCCCACATTTCTACCATCAGTAAGGAAACTCATTGGCTCCCCATTCGTGACAGAATCAAACTAGGAGCACTCATCATCACTCACAAATCATTCAAAGCTCCACGCTACCTATCTGACAAATTCTCTAGACATAGTTCAGCCAGACCAACTAGAACCCCTTACATACACCAACTAAACATTTGCAAGTTTAATTTGAAAACAGCAGGAGGAGCCAGCTTCCCTGTGCTAGCAGCAAAATGGTGGAGCGCACTTCCCATGATCATTAGAGCTGATGTATCATTCTGGTTGTTCAGATCTAAGGTGAAAGCATGGATGACGAGTCAGAAATAACATGATCCTCACTTTGCAGTGGCTGACCAATCTGTAACCCAGCTAGTTGTAACCATGTCACGGATCACGGATCACCTGGTGCTCCTGTATTTCCGTGACTGTATACTGTACTTCGCATGCGTAACCTTCTGTAACGTATGTTGTTCTACAAGCTCAATGCGCCCAACTACCCCGGAGTTTGATTGAGCTATATAAATAAACAAACTAAACTTAACTAAACCCTAATCCCTTTATTTGTATGAAGCAGAAGTAACATGTTTAACAAACCAGGGTATATCCCCCACATGCTCAGCTTTCTCCACAACTTCCCCCTGTCCACTTTATCGAATGCGGAGGGCAGATCCATGCTAGCTGCAAACATACAACAACACAATCCTCTATCTGCCTTAGCCATAGCCAAACATGATGACAAAACAAAACCAAAGACTGGAGTCCCCATCCATTTTCTATATCCAGTCTGTAGCAAGTGTAACATATTTTCATGTTCTGTACACCTTATTAATTCTTTTAAAAGGAATCCAGCTAAGATCTTTGAAGAGGTGTCTATTAATGAAATGGGTCTGTAACTCAACAGCAACTCTCTACAACCTTTTTTGTAAATCGGAACAATAGTTGCCTGGTTCCATGTTTCTGGAATTTCAACTCTGTCCGCTACTTAGAAAAAAAGACTAAACAAAAAATCCACCCACAGTTGTCTATTCTCTTTAAATAGACCATATGAAATCCCATCTGGGCCGAAATCTCTATATTTATTCAGCTTTCCAATGGCCAGGATTATGTCCTCCTTATCAAAATCAATATCCTGTTGTACCCTGTGTTTATTCTCATCATAAAGCAGCTTAGTATCTGACTCCTTATTTCCATATAATGCAGTACATTTTTCTAACCAAGCACTGACTGTTCTGCATTGGTTTTCAACTTATTTTGTTGGGTTCCATCATTGTTTAACCTCCACCAAATTCCTCTTCCATCTTTTTTAGCGATATTGACCATGAGACCTTGGTTCTGGGTAATAGATGCTTGTATTGTATAAAACTTCAGCCAGTTTTTATATCTTTGGCGAATATGTTTTATCTCATTCATTTTCTCCTCAATGCTAAACAAAGGGTATTTTCCTGACTGTATGAATTTCTGCATGTGTTATCCGCTTCTTATAATTCATGTTAATATTGAATCTCCTACTTGAGTACACCCAAAGTAGTTTGAGGTTCCGCTTAATTTCTGTGAATAACTTTAACTTCCAATTATTTAAAGAAGGAAGAAACTGATCAGGAGAGGTCTTAAACTTTTTTCCTCACTTGAGCACTGATGCCATTGCCGACCAGTACACTTATTCATTTTCTCAACATTTGTACAACTTTGTCCTAGTCTATACCCAGTGGAATTAACAACAACATTAATACAGATTGAGATAGGACTCCTTCCACATGTTGGGATAAAATGAGGCTATCCCACACCCCTAAGCGCTTTCAGGTAAGGCGAACACCATATGAGGTAATGTAATGTATAAGGGGGAAATAATCTGCACTATTAAGCACCATGTAAAGGCACCTTAGCACCTGCAGTGGATGCGCGGCACTAGAAAACACATAACACATGACTCAGTTTTGTATTAGGCCCCCTCCTCGTCCCTCCAGTGTTGCGAATATTTTGTATCTTCCAAAGGAATGCGCCCTGCAAGAGCGTGAAACAACACCAGGCTCCGCACTGCGTCCATTCATCTCCAGTAAACTGCCAGTAGACCTCTAACCCCCACCTAGCCAGTCCGGAGCGAGCCCCCCACTACTGACTCGACCACTCAACTTTTGCATTCCCAAATATGTGCAAGACACCCCTAGCCCAACTCAAATCAAGTGTCTACAGAAGATCGAAGCATGCACGGCTGTATTTTTCCAAGCATGAAAACATATCTCTTGTAACAAAAGGTACAGGGAGGGATAAATTAAAGATCAAAACTCTGCGTGGAGACCTTGAGTGCGGGAACTGCGTATCAACGAAGCCCTGAATATGTGGGTCAGCGTGACTGTATTTTATCCTCCCTTCCCCCTGGTACCATTTCTTGTGCCGCCCAGGTGCCAGCCACAATGATATAATAACCAGGCTTAGCATGTTTAGTTTAGAGAAAAACAATATTGGATATGTGTGCCGTGACCTTCAACGCGAGGATGAGCTCAGCTGACTCACATGGATCCTGACTGATGGGAAAGAACCAAACAATTACAGCCTGTCATCCCCTACAGAACAGGCCCATGTGTAGGGTGCCTTTAATCAGTGGCACCAATCAGTACTGTATATAATGATGATTTTCTGGCTTTTAAGCTCTTGTTTGTAGCAGGACGAGTTAGACCGCTCTCGAGCAGCAAAGTCATTTGCTGAAATTTGTATTCTGTACAATTAAACCTTGTTATCCTTGCAGCGCTATCTCCTAGCCTATATCCCTAGCAGGTTGTCTTTATTATAGAGTGTGCATAAAAAGGGACTTGCCTTCATACAACCACACATTCCACACAACTCTGTGGTCAGCATAGCATGATCACTCAATGTAGTTTTCTTAACATTGAATCAAAAAATATCTTTCTTGTCAATGTTGGTCACAGAAATGTAGTCAATAGTGGAAGTGGAAGTTGGTCCGCATCAAGTGGCCTGAGTAACCGTGTTCAATTCTAAAACACCATTCAATCACAAATAAAAATCTGTCCACAATCAGCCTCAATTCCTTTTCTTAAGATTGTCCGGATGCTGCTGCATACACAGCCATACTAGAAGGAAGAAGAGAAAAGGGGGGTCTTGAGAAGCTTGAGATGGATCTCCTTAAGTTCTGGAAGCTGCTCAAGACCCTCCTTTTCTTTTCTTTTCGCTTCTCTCTCCCTCTCCCCTGATAATGTCCCCCTCTGCCGTATTCTGACTGGCTGTCTGCTGCCTTCTGAATTTCACAAGGCACCATGCCCTCCTAGCCTAGTCTGCCCAAGCGCTTGTTCTCCCCTTCCCCCCATAACCTGCATTTGCCCTACCAGTCTACCTCTCCCTTGAACTAGCCTGGCGGGGCCTACACCCCTACTGAACCCATCCAGACCTTTCCTCCCACTTCTTTATACTGCACTTGCATGATCCGAATGACACAATACCTAGTAGGACAGTTTTTGTTATTCTTCATCCCTGCTCCCCCCCCACCTTTTTTCTCTTGCGGCGTCTTGAAACACCATGCCCAATAAAACCCAAATAAATAAAATAAATAAAGTCTTCATTACCATAATTGTCTAAATCATCAAGCCGAGTCATGATGCAGACACTTCATATTTTGATATAGCCACCACACAAATAATTCTTCCAATTCCTATATCACCTGTTCCAAATTCACACTGACTGGATTTGAATAAACATTAATTACCAGTGATTTAAAATTTCCATTGTCACCTTGGTCGAATATGCATAGCTTCTGATTTCATCCCAATGAGTTTAGTCCCCCTATTTTGTACATTTTTGAGTGCAGGTAGAATACCACTGTATAGTCTTCCTTGCATTTCTTGTAAATGAGCAAACCAATCAAACACTGGTTTTATACACAGCCACGTCTCCCAGAGTAGCATCAAAGCAAATTCTTTAAAAACCTCCCCTGTTTCCTTACTTAAAAAGCTATTATGTCCTCATGAATTCAATTTAACTGTTTACACCCACCTTGATTAAAAGCCTGGACGTCTTCTGACGGTGGTCGCCAACGGGTGTCACAAGCCAGTCCCAATTGACTGCTTTATAGAACAAAACTTTCCTCCGGCTACTGCCTTCCACCACAAAAGATTCCAACCTCAGAATGTAGCCCTCCAGATCTCCCAACTGTAAACTTGTCAACAGATGGCAAATGCTATTCATACCTTCTTTGCACGATTTCCGTTTAAGCAGAGTGCACCAACTCAAAGATAAAAGGTGAATACAAATGTACTTTCTATTTCCCAACACAATTATTATCATAGACGTCTACAAGTTTTGAATATGAGGAGGAGATTGGTGTTAACCTCAGGATTGCTTTAATCAATGAGATAATATGAGATTGATTTAGGGGAACATCACTCTCTTACTCAAATAGAGCTTCATACAGCAACACCAAGGGGGCACCTTACATTGGTGGTGCTTAACCATCCCTCTCTGGGCTACCCCTACTCTCATAACCTCAGGAGTGCAACCCCTTTATGATACTTTAACATCCTTCTCAGAAGTACCCTGGTGTATTGCCACCTCTTCCATATTCCCAGTCTCCCCTTTATTATTGGTACCCGTTATTTCCCAGCATTCTCCACATCCAGAAATGATATAACTCTCCTTCAAGCCCCCTGCATTTCCTGCCTTGTACATCACATCTTGGTTATGATTTTCCTCATCCATAACTGCTTCATCCTCGAGGTTGGCATCATCTTGTCATTGAAAAAAGCTGTGTATGTCCTTACATCTCTTGATAGTCCTATTCTTATTTTTCCCTCTACTTGGCGTTTGGAACACTTCTTGTTATTCTCCATTTGATCTTCCTGGGGACTGTTCCCATCCAGGCTTTCAGTAATAGTAAAATTATGGACCTCCCCCTTTGATTGTGTATCAGGAATGACGATGGGAGCGTTAACTTGTCCCCGTAACTGTGCATTGGAAATAATGATGGGATCATTGAATTGCTAAGTCATTGCTTTTCCAGACATATCCAACTGTTCTCGTCTTTGTTTTCCCTGTAATGTATTTCTTAAACATTTTCTAGACCCCCCTCTGTTTCCTTTACATAATAGTTTTCAAATTCTTTTTTTTAACTTGAGGCTGTGACAGAGCCCTCAAAACTCGTGCACCCACATTAGTGGCCAAACCTTGACAAGCCCCAACCCCTTTGACATCCTTCGTAGGGGAAGCTGTGTTCTCCATGGTGTATGGCTCAGTAGAAACTGCAGAGCACTTTCCAGCCTCCAAACCCTGAATCAAATTACAAGGGACCCTGTGTGTGCTCTAACGTCTAGTAGAATATTATCATATAGCCTAACGCCGCCATGGAGCAGCCTCCCATAATTCAGCTTGCAGGCTGAAATGATTCGTCAACCTGGAATGGTAGAGAAGACCTGTGACTTCATGTGCATTTTCAACTTAAAGTTCCAGCTCTTCAAGTCCCGTCATCCCAGGTGACTGAAACACATTTGGGGAGGCACTCAGCAATGTCCATGGTCTTTCGAGAACTTGGTCTTTCGAGTCTTCCAAATGTAGACATACCTCCGTAAGTGTGGGGTTCCATTGACCTCTCTCAATACCAGACATTCCACCTGTAAAATCAGGGTTTCAGAGCTCTCTATTGCTCCCAATGTGCCCTGCACCAATAAAGAGTCTGGTATAGATTGCACCATTGCACAATGGAATTTAGGTTGCGTTTGCATAAAGAATGCTGTAATTTTCTCAGATGTTTTATTTGGTGTGGCACAGCCCGCCTCAACATTTCTCACCACCTCCTTATCAAGGGGGGTGGCCTCCAAGATTTTCAAATGATATCTCTGGTCTTTACCCCGCATTACAACTAGTAACTTAAAAAAAGTTGCAGGTGACAGGTGGTCCAACACAACAACACTGTATATTTGAGCAGGACACTAATGACTTATTTCTGAAAAAGGATGCACAATCCAGTGTCCACATCCTGACTTTGATGTACTGCTTTAACTGCAATAAACTGCACTTCAGCACTTTGTGCGCTCACACAGGTGCTGGATTTTATTATCTTCCTCTTCCTGGTACACAGTGTAGCCTGAGCAGCAGGGGCTGCTTTCCGACTCATGGTGCAAGAGCGACCACTGTTGTGTGCTTGTCAGGAACCAGGAAGCCGTGCTTACTGGTTCCTGTCTGCGGGAGCCGGAGGCCTAAGGAGCAGCCGAGGAGGTGGCTCCGATGCAAGTCTGGAGGGAAATAGGTAAGACATAAAAGTGTTTTTGTTTGCGTGTATGCATGTGTGCGAGGATTGTATGGATGTATGTGTGCATGCACATGAGGATGTGTTTAAGGGGGTATCTGTGAGTGCACGCATATGACGGCATGCAGTGTGAATGGTGTACATGGGTGCGAGAGCGACAGGACTGAAATCTCTGCACTGGCTCCCAGTGGCTGCAAGGATTAAGTTCGAAACCCTCTGCATTGTCCACAAAGCATTCTGGGGCCTGGGGCTTCAATACCTTAAACTCTCTCTTCCTTAATATCTTCCTTCTCAAGCTCTTCGATCATCCGCCTCCAACTCCCTCAGGTTCAGTCGCTTCTCCAAGCAACGAGTTGGTGGTAGATATCCTTCTTCGGCTGGGGCATCCCTCTGGAACAGCCTCCCTGCCTCTCTGAAAATTGAGGAGAACTATCTCTGGTTCCGGAAACAACTGAAGGCCTTCCTCTTTGCTTCTGCTTTCTCTCCTCCTCTCCCCTGCTGAACTCCTGGCTGAAACTGAAACTGCACTGGTCACCTGGCTACCATCTGTTCTCTGGCTCAGGACCCCTCCCCGCCAGTTGCACACCTGCACTGCCCTCCTGGCAACCCATGCACTTTGGGGCTGTTTCTGTATCCCTACAGCCCTTACCAGCACTTGACACCCGATGTCTGCACTTACCCATGCACCTGCCACCAGCTGGCCGCATTTCTTATTTATTGTTCTTATTTATTGCTTTAAATATTACTGTTTATCCTATGCACTGCACTTGCCCCTCCCCTTCCCCCTTGCACTATTCCCATTCCACCCTCCCCTACACTTGCGCAATCTCAATGTCACCTGGCCTAATAAGGTTGTTGTCTCTGTCTTCCCTATGTTCCCCTCCCTTGCCTCATTGAGCCAGCCATGAAACACTTGTGTATAGGCACGTTATAATGCCATATCATATCATTAAGGCAAAGTCGTCATGAAAAGTATTCTACATGGAGAGGGGAGGGCATGTGGCTTGGCATTTTTGTTTACTGGTGTTAAGCTAAAAGGCAACATACATGTTCTTATATCGGGCAAAGGTGGCATGTGTGCAGAACGCATGGCAATGTTTATTGACTGTGACATGACATTTTTTACTGGCGTTCAGAAGCAAACACAACATGATGAATGTTTTTATATGGTGGGGGGAGGTGCAAGCAAGGATTTTCATTCTGTGGCATGTATTTTTTTATTGCCATTATGGCACAGCCTATACGAGCATGTTCTCACATGGGATACTGGCACATATTGGCAGAGTCAGCATGAACATGTTTTGTTATAGTATAATTATGGGAAAAGCAAACATGGGTGTTTCCTAATGTGGGGAAATTGGCATACATAGGGACACCCAAATGGACATGTGTGGGCATAATTAGTATGAAGATGATTTTGATACTTGCAGAGTACTCGCATATAAAGGGCAAAAGCATTCTGAAAATGGCATTTTTCAGATCATAACCTAAAAAAATATATGTAAATGATGTGGCTTAATACCTCATTTAATACCTCTGTCCCATCTTAATTTGTCACAGAACGTATACTGTACAATGTACCAGTTTAATTAATTATGTAAATGTTGTCAGGGATTGAACCCCCAGAAACTCCTTTGAATGGTTTATGCTCACTTGCTACATTTGGTGGCACCTGCGCATTCGGTGGGGGGCAGAACAAGCTCACTTCCCTCTGAGGGCTTCCCTTAGGGCGGGCCCTACTACATTAACTTCCAGCCCACTTGTTATTCAATCCTGTCATCTGTGGGGTGCATGTAAAGGCCTCAAACAGAAGTCCCTTTTACAGGAACAGAAGCATTTAAACACTGCCACCAAAAACTGCCTTTTTTACTTTTATTTCACATGAGAGGCAAGAATGTCTACACTGCAACCAAAAACAGCCCTGCTTTGCTTTTATTTCGCCCGAATGACAAGAAGTTATACACTGCAACCAAAAACGGCCTTATTTGCTTTTACTTCACATGAGTGGCAAGAATTTCTACACTGTAAACAAAAACGGCCCTGTTTTACTTTAATTTCACTTGAATGACAAAAAGTTATACTCTGCAACCAAAAACGGCCTTAATTTACTTTTATTTCACATGAGGGGCAAGAATTTCATCACTACAACCAAAAACGGCTTTTGCTTTCCTTTTCACATGAACAGCAGCCCTTTAAACACTGCAAACGAAAAACGGCTTGGCTTTTTCTTTTGTGTTCATGTCAACTTGTCAGTGGACCAACAGCGAATGTAAATGCTCCCAAGAAGGAGAAATCAAAGAATCCTGTGACCTGCAAGACAGGATTGTAAACAGTAAAAGCAAAAATGGCCTGCACATGTGTGAAAAGGAACCATCTTTAAAAAGCCACAGTGGAAAAAGATGGCACGGCTCACAAGGCAAATGTCAGGGAAATATGATGTGGGAGGTTGACCAAAGCAAATGCATATTATGTTTCAACCCACAAAACTCCAGTCACCTTTGAAAAGACACTGCAGGAAAAAACAGTTCTGGCATGAAGGCAGGATCTCATGATGGCAAAGCCCAACTTCCGCTGGATATCACACATAAGGCAGAATGTGATGCTGCTGAGGGTGTCATAATTCCCTGCTCTGCCAGACATGAAGGCAGGTGCCCAGGATTTAAAAGAAAGCAAAGTGTGGCTAAAACTTGACCAGGGGGTGTGAGCCCTTCCTGCACCCACTACTAAGAGCAGATTACCATTTCAAAGGGAGTCATAAAAATCCCTGGTCACAGGCTGAGCCCAGAGGAAGGCAAATGGCTGTGGGGGATGAAGAGGGCCTACACGGGTGGAGCAAGACACTCCCAATTTACATTAACATACTGATTAAATTTTAGGCATTTATCGCAGCAATCAGAACGAGGATTAATTTTGTTTTATGCCATTTTTTTCATGTAATTTCCAGGCGGTTTTGAAGATATTCATTGCATTTCTCTAGGACTCCCTGAAAAAATACCAGACTTCCACTTTTGCGCTCCAAATATACATTTTATTTGATTGATTACACAGTTTGTTCAATGTTTTGTTTCTCAGTTGTGAGGGTTATAAGGTTCACCCTCGCTCCAAATATAAATTTTATTTGATTGATTGCACAGTTTGTTCAATACTTTGTTTCTCAGTTGTGAGGGTTATAAGGTTCACCCTCTACACGTGTTTCACCTTGCTTGTGTTGGCAAGGATCTTCAGGAGGGATTTATAACATATAGTTATGCTAGTTAAAGCTAAAGAGAAAAAGGGAACAGAAAGAAAAAAGCAGCAAATCAATGCTTTGTAGAGCAGATCGTCATCAGGATCGCCCTATTCAAGTTTTTTTAGGGTACCTGCTTACATATATTGGGATTTCCTTGTTAACGCTATCTTCTGATATTTCATCAATTTCCTTGATCGTCTCATTTTTTAAAACAAATTTGTTGTCTATATCCGAAGTTTTCTGAACAATCTACAAAAAAATAATTTTTAAATGTGTAATTGATATTAGCGTGGCTGTTTACCTGTTACAAATGAAAATTATCCTCTTCTTAACAAAAATAAGTTCTGCCATTTGGAATATGCAAGGTTGCTGTTATTGGGCTTACCTGGAGGTGTTGCTTGGTCTTAGATCATCTTGGCGGTCGCTTTCGAGGGTGTGCATCGGATACGATTGTCCGCTGCACCCCTCGAGAGCAGCCGCTTTTTGTGTTGGGTCCATGGCGTCGCGACATGATCACGTCACCACGCCGTGGACGCAAACTGACGTCGCTATGCACCGTGTGTCGCGTAGTTGTTCCGACTGCCATTTTGGATTGGGACAGACGTTGTATTGGTGCCGGAAGAGAAAACTTTGTCTCTGCCGGTTTGCATTGGGTCGAACATAGGGAACTGTCTATACCTTATGGAGAAACAAGTTTGTAAGTTCTATAATATCAGAGCATGTCTGTTCCATGCATATTATTTTGTGTCTAGAAATTGTTTAAGAAATATTATACACTATTATACATATATTCTAGTAGGTGTTGTCACAGATATGTGTGCTCTCTATGAATTATGAATTAACGTAATATTTTGCATTTTTTGCATCTTTTGCAATTTGTTTAAACATTTTTTACATTTTTTACAAAAAGTGTCCCATTTCCGTATCAGTGTTTAGACCTTTGTTGCAACAGTCCATTATACAGATCCATTTTGCTTCATGTTGCCGAAGTTTCTTTTCCGTGTTGCCACCTCTCTGTCCCATCTTAACTTGTTCAATACCAAAGTATCTTACCACATCCATACTCTCTTCAGAATGTTCCATTATGAAATGTTTTCCCAGTGGGTATCTACTGTCTTTGCTCCTGATTGTACTTAAATGTTCAGCAATCCTTATTTTAAGAGGTCTTCTTGTGCCTCCTATATATTGTTTATTGCATATACAGATGATGGTACATACTATGTTACTCGTGTTGCAGTTCATGAGGGCCATTATATTATGCGTTTTTCCATTAGGTAAAGTTATAGATTTTTTGCCATTTTCTGCAAATTTGCAATAGTTACATTGTCCACACTTGTAAAATCCTACTAATTTCTCTGTTGACTGTGATGCTGGAAATGTATCAGAGGGACAGGGCCTCTGAATCCTTGTCCTCTTCTGCCTTTTATCGTGTGTTCTGTTATGTTTTCTGCCCAGGAATCCATTTGGGACTCCTGGCAGTGCAGCTCTCTCTTTTGGTTTGGTGAACAGACCCCTGGGATACCCTTATGGCACCCATGGGTGGGGGGGTACAACCCTGTGCCCCTAGTGTATGTTTTTGGGCACCTGTGGGTGGCCCACAGAGCAGGGTATGGGCTGGTGGCAGCTCCATGCTGAATTGGACAGGTGCTCTGGGTGTCCTCCATTTTGGGATACCCAGGCCCTGCCATTGGGATCAGTTGATTCCTGATAGAAACAAGATGGCCCCTGTGGCCTCTTGCTTTCTATTGCCTGTTGTCTTGTTTTCCCAAAGTCCTGGGATGCCCTGACTCTGTCCCTTCCCCCTGACTGGCTGTTGGGTGGAAGTTCCATATATGGTGTTGTTGTGAAGGCCCAGCTAGACTGACTGGAGCCTTCCCAGTGACTGTATGTTGTGGGTACCTCCTGTGGGTGGGACCTGGGTGAATGGAGTGTGTGACCAATATACACTCCTTGTTGTGGTTGTCTGGTTTCTGGCATGAGAGACAAAGACTGAGACAGCCCTGCCCGAAACTGGCCTGAATGCAGTGTGTAGTGTTGAATGGCTGGGTACTTGTCCCAATCCACATTCCTTGTTGTGAGTGTCTGAAAGGGAGGAGTGTGGCCTGAATGCACTGTGTGCCTGATTGGCTGACTGACTGCATGAATGCCCTTCTGTGTGATTGGCTGCTGTGTGTGTGCCAGCAGTGTGGATGAGAGACAGAATAGTATATCTGGGGACCTCTCACCACTGGAAATTGTTCAGAAGCATTCAGAAGCTGAGTCTCCACTCAAGAGTAACTGGATTTGCTGATCCTCGACGTCCAGCTGGAAGAAGAAGACTTGCTGTGGCATTTGCTTCGACGGAACTGAAGGTTGTCGAAATCGTCGAGGACTGACCCGAGAGAGGACCTGGTAAGGCGCCCTCTTCCCGTGCTCCGAGGGACCATCGAGCACCGCTGAATCTTCGCCGAAGCGCCCTGGAAGTCAGACCCTCGAAAGGCTGCCGACCCGAGACGGGACCGCCGAGGAGATCGAAGTGAAGCACCCGGACATCGACGCTGTCGAAGTCCATTGCCGTCGACCAGGGTTCGCAGGTCTGTGTAACCGCTGGAGGCCCGTCGAAGTTGTGTTGCCCAGCCGTGGGAACCACTTGACGCCGTGCCGCCGACGATCGGAGCCGTCCGCTCCATTGCCTAAGAACATTCAATCGAAGGACTCTCTCGACCGCATCGTCGACCGCTTATCCTGCCGGAGAAAGTCGAGGACGACCAACGCGCCGAGGAGAAACCTGCCGGTGGGTTTCCCGCCACCCGACGACCCCAAAGACTCGGACGACTCGACGCCCTTGCTGGGCTCCCGTCTCTACAATCTTTGCGGTCCAGAACTATTGTCATCGAGGTGCCCCGCACACCTCCGCCTTGCAGGACGCCGACGCCCCGACGCCGACGAGCACCGCTCGGACGGAGCTGCCGCCTCTTCGACAACGTTCGGCCTCGTTCGTCGACGGACGTTCGACGCCCCGTGCCTCCCGCCTGAAAAGGAAGGCATTCAAGAAGGGCCGTCGATTCCCCGTCGCCGAACAGCGAGTCCCTCGACGCTTGTCGACGCCTTTTCGAGGAACTCGACTCCACCAGGTACATTGGGGGGGTAAAAACATTATAGGAGAAAAATAGACTATTGAACAATATCTGGACTGGGCTGGGGTTATATCTCTTTATTTTGCAGGTTGCCCAGGTGGGGGGATCTCCACACAGAACTGTGTCCAGTAGCAAGGGCCAGTATTCTGCCTATTGTTTCAACCCTCTGTTATCTCTCCTCTCTCTATTGCTGGTTTCCTTCTTATTGATCTGTGTGCCATTTCTACAGTATTGTGAATGCACTTTAATGAGGTCTAATATTAGTGGTACCACTTTAGAATTGTAGATATTTACCATTGCTGATTTTCCTGAGCACAAAGTGCGTTATTGTGATAAGTGTACATAACCCTTGAATATTAATTATATAAAGACTGTGTTTTCAGTAATACAGTGTGTGGACATTCCTTTGTGGGGGCTTGGGGATACACTGTACTTAAGAACCAGCCTGCATCACCTCCTGAGAAGCTAGGCCTTGATTGCTCGTCCATCGCTACCGTATTAGAGAATCTTGGCTGGGGTCCTCTGTGCCTCCCCTCTACCATATAGAGAGCAGAAGTACAGACCCCCCCACCGGTCTTCTTTACAAAGCTGGTGGCAGCGGTGGGATGCTTATGGTTTTAAGACTCAGTGTATAACCGTGCCACTTACAAAATATCCGCACTTTTATTAGATTAAGGTTTGGGTGTGTACCAAATAACTGCATTACAAGCAATGGAGGCCATTGCAAATGGTAAATTGACTCGGATGAGCTTAGAGGCTCTCCAGAGTGCTTGTGAAGCCAGGGAGTTAGACTTTGTGGATAAGTCTAGGGCTGAGCTGATAGCTGCCCTGGTGGATTACCAGACTGATGGTGAAACTCTTGAGGAAGGGGGGGATGCAACCAGTGAGGACTCTGCCCCTGGGGTTGTCGCTGAATCTGTTTCTGGGAATGCCACCATTCCTGCTGCCTCTGTTCCAAACCCCAGCAATTCCATGGAACTTGAGTTATTGAGGATGAAGTTAGCCTTTGAATATCGCAAGTTGGAAATAGAAGCTGAGCTTAAGAAAGAGGAGCTGGCACAGCAAGTGGAACTCAAGAATAGGGATCTTGAACTCAGAAATAAGGACCTTGAACTCAAAAGCCAGGACACTGAATGTCAGAGAATCCAGCTAGAGAAAGCCAGAGTGGAGACTTCAGCTAGATCCAGTGAGAGTGTCAGGTCCCCAGCCACCAAGTTTATGAAAGATTTGGTTGGTGTGTTTGTGGAGGGTTCAGATATCCTCCAATGGATTGAAGCGTTTGAAATGGCTTGTGCAATTCATGATGTAGATAAAAGAGATTGGGCTAAGTGTTTGTTAAGCAGAGTGCCTCAAACTGGATATGACTGTATTCTGAAGCTGAGTGTGGAAGAAAGGGGTCAGTATGAGTGTATGAAGTCTGCTTTGATTGCCAAGTTTGGCAAGACACCTGCCCAATACCTTAAAAGGTTCAGGGAATTTAAGAAAAGAGAGAATGTGTCTTGGGTTGACTGGGTGAGTACTGCGCACATGAACATGATGGGGTGGATTGATGGATACAAGGTGAAAACTTTTGTTGAGTTGTCCCACCTCTTGTTTTTTGAGCATTTTTCTGAAGCCTGTTCACCAGAGCTGCGTCAGTATGTGGCTGACCAGAACATTTTGGACCCCTTTAAGCTGGCTAGGTTGGCTGACAAGTGGGTCTCCCACCGGGTGTCCCCTAAGGACTCCAGTGGGAAGGACAAGGACAAAGAAAAGGGGGCCTCTCAGAAAGCTGAGGAGTCCCAAAAGCAGTCACAGTCGGGTAAACCAAAACCTTCCTCTCCTAAGACCCAAAAATCTAGTGGGGATAAGTCCTCTGTGGGTGGGAATAAGAGTAGTGGTCCACCTGCTGCAAAGCAGGCTCCCAGTGGTTCCAGTACCGTACCCCGCACTCCTGGCACTTGTTGGGATTGTGGGGCTCTGGATCACAAAAGGGGTGACCCCAAGTGTAAAGGTAAGGCACTTGGAGTACAGGCTGTCAGCCTGACCTACCCTTACCCCGTGTCTGAGGTGGAGGCCACTGTCCTCCCCTCCTCTACAGGAATCACATTTGGTGCTCCAGTAGAGATTTCCTTAGTGTCCCTTGGGGCCTGGGACCAGTACGCAGAAGTACTGGCGACTATCCCGCAGAACACCCGTAGGTTTTTGAGAAGTGTCCTCTTGAATGGCCAGCCTTCTACTGGTTTGAGAGACACTGGGGCAAGCATGACAGTGGTGGACAGGACCCTGCTCAAGCCAGAGGACTATGTAGGTGCTCCTCTGAGAACCACCAGGTTAGCTGGTGGGCCTCCCAAATTATCGCCTGTAACCCTAGTCACACTCATGATTGGAGACAAGACAGCAAAGCTTCCTGTCCTGGTTCAGGACAATGTCCCTGCTAACATTCTGTTAGGAAACGATCTAGTAGAGTTGGGGTTGATCTCGGATGGTCTTCCCATGACTGCTGCTGCAGTCACTAGGTCACAGGTGACACCGGGTCTGGCTGTGAGTCAGGTATCCGAGCCAAAGGCGAGGCCTAAGGCAAGAAGAAGGAAGACCAAGAAGGCCACCTCTGTGGAGGGAACACCTTCTCTTCCTGCTGTTCCGACAGCACCCAATGGGATCCATGCTCCGGACGGGCTGGGTCCAGCGGAAAACCCAAACTCAACTCCTGTGGGAGAAGAGACAGAAGACTCTCCTGTGGGAGAGGTTCTCAACCCGGAGGATCATCCCGACCTTCAATGCTTGTTAGCTGAAGGGGGACCCTCCCGGGCAGACTTCTGTAAGGGACAGAGAGAGTGCCACTCTCTCGAGGGCCTGAGGAAACAGGCCCTGTCCCAGGCACAAGGTGAAGTGCCTAGGACATTCAAGATTTATTGGGAGGGTGAGCTCCTTGTTAGTGAGCCCACTAAGCCCGAACCTGGTGCCCGCAAGAGGTTGGTGGTACCCCAGGTTTACAGGCCCTTCCTACTGCAGTTGGCGCATGAGGTGCCCTTGGCTGGTCATCTTGGGACCAAGAAGACTAAGCAGAGGCTCTCTGCCCATTTCTACTGGCCACGGATGGGAGTAGAGGTGGAGTCCCACTGCAGGACCTGCCCAACTTGTCAGTTGTCTGGCAAGACTGGAGGCAGGGTCATTGCCCCACTGCAGCCATTACCAGTGGTTGGCACCCCATTTGAGAGGGTGGGCATCGACATCGTCGGTCCCCTTGACCCTCCCACTTCAGGTGGACATCGGTTCATCCTGGTCTTGGTAGATCATGCCACCAGGTACCCTGAGGCAATACCCCTTCGGACTGTTACTGCCAAGGTGGTTGCCAGGGCTCTCCTGGGCATTTTCACCCGTGTTGGATTCCCCAAGGAGGTTGTCTCTGACCGAGGATCCAACTTCATGTCTAGTTACATGAAAACCATGTGGAAAGAGTGCGGGGTAACCTACAAGTTCTCCACCTCTTACCACCCCCAGACCAATGGTCTGGTTGAGAGATTTAACAAAACTCTCAAGGGCATGCTAGGTGCTTTGGAAGAGCCCCTAAGGAGGAAATGGGATCTCCTCCTGCCATGCCTGCTGTTTGCTTACAGAGAGGTACCTCAAGAGGGTGTTGGTTTCAGCCCCTTTGAGTTACTCTTTGGACATCCCGTGAGGGGGCCCCTCGCCTTGATCCGAGAAGGCTTGGAAGCCACCCCTCCAGGTCCCGCCAAGCAAGTGGGGGACTATGTGTTAGGCCTCAGGCGGAGGATGACACAAATGATGGGTCAGGCAACAGCAAATCTCAAGGCCAGCCAGGAATTGAATAAGTACTGGCATGACCTGAAAGCTTCGCAAGTGGATTGGACTCCGGGACAGGAAATCCTTGTGATGGAGCCTACCAAGCCTAGAGCTTTGGCAGACAAGTGGACTGGACCCTTCAGGATCATCTCCAAGATGGGCGAAGTCAATTATCTGGTGGACATGGGAGCCTCTGGGGTAGCCCCCCAGGTATTCCATGTCAACAGGCTCAAGCCTTTCCACAGGCGAGCAGAAGTCTCATGTCTCTTGCTAGCTTCAGGGCAAGAAGAGGATGAGAGTGAGCCCCTTCCTGATTTGCTGCATAGCAACCCTCAGGATGGCTCAGTGGAGGGAGTACAACTCTCTCCCGATTTGACAACAGAGCAGCAGAGGGCCTGCCGGGCTTTGCTCCAGCAGTATGCCCCTCTGTTTTCACTGACACCGGGCCTTACACCGTGGTGTAAGCACGAAATTGACACTGGTGACAGTGTGCCTGTCAAAAGCAGGAGCTATCGTATGTCAGATACCGTCAAAAACCACATCCAGGCTGAGGTCGCCAAGATGTTGGATCTGGGTGTTATTGAACCCTCCACCAGTCCCTGGTCCAGTCCAGTGGTCCTTGTCCCCAAGGCAAGTTCCCCGGCGGGTACCAAGGATTGGAGGTTCTGTGTGGACTACCGAGGAGTCAATGCCGTCACCAAAACTGACGCGCACCCATTGCCCAGGGCTGATGAGCTCGTGGACACTATAGGTGCTGCCAAATTTGTGAGCACCTTTGACCTTACCTCAGGCTATTGGCAAATAGCTCTGACGGACCATGCCAAGGAAAAGACGGCATTCTCCACACCTGAGGGACTCTACCAGTTTAGGGTCATGCCCTTTGGGTTGAAGAATGCCCCTGCCACCTTCCAGAGATTGGTCAACCATGCGCTCAGTGGGCTGGAAGCCTTTTGTGTGGCTTACTTAGACGACATTGCCGTCTACAGTTCCACCTGGGAAGAGCATTTGACACATCTGGATAAGGTGTTGCAGGCCTTGAAAAGGGCTAACCTCACTATCAAGGCCACCAAGTGCCAGATAGCTCAGGGGAAAGTTACCTATCTTGGTCATGAGGTAGGAGGGGGTCAAATCCAACCTCTCTCCAGTAAAGTACAGGACGTACAGAACTGGGAGACTCCCACTACTCAAACCCAGGTGAGAGCCTTTTTGGGCCTCACTGGGTACTATCGCAATTTCATGGCAGACTATGGAACCATAGCTGCACCCCTGACAGCTCTAACTTCACCCAAACAGCCTAGGAAGGTTAATTGGACTGAAGACTGTCAGAGGGCCTTTGATGGCTTGAAAGGAAGTCTGTGTAGGGCACCTGTGTTGAGTGCGCCTGACTACAGCCGACCCTTTATCGTCCAGACGGATGCCTGCGACACCGGAATTGGAGCTGTCTTGTCCCAGTTAGATGACAAAGGGAGAGAACATCCTATCATATTCATCAGTAGACAACTCAAGGGTAGAGAACTTAGGTGGGCTACTGTTGAAAAGGAATGTTTTAGTATAGTTTGGAGCCTTAGGCGTTTTAGGCCCTACCTTACGGGGTCCACCTTCAAGGTCCAAACAGATCATAAGCCCCTGAAGTGGCTTATGCAGATGAAGGGTGAGAATCCGAAATTGCTCAGGTGGTCGATTAGCCTACAAGGGCTAGACTTCACCATAGAGCACAGACCAGGGAAGAGTCACGATAATGCAGATGGCCTTTCCAGAAGGTATGTTGACCGTCTGGATGAGGGTGTCTATCCCGTGGGAGATTAGGCACCCTCCACCTCAGTCTGGGGGGGGCGACTGTGATGCTGGAAATGTATCAGAGGGACAGGGCCTCTGAATCCTTGTCCTCTTCTGCCTTTTATCGTGTGTTCTGTTATGTTTTCTGCCCAGGAATCCATTTGGGACTCCTGGCAGTGCAGCTCTCTCTTTTGGTTTGGTGAACAGACCCCTGGGATACCCTTATGGCACCCATGGGTGGGGGGGTACAACCCTGTGCCCCTAGTGTATGTTTTTGGGCACCTGTGGGTGGCCCACAGAGCAGGGTATGGGCTGGTGGCAGCTCCATGCTGAATTGGACAGGTGCTCTGGGTGTCCTCCATTTTGGGATACCCAGGCCCTGCCATTGGGATCAGTTGATTCCTGATAGAAACAAGATGGCCCCTGTGGCCTCTTGCTTTCTATTGCCTGTTGTCTTGTTTTCCCAAAGTCCTGGGATGCCCTGACTCTGTCCCTTCCCCCTGACTGGCTGTTGGGTGGAAGTTCCATATATGGTGTTGTTGTGAAGGCCCAGCTAGACTGACTGGAGCCTTCCCAGTGACTGTATGTTGTGGGTACCTCCTGTGGGTGGGACCTGGGTGAATGGAGTGTGTGACCAATATACACTCCTTGTTGTGGTTGTCTGGTTTCTGGCATGAGAGACAAAGACTGAGACAGCCCTGCCCGAAACTGGCCTGAATGCAGTGTGTAGTGTTGAATGGCTGGGTACTTGTCCCAATCCACATTCCTTGTTGTGAGTGTCTGAAAGGGAGGAGTGTGGCCTGAATGCACTGTGTGCCTGATTGGCTGACTGACTGCATGAATGCCCTTCTGTGTGATTGGCTGCTGTGTGTGTGCCAGCAGTGTGGATGAGAGACAGAATAGTATATCTGGGGACCTCTCACCACTGGAAATTGTTCAGAAGCATTCAGAAGCTGAGTCTCCACTCAAGAGTAACTGGATTTGCTGATCCTCGACGTCCAGCTGGAAGAAGAAGACTTGCTGTGGCATTTGCTTCGACGGAACTGAAGGTTGTCGAAATCGTCGAGGACTGACCCGAGAGAGGACCTGGTAAGGCGCCCTCTTCCCGTGCTCCGAGGGACCATCGAGCACCGCTGAATCTTCGCCGAAGCGCCCTGGAAGTCAGACCCTCGAAAGGCTGCCGACCCGAGACGGGACCGCCGAGGAGATCGAAGTGAAGCACCCGGACATCGACGCTGTCGAAGTCCATTGCCGTCGACCAGGGTTCGCAGGTCTGTGTAACCGCTGGAGGCCCGTCGAAGTTGTGTTGCCCAGCCGTGGGAACCACTTGACGCCGTGCCGCCGACGATCGGAGCCGTCCGCTCCATTGCCTAAGAACATTCAATCGAAGGACTCTCTCGACCGCATCGTCGACCGCTTATCCTGCCGGAGAAAGTCGAGGACGACCAACGCGCCGAGGAGAAACCTGCCGGTGGGTTTCCCGCCACCCGACGACCCCAAAGACTCGGACGACTCGACGCCCTTGCTGGGCTCCCGTCTCTACAATCTTTGCGGTCCAGAACTATTGTCATCGAGGTGCCCCGCACACCTCCGCCTTGCAGGACGCCGACGCCCCGACGCCGACGAGCACCGCTCGGACGGAGCTGCCGCCTCTTCGACAACGTTCGGCCTCGTTCGTCGACGGACGTTCGACGCCCCGTGCCTCCCGCCTGAAAAGGAAGGCATTCAAGAAGGGCCGTCGATTCCCCGTCGCCGAACAGCGAGTCCCTCGACGCTTGTCGACGCCTTTTCGAGGAACTCGACTCCACCAGGTACATTGGGGGGGTAAAAACATTATAGGAGAAAAATAGACTATTGAACAATATCTGGACTGGGCTGGGGTTATATCTCTTTATTTTGCAGGTTGCCCAGGTGGGGGGATCTCCACACAGAACTGTGTCCAGTAGCAAGGGCCAGTATTCTGCCTATTGTTTCAACCCTCTGTTATCTCTCCTCTCTCTATTGCTGGTTTCCTTCTTATTGATCTGTGTGCCATTTCTACAGTATTGTGAATGCACTTTAATGAGGTCTAATATTAGTGGTACCACTTTAGAATTGTAGATATTTACCATTGCTGATTTTCCTGAGCACAAAGTGCGTTATTGTGATAAGTGTACATAACCCTTGAATATTAATTATATAAAGACTGTGTTTTCAGTAATACAGTGTGTGGACATTCCTTTGTGGGGGCTTGGGGATACACTGTACTTAAGAACCAGCCTGCATCACCTCCTGAGAAGCTAGGCCTTGATTGCTCGTCCATCGCTACCGTATTAGAGAATCTTGGCTGGGGTCCTCTGTGCCTCCCCTCTACCATATAGAGAGCAGAAGTACAGACCCCCCCACCGGTCTTCTTTACATTGACCATAATTGTGTTTGTCCTTGTTTTGGTAAATCTTGTAGAAAATGCGATGGGCATAGAGTTTGTTTGAGATTTCTCGCTTTGCGATATGAGATCAGAGGGTGGTCATCAATGTGACCCTTCAACTCTTCATCCAATGTGAGCATGTTCCAGTGTTTATTTAGGATTTTCCTTAGAATTTTGTTGTCTGAACTGAAGGTAGTAACAAATTTTGTTGGCTTTTTTGTCTAATTGTTTTTGTTGTGTTGTTGTTTGTAGAAGATCTTGGCGATTCCGTTGTTGAACTTTTATTAGTGACTCTCTTAGAAGTTTGTCGTGATAGCCTCTTTTTCGAAATTTGGCCGTTGTTGTTTCCAAATGTTTGTACATTTCACTGTCTTTGGTACAGTTCTGTTTAACCCTTTAAGTGCCATGGGTATTTCTCCCCAGTGCCAGAGCCTTTTTTGGTGATTTTGGTATGTGGCCATTCAATGGCTTGTAACTTTTTTGTTACATGAGATATCTCGGCCAAATTTGGCTCCTTTTCTTCCCACATGTAGGCGGTCGTAACGCCACCCAGGAATCCCAGGTTGCTGTAGGGGGGTGAGAGAAAATAAGGAAAATGTGCGAAAATTTTGGGTTTTTTCAAAAAATGCCAATAAAATGATGCACAAAGAAGCCAGTGGTTTTTTCCTTGTAAGAGCTAGGAACAAATGGTTTGCTGTGCTGAGTTCCCCAATGTGTTGGCTTTCAGGAACAGGTTGAGTGGAAATGGAAAAAAATTATTTTGATGGGGATATCAACCGTTTTGTGAGAGGTAGGCGATTTTTGCCATTTTTGCCAATTGGACATGCATGGACGGAATGGAAGAAAAGGGCAGGAAAGCCAAATTGGAGGACAGAAAGGCATATATTTCTGAAAAGTAGACAAAATTCCAAGTTTAGGAAGGGGTGATTTGTATAGGTCAGGCAACAACTAGGTAGGGGAAACTGCCATCGAATGGGGGAAAAGCGGGAAAATGACTGAAAAAAAAGGTATGTGTTGGACATGGTTGGCTTGGTACGGCAATGGCTTCTATGAATTTTGAGAAAAGCAATGCTCCGCTACATTCCCCCGACTCTTGCAGTTAGGAGAGCATACCATTTTTGTAGTGTTTGTACAAAACAAGCAATACCACAAGCCAAACACTGAGCCATGGTACACAGGAGTTTTACGCTCACGGTCTGACCAGACGCACTTAGCATGTGTAAATTGGGAAAACCAATGTGGTGAGGAACGGCAGCCATACATTTTTTGAAAGAGCACAGGCAGACCTTTTCAAGGGTAGGTGACTTGTGCAGGTTACAAAAGTGTATGGTGGCTAAAGCAGCGACTAAATGTAGGTCACATTTGGGAAAAGAAAGGGTTGTGAGACAAAGGGCTCCAGCAAATGGGTCAAAACGTTATGAAAACCACACAAACACAACACATGGCCTACCGTCCCGCGTTCCCACAGGTGTCCCGATGAAAACGGTACCTCACATGTGTGGGTGCACCTACCTGGCCGCCAAGGGGAAAGCCCAAAACACAAGTAACCCCAAGTCTGTTTTCACACCGGAAATGTCACACTCTCCCATCATACAGATATGGGCCTCGGGTGTCCAAGCCACCGAGGAAAACAGGGAACCCCATGCATTTCCGAAAAGAGGACACCCGTGGGAATCCGCAGAGGTATGATATGCCCAAATTGCCCCAGAATTTATTACCCAGACACCCCTGCAAAGTCGGAAATGTGGGGAAAAAAACGCTTTTTCCGTACATTTCGCTCGACGCACCCATCGAAACACGCCCCCAACAACACATGGCCTACCGTCCCGCGTTCCCACAGGTGTCCCGATGAAAACGGTACCTCACATGTGTGGGTGCACCTACCTGGCCGCCAAGGGGAAAGCCTAAAACACAAGTAACCCCAAGTCTGTTTTCACACCGGAAATGTCACACTCTCACATCATACAGATATGGGCCTCGGGTGTCCAAGCCACCAAGGAAAACAGGGAACCCCATGCATTTCCGGAAAGAGGACACCCGTGGGAATCCGCAGAGGTATGATATGCCCAAATCGCCCCAGAATTTATTACCCAGACACCCCCGCAAAGTCCGAAATGTGGGAAAAAATACGCATTTTCCTCACATTTCGCTCGACTCACCCATCGAAACACGCCCCCAACAACACATGGCCTACCGTCCCGCGTTCCCACAGGTGTCCCGATGAAAACGGTACCTCACATGTGTGGGTGCACCTACCTGGCCGCCAAGGGGAAAGCCTAAAACACAAGTAACCCCAAGTCTGTTTTCAGAGGGAAAACTCAGACATTCTGCCGACCGGCACAAGGTACAGATATGGGCCTCGGGTGTCCAAGCCACCGAGGAAAACAGGGAACCCCATGCATTTCCGAAAAGAGGACACCCGTGGGAATCCGCAGAGGTATGATATGCCCAAATTGCCCCAGAATTTATTACCCAGACACCCCTGCAAAGTCCGAAATGTGGGGAAAAAAACGCTTTTTCCGCACATTTCGCTCGACGCACCCATCGAAACACGCCCCCCACAACACATGGCCTACCGTCACGCGTTCCCACAGGTGTCCCGATGAAAACGGTACCTCACATGTGTGGGTGCACCTACCTGGCCGCCAAGGGGAAAGCCTAAAACACAAGTAACCCCAAGTCTGTTTTCACACCGGAAATGTCACACTCTCACATCATACAGATATGGGCCTCGGGTGTCCAAGCCACCAAGGAAAACAGGGAACCCCATGCATTTCCGGAAAGAGGACACCCGTGGGAATCCGCAGAGGTATGATATGCCCAAATCGCCCCAGAATTTATTACCCAGACACCCCCGCAAAGTCCGAAATGTGGGAAAAAATACGCATTTTCCTCACATTTCGCTCGACTCACCCATCGAAACACGCCCCCAACAACACATGGCCTACCGTCCCGCGTTCCCACAGGTGTCCCGATGAAAACGGTACCTCACATGTGTGGGTGCACCTACCTGGCCGCCAAGGGGAAAGCCTAAAACACAAGTAACCCCAAGTCTGTTTTCAGAGGGAAAACTCAGACATTCTGCCGACCGGCACAAGGTACAGATATGGGCCTCGGGTGTCCAAGCCACCGAGGAAAACAGGGAACCCCATGCATTTCCGAAAAGAGGACACCCGTGGGAATCCGCAGAGGTATGATATGCCCAAATTGCCCCAGAATTTATTACCCAGACACCCCTGCAAAGTCCGAAATGTGGGGAAAAAAACGCTTTTTCTGCACATTTCGCTCGACGCACCCATCGAAACACGCCCCCCACAACACATGGCCTACCGTCACGCGTTCCCACAGGTGTCCCGATGAAAACGGTACCTCACATGTGTGGGTGCACCTACCTGGCCGCCAAGGGGAAAGCCTAAAACACAAGTAACCCCAAGTCTGTTTTCACACCGGAAATGTCACACTCTCACATCATACAGATATGGGCCTCGGGTGTCCAAGCCACCAAGGAAAACAGGGAACCCCATGCATTTCCGGAAAGAGGACACCCGTGGGAATCCGCAGAGGTATGATATGCCCAAATCGCCCCAGAATTTATTACCCAGACACCCCCGCAAAGTCCGAAATGTGGGAAAAAATACGCATTTTCCTCACATTTCGCTCGACTCACCCATCGAAACACGCCCCCAACAACACATGGCCTACCGTCCCGCGTTCCCACAGGTGTCCCGATGAAAACGGTACCTCACATGTGTGGGTGCACCTACCTGGCCGCCAAGGGGAAAGCCTAAAACACAAGTAACCCCAAGTCTGTTTTCAGAGGGAAAACTCAGACATTCTGCCGACCGGCACAAGGTACAGATATGGGCCTCGGGTGTCCAAGCCACCGAGGAAAACAGGGAACCCCATGCATTTCCGAAAAGAGGACACCCGTGGGAATCCGCAGAGGTATGATATGCCCAAATTGCCCCAGAATTTATTACCCAGACACCCCTGCAAAGTCCGAAATGTGGGGAAAAAAACGCTTTTTCCGCACATTTCGCTCGACGCACCCATCGAAACACGCCCCCCACAACACATGGCCTACCGTCACGCGTTCCCGCAGGTGTCCGGATGAAAACGGTACCTCACATGTGTGGGTGCACCTACCTGGCCGCCAAGGGGAAAGCCTAAAACACAAGTAACCCCAAGTCTGTTTTCACACCGGAAATGTCACACTCTCACATCATACAGATATGGGCCTCGGGTGTCCAAGCCACCAAGGAAAACAGGGAACCCCATGCATTTCCGGAAAGAGGACACCCGTGGGAATCCGCAGAGGTATGATATGCCCAAATCGCCCCAGAATTTATTACCCAGACACCCCCGCAAAGTCCGAAATGTGGGAAAAAATACGCATTTTCCTCACATTTCGCTCGACTCACCCATCGAAACACGCCCCCAACAACACATGGCCTACCGTCCCGCGTTCCCACAGGTGTCCCGATGAAAACGGTACCTCACATGTGTGGGTGCACCTACCTGGCCGCCAAGGGGAAAGCCTAAAACACAAGTAACCCCAAGTCTGTTTTCAGAGGGAAAACTCAGACATTCTGCCGACCGGCACAAGGTACAGATATGGGCCTCGGGTGTCCAAGCCACCGAGGAAAACAGGGAACCCCATGCATTTCCGAAAAGAGGACACCCGTGGGAATCCGCAGAGGTATGATATGCCCAAATTGCCCCAGAATTTATTACCCAGACACCCCTGCAAAGTCCGAAATGTGGGGAAAAAAACGCTTTTTCCGCACATTTCGCTCGACGCACCCATCGAAACACGCCCCCCACAACACATGGCCTACCGTCACGCGTTCCCACAGGTGTCCCGATGAAAACGGTACCTCACATGTGTGGGTGCACCTACCTGGCCGCCAAGGGGAAAGCCTAAAACACAAGTAACCCCAAGTCTGTTTTCACACCGGAAATGTCACACTCTCACATCATACAGATATGGGCCTCGGGTGTCCAAGCCACCAAGGAAAACAGGGAACCCCATGCATTTCCGGAAAGAGGACACCCGTGGGAATCCGCAGAGGTATGATATGCCCAAATCGCCCCAGAATTTATTACCCAGACACCCCCGCAAAGTCCGAAATGTGGGAAAAAATACGCATTTTCCTCACATTTCGCTCGACTCACCCATCGAAACACGCCCCCAACAACACATGGCCTACCGTCCCGCGTTCCCACAGGTGTCCCGATGAAAACGGTACCTCACATGTGTGGGTGCACCTACCTGGCCGCCAAGGGGAAAGCCTAAAACACAAGTAACCCCAAGTCTGTTTTCAGAGGGAAAACTCAGACATTCTGCCGACCGGCACAAGGTACAGATATGGGCCTCGGGTGTCCAAGCCACCGAGGAAAACAGGGAACCCCATACATTTCCGAAAAGAGGACACCCGTGGGAATCCGCAGAGGTATGATATGCCCAAATTGCCCCAGAATTTATTACCCAGACACCCCTGCAAAGTCCGAAATGTGGGGAAAAAAACGCTTTTTCTGCACATTTCGCTCGACGCACCCATCGAAACACGCCCCCAACAACACATGGCCTACCGTCACGCGTTCCCGCAGGTGTCCCGATGAAAACGGTACCTCACATGTGTGGGTGCACCTACCTGGCCGCCAAGGGGAAAGCCTAAAACACAAGTAACCCCAAGTCTGTTTTCACACCGGAAATGTCACACTCTCACATCATACAGATATGGGCCTCGGGTGTCCAAGCCACCAAGGAAAACAGGGAACCCCATGCATTTCCGGAAAGAGGACACCCGTGGGAATCCGCAGAGGTATGATATGCCCAAATCGCCCCAGAATTTATTACCCAGACACCCCCGCAAAGTCCGAAATGTGGGAAAAAATACGCATTTTCCTCACATTTCGCTCGACTCACCCATCGAAACACGCCCCCAACAACACATGGCCTACCGTCCCGCGTTCCCACAGGTGTCCCGATGAAAACGGTACCTCACATGTGTGGGTGCACCTACCTGGCCGCCAAGGGGAAAGCCTAAAACACAAGTAACTCCAAGTCTGTTTTCAGAGGGAAAACTCAGACATTCTGCCGACCGGCACAATGTACAGATATGGGCCTCGGGTGTCCAAGCCACCGAGGAAAACAGGGAACCCCATGCATTTCCGAAAAGAGGACACCCGTGGGAATCCGCAGAGGTATGATATGCCCAAATTGCCCCAGAAGTTATTACCCAGACACCCCTGCAAAGTCCGAAATGTGGGGAAAAAAACGCTTTTTCCGCACATTTCGCTCGACGCACCCATCGAAACACGCCCCCAACAACACATGGCCTACCGTCACGCGTTCCCACAGGTGTCCCGATGAAAACGGTACCTCACATGTGTGGGTGCACCTACCTGGCCGCCAAGGGGAAAGCCTAAAACACAAGTAACCCCAAGTCTGTTTTCACACCGGAAATGTCACACTCTCACATCATACAGATATGGGCCTCGGGTGTCCAAGCCACCAAGGAAAACAGGGAACCCCATGCATTTCCGGAAAGAGGACACCCGTGGGAATCCGCAGAGGTATGATATGCCCAAATCGCCCCAGAATTTATTACCCAGACACCCCCGCAAAGTCCGAAATGTGGGAAAAAATACGCATTTTCCTCACATTTCGCTCGACTCACCCATCGAAACACGCCCCCAACAACACATGGCCTACCGTCCCGCGTTCCCACAGGTGTCCCGATGAAAACGGTACCTCACATGTGTGGGTGCACCTACCTGGCCGCCAAGGGGAAAGCCTAAAACACAAGTAACCCCAAGTCTGTTTTCAGAGGGAAAACTCAGACATTCTGCCGACCGGCACAAGGTACAGATATGGGCCTCGGGTGTCCAAGCCACCGAGGAAAACAGGGAACCCCATGCATTTTCGAAAAGAGGACACCCGTGGGAATCCGCACAGGTGTGATTTGCGCCCATCGCCCCAGATTTTTTTACCCAGACAGCCCTGCAAAGTCGGAAATGTGGGGAAAAAACCGCTTTTTCCGCACATTTCACTCGCCGCACCCATCGAAACACGCCCCCCACAACACGTGGCCTACCGTCCCGCGTTCCCACAGGTGTCCCGATGAAAACGGTACCTCACATGTGTGGGTGCACCTACCTGGCCGCCAAGGGGAAAGCCTAAAACACAAGTAACCCCAAGTCTGTTGTCAGAGGGAAATCTCAGACATTCTGCCGACCGGCGCAACTTACAGATATGGGCCTCGGGTGTCCAAGCCACCGAGGAAAACAGGGAACCCCATGCATTTTCGAAAAGAGGACACCCGTGGGAATCCGCACAGGTGTGATTTGCGCCCATCGCCCCAGATTTTTTTACCCAGACAGCCCTGCAAAGTCGGAAATGTGGGGAAAAAAACGCTTTTTCCGCACATTTCACTCGCCGCACCCATCGAAACACGCCCCCCACAACACGTGGCCTACCGTCCCGCGTTCCCACAGGTGTCCCGATGAAAACGGTACCTCACATGTGTGGGTGCACCTACCTGGCCGCCAAGGGGAAAGCCTAAAACACAAGTAACCCCAAGTCTGTTGTCAGAGGGAAATCTCAGACATTCTGCCGACCGGCGCAACTTACAGATATGGGCCTCGGGTGTCCAAGCCACCGAGGAAAACAGGGAACCCCATGCATTTTCGGAAAGAGGACACCCGTGGGAATCCGCAGAGGTGTGATTTGCGCCCATCGCCCCAGATTTTTTTACCCAGACAGCCCTGCAAAGTCGGAAATGTGGGGAAAAAAACGCTTTTTCCGCACATTTCGCTCGCCGCACCCATCGAAACGCGCCCCCCACAACACATGGCCTACCGTCCCGCGTTCCCACAGGTGTCCCGATGAAAACGGTACCTCACATGTGTGGGTGCACCTACCTGGCCGCCAAGGGGAAAGCCTAAAACACAAGTAACCCCAAGTCTGTTGTCCATTCTGCCGACCGGCGCAACTTACAGATATGGGCCTCGGGTGTCCAAGCCACCGAGGAAAACAGGGAACCCCATGCATTTTCGAAAAGAGGACACCCGTGGGAATCCGCACAGGTGTGATTTGCGCCCATCGCCCCAGATTTTTTTACCCAGACAGCCCTGCAAAGTCGGAAATGTGGGGAAAAAAACGCTTTTTCCGCACATTTCACTCGCCGCACCCATCGAAACACGCCCCCCACAACACGTGGCCTACCGTCCCGCGTTCCCACAGGTGTCCCGATGAAAACGGTACCTCACATGTGTGGGTGCACCTACCTGGCCGCCAAGGGGAAAGCCTAAAACACAAGTAACCCCAAGTCTGTTGTCAGAGGGAAATCTCAGACATTCTGCCGACCGGCGCAACTTACAGATATGGGCCTCGGGTGTCCAAGCCACCGAGGAAAACAGGGAACCCCATGCATTTTCGGAAAGAGGACACCCGTGGGAATCCGCAGAGGTGTGATTTGCGCCCATCGCCCCAGATTTTTTTACCCAGACAGCCCTGCAAAGTCGGAAATGTGGGGAAAAAAACGCTTTTTCCGCACATTTCGCTCGCCGCACCCATCGAAACGCGCCCCCCACAACACATGGCCTACCGTCCCGCGTTCCCACAGGTGTCCCGATGAAAACGGTACCTCACATGTGTGGGTGCACCTACCTGGCCGCCAAGGGGAAAGCCTAAAACACAAGTAACCCCAAGTCTGTTGTCCATTCTGCCGACCGGCGCAACTTACAGATATGGGCCTCGGGTGTCCAAGCCACCGAGGAAAACAGGGAACCCCATGCATTTTCGAAAAGAGGACACCCGTGGGAATCCGCACAGGTGTGATTTGCGCCCATCGCCCCAGATTTTTTTACCCAGACAGCCCTGCAAAGTCGGAAATGTGGGGAAAAAACCGCTTTTTCCGCACATTTCACTCGCCGCACCCATCGAAACACGCCCCCCACAACACGTGGCCTACCGTCCCGCGTTCCCACAGGTGTCCCGATGAAAACGGTACCTCACATGTGTGGGTGCACCTACCTGGCCGCCAAGGGGAAAGCCTAAAACACAAGTAACCCCAAGTCTGTTGTCAGAGGGAAATCTCAGACATTCTGCCGACCGGCGCAACTTACAGATATGGGCCTCGGGTGTCCAAGCCACCGAGGAAAACAGGGAACCCCATGCATTTTCGGAAAGAGGACACCCGTGGGAATCCGCAGAGGTGTGATTTGCGCCCATCGCCCCAGATTTTTTTACCCAGACAGCCCTGCAAAGTCGGAAATGTGGGGAAAAAAACGCTTTTTCCGCACATTTCGCTCGCCGCACCCATCGAAACGCGCCCCCCACAACACATGGCCTACCGTCCCGCGTTCCCACAGGTGTCCCGATGAAAACGGTACCTCACATGTGTGGGTGCACCTACCTGGCCGCCAAGGGGAAAGCCTAAAACACAAGTAACCCCAAGTCTGTTGTCCATTCTGCCGACCGGCGCAACTTACAGATATGGGCCTCGGGTGTCCAAGCCACCGAGGAAAACAGGGAACCCCATGCATTTTCGAAAAGAGGACACCCGTGGGAATCCGCACAGGTGTGATTTGCGCCCATCGCCCCAGATTTTTTTACCCAGACAGCCCTGCAAAGTCGGAAATGTGGGGAAAAAAACGCTTTTTCCGCACATTTCACTCGCCGCACCCATCGAAACACGCCCCCCACAACACGTGGCCTACCGTCCCGCGTTCCCACAGGTGTCCCGATGAAAACGGTACCTCACATGTGTGGGTGCACCTACCTGGCCGCCAAGGGGAAAGCCTAAAACACAAGTAACCCCAAGTCTGTTGTCAGAGGGAAATCTCAGACATTCTGCCGACCGGCGCAACTTACAGATATGGGCCTCGGGTGTCCAAGCCACCGAGGAAAACAGGGAACCCCATGCATTTTCGGAAAGAGGACACCCGTGGGAATCCGCAGAGGTGTGATTTGCGCCCATCGCCCCAGATTTTTTTACCCAGACAGCCCTGCAAAGTCGGAAATGTGGGGAAAAAAACGCTTTTTCCGCACATTTCGCTCGCCGCACCCATCGAAACGCGCCCCCCACAACACATGGCCTACCGTCCCGCGTTCCCACAGGTGTCCCGATGAAAACGGTACCTCACATGTGTGGGTGCACCTACCTGGCCGCCAAGGGGAAAGCCTAAAACACAAGTAACCCCAAGTCTGTTGTCCATTCTGCCGACCGGCGCAACTTACAGATATGGGCCTCGGGTGTCCAAGCCACCGAGGAAAACAGGGAACCCCATGCATTTTCGAAAAGAGGACACCCGTGGGAATCCGCACAGGTGTGATTTGCGCCCATCGCCCCAGATTTTTTTACCCAGACAGCCCTGCAAAGTCGGAAATGTGGGGAAAAAACCGCTTTTTCCGCATATTTCACTCGCCGCACCCATCGAAACACGCCCCCCACAACACGTGGCCTACCGTCCCGCGTTCCCACAGGTGTCCCGATGAAAACGGTACCTCACATGTGTGGGTGCACCTACCTGGCCGCCAAGGGGAAAGCCTAAAACACAAGTAACCCCAAGTCTGTTGTCAGAGGGAAATCTCAGACATTCTGCCGACCGGCGCAACTTACAGATATGGGCCTCGGGTGTCCAAGCCACCGAGGAAAACAGGGAACCCCATGCATTTTCGGAAAGAGGACACCCGTGGGAATCCGCAGAGGTGTGATTTGCGCCCATCGCCCCAGATTTTTTTACCCAGACAGCCCTGCAAAGTCGGAAATGTGGGGAAAAAAACGCTTTTTCCGCACATTTCGCTCGCCGCACCCATCGAAACGCGCCCCCCACAACACATGGCCTACCGTCCCGCGTTCCCACAGGTGTCCCGATGAAAACGGTACCTCACATGTGTGGGTGCACCTACCTGGCCGCCAAGGGGAAAGCCTAAAACACAAGTAACCCCAAGTCTGTTGTCCATTCTGCCGACCGGCGCAACTTACAGATATGGGCCTCGGGTGTCCAAGCCACCGAGGAAAACAGGGAACCCCATGCATTTTCGAAAAGAGGACACCCGTGGGAATCCGCACAGGTGTGATTTGCGCCCATCGCCCCAGATTTTTTTACCCAGACAGCCCTGCAAAGTCGGAAATGTGGGGAAAAAACCGCTTTTTCCGCACATTTCACTCGCCGCACCCATCGAAACACGCCCCCCACAACACGTGGCCTACCGTCCCGCGTTCCCACAGGTGTCCCGATGAAAACGGTACCTCACATGTGTGGGTGCACCTACCTGGCCGCCAAGGGGAAAGCCTAAAACACAAGTAACCCCAAGTCTGTTGTCAGAGGGAAATCTCAGACATTCTGCCGACCGGCGCAACTTACAGATATGGGCCTCGGGTGTCCAAGCCACCGAGGAAAACAGGGAACCCCATGCATTTTCGGAAAGAGGACACCCGTGGGAATCCGCAGAGGTGTGATTTGCGCCCATCGCCCCAGATTTTTTTACCCAGACAGCCCTGCAAAGTCGGAAATGTGGGGAAAAAAACGCTTTTTCCGCACATTTCGCTCGCCGCACCCATCGAAACGCGCCCCCCACAACACATGGCCTACCGTCCCGCGTTCCCACAGGTGTCCCGATGAAAACGGTACCTCACATGTGTGGGTGCACCTACCTGGCCGCCAAGGGGAAAGCCTAAAACACAAGTAACCCCAAGTCTGTTGTCCATTCTGCCGACCGGCGCAACTTACAGATATGGGCCTCGGGTGTCCAAGCCACCGAGGAAAACAGGGAACCCCATGCATTTTCGAAAAGAGGACACCCGTGGGAATCCGCACAGGTGTGATTTGCGCCCATCGCCCCAGATTTTTTTACCCAGACAGCCCTGCAAAGTCGGAAATGTGGGGAAAAAACCGCTTTTTCCGCACATTTCACTCGCCGCACCCATCGAAACACGCCCCCCACAACACGTGGCCTACCGTCCCGCGTTCCCACAGGTGTCCCGATGAAAACGGTACCTCACATGTGTGGGTGCACCTACCTGGCCGCCAAGGGGAAAGCCTAAAACACAAGTAACCCCAAGTCTGTTGTCAGAGGGAAATCTCAGACATTCTGCCGACCGGCGCAACTTACAGATATGGGCCTCGGGTGTCCAAGCCACCGAGGAAAACAGGGAACCCCATGCATTTTCGAAAAGAGGACACCCGTGGGAATCCGCACAGGTGTGATTTGCGCCCATCGCCCCAGATTTTTTTACCCAGACAGCCCTGCAAAGTCGGAAATGTGGGGAAAAAACCGCTTTTTCCGCACATTTCACTCGCCGCACCCATCGAAACACGCCCCCCACAACACGTGGCCTACCGTCCCGCGTTCCCACAGGTGTCCCGATGAAAACGGTACCTCACATGTGTGGGTGCACCTACCTGGCCGCCAAGGGGAAAGCCTAAAACACAAGTAACCCCAAGTCTGTTGTCAGAGGGAAATCTCAGACATTCTGCCGACCGGCGCAACTTACAGATATGGGCCTCGGGTGTCCAAGCCACCGAGGAAAACAGGGAACCCCATGCATTTTCGGAAAGAGGACACCCGTGGGAATCCGCAGAGGTGTGATTTGCGCCCATCGCCCCAGATTTTTTTACCCAGACAGCCCTGCAAAGTCGGAAATGTGGGGAAAAAAACGCTTTTTCCGCACATTTCGCTCGCCGCACCCATCGAAACGCGCCCCCCACAACACATGGCCTACCGTCCCGCGTTCCCACAGGTGTCCCGATGAAAACGGTACCTCACATGTGTGGGTGCACCTACCTGGCCGCCAAGGGGAAAGCCTAAAACACAAGTAACCCCAAGTCTGTTGTCCATTCTGCCGACCGGCGCAACTTACAGATATGGGCCTCGGGTGTCCAAGCCACCGAGGAAAACAGGGAACCCCATGCATTTTCGAAAAGAGGACACCCGTGGGAATCCGCACAGGTGTGATTTGCGCCCATCGCCCCAGATTTTTTTACCCAGACAGCCCTGCAAAGTCGGAAATGTGGGGAAAAAACCGCTTTTTCCGCACATTTCACTCGCCGCACCCATCGAAACACGCCCCCCACAACACGTGGCCTACCGTCCCGCGTTCCCACAGGTGTCCCGATGAAAACGGTACCTCACATGTGTGGGTGCACCTACCTGGCCGCCAAGGGGAAAGCCTAAAACACAAGTAACCCCAAGTCTGTTGTCAGAGGGAAATCTCAGACATTCTGCCGACCGGCGCAACTTACAGATATGGGCCTCGGGTGTCCAAGCCACCGAGGAAAACAGGGAACCCCATGCATTTTCGGAAAGAGGACACCCGTGGGAATCCGCAGAGGTGTGATTTGCGCCCATCGCCCCAGATTTTTTTACCCAGACAGCCCTGCAAAGTCGGAAATGTGGGGAAAAAAACGCTTTTTCCGCACATTTCGCTCGCCGCACCCATTGAAACGCGCCCCCCACAACACATGGCCTACCGTCCCGCGTTCCCACAGGTGTCCCGATGAAAACGGTACCTCACATGTGTGGGTGCACCTACCTGGCCGCCAAGGGGAAAGCCTAAAACACAAGTAACCCCAAGTCTGTTGTCCATTCTGCCGACCGGCGCAACTTACAGATATGGGCCTCGGGTGTCCAAGCCACCGAGGAAAACAGGGAACCCCATGCATTTTCGAAAAGAGGACACCCGTGGGAATCCGCACAGGTGTGATTTGCGCCCATCGCCCCAGATTTTTTTACCCAGACAGCCCTGCAAAGTCGGAAATGTGGGGAAAAAACCGCTTTTTCCGCACATTTCACTCGCCGCACCCATCGAAACACGCCCCCCACAACACGTGGCCTACCGTCCCGCGTTCCCACAGGTGTCCCGATGAAAACGGTACCTCACATGTGTGGGTGCACCTACCTGGCCGCCAAGGGGAAAGCCTAAAACACAAGTAACCCCAAGTCTGTTGTCAGAGGGAAATCTCAGACATTCTGCCGACCGGCGCAACTTACAGATATGGGCCTCGGGTGTCCAAGCCACCGAGGAAAACAGGGAACCCCATGCATTTTCGGAAAGAGGACACCCGTGGGAATCCGCAGAGGTGTGATTTGCGCCCATCGCCCCAGATTTTTTTACCCAGACAGCCCTGCAAAGTCGGAAATGTGGGGAAAAAAACGCTTTTTCCGCACATTTCGCTCGCCGCACCCATCGAAACGCGCCCCCCACAACACATGGCCTACCGTCCCGCGTTCCCACAGGTGTCCCGATGAAAACGGTACCTCACATGTGTGGGTGCACCTACCTGGCCGCCAAGGGGAAAGCCTAAAACACAAGTAACCCCAAGTCTGTTGTCCATTCTGCCGACCGGCGCAACTTACAGATATGGGCCTCGGGTGTCCAAGCCACCGAGGAAAACAGGGAACCCCATGCATTTTCGAAAAGAGGACACCCGTGGGAATCCGCACAGGTGTGATTTGCGCCCATCGCCCCAGATTTTTTTACCCAGACAGCCCTGCAAAGTCGGAAATGTGGGGAAAAAACCGCTTTTTCCGCATATTTCACTCGCCGCACCCATCGAAACACGCCCCCCACAACACGTGGCCTACCGTCCCGCGTTCCCACAGGTGTCCCGATGAAAACGGTACCTCACATGTGTGGGTGCACCTACCTGGCCGCCAAGGGGAAAGCCTAAAACACAAGTAACCCCAAGTCTGTTGTCAGAGGGAAATCTCAGACATTCTGCCGACCGGCGCAACTTACAGATATGGGCCTCGGGTGTCCAAGCCACCGAGGAAAACAGGGAACCCCATGCATTTTCGGAAAGAGGACACCCGTGGGAATCCGCAGAGGTGTGATTTGCGCCCATCGCCCCAGATTTTTTTACCCAGACAGCCCTGCAAAGTCGGAAATGTGGGGAAAAAAACGCTTTTTCCGCACATTTCGCTCGCCGCACCCATCGAAACGCGCCCCCCACAACACATGGCCTACCGTCCCGCGTTCCCACAGGTGTCCCGATGAAAACGGTACCTCACATGTGTGGGTGCACCTACCTGGCCGCCAAGGGGAAAGCCTAAAACACAAGTAACCCCAAGTCTGTTGTCCATTCTGCCGACCGGCGCAACTTACAGATATGGGCCTCGGGTGTCCAAGCCACCGAGGAAAACAGGGAACCCCATGCATTTTCGAAAAGAGGACACCCGTGGGAATCCGCACAGGTGTGATTTGCGCCCATCGCCCCAGATTTTTTTACCCAGACAGCCCTGCAAAGTCGGAAATGTGGGGAAAAAACCGCTTTTTCCGCACATTTCACTCGCCGCACCCATCGAAACACGCCCCCCACAACACGTGGCCTACCGTCCCGCGTTCCCACAGGTGTCCCGATGAAAACGGTACCTCACATGTGTGGGTGCACCTACCTGGCCGCCAAGGGGAAAGCCTAAAACACAAGTAACCCCAAGTCTGTTGTCAGAGGGAAATCTCAGACATTCTGCCGACCGGCGCAACTTACAGATATGGGCCTCGGGTGTCCAAGCCACCGAGGAAAACAGGGAACCCCATGCATTTTCGGAAAGAGGACACCCGTGGGAATCCGCAGAGGTGTGATTTGCGCCCATCGCCCCAGATTTTTTTACCCAGACAGCCCTGCAAAGTCGGAAATGTGGGGAAAAAAACGCTTTTTCCGCACATTTCGCTCGCCGCACCCATCGAAACGCGCCCCCCACAACACATGGCCTACCGTCCCGCGTTCCCACAGGTGTCCCGATGAAAACGGTACCTCACATGTGTGGGTGCACCTACCTGGCCGCCAAGGGGAAAGCCTAAAACACAAGTAACCCCAAGTCTGTTGTCCATTCTGCCGACCGGCGCAACTTACAGATATGGGCCTCGGGTGTCCAAGCCACCGAGGAAAACAGGGAACCCCATGCATTTTCGAAAAGAGGACACCCGTGGGAATCCGCACAGGTGTGATTTGCGCCCATCGCCCCAGATTTTTTTACCCAGACAGCCCTGCAAAGTCGGAAATGTGGGGAAAAAACCGCTTTTTCCGCACATTTCACTCGCCGCACCCATCGAAACACGCCCCCCACAACACGTGGCCTACCGTCCCGCGTTCCCACAGGTGTCCCGATGAAAACGGTACCTCACATGTGTGGGTGCACCTACCTGGCCGCCAAGGGGAAAGCCTAAAACACAAGTAACCCCAAGTCTGTTGTCAGAGGGAAATCTCAGACATTCTGCCGACCGGCGCAACTTACAGATATGGGCCTCGGGTGTCCAAGCCACCGAGGAAAACAGGGAACCCCATGCATTTTCGGAAAGAGGACACCCGTGGGAATCCGCAGAGGTGTGATTTGCGCCCATCGCCCCAGATTTTTTTACCCAGACAGCCCTGCAAAGTCGGAAATGTGGGGAAAAAAACGCTTTTTCTGCACATTTCGCTCGCCGCACCCATCGAAACGCGCCCCCCACAACACATGGCCTACCGTCCCGCGTTCCCACAGGTGTCCCGATGAAAACGGTACCTCACATGTGTGGGTGCACCTACCTGGCCGCCAAGGGGAAAGCCTAAAACACAAGTAACCCCAAGTCTGTTGTCCATTCTGCCGACAGGCGCAACTTACAGATATGGGCCTCGGGTGTCCAAGCCACCGAGGAAAACAGGGAACCCCATGCATTTTCGAAAAGAGGACACCCGTGGGAATCCGCACAGGTGTGATTTGCGCCCATCGCCCCAGATTTTTTTACCCAGACAGCCCTGCAAAGTCGGAAATGTGGGGAAAAAACCGCTTTTTCCGCACATTTCACTCGCCGCACCCATCGAAACACGCCCCCCACAACACGTGGCCTACCGTCCCGCGTTCCCACAGGTGTCCCGATGAAAACGGTACCTCACATGTGTGGGTGCACCTACCTGGCCGCCAAGGGGAAAGCCTAAAACACAAGTAACCCCAAGTCTGTTGTCAGAGGGAAATCTCAGACATTCTGCCGACCGGCGCAACTTACAGATATGGGCCTCGGGTGTCCAAGCCACCGAGGAAAACAGGGAACCCCATGCATTTTCGAAAAGAGGACACCCGTGGGAATCCGCACAGGTGTGATTTGCGCCCATCGCCCCAGATTTTTTTACCCAGACAGCCCTGCAAAGTCGGAAATGTGGGGAAAAAACCGCTTTTTCCGCACATTTCACTCGCCGCACCCATCGAAACACGCCCCCCACAACACGTGGCCTACCGTCCCGTGTTCCCACAGGTGTCCCGATGAAAACGGTACCTCACATGTGTGGGTGCACCTACCTGGCCGCCAAGGGGAAAGCCTAAAACACAAGTAACCCCAAGTCTGTTGTCAGAGGGAAATCTCAGACATTCTGCCGACCGGCGCAACTTACAGATATGGGCCTCGGGTGTCCAAGCCACCGAGGAAAACAGGGAACCCCATGCATTTTCGGAAAGAGGACACCCGTGGGAATCCGCAGAGGTGTGATTTGCGCCCATCGCCCCAGATTTTTTTACCCAGACAGCCCTGCAAAGTCGGAAATGTGGGGAAAAAAACGCTTTTTCCGCACATTTCGCTCGCCGCACCCATCGAAACGCGCCCCCCACAACACATGGCCTACCGTCCCGCGTTCCCACAGGTGTCCCGATGAAAACGGTACCTCACATGTGTGGGTGCACCTACCTGGCCGCCAAGGGGAAAGCCTAAAACACAAGTAACCCCAAGTCTGTTGTCCATTCTGCCGACCGGCGCAACTTACAGATATGGGCCTCGGGTGTCCAAGCCACCGAGGAAAACAGGGAACCCCATGCATTTTCGAAAAGAGGACACCCGTGGGAATCCGCACAGGTGTGATTTGCGCCCATCGCCCCAGATTTTTTTACCCAGACAGCCCTGCAAAGTCGGAAATGTGGGGAAAAAACCGCTTTTTCCGCACATTTCACTCGCCGCACCCATCGAAACACGCCCCCCACAACACGTGGCCTACCGTCCCGCGTTCCCACAGGTGTCCCGATGAAAACGGTACCTCACATGTGTGGGTGCACCTACCTGGCCGCCAAGGGGAAAGCCTAAAACACAAGTAACCCCAAGTCTGTTGTCAGAGGGAAATCTCAGACATTCTGCCGACCGGCGCAACTTACAGATATGGGCCTCGGGTGTCCAAGCCACCGAGGAAAACAGGGAACCCCATGCATTTTCGGAAAGAGGACACCCGTGGGAATCCGCAGAGGTGTGATTTGCGCCCATCGCCCCAGATTTTTTTACCCAGACAGCCCTGCAAAGTCGGAAATGTGGGGAAAAAAACGCTTTTTCCGCACATTTCGCTCGCCGCACCCATCGAAACGCGCCCCCCACAACACATGGCCTACCGTCCCGCGTTCCCACAGGTGTCCCGATGAAAACGGTACCTCACATGTGTGGGTGCACCTACCTGGCCGCCAAGGGGAAAGCCTAAAACACAAGTAACCCCAAGTCTGTTGTCCATTCTGCCGACCGGCGCAACTTACAGATATGGGCCTCGGGTGTCCAAGCCACCGAGGAAAACAGGGAACCCCATGCATTTTCGAAAAGAGGACACCCGTGGGAATCCGCACAGGTGTGATTTGCGCCCATCGCCCCAGATTTTTTTACCCAGACAGCCCTGCAAAGTCGGAAATGTGGGGAAAAAACTGCTTTTTCCGCACATTTCACTCACCGCACCCATCGAAACACGCCCCCCACAACACGTGGCCTACCGTCCCGCGTTCCCACAGGTGTCCCGATGAAAACGGTACCTCACATGTGTGGGTGCACCTACCTGGCCGCCAAGGGGAAAGCCTAAAACACAAGTAACCCCAAGTCTGTTGTCAGAGGGAAATCTCAGACATTCTGCCGACCGGCGCAACTTACAGATATGGGCCTCGGGTGTCCAAGCCACCGAGGAAAACAGGGAACCCCATGCATTTTCGGAAAGAGGACACCCGTGGGAATCCGCAGAGGTGTGATTTGCGCCCATCGCCCCAGATTTTTTTACCCAGACAGCCCTGCAAAGTCGGAAATGTGGGGAAAAAAACGCTTTTTCCGCACATTTCGCTCGCCGCACCCATCGAAACGCGCCCCCCACAACACATGGCCTACCGTCCCGCGTTCCCACAGGTGTCCCGATGAAAACGGTACCTCACATGTGTGGGTGCACCTACCTGGCCGCCAAGGGGAAAGCCTAAAACACAAGTAACCCCAAGTCTGTTGTCCATTCTGCCGACCGGCGCAACTTACAGATATGGGCCTCGGGTGTCCAAGCCACCGAGGAAAACAGGGAACCCCATGCATTTTCGAAAAGAGGACACCCGTGGGAATCCGCACAGGTGTGATTTGCGCCCATCGCCCCAGATTTTTTTACCCAGACAGCCCTGCAAAGTCGGAAATGTGGGGAAAAAACCGCTTTTTCCGCATATTTCACTCGCCGCACCCATCGAAACACGCCCCCCACAACACGTGGCCTACCGTCCCGCGTTCCCACAGGTGTCCCGATGAAAACGGTACCTCACATGTGTGGGTGCACCTACCTGGCCGCCAAGGGGAAAGCCTAAAACACAAGTAACCCCAAGTCTGTTGTCAGAGGGAAATCTCAGACATTCTGCCGACCGGCGCAACTTACAGATATGGGCCTCGGGTGTCCAAGCCACCGAGGAAAACAGGGAACCCCATGCATTTTCGGAAAGAGGACACCCGTGGGAATCCGCAGAGGTGTGATTTGCGCCCATCGCCCCAGATTTTTTTACCCAGACAGCCCTGCAAAGTCGGAAATGTGGGGAAAAAAACGCTTTTTCCGCACATTTCGCTCGCCGCACCCATCGAAACGCGCCCCCCACAACACATGGCCTACCGTCCCGCGTTCCCACAGGTGTCCCGATGAAAACGGTACCTCACATGTGTGGGTGCACCTACCTGGCCGCCAAGGGGAAAGCCTAAAACACAAGTAACCCCAAGTCTGTTGTCCATTCTGCCGACCGGCGCAACTTACAGATATGGGCCTCGGGTGTCCAAGCCACCGAGGAAAACAGGGAACCCCATGCATTTTCGAAAAGAGGACACCCGTGGGAATCCGCACAGGTGTGATTTGCGCCCATCGCCCCAGATTTTTTTACCCAGACAGCCCTGCAAAGTCGGAAATGTGGGGAAAAAACCGCTTTTTCCGCACATTTCACTCGCCGCACCCATCGAAACACGCCCCCCACAACACGTGGCCTACCGTCCCGCGTTCCCACAGGTGTCCCGATGAAAACGGTACCTCACATGTGTGGGTGCACCTACCTGGCCGCCAAGGGGAAAGCCTAAAACACAAGTAACCCCAAGTCTGTTGTCAGAGGGAAATCTCAGACATTCTGCCGACCGGCGCAACTTACAGATATGGGCCTCGGGTGTCCAAGCCACCGAGGAAAACAGGGAACCCCATGCATTTTCGGAAAGAGGACACCCGTGGGAATCCGCAGAGGTGTGATTTGCGCCCATCGCCCCAGATTTTTTTACCCAGACAGCCCTGCAAAGTCGGAAATGTGGGGAAAAAAACGCTTTTTCCGCACATTTCGCTCGCCGCACCCATCGAAACGCGCCCCCCACAACACATGGCCTACCGTCCCGCGTTCCCACAGGTGTCCCGATGAAAACGGTACCTCACATGTGTGGGTGCACCTACCTGGCCGCCAAGGGGAAAGCCTAAAACACAAGTAACCCCAAGTCTGTTGTCCATTCTGCCGACCGGCGCAACTTACAGATATGGGCCTCGGGTGTCCAAGCCACCGAGGAAAACAGGGAACCCCATGCATTTTCGAAAAGAGGACACCCGTGGGAATCCGCACAGGTGTGATTTGCGCCCATCGCCCCAGATTTTTTTACCCAGACAGCCCTGCAAAGTCGGAAATGTGGGGAAAAAACCGCTTTTTCCGCACATTTCACTCGCCGCACCCATCGAAACACGCCCCCCACAACACGTGGCCTACCGTCCCGCGTTCCCACAGGTGTCCCGATGAAAACGGTACCTCACATGTGTGGGTGCACCTACCTGGCCGCCAAGGGGAAAGCCTAAAACACAAGTAACCCCAAGTCTGTTGTCAGAGGGAAATCTCAGACATTCTGCCGACCGGCGCAACTTACAGATATGGGCCTCGGGTGTCCAAGCCACCGAGGAAAACAGGGAACCCCATGCATTTTCGAAAAGAGGACACCCGTGGGAATCCGCACAGGTGTGATTTGCGCCCATCGCCCCAGATTTTTTTACCCAGACAGCCCTGCAAAGTCGGAAATGTGGGGAAAAAACCGCTTTTTCCGCACATTTCACTCGCCGCACCCATCGAAACACGCCCCCCACAACACGTGGCCTACCGTCCCGCGTTCCCACAGGTGTCCCGATGAAAACGGTACCTCACATGTGTGGGTGCACCTACCTGGCCGCCAAGGGGAAAGCCTAAAACACAAGTAACCCCAAGTCTGTTGTCAGAGGGAAATCTCAGACATTCTGCCGACCGGCGCAACTTACAGATATGGGCCTCGGGTGTCCAAGCCACCGAGGAAAACAGGGAACCCCATGCATTTTCGGAAAGAGGACACCCGTGGGAATCCGCAGAGGTGTGATTTGCGCCCATCGCCCCAGATTTTTTTACCCAGACAGCCCTGCAAAGTCGGAAATGTGGGGAAAAAAACGCTTTTTCCGCACATTTCGCTCGCCGCACCCATCGAAACGCGCCCCCCACAACACATGGCCTACCGTCCCGCGTTTCCACAGGTGTCCCGATGAAAACGGTACCTCACATGTGTGGGTGCACCTACCTGGCCGCCAAGGGGAAAGCCTAAAACACAAGTAACCCCAAGTCTGTTGTCCATTCTGCCGACCGGCGCAACTTACAGATATGGGCCTCGGGTGTCCAAGCCACCGAGGAAAACAGGGAACCCCATGCATTTTCGAAAAGAGGACACCCGTGGGAATCCGCACAGGTGTGATTTGCGCCCATCGCCCCAGATTTTTTTACCCAGACAGCCCTGCAAAGTCGGAAATGTGGGGAAAAAACCGCTTTTTCCGCACATTTCACTCGCCGCACCCATCGAAACACGCCCCCCACAACACGTGGCCTACCGTCCCGCGTTCCCACAGGTGTCCCGATGAAAACGGTACCTCACATGTGTGGGTGCACCTACCTGGCCGCCAAGGGGAAAGCCTAAAACACAAGTAACCCCAAGTCTGTTGTCAGAGGGAAATCTCAGACATTCTGCCGACCGGCGCAACTTACAGATATGGGCCTCGGGTGTCCAAGCCACCGAGGAAAACAGGGAACCCCATGCATTTTCGAAAAGAGGACACCCGTGGGAATCCGCACAGGTGTGATTTGCGCCCATCGCCCCAGATTTTTTTACCCAGACAGCCCTGCAAAGTCGGAAATGTGGGGAAAAAACCGCTTTTTCCGCACATTTCACTCGCCGCACCCATCGAAACACGCCCCCCACAACACGTGGCCTACCGTCCCGCGTTCCCACAGGTGTCCCGATGAAAACGGTACCTCACATGTGTGGGTGCACCTACCTGGCCGCCAAGGGGAAAGCCTAAAACACAAGTAACCCCAAGTCTGTTGTCAGAGGGAAATCTCAGACATTCTGCCGACCGGCGCAACTTACAGATATGGGCCTCGGGTGTCCAAGCCACCGAGGAAAACAGGGAACCCCATGCATTTTCGGAAAGAGGACACCCGTGGGAATCCGCAGAGGTGTGATTTGCGCCCATCGCCCCAGATTTTTTTACCCAGACAGCCCTGCAAAGTCGGAAATGTGGGGAAAAAAACGCTTTTTCCGCACATTTCGCTCGCCGCACCCATCGAAACGCGCCCCCCACAACACATGGCCTACCGTCCCGCGTTCCCACAGGTGTCCCGATGAAAACGGTACCTCACATGTGTGGGTGCACCTACCTGGCCGCCAAGGGGAAAGCCTAAAACACAAGTAACCCCAAGTCTGTTGTCCATTCTGCCGACCGGCGCAACTTACAGATATGGGCCTCGGGTGTCCAAGCCACCGAGGAAAACAGGGAACCCCATGCATTTTCGAAAAGAGGACACCCGTGGGAATCCGCACAGGTGTGATTTGCGCCCATCGCCCCAGATTTTTTTACCCAGACAGCCCTGCAAAGTCGGAAATGTGGGGAAAAAACCGCTTTTTCCGCACATTTCACTCGCCGCACCCATCGAAACACGCCCCCCACAACACGTGGCCTACCGTCCCGCGTTCCCACAGGTGTCCCGATGAAAACGGTACCTCACATGTGTGGGTGCACCTACCTGGCCGCCAAGGGGAAAGCCTAAAACACAAGTAACCCCAAGTCTGTTGTCAGAGGGAAATCTCAGACATTCTGCCGACCGGCGCAACTTACAGATATGGGCCTCGGGTGTCCAAGCCACCGAGGAAAACAGGGAACCCCATGCATTTTCGGAAAGAGGACACCCGTGGGAATCCGCAGAGGTGTGATTTGCGCCCATCGCCCCAGATTTTTTTACCCAGACAGCCCTGCAAAGTCGGAAATGTGGGGAAAAAAACGCTTTTTCCGCACATTTCGCTCGCCGCACCCATCGAAACGCGCCCCCCACAACACATGGCCTACCGTCCCGCGTTCCCACAGGTGTCCCGATGAAAACGGTACCTCACATGTGTGGGTGCACCTACCTGGCCGCCAAGGGGAAAGCCTAAAACACAAGTAACCCCAAGTCTGTTGTCCATTCTGCCGACCGGCGCAACTTACAGATATGGGCCTCGGGTGTCCAAGCCACCGAGGAAAACAGGGAACCCCATGCATTTTCGAAAAGAGGACACCCGTGGGAATCCGCACAGGTGTGATTTGCGCCCATCGCCCCAGATTTTTTTACCCAGACAGCCCTGCAAAGTCGGAAATGTGGGGAAAAAACCGCTTTTTCCGCACATTTCACTCGCCGCACCCATCGAAACACGCCCCCCACAACACGTGGCCTACCGTCCCGCGTTCCCACAGGTGTCCCGATGAAAACGGTACCTCACATGTGTGGGTGCACCTACCTGGCCGCCAAGGGGAAAGCCTAAAACACAAGTAACCCCAAGTCTGTTGTCAGAGGGAAATCTCAGACATTCTGCCGACCGGCGCAACTTACAGATATGGGCCTCGGGTGTCCAAGCCACCGAGGAAAACAGGGAACCCCATGCATTTTCGGAAAGAGGACACCCGTGGGAATCCGCAGAGGTGTGATTTGCGCCCATCGCCCCAGATTTTTTTACCCAGACAGCCCTGCAAAGTCGGAAATGTGGGGAAAAAAACGCTTTTTCCGCACATTTCGCTCGCCGCACCCATCGAAACGCGCCCCCCACAACACATGGCCTACCGTCCCGCGTTCCCACAGGTGTCCCGATGAAAACGGTACCTCACATGTGTGGGTGCACCTACCTGGCCGCCAAGGGGAAAGCCTAAAACACAAGTAACCCCAAGTCTGTTGTCCATTCTGCCGACCGGCGCAACTTACAGATATGGGCCTCGGGTGTCCAAGCCACCGAGGAAAACAGGGAACCCCATGCATTTTCGAAAAGAGGACACCCGTGGGAATCCGCACAGGTGTGATTTGCGCCCATCGCCCCAGATTTTTTTACCCAGACAGCCCTGCAAAGTCGGAAATGTGGGGAAAAAACCGCTTTTTCCGCATATTTCACTCGCCGCACCCATCGAAACACGCCCCCCACAACACGTGGCCTACCGTCCCGCGTTCCCACAGGTGTCCCGATGAAAACGGTACCTCACATGTGTGGGTGCACCTACCTGGCCGCCAAGGGGAAAGCCTAAAACACAAGTAACCCCAAGTCTGTTGTCAGAGGGAAATCTCAGACATTCTGCCGACCGGCGCAACTTACAGATATGGGCCTCGGGTGTCCAAGCCACCGAGGAAAACAGGGAACCCCATGCATTTTCGGAAAGAGGACACCCGTGGGAATCCGCAGAGGTGTGATTTGCGCCCATCGCCCCAGATTTTTTTACCCAGACAGCCCTGCAAAGTCGGAAATGTGGGGAAAAAAACGCTTTTTCCGCACATTTCGCTCGCCGCACCCATCGAAACGCGCCCCCCACAACACATGGCCTACCGTCCCGCGTTCCCACAGGTGTCCCGATGAAAACGGTACCTCACATGTGTGGGTGCACCTACCTGGCCGCCAAGGGGAAAGCCTAAAACACAAGTAACCCCAAGTCTGTTGTCCATTCTGCCGACCGGCGCAACTTACAGATATGGGCCTCGGGTGTCCAAGCCACCGAGGAAAACAGGGAACCCCATGCATTTTCGAAAAGAGGACACCCGTGGGAATCCGCACAGGTGTGATTTGCGCCCATCGCCCCAGATTTTTTTACCCAGACAGCCCTGCAAAGTCGGAAATGTGGGGAAAAAACCGCTTTTTCCGCACATTTCACTCGCCGCACCCATCGAAACACGCCCCCCACAACACGTGGCCTACCGTCCCGCGTTCCCACAGGTGTCCCGATGAAAACGGTACCTCACATGTGTGGGTGCACCTACCTGGCCGCCAAGGGGAAAGCCTAAAACACAAGTAACCCCAAGTCTGTTGTCAGAGGGAAATCTCAGACATTCTGCCGACCGGCGCAACTTACAGATATGGGCCTCGGGTGTCCAAGCCACCGAGGAAAACAGGGAACCCCATGCATTTTCGGAAAGAGGACACCCGTGGGAATCCGCAGAGGTGTGATTTGCGCCCATCGCCCCAGATTTTTTTACCCAGACAGCCCTGCAAAGTCGGAAATGTGGGGAAAAAAACGCTTTTTCCGCACATTTCGCTCGCCGCACCCATCGAAACGCGCCCCCCACAACACATGGCCTACCGTCCCGCGTTCCCACAGGTGTCCCGATGAAAACGGTACCTCACATGTGTGGGTGCACCTACCTGGCCGCCAAGGGGAAAGCCTAAAACACAAGTAACCCCAAGTCTGTTGTCCATTCTGCCGACCGGCGCAACTTACAGATATGGGCCTCGGGTGTCCAAGCCACCGAGGAAAACAGGGAACCCCATGCATTTTCGAAAAGAGGACACCCGTGGGAATCCGCACAGGTGTGATTTGCACCCATCGCCCCAGATTTTTTTACCCAGACAGCCCTGCAAAGTCGGAAATGTGGGGAAAAAACCGCTTTTTCCGCACATTTCACTCGCCGCACCCATCGAAACACGCCCCCCACAACACGTGGCCTACCGTCCCGCGTTCCCACAGGTGTCCCGATGAAAACGGTACCTCACATGTGTGGGTGCACCTACCTGGCCGCCAAGGGGAAAGCCTAAAACACAAGTAACCCCAAGTCTGTTGTCAGAGGGAAATCTCAGACATTCTGCCGACCGGCGCAACTTACAGATATGGGCCTCGGGTGTCCAAGCCACCGAGGAAAACAGGGAACCCCATGCATTTTCGGAAAGAGGACACCCGTGGGAATCCGCAGAGGTGTGATTTGCGCCCATCGCCCCAGATTTTTTTACCCAGACAGCCCTGCAAAGTCGGAAATGTGGGGAAAAAAACGCTTTTTCTGCACATTTCGCTCGCCGCACCCATCGAAACGCGCCCCCCACAACACATGGCCTACCGTCCCGCGTTCCCACAGGTGTCCCGATGAAAACGGTACCTCACATGTGTGGGTGCACCTACCTGGCCGCCAAGGGGAAAGCCTAAAACACAAGTAACCCCAAGTCTGTTGTCCATTCTGCCGACCGGCGCAACTTACAGATATGGGCCTTGGGTGTCCAAGCCACCGAGGAAAACAGGGAACCCCATGCATTTTCGAAAAGAGGACACCCGTGGGAATCCGCACAGGTGTGATTTGCGCCCATCGCCCCAGATTTTTTTACCCAGACAGCCCTGCAAAGTCGGAAATGTGGGGAAAAAACCGCTTTTTCCGCACATTTCACTCGCCGCACCCATCGAAACACGCCCCCCACAACACGTGGCCTACCGTCCCGCGTTCCCACAGGTGTCCCGATGAAAACGGTACCTCACATGTGTGGGTGCACCTACCTGGCCGCCAAGGGGAAAGCCTAAAACACAAGTAACCCCAAGTCTGTTGTCAGAGGGAAATCTCAGACATTCTGCCGACCGGCTGTAAAGAAGACCGGTGGGGGGGTCTGTACTTCTGCTCTCTATATGGTAGAGGGGAGGCACAGAGGACCCCAGCCAAGATTCTCTAATACGGTAGCGATGGACGAGCAATCAAGGCCTAGCTTCTCAGGAGGTGATGCAGGCTGGTTCTTAAGTACAGTGTATCCCCAAGCCCCCACAAAGGAATGTCCACACACTGTATTACTGAAAACACAGTCTTTATATAATTAATATTCAAGGGTTATGTACACTTATCACAATAACGCACTTTGTGCTCAGGAAAATCAGCAATGGTAAATATCTACAATTCTAAAGTGGTACCACTAATATTAGACCTCATTAAAGTGCATTCACAATACTGTAGAAATGGCACACAGATCAATAAGAAGGAAACCAGCAATAGAGAGAGGAGAGATAACAGAGGGTTGAAACAATAGGCAGAATACTGGCCCTTGCTACTGGACACAGTTCTGTGTGGAGATCCCCCCACCTGGGCAACCTGCAAAATAAAGAGATATAACCCCAGCCCAGTCCAGATATTGTTCAATAGTCTATTTTTCTCCTATAATGTTTTTACCCCCCCAATGTACCTGGTGGAGTCGAGTTCCTCGAAAAGGCGTCGACAAGCGTCGAGGGACTCGCTGTTCGGCGACGGGGAATCGACGGCCCTTCTTGAATGCCTTCCTTTTCAGGCGGGAGGCACGGGGCGTCGAACGTCCGTCGACGAACGAGGCCGAACGTTGTCGAAGAGGCGGCAGCTCCGTCCGAGCGGTGCTCGTCGGCGTCGGGGCGTCGGCGTCCTGCAAGGCGGAGGTGTGCGGGGCACCTCGATGACAATAGTTCTGGACCGCAAAGATTGTAGAGACGGGAGCCCAGCAAGGGCGTCGAGTCGTCCGAGTCTTTGGGGTCGTCGGGTGGCGGGAAACCCACCGGCAGGTTTCTCCTCGGCGCGTTGGTCGTCCTCGACTTTCTCCGGCAGGATAAGCGGTCGACGATGCGGTCGAGAGAGTCCTTCGATTGAATGTTCTTAGGCAATGGAGCGGACGGCTCCGATCGTCGGCGGCACGGCGTCAAGTGGTTCCCACGGCTGGGCAACACAACTTCGACGGGCCTCCAGCGGTTACACAGACCTGCGAACCCTGGTCGACGGCAATGGACTTCGACAGCGTCGATGTCCGGGTGCTTCACTTCGATCTCCTCGGCGGTCCCGTCTCGGGTCGGCAGCCTTTCGAGGGTCTGACTTCCAGGGCGCTTCGGCGAAGATTCAGCGGTGCTCGATGGTCCCTCGGAGCACGGGAAGAGGGCGCCTTACCAGGTCCTCTCTCGGGTCAGTCCTCGACGATTTCGACAACCTTCAGTTCCGTCGAAGCAAATGCCACAGCAAGTCTTCTTCTTCCAGCTGGACGTCGAGGATCAGCAAATCCAGTTACTCTTGAGTGGAGACTCAGCTTCTGAATGCTTCTGAACAATTTCCAGTGGTGAGAGGTCCCCAGATATACTATTCTGTCTCTCATCCACACTGCTGGCACACACACAGCAGCCAATCACACAGAAGGGCATTCATGCAGTCAGTCAGCCAATCAGGCACACAGTGCATTCAGGCCACACTCCTCCCTTTCAGACACTCACAACAAGGAATGTGGATTGGGACAAGTACCCAGCCATTCAACACTACACACTGCATTCAGGCCAGTTTCGGGCAGGGCTGTCTCAGTCTTTGTCTCTCATGCCAGAAACCAGACAACCACAACAAGGAGTGTATATTGGTCACACACTCCATTCACCCAGGTCCCACCCACAGGAGGTACCCACAACATACAGTCACTGGGAAGGCTCCAGTCAGTCTAGCTGGGCCTTCACAACAACACCATATATGGAACTTCCACCCAACAGCCAGTCAGGGGGAAGGGACAGAGTCAGGGCATCCCAGGACTTTGGGAAAACAAGACAACAGGCAATAGAAAGCAAGAGGCCACAGGGGCCATCTTGTTTCTATCAGGAATCAACTGATCCCAATGGCAGGGCCTGGGTATCCCAAAATGGAGGACACCCAGAGCACCTGTCCAATTCAGCATGGAGCTGCCACCAGCCCATACCCTGCTCTGTGGGCCACCCACAGGTGCCCAAAAACATACACTAGGGGCACAGGGTTGTACCCCCCCACCCATGGGTGCCATAAGGGTATCCCAGGGGTCTGTTCACCAAACCAAAAGAGAGAGCTGCACTGCCAGGAGTCCCAAATGGATTCCTGGGCAGAAAACATAACAGAACACACGATAAAAGGCAGAAGAGGACAAGGATTCAGAGGCCCTGTCCCTCTGATACATTTCCAGCATCACAGTCGCCCCCCCCAGACTGAGGTGGAGGGTGCCTAATCTCCCACGGGATAGACACCCTCATCCAGACGGTCAACATACCTTCTGGAAAGGCCATCTGCATTATCGTGACTCTTCCCTGGTCTGTGCTCTATGGTGAAGTCTAGCCCTTGTAGGCTAATCGACCACCTGAGCAATTTCGGATTCTCACCCTTCATCTGCATAAGCCACTTCAGGGGCTTATGATCTGTTTGGACCTTGAAGGTGGACCCCGTAAGGTAGGGCCTAAAACGCCTAAGGCTCCAAACTATACTAAAACATTCCTTTTCAACAGTAGCCCACCTAAGTTCTCTACCCTTGAGTTGTCTACTGATGAATATGATAGGATGTTCTCTCCCTTTGTCATCTAACTGGGACAAGACAGCTCCAATTCCGGTGTCGCAGGCATCCGTCTGGACGATAAAGGGTCGGCTGTAGTCAGGCGCACTCAACACAGGTGCCCTACACAGACTTTCTTTCAAGCCATCAAAGGCCCTCTGACAGTCTTCAGTCCAATTAACCTTCCTAGGCTGTTTGGGTGAAGTTAGAGCTGTCAGGGGTGCAGCTATGGTTCCATAGTCTGCCATGAAATTGCGATAGTACCCAGTGAGGCCCAAAAAGGCTCTCACCTGGGTTTGAGTAGTGGGAGTCTCCCAGTTCTGTACGTCCTGTACTTTACTGGAGAGAGGTTGGATTTGACCCCCTCCTACCTCATGACCAAGATAGGTAACTTTCCCCTGAGCTATCTGGCACTTGGTGGCCTTGATAGTGAGGTTAGCCCTTTTCAAGGCCTGCAACACCTTATCCAGATGTGTCAAATGCTCTTCCCAGGTGGAACTGTAGACGGCAATGTCGTCTAAGTAAGCCACACAAAAGGCTTCCAGCCCACTGAGCGCATGGTTGACCAATCTCTGGAAGGTGGCAGGGGCATTCTTCAACCCAAAGGGCATGACCCTAAACTGGTAGAGTCCCTCAGGTGTGGAGAATGCCGTCTTTTCCTTGGCATGGTCCGTCAGAGCTATTTGCCAATAGCCTGAGGTAAGGTCAAAGGTGCTCACAAATTTGGCAGCACCTATAGTGTCCACGAGCTCATCAGCCCTGGGCAATGGGTGCGCGTCAGTTTTGGTGACGGCATTGACTCCTCGGTAGTCCACACAGAACCTCCAATCCTTGGTACCCGCCGGGGAACTTGCCTTGGGGACAAGGACCACTGGACTGGACCAGGGACTGGTGGAGGGTTCAATAACACCCAGATCCAACATCTTGGCGACCTCAGCCTGGATGTGGTTTTTGACGGTATCTGACATACGATAGCTCCTGCTTTTGACAGGCACACTGTCACCAGTGTCAATTTCGTGCTTACACCACGGTGTAAGGCCCGGTGTCAGTGAAAACAGAGGGGCATACTGCTGGAGCAAAGCCCGGCAGGCCCTCTGCTGCTCTGTTGTCAAATCGGGAGAGAGTTGTACTCCCTCCACTGAGCCATCCTGAGGGTTGCTATGCAGCAAATCAGGAAGGGGCTCACTCTCATCCTCTTCTTGCCCTGAAGCTAGCAAGAGACATGAGACTTCTGCTCGCCTGTGGAAAGGCTTGAGCCTGTTGACATGGAATACCTGGGGGGCTACCCCAGAGGCTCCCATGTCCACCAGATAATTGACTTCGCCCATCTTGGAGATGATCCTGAAGGGTCCAGTCCACTTGTCTGCCAAAGCTCTAGGCTTGGTAGGCTCCATCACAAGGATTTCCTGTCCCGGAGTCCAATCCACTTGCGAAGCTTTCAGGTCATGCCAGTACTTATTCAATTCCTGGCTGGCCTTGAGATTTGCTGTTGCCTGACCCATCATTTGTGTCATCCTCCGCCTGAGGCCTAACACATAGTCCCCCACTTGCTTGGCGGGACCTGGAGGGGTGGCTTCCAAGCCTTCTCGGATCAAGGCGAGGGGCCCCCTCACGGGATGTCCAAAGAGTAACTCAAAGGGGCTGAAACCAACACCCTCTTGAGGTACCTCTCTGTAAGCAAACAGCAGGCATGGCAGGAGGAGATCCCATTTCCTCCTTAGGGGCTCTTCCAAAGCACCTAGCATGCCCTTGAGAGTTTTGTTAAATCTCTCAACCAGACCATTGGTCTGGGGGTGGTAAGAGGTGGAGAACTTGTAGGTTACCCCGCACTCTTTCCACATGGTTTTCATGTAACTAGACATGAAGTTGGATCCTCGGTCAGAGACAACCTCCTTGGGGAATCCAACACGGGTGAAAATGCCCAGGAGAGCCCTGGCAACCACCTTGGCAGTAACAGTCCGAAGGGGTATTGCCTCAGGGTACCTGGTGGCATGATCTACCAAGACCAGGATGAACCGATGTCCACCTGAAGTGGGAGGGTCAAGGGGACCGACGATGTCGATGCCCACCCTCTCAAATGGGGTGCCAACCACTGGTAATGGCTGCAGTGGGGCAATGACCCTGCCTCCAGTCTTGCCAGACAACTGACAAGTTGGGCAGGTCCTGCAGTGGGACTCCACCTCTACTCCCATCCGTGGCCAGTAGAAATGGGCAGAGAGCCTCTGCTTAGTCTTCTTGGTCCCAAGATGACCAGCCAAGGGCACCTCATGCGCCAACTGCAGTAGGAAAGGCCTGTAAACCTGGGGTACCACCAACCTCTTGCGGGCACCAGGTTCGGGCTTAGTGGGCTCACTAACAAGGAGCTCACCCTCCCAATAAATCTTGAATGTCCTAGGCACTTCACCTTGTGCCTGGGACAGGGCCTGTTTCCTCAGGCCCTCGAGAGAGTGGCACTCTCTCTGTCCCTTACAGAAGTCTGCCCGGGAGGGTCCCCCTTCAGCTAACAAGCATTGAAGGTCGGGATGATCCTCCGGGTTGAGAACCTCTCCCACAGGAGAGTCTTCTGTCTCTTCTCCCACAGGAGTTGAGTTTGGGTTTTCCGCTGGACCCAGCCCGTCCGGAGCATGGATCCCATTGGGTGCTGTCGGAACAGCAGGAAGAGAAGGTGTTCCCTCCACAGAGGTGGCCTTCTTGGTCTTCCTTCTTCTTGCCTTAGGCCTCGCCTTTGGCTCGGATACCTGACTCACAGCCAGACCCGGTGTCACCTGTGACCTAGTGACTGCAGCAGCAGTCATGGGAAGACCATCCGAGATCAACCCCAACTCTACTAGATCGTTTCCTAACAGAATGTTAGCAGGGACATTGTCCTGAACCAGGACAGGAAGCTTTGCTGTCTTGTCTCCAATCATGAGTGTGACTAGGGTTACAGGCGATAATTTGGGAGGCCCACCAGCTAACCTGGTGGTTCTCAGAGGAGCACCTACATAGTCCTCTGGCTTGAGCAGGGTCCTGTCCACCACTGTCATGCTTGCCCCAGTGTCTCTCAAACCAGTAGAAGGCTGGCCATTCAAGAGGACACTTCTCAAAAACCTACGGGTGTTCTGCGGGATAGTCGCCAGTACTTCTGCGTACTGGTCCCAGGCCCCAAGGGACACTAAGGAAATCTCTACTGGAGCACCAAATGTGATTCCTGTAGAGGAGGGGAGGACAGTGGCCTCCACCTCAGACACGGGGTAAGGGTAGGTCAGGCTGACAGCCTGTACTCCAAGTGCCTTACCTTTACACTTGGGGTCACCCCTTTTGTGATCCAGAGCCCCACAATCCCAACAAGTGCCAGGAGTGCGGGGTACGGTACTGGAACCACTGGGAGCCTGCTTTGCAGCAGGTGGACCACTACTCTTATTCCCACCCACAGAGGACTTATCCCCACTAGATTTTTGGGTCTTAGGAGAGGAAGGTTTTGGTTTACCCGACTGTGACTGCTTTTGGGACTCCTCAGCTTTCTGAGAGGCCCCCTTTTCTTTGTCCTTGTCCTTCCCACTGGAGTCCTTAGGGGACACCCGGTGGGAGACCCACTTGTCAGCCAACCTAGCCAGCTTAAAGGGGTCCAAAATGTTCTGGTCAGCCACATACTGACGCAGCTCTGGTGAACAGGCTTCAGAAAAATGCTCAAAAAACAAGAGGTGGGACAACTCAACAAAAGTTTTCACCTTGTATCCATCAATCCACCCCATCATGTTCATGTGCGCAGTACTCACCCAGTCAACCCAAGACACATTCTCTCTTTTCTTAAATTCCCTGAACCTTTTAAGGTATTGGGCAGGTGTCTTGCCAAACTTGGCAATCAAAGCAGACTTCATACACTCATACTGACCCCTTTCTTCCACACTCAGCTTCAGAATACAGTCATATCCAGTTTGAGGCACTCTGCTTAACAAACACTTAGCCCAATCTCTTTTATCTACATCATGAATTGCACAAGCCATTTCAAACGCTTCAATCCATTGGAGGATATCTGAACCCTCCACAAACACACCAACCAAATCTTTCATAAACTTGGTGGCTGGGGACCTGACACTCTCACTGGATCTAGCTGAAGTCTCCACTCTGGCTTTCTCTAGCTGGATTCTCTGACATTCAGTGTCCTGGCTTTTGAGTTCAAGGTCCTTATTTCTGAGTTCAAGATCCCTATTCTTGAGTTCCACTTGCTGTGCCAGCTCCTCTTTCTTAAGCTCAGCTTCTATTTCCAACTTGCGATATTCAAAGGCTAACTTCATCCTCAATAACTCAAGTTCCATGGAATTGCTGGGGTTTGGAACAGAGGCAGCAGGAATGGTGGCATTCCCAGAAACAGATTCAGCGACAACCCCAGGGGCAGAGTCCTCACTGGTTGCATCCCCCCCTTCCTCAAGAGTTTCACCATCAGTCTGGTAATCCACCAGGGCAGCTATCAGCTCAGCCCTAGACTTATCCACAAAGTCTAACTCCCTGGCTTCACAAGCACTCTGGAGAGCCTCTAAGCTCATCCGAGTCAATTTACCATTTGCAATGGCCTCCATTGCTTGTAATGCAGTTATTTGGTACACACCCAAACCTTAATCTAATAAAAGTGCGGATATTTTGTAAGTGGCACGGTTATACACTGAGTCTTAAAACCATAAGCATCCCACCGCTGCCACCAGCTTTGTAAAGAAGACCGGTGGGGGGGTCTGTACTTCTGCTCTCTATATGGTAGAGGGGAGGCACAGAGGACCCCAGCCAAGATTCTCTAATACGGTAGCGATGGACGAGCAATCAAGGCCTAGCTTCTCAGGAGGTGATGCAGGCTGGTTCTTAAGTACAGTGTATCCCCAAGCCCCCACAAAGGAATGTCCACACACTGTATTACTGAAAACACAGTCTTTATATAATTAATATTCAAGGGTTATGTACACTTATCACAATAACGCACTTTGTGCTCAGGAAAATCAGCAATGGTAAATATCTACAATTCTAAAGTGGTACCACTAATATTAGACCTCATTAAAGTGCATTCACAATACTGTAGAAATGGCACACAGATCAATAAGAAGGAAACCAGCAATAGAGAGAGGAGAGATAACAGAGGGTTGAAACAATAGGCAGAATACTGGCCCTTGCTACTGGACACAGTTCTGTGTGGAGATCCCCCCACCTGGGCAACCTGCAAAATAAAGAGATATAACCCCAGCCCAGTCCAGATATTGTTCAATAGTCTATTTTTCTCCTATAATGTTTTTACCCCCCCAATGTACCTGGTGGAGTCGAGTTCCTCGAAAAGGCGTCGACAAGCGTCGAGGGACTCGCTGTTCGGCGACGGGGAATCGACGGCCCTTCTTGAATGCCTTCCTTTTCAGGCGGGAGGCACGGGGCGTCGAACGTCCGTCGACGAACGAGGCCGAACGTTGTCGAAGAGGCGGCAGCTCCGTCCGAGCGGTGCTCGTCGGCGTCGGGGCGTCGGCGTCCTGCAAGGCGGAGGTGTGCGGGGCACCTCGATGACAATAGTTCTGGACCGCAAAGATTGTAGAGACGGGAGCCCAGCAAGGGCGTCGAGTCGTCCGAGTCTTTGGGGTCGTCGGGTGGCGGGAAACCCACCGGCAGGTTTCTCCTCGGCGCGTTGGTCGTCCTCGACTTTCTCCGGCAGGATAAGCGGTCGACGATGCGGTCGAGAGAGTCCTTCGATTGAATGTTCTTAGGCAATGGAGCGGACGGCTCCGATCGTCGGCGGCACGGCGTCAAGTGGTTCCCACGGCTGGGCAACACAACTTCGACGGGCCTCCAGCGGTTACACAGACCTGCGAACCCTGGTCGACGGCAATGGACTTCGACAGCGTCGATGTCCGGGTGCTTCACTTCGATCTCCTCGGCGGTCCCGTCTCGGGTCGGCAGCCTTTCGAGGGTCTGACTTCCAGGGCGCTTCGGCGAAGATTCAGCGGTGCTCGATGGTCCCTCGGAGCACGGGAAGAGGGCGCCTTACCAGGTCCTCTCTCGGGTCAGTCCTCGACGATTTCGACAACCTTCAGTTCCGTCGAAGCAAATGCCACAGCAAGTCTTCTTCTTCCAGCTGGACGTCGAGGATCAGCAAATCCAGTTACTCTTGAGTGGAGACTCAGCTTCTGAATGCTTCTGAACAATTTCCAGTGGTGAGAGGTCCCCAGATATACTATTCTGTCTCTCATCCACACTGCTGGCACACACACAGCAGCCAATCACACAGAAGGGCATTCATGCAGTCAGTCAGCCAATCAGGCACACAGTGCATTCAGGCCACACTCCTCCCTTTCAGACACTCACAACAAGGAATGTGGATTGGGACAAGTACCCAGCCATTCAACACTACACACTGCATTCAGGCCAGTTTCGGGCAGGGCTGTCTCAGTCTTTGTCTCTCATGCCAGAAACCAGACAACCACAACAAGGAGTGTATATTGGTCACACACTCCATTCACCCAGGTCCCACCCACAGGAGGTACCCACAACATACAGTCACTGGGAAGGCTCCAGTCAGTCTAGCTGGGCCTTCACAACAACACCATATATGGAACTTCCACCCAACAGCCAGTCAGGGGGAAGGGACAGAGTCAGGGCATCCCAGGACTTTGGGAAAACAAGACAACAGGCAATAGAAAGCAAGAGGCCACAGGGGCCATCTTGTTTCTATCAGGAATCAACTGATCCCAATGGCAGGGCCTGGGTATCCCAAAATGGAGGACACCCAGAGCACCTGTCCAATTCAGCATGGAGCTGCCACCAGCCCATACCCTGCTCTGTGGGCCACCCACAGGTGCCCAAAAACATACACTAGGGGCACAGGGTTGTACCCCCCCACCCATGGGTGCCATAAGGGTATCCCAGGGGTCTGTTCACCAAACCAAAAGAGAGAGCTGCACTGCCAGGAGTCCCAAATGGATTCCTGGGCAGAAAACATAACAGAACACACGATAAAAGGCAGAAGAGGACAAGGATTCAGAGGCCCTGTCCCTCTGATACATTTCCAGCATCACACCGGCGCAACTTACAGATATGGGCCTCGGGTGTCCAAGCCACCGAGGAAAACAGGGAACCCCATGCATTTTCGAAAAGAGGACACCCGTGGGAATCCGCACAGGTGTGATTTGCGCCCATCGCCCCAGATTTTTTTACCCAGACAGCCCTGCAAAGTCGGAAATGTGGGGAAAAAACCGCTTTTTCCGCACATTTCACTCGCCGCACCCATCGAAACACGCCCCCCACAACACGTGGCCTACCGTCCCGCGTTCCCACAGGTGTCCCGATGAAAACGGTACCTCACATGTGTGGGTGCACCTACCTGGCCGCCAAGGGGAAAGCCTAAAACACAAGTAACCCCAAGTCTGTTGTCAGAGGGAAATCTCAGACATTCTGCCGACCGGCGCAACTTACAGATATGGGCCTCGGGTGTCCAAGCCACCGAGGAAAACAGGGAACCCCATGCATTTTCGAAAAGAGGACACCCGTGGGAATCCGCACAGGTGTGATTTGCGCCCATCGCCCCAGATTTTTTTACCCAGACAGCCCTGCAAAGTCGGAAATGTGGGGAAAAAACCGCTTTTTCCGCACATTTCACTCGCCGCACCCATCGAAACACGCCCCCCACAACACGTGGCCTACCGTCCCGCGTTCCCACAGGTGTCCCGATGAAAACGGTACCTCACATGTGTGGGTGCACCTACCTGGCCGCCAAGGGGAAAGCCTAAAACACAAGTAACCCCAAGTCTGTTGTCAGAGGGAAATCTCAGACATTCTGCCGACCGGCGCAACTTACAGATATGGGCCTCGGGTGTCCAAGCCACCGAGGAAAACAGGGAACCCCATGCATTTTCGGAAAGAGGACACCCGTGGGAATCCGCAGAGGTGTGATTTGCGCCCATCGCCCCAGATTTTTTTACCCAGACAGCCCTGCAAAGTCGGAAATGTGGGGAAAAAAACGCTTTTTCCGCACATTTCGCTCGCCGCACCCATCGAAACGCGCCCCCCACAACACATGGCCTACCGTCCCGCGTTCCCACAGGTGTCCCGATGAAAACGGTACCTCACATGTGTGGGTGCACCTACCTGGCCGCCAAGGGGAAAGCCTAAAACACAAGTAACCCCAAGTCTGTTGTCCATTCTGCCGACCGGCGCAACTTACAGATATGGGCCTCGGGTGTCCAAGCCACCGAGGAAAACAGGGAACCCCATGCATTTTCGAAAAGAGGACACCCGTGGGAATCCGCACAGGTGTGATTTGCGCCCATCGCCCCAGATTTTTTTACCCAGACAGCCCTGCAAAGTCGGAAATGTGGGGAAAAAACTGCTTTTTCCGCACATTTCACTCACCGCACCCATCGAAACACGCCCCCCACAACACGTGGCCTACCGTCCCGCGTTCCCACAGGTGTCCCGATGAAAACGGTACCTCACATGTGTGGGTGCACCTACCTGGCCGCCAAGGGGAAAGCCTAAAACACAAGTAACCCCAAGTCTGTTGTCAGAGGGAAATCTCAGACATTCTGCCGACCGGCGCAACTTACAGATATGGGCCTCGGGTGTCCAAGCCACCGAGGAAAACAGGGAACCCCATGCATTTTCGGAAAGAGGACACCCGTGGGAATCCGCAGAGGTGTGATTTGCGCCCATCGCCCCAGATTTTTTTACCCAGACAGCCCTGCAAAGTCGGAAATGTGGGGAAAAAAACGCTTTTTCCGCACATTTCGCTCGCCGCACCCATCGAAACGCGCCCCCCACAACACATGGCCTACCGTCCCGCGTTCCCACAGGTGTCCCGATGAAAACGGTACCTCACATGTGTGGGTGCACCTACCTGGCCGCCAAGGGGAAAGCCTAAAACACAAGTAACCCCAAGTCTGTTGTCCATTCTGCCGACCGGCGCAACTTACAGATATGGGCCTCGGGTGTCCAAGCCACCGAGGAAAACAGGGAACCCCATGCATTTTCGAAAAGAGGACACCCGTGGGAATCCGCACAGGTGTGATTTGCGCCCATCGCCCCAGATTTTTTTACCCAGACAGCCCTGCAAAGTCGGAAATGTGGGGAAAAAAACGCTTTTTCCGCATATTTCACTCGCCGCACCCATCGAAACACGCCCCCCACAACACGTGGCCTACCGTCCCGCGTTCCCACAGGTGTCCCGATGAAAACGGTACCTCACATGTGTGGGTGCACCTACCTGGCCGCCAAGGGGAAAGCCTAAAACACAAGTAACCCCAAGTCTGTTGTCAGAGGGAAATCTCAGACATTCTGCCGACCGGCGCAACTTACAGATATGGGCCTCGGGTGTCCAAGCCACCGAGGAAAACAGGGAACCCCATGCATTTTCGGAAAGAGGACACCCGTGGGAATCCGCAGAGGTGTGATTTGCGCCCATCGCCCCAGATTTTTTTACCCAGACAGCCCTGCAAAGTCGGAAATGTGGGGAAAAAAACGCTTTTTCCGCACATTTCGCTCGCCGCACCCATCGAAACGCGCCCCCCACAACACATGGCCTACCGTCCCGCGTTCCCACAGGTGTCCCGATGAAAACGGTACCTCACATGTGTGGGTGCACCTACCTGGCCGCCAAGGGGAAAGCCTAAAACACAAGTAACCCCAAGTCTGTTGTCCATTCTGCCGACCGGCGCAACTTACAGATATGGGCCTCGGGTGTCCAAGCCACCGAGGAAAACAGGGAACCCCATGCATTTTCGAAAAGAGGACACCCGTGGGAATCCGCACAGGTGTGATTTGCGCCCATCGCCCCAGATTTTTTTACCCAGACAGCCCTGCAAAGTCGGAAATGTGGGGAAAAAACCGCTTTTTCCGCACATTTCACTCGCCGCACCCATCGAAACACGCCCCCCACAACACGTGGCCTACCGTCCCGCGTTCCCACAGGTGTCCCGATGAAAACGGTACCTCACATGTGTGGGTGCACCTACCTGGCCGCCAAGGGGAAAGCCTAAAACACAAGTAACCCCAAGTCTGTTGTCAGAGGGAAATCTCAGACATTCTGCCGACCGGCGCAACTTACAGATATGGGCCTCGGGTGTCCAAGCCACCGAGGAAAACAGGGAACCCCATGCATTTTCAGAAAGAGGACACCCGTGGGAATCCGCAGAGGTGTGATTTGCGCCCATCGCCCCAGATTTTTTTACCCAGACAGCCCTGCAAAGTCGGAAATGTGGGAAAAAAAACGCTTTTTCCGCACATTTCGCTCGCCGCACCCATCGAAACGCGCCCCCCACAACACATGGCCTACCGTCCCGCGTTCCCACAGGTGTCCCGATGAAAACGGTACCTCACATGTGTGGGTGCACCTACCTGGCCGCCAAGGGGAAAGCCTAAAACACAAGTAACCCCAAGTCTGTTGTCCATTCTGCCGACCGGCGCAACTTACAGATATGGGCCTCGGGTGTCCAAGCCACCGAGGAAAACAGGGAACCCCATGCATTTTCGAAAAGAGGACACCCGTGGGAATCCGCACAGGTGTGATTTGCGCCCATCGCCCCAGATTTTTTTACCCAGACAGCCCTGCAAAGTCGGAAATGTGGGGAAAAAACCGCTTTTTCCGCACATTTCACTCGCCGCACCCATCGAAACACGCCCCCCACAACACGTGGCCTACCGTCCCGCGTTCCCACAGGTGTCCCGATGAAAACGGTACCTCACATGTGTGGGTGCACCTACCTGGCCGCCAAGGGGAAAGCCTAAAACACAAGTAACCCCAAGTCTGTTGTCAGAGGGAAATCTCAGACATTCTGCCGACCGGCGCAACTTACAGATATGGGCCTCGGGTGTCCAAGCCACCGAGGAAAACAGGGAACCCCATGCATTTTCGAAAAGAGGACACCCGTGGGAATCCGCACAGGTGTGATTTGCGCCCATCGCCCCAGATTTTTTTACCCAGACAGCCCTGCAAAGTCGGAAATGTGGGGAAAAAACCGCTTTTTCCGCACATTTCACTCGCCGCACCCATCGAAACACGCCCCCCACAACACGTGGCCTACCGTCCCGCGTTCCCACAGGTGTCCCGATGAAAACGGTACCTCACATGTGTGGGTGCACCTACCTGGCCGCCAAGGGGAAAGCCTAAAACACAAGTAACCCCAAGTCTGTTGTCAGAGGGAAATCTCAGACATTCTGCCGACCGGCGCATCTTACATATATGGGCCTCGGGTGTCCAAGCCACCGAGGAAAACAGGGAACCCCATGCATTTTCGGAAAGAGGACACCCGTGGGAATCCGCAGAGGTGTGATTTGCGCCCATCGCCCCAGATTTTTTTACCCAGACAGCCCTGCAAAGTCGGAAATGTGGGGAAAAAAACGCTTTTTCCGCACATTTCGCTCGCCGCACCCATCGAAACGCGCCCCCCACAACACATGGCCTACCGTCCCGCGTTTCCACAGGTGTCCCGATGAAAACGGTACCTCACATGTGTGGGTGCACCTACCTGGCCGCCAAGGGGAAAGCCTAAAACACAAGTAACCCCAAGTCTGTTGTCCATTCTGCCGACCGGCGCAACTTACAGATATGGGCCTCGGGTGTCCAAGCCACCGAGGAAAACAGGGAACCCCATGCATTTTCGAAAAGAGGACACCCGTGGGAATCCGCACAGGTGTGATTTGCGCCCATCGCCCCAGATTTTTTTACCCAGACAGCCCTGCAAAGTCGGAAATGTGGGGAAAAAACCGCTTTTTCCGCACATTTCACTCGCCGCACCCATCGAAACACGCCCCCCACAACACGTGGCCTACCGTCCCGCGTTCCCACAGGTGTCCCGATGAAAACGGTACCTCACATGTGTGGGTGCACCTACCTGGCCGCCAAGGGGAAAGCCTAAAACACAAGTAACCCCAAGTCTGTTGTCAGAGGGAAATCTCAGACATTCTGCCGACCGGCGCAACTTGCAGATATGGGCCTCGGGTGTCCAAGCCACCGAGGAAAACAGGGAACCCCATGCATTTTCGGAAAGAGGACACCCGTGGGAATCCGCAGAGGTGTGATTTGCGCCCATCGCCCCAGATTTTTTTACCCAGACAGCCCTGCAAAGTCGGAAATGTGGGGAAAAAAACGCTTTTTCCGCACATTTCGCTCGCCGCACCCATCGAAACGCGCCCCCCACAACACATGGCCTACCGTCCCGCGTTCCCACAGGTGTCCCGATGAAAACGGTACCTCACATGTGTGGGTGCACCTACCTGGCCGCCAAGGGGAAAGCCTAAAACACAAGTAACCCCAAGTCTGTTGTCCATTCTGCCGACCGGCGCAACTTACAGATATGGGCCTCGGGTGTCCAAGCCACCGAGGAAAACAGGGAACCCCATGCATTTTCGAAAAGAGGACACCCGTGGGAATCCGCACAGGTGTGATTTGCGCCCATCGCCCCAGATTTTTTTACCCAGACAGCCCTGCAAAGTCGGAAATGTGGGGAAAAAACCGCTTTTTCCGCACATTTCACTCGCCGCACCCATCGAAACACGCCCCCCACAACACGTGGCCTACCGTCCCGCGTTCCCACAGGTGTCCCGATGAAAACGGTACCTCACATGTGTGGGTGCACCTACCTGGCCGCCAAGGGGAAAGCCTAAAACACAAGTAACCCCAAGTCTGTTGTCAGAGGGAAATCTCAGACATTCTGCCGACCGGCGCAACTTACAGATATGGGCCTCGGGTGTCCAAGCCACCGAGGAAAACAGGGAACCCCATGCATTTTCGGAAAGAGGACACCCGTGGGAATCCGCAGAGGTGTGATTTGCGCCCATCGCCCCAGATTTTTTTACCCAGACAGCCCTGCAAAGTCGGAAATGTGGGGAAAAAAACGCTTTTTCCGCACATTTCGCTCGCCGCACCCATCGAAACGCGCCCCCCACAACACATGGCCTACCGTCCCGCGTTCCCACAGGTGTCCCGATGAAAACGGTACCTCACATGTGTGGGTGCACCTACCTGGCCGCCAAGGGGAAAGCCTAAAACACAAGTAACCCCAAGTCTGTTGTCCATTCTGCCGACCGGCGCAACTTACAGATATGGGCCTCGGGTGTCCAAGCCACCGAGGAAAACAGGGAACCCCATGCATTTTCGAAAAGAGGACACCCGTGGGAATCCGCACAGGTGTGATTTGCGCCCATCGCCCCAGATTTTTTTACCCAGACAGCCCTGCAAAGTCGGAAATGTGGGGAAAAAACCGCTTTTTCCGCACATTTCACTCGCCGCACCCATCGAAACACGCCCCCCACAACACGTGGCCTACCGTCCCGCGTTCCCACAGGTGTCCCGATGAAAACGGTACCTCACATGTGTGGGTGCACCTACCTGGCCGCCAAGGGGAAAGCCTAAAACACAAGTAACCCCAAGTCTGTTGTCAGAGGGAAATCTCAGACATTCTGCCGACCGGCGCAACTTACAGATATGGGCCTCGGGTGTCCAAGCCACCGAGGAAAACAGGGAACCCCATGCATTTTCGGAAAGAGGACACCCGTGGGAATCCGCAGAGGTGTGATTTGCGCCCATCGCCCCAGATTTTTTTACCCAGACAGCCCTGCAAAGTCGGAAATGTGGGGAAAAAAACGCTTTTTCCGCACATTTCGCTCGCCGCACCCATCGAAACGCGCCCCCCACAACACATGGCCTACCGTCCCGCGTTCCCACAGGTGTCCCGATGAAAACGGTACCTCACATGTGTGGGTGCACCTACCTGGCCGCCAAGGGGAAAGCCTAAAACACAAGTAACCCCAAGTCTGTTGTCCATTCTGCCGACCGGCGCAACTTACAGATATGGGCCTCGGGTGTCCAAGCCACCGAGGAAAACAGGGAACCCCATGCATTTTCGAAAAGAGGACACCCGTGGGAATCCGCACAGGTGTGATTTGCGCCCATCGCCCCAGATTTTTTTACCCAGACAGCCCTGCAAAGTCGGAAATGTGGGGAAAAAACCGCTTTTTCCGCACATTTCACTCGCCGCACCCATCGAAACACGCCCCCCACAACACGTGGCCTACCGTCCCGCGTTCCCACAGGTGTCCCGATGAAAACGGTACCTCACATGTGTGGGTGCACCTACCTGGCCGCCAAGGGGAAAGCCTAAAACACAAGTAACCCCAAGTCTGTTGTCAGAGGGAAATCTCAGACATTCTGCCGACCGGCGCAACTTACAGATATGGGCCTCGGGTGTCCAAGCCACCGAGGAAAACAGGGAACCCCATGCATTTTCGGAAAGAGGACACCCGTGGGAATCCGCAGAGGTGTGATTTGCGCCCATCGCCCCAGATTTTTTTACCCAGACAGCCCTGCAAAGTCGGAAATGTGGGGAAAAAAACGCTTTTTCCGCACATTTCGCTCGCCGCACCCATCGAAACGCGCCCCCCACAACACATGGCCTACCGTCCCGCGTTCCCACAGGTGTCCCGATGAAAACGGTACCTCACATGTGTGGGTGCACCTACCTGGCCGCCAAGGGGAAAGCCTAAAACACAAGTAACCCCAAGTCTGTTGTCCATTCTGCCGACCGGCGCAACTTACAGATATGGGCCTCGGGTGTCCAAGCCACCGAGGAAAACAGGGAACCCCATGCATTTTCGGAAAGAGGACACCCGTGGGAATCCGCAGAGGTGTGATTTGCGCCCATCGCCCCAGATTTTTTTACCCAGACAGCCCTGCAAAGTCGGAAATGTGGGGAAAAAAACGCTTTTTCCGCACATTTCGCTCGCCGCACCCATCGAAACGCGCCCCCCACAACACATGGCCTACCGTCCCGCGTTCCCACAGGTGTCCCGATGAAAACGGTACCTCACATGTGTGGGTGCACCTACCTGGCCGCCAAGGGGAAAGCCTAAAACACAAGTAACCCCAAGTCTGTTGTCCATTCTGCCGACCGGCGCAACTTACAGATATGGGCCTCGGGTGTCCAAGCCACCGAGGAAAACAGGGAACCCCATGCATTTTCGAAAAGAGGACACCCGTGGGAATCCGCACAGGTGTGATTTGCGCCCATCGCCCCAGATTTTTTTACCCAGACAGCCCTGCAAAGTCGGAAATGTGGGGAAAAAACCGCTTTTTCCGCACATTTCACTCGCCGCACCCATCGAAACACGCCCCCCACAACACGTGGCCTACCGTCCCGCGTTCCCACAGGTGTCCCGATGAAAACGGTACCTCACATGTGTGGGTGCACCTACCTGGCCGCCAAGGGGAAAGCCTAAAACACAAGTAACCCCAAGTCTGTTGTCAGAGGGAAATCTCAGACATTCTGCCGACCGGCGCAACTTACAGATATGGGCCTCGGGTGTCCAAGCCACCGAGGAAAACAGGGAACCCCATGCATTTTCGGAAAGAGGACACCCGTGGGAATCCGCAGAGGTGTGATTTGCGCCCATCGCCCCAGATTTTTTTACCCAGACAGCCCTGCAAAGTCGGAAATGTGGGGAAAAAAACGCTTTTTCCGCACATTTCGCTCGCCGCACCCATCGAAACGCGCCCCCCACAACACATGGCCTACCGTCCCGCGTTCCCACAGGTGTCCCGATGAAAACGGTACCTCACATGTGTGGGTGCACCTACCTGGCCGCCAAGGGGAAAGCCTAAAACACAAGTAACCCCAAGTCTGTTGTCCATTCTGCCGACCGGCGCAACTTACAGATATGGGCCTCGGGTGTCCAAGCCACCGAGGAAAACAGGGAACCCCATGCATTTTCGAAAAGAGGACACCCGTGGGAATCCGCACAGGTGTGATTTGCGCCCATCGCCCCAGATTTTTTTACCCAGACAGCCCTGCAAAGTCGGAAATGTGGGGAAAAAACCGCTTTTTCCGCACATTTCACTCGCCGCACCCATCGAAACACGCCCCCCACAACACGTGGCCTACCGTCCCGCGTTCCCACAGGTGTCCCGATGAAAACGGTACCTCACATGTGTGGGTGCACCTACCTGGCCGCCAAGGGGAAAGCCTAAAACACAAGTAACCCCAAGTCTGTTGTCAGAGGGAAATCTCAGACATTCTGCCGACCGGCGCAACTTACAGATATGGGCCTCGGGTGTCCAAGCCACCGAGGAAAACAGGGAACCCCATGCATTTTCGGAAAGAGGACACCCGTGGGAATCCGCAGAGGTGTGAAAAAGCGTTTTTTTCCCCACATTTCCGACTTTGCAGGGCTGTCTGGGTAAAAAAATCTGGGGCGATGGGCGCAAATCACACCTCTGCGGATTCCCACGGGTGTCCTCTTTTCAAAAATGCATGGGGTTCCCTGTTTTCCTCGGTGGCTTGGACACCCGAGGCCCATATCTGTAAGTTGCGCCGGTCGGCAGAATGGACAACAGACTTGGGGTTACTTGTGTTTTAGGCTTTCCCCTTGGCGGCCAGGTAGGTGCACCCACACATGTGAGGTACCGTTTTCATCGGGACACCTGTGGGTACGCAGGACGGTAGGCCACGTGTTGTGGGGGGCGCGTTTCGATGGGTGCGGCGAGCGAAATGTGCGGAAAAAGCGGTTTTTTCCCCACATTTCCGACTTTGCAGGGCTGTCTGGGTAAAAAAATCTGGGGCGATGGGCGCAAATCACACCTCTGCGGATTCCCACGGGTGTCCTCTTTTCGAAAATGCATGGGGTTCCCTGTTTTCCTCGGTGGCTTGGACACCCGAGGCCCATATCTGTAAGTTGCGCGGCTCGGCAGAATGTCTGAGATTTCCCTCTGCCAACAGACTTGGGGTTACTTGTGTTTTAGGCTTTCCCCTTGGCGGCCAGGTAGGTGCACCCACACATGTGGGGTACCGTTTTCATCGGGACACCTGTGGGAACGCGGGACGGTAGGCCATGTGTTGTGGGGGGCGTGTTTCGATGGGTGCGGCGAACGAAATGTGCGGAAAAAGCGTTTTTTTCCCCACATTTCCGACTTTGCAGGGCTGTCTGGGTAAAAAAATCTGGGGCGATGTGCGCAAATCAGACCTCTGTGCTTTCCCACGGGTGTCCTCTTTTGGGAAATGCATGGGGTTCCCTGTTTTCCTTGCTGGCTTCGACACCCTAGGCCCAAATCTGTAGGTTGCCCACATGAACAAATTGTGCTGTGGCGAAAGGCTTGGGGTTACCAGCGGGTTACCCTTTTCCTTTTGCGACCCCGGTAGGTGCACCCACACATGCGAGGTACCTTTTTCGTCGGAACACCTGTGGGAACACGAGAAGGTATGACATCTGCTGTTGGCGACGTGTTTCGGTGAGTGGACACAGGGAAATGTCTCTGAAATTGGCCGGAAATGAAGACAAATCTCAGACATTTCCCTCTGGCCACTCACCGAAACACACCGCCAACAACACGTGGCCTACCTTCCCGCATCGCCACACGTGTCCCAATGAGAGGCTGACCTCTTTGTGTGCAGGTGTGGTACCTGAGTGACAATGGGCACATCTTTAGTATAGTAACTTCGCTGTAGTGCGCTTAGGAAACAGTAAAGTACTGCCAGTAAGCCATTTCACATGCACCTTTCCTCACACTTCCCATACATAGCAGACGCAATGCAGTTAGACACGCAAGGTGGGATTTAGCACAAGGACCAACCTCCTTGTATTGCACAAGAAGGTTTGTCCTTGTGAGCAGTGATGCCACGTCAAGGCACCCACCGGATCACTGGCCATTCGTATCCCTTTCGTGTCTGCAGTCAGTCGGCATCCATTTCAGCAGTTGCACTTCTACGAAATCACTAGCACCAGAGCAAGTGTATCTACACATGAGCATATCTACACACTTATACCACATGGACATCTGTGTACAATGCAACTGTGTCTCTAGCAATATCTTAACTATCATTTGGCATCAATTTCATAGCAACTGTGTCTGCATGCAAACTTTATGTGCTGGCAATCACATGTGGACAGTGATAGCAAGTGCATACTGCCTGACTTCACTACCCTGCCCTACAGGCGCTATCTTCCACACCAGCTTTCAGTATGCCCATAGCAACTATGGCCAAACATTCTTATGTCCCACCGTACCCACACAAAACAGCCATCCTGCAAAATGACAATCATTTCGTCACTGCTGGAAAAGTCCATTCACAGAAATTGCAACTGCATGTTCTTTGTATCTTTACCTAATTCACACACCAATCATATCCAATTCATTCCTACAGATGACGTGTCACTTACACCACACATAACATTACTCGAGGTAAAACAATAAACAAGGCAGGATCTTACGAGGTACGCAAGACACCGCTGCCATATAGTTGGTGTCCAAGTACCACTTTCATGACACTTAGACCTCAAGGGAAGGAGCCAAAGTGGCGTGTAATATTTTGAAAAAACACCCCTTGAGTGGAGGGAACCTGAATGCCGTTCTGGTCTTCCACAACGCACGGCTTGAGTAGAGGGAGCGGGACTGGCCTTTCTTTGCTTGCCAAACCTTAAGTGGAAGGAGCCAGATTTGGGTTCCTGTCCAAAGTACGCCAGAAGCGGATGGGGTTTTCCAGACGTTTTTTTTTTGTAAGGCAATCCCGAACAGGAGCAAGCTGCACTCCCATAGGGGAGTGACCCACAGTGCTCCACCCTTCTTCTCCATGGCCCGCCTCAACTAGAGGCGGTGGAGTGGCATTCCTTTCCAAGATGCGCCTTCTTTGGACGTAACAAGCATTGCGTTACTTTGCAAGGCACACCACGCGCAGAGGGAGCTAGACTGCCTTTTCCTTAGGAGGCAGACCTGAAGGGAAAGGTACCGGGGGTGATGTCTCTTTCCCAGGCAGGCCTCAAGTGGAGGGGGCAGGACTAGCATTGCTTGCCAAAGCACGCCAAAGGGGAGTAAAGCAGAGTGCTGTCCCCACCTACTCCAAGGCACACCTCAAGTGGAGGGAGCTAGAGTGGCATTTCTTTCAAAGATGCGCCTGCTTTGGATGTAACAAGCATTGCGTTACTTTGCAAGGCACACCACGCGCAGAGGGAGCTAGACTGCCTTTTCCTTAGGAGGCAGACCTGAAGGGAAAGGTACCGGGGGTGATGTCTCTTTCCCAGGCAGGCCTCAAGTGGAGGGGGCAGGACTAGCATTGCTTGCCAAAGCACGCCAAAGGGGAGTAAAGCAGAGTGCTGTCCCCACCTACTCCAAGGCACACCTCAAGTGGAGGGAGCTAGAGTGGCATTTCTTTCAAAGATGCGCCTGCTTTGGACGTAACAAGCATTGCGTTACTTTGCAAGGCACACCACGCGCAGAGGGAGCTAGACTGCCTTTTCCTTAGGAGGCAGACCTGAAGGGAAAGGTACCGGGGGTGATGTCTCTTTCCCAGGCAGGCCTCAAGTGGAGGGGGCAGGACAAGCATTGCTTGCCAAAGCACGCCAAAGGGGAGTAAAGCAGAGTGCTGTCCCCACCTACTCCAAGGCACACCTCAAGTGGAGGGAGCTAGAGTGGCATTTCTTTCAAAGATGCGCCTGCTTTGGACGTAACAAGCATTGCGTTACTTTGCAAGGCACACCACGCGCAGAGGGAGCTAGACTGCCTTTTCCTTAGGAGGCAGACCTGAAGGGAAAGGTACCGGGGGTGATGTCTCTTTCCCAGGCAGGCCTCAAGTGGAGGGGGCAGGACAAGCATTGCTTGCCAAAGCACGCCAAAGGGGAGTAAAGCAGAGTGCTGTCCCCACCTACTCCAAGGCACACCTCAAGTGGAGGGAGCTAGAGTGGCATTTCTTTCAAAGATGCGCCTGCTTTGGACGTAACAAGCATTGCGTTACTTTGCAAGGCACACCACGCGCAGAGGGAGCTAGACTGCCTTTTCCTTAGGAGGCAGACCTGAAGGGAAAGGTACCGGGGGTGATGTCTCTTTCCCAGGCAGGCCTCAAGTGGAGGGGGCAGGACTAGCATTGCTTGCCAAAGCACGCCAAAGGGGAGTAAAGCAAGAGTGCTGTCCCCACCTACTCCAAGGCACACCTCAAGTGGAGGGAGCTAGAGTGGCATTTCTTTCAAAGATGCGCCTGCTTTGGACGTAACAAGCATTGCGTTACTTTGCAAGGCACACCACGCGCAGAGGGAGCTAGACTGCCTTTTCCTTAGGAGGCAGACCTGAAGGGAAAGGTACCGGGGGTGATGTCTCTTTCCCAGGCAGGCCTCAAGTGGAGGGGGCAGGACTAGCATTGCTTGCCAAAGCACGCCAAAGGGGAAAGACCCGCATGGCACAACTCAAGTACAGGGACTCATAATGATTACTATTTCGTAGGCACGCCTCCAATGGAAGGAGCCTGATTAGCGTTCCTTTGCAAGTCACGCTTTGAGCTGAGGGATCTAGACTGATGTACATTTTCTTGGCAGGCCTCAAGGGAAAGCTACGGCTGTGGTTGCCTTTCCAAGGCAGGCCTCGAGTGGAGGAAGCAGGACTAGCGATGCTCGTGAATGCACGCTAAATCAAGTGAAGTGAGTTGACATCCTGTTGCATTTTCATTGAAGGTACTCCTCCAGGGCAGGGTGCAAGAGTGCCATTCCTTTACAAGACATGCACGATTTCAGGGGCTAAGGGTCCCTTTCAAGGAATGATGGGCATTTTCGGAAATCAGTCGATCTCCCAATATTTTTCCTTTGTATGATACAAAAGGAAACAAGGCTGAAAGCAGAGGGCAGGTTGGGAAGGGCATTGGGGACAGTACACCCGAGTATCCTTCCTCTTTCCTTGTTTTGTACACACCTTACATTTTCGGTACGGTTGTGCCTTCGTGGCAGTGGGAGGAACATAATCACCAAAGTGTCGCTCTTGCAATCTGGCTACATCTTCGACCTCTGGAAAGGAGGGAATTTGTACATGAACATTAGCCAGAGATTGAACAATTTCTAATTCAAAATCCAAAAAGGAGAGCTTGTTTTGTGGAGTAGCTGCACGGTACACCACATAAGCATTGTACGTTGCCATATGCACAATGTGTGTGGCTAACTTTTTGTACCAGAAACGCGACTTGCGTTCAGCGTGGTATGACTCAAGCACTTGGTCATTTTTGTCTACTCCACCCATGTACTTGTTGTAATCCAGAATGCAATTGGGTTTCAACACTTGCTGAGTCTGCCTGCGCAGAGGGACAGCTGAAGTACTTTCATCATGAATAGTACTTAGCATGTACACATCCCTTTTGTCGCAGAATTTCACTGCTAACAATTCATCCTGCCGCAATGCCATACATTGTCCCTTAGCCAACTTCTTACACACAAGTTGTCTGGGGAAGCGTTTGCGGTTACTGCGGATTGTACCGCATGCGAGTGTGCCCACATTGAACAATTCCTTGAACAGTGGAATTCCGGTGTAGAAATTGTCTACATACAAATGATGTCCCTTGTGGAGCCATGGTGTGAGAAGATCCCAAACAATCTTCTCACTTGTCCCTAAATGGGCTGGGCAGCCCGGAGGGTTTAGGGTAGAGTCTTTACCGGTGTAGACTCTCATGCTGCTGACATACCCAGTGGTACTTTCACACAACATGTACATTTTAATCCCATATCGTGATCTCTTGCTAGGAATGTATTGCCTGAATACAAGGCGACCTTTGAACAACACCAACGATTCATCAATGGATATGTTCTGGCTAGGAACATACACCTCTGCAAATCGGTGAGTGAAATGGTCCAGAAATGGCTTAAGTTTGAACAGCCTATCAAAGTTTGGGTCCGTTTTGGGTAATGCTGCCGAGTTGTCATTGAAGTGCAACATACGGTGCAGTGCTTGAAAGCGATTTCTGCTCATTGTAGCTGAAAAAAACGGGCAATAAAGTGGTGCTACAGTAGTCCAGTACATTGCGACAGACGGCTTGTGTCCAATTCCCATGAGCAAAATGAGACCCCAAAACTGTCTCATTTCAACATCGTTTGTGGGTACCCATGCTTGTGCTCTGGAGTGGGGTTTCAGAGTGGGACCCCTAGACCTCATGAACTGTGCAGCGTATAAATTGGTTTGCTCAACCACGTCTGCAATGAACCCATCATCAACAAAAAGGTTGAAAAAATCAATAGGCTGAAACCCTTCTGTATTCACTGTGCACCCTGATATACCAGTGAAAGGGGGCACAACAGGCTGAGCCATTGCTGGAGGCACCCAGAGCGACTCTTGAGTCATGTCAGGAACTGCCACATTGCGTGGCAGTCTTGCACGTCCCCTCCCCCTTACAGGTCCCCTGCGTGTGGGAAGTGTGCGAAAAGGTGGACGCACTCTTCCTTCCTCTTCATCATCAGATGATGACGATGATGAGTGGGAGGAGGGACTTTCGTCAATGGCCATCTCACTTCCCCAATCACTTCCCTCCTGCCCCTCAGAAGCACTATCTGTTTCAGAATGCATGTACACATCTGTGCCTTGCTCTGAGCCAGATTCCATCACTACAGCTAATGCCTCCGCACCAGACATTGATCGCCGAGAAGCCATGAGTACCTTCGCTATGGAACCCTTCAATGCCCAAAGACCAGATGAAGACTGAAACAAGAAGTATGTGTGCTTCTGAAAGTATGGAACGTAGCACAGTAAGTGGTATTCAGTGCCACAAACCTACTCCACACAGGTACACCAAAAGGTCCAGACTTTGCTCACTAACAGTAGCAGCCCTCTGCAATATGACGTACTCCCTGCACGCTACAATAAACAGAGTAGTACTTTGCAAACACTCACGTGAAATGCTAAGGACCAGCTGACTGCTTTCCTACAAGTGTGTAGACAGCTACAACACACCTGCACCTAAAAGAAAGAGAACAAAAAATCTATGGCCAATGTACTATTCCGCTAAACTGTACAGAAATACAAGCGTGGGGACGAGGATTTCAGCCACACTACCTATTCAGAAACAGCCAACATGCTTTGCACCATGCCCTCCCCCATGGGATGCTTGTGGATGGGAAATCGAGGTGAGAAGGAACCATGCAACGTATTAGTGATTGGGTGAGTTGAAAAGCCATAGGCAATGAAGAAGCAGAGAGGGAAGATAAATACAGTACACGGCTGGCCCTTCCGGCCAACTGCTGGCACACTTTTGACAATAACACCTGCTCATTCATATAGGGGTGTCTATTGTAAGGGGAAAGCTCACATGGACAAAATTATTGCAAGGCCAAGCAAATTGATGTAGGCTGAAGCAAGTAGTGATGGGTACCAAAGAAATAAGTAGCAGAAACATACTAAATGCTTTGACATGCCATGAATGCAAACAATTGCTAGAAAGTGGAAGTCTCACTGCCAACATACTTACTACCACTTCTATTCACCTTTCAGATCTTCCAGTGTGTCCATCAGTCACTGGGCAAACTCCCCCTAAAATAGCGTCTGGGCAAAATCCATTATGTTTCCAATGAACAGCTCCATGCCTGTTTTGGAAAGGTGCACCCCATCTCTGTGAAACATCACAGCACCTTTGATATTGCCATGGTGAATGGTCCGTATTCTGGTGTTGCCCTCTGTCAGTTTAGTGAACTCGCCATTCATTTTCCACACCGAGCGGTTGATGGCCCTTCTATTCCCTTCAGTTCTCCAATCCATCCTGGGAATCATCTGGGACCAGGCCACCACAGTGTTTGGAAACCTCTCTGCAATCCATTCAAGGTCTGCCATGAGCTGCTCGCGTACCCCCTTCCGTCCCACAGACGCAAAATCATTTCCTCCCAGGTGAACCACTATAAGGTCAGGGGGGGGGCCTTTCCTTTTTCTTGGGCAGCGACGATGGCTCCTCGGAGCTGGTGAAGGCGCATCCCCCCCACCCCAAACCAATGCACCGCAAGGCCATCCCTTCCAGACCCAGATGTAGGTGGCCCTCGGAAAAGTCGTGCAGCCCTTTGGATATAAGAGTGGCCGAAAATCCACACAACCCTCATCCTCACTAGGAAATGGAAACAGGAAAACCCCCATGATTATGGCTACACATACATTTTACCACATTACACATTTGCACCAACACATGACTCTTGTAACAATCCCAGACACACACTTCACCCATTCGGAAACCACCTCTCATTTGAGATAACAGTAGGTCGACACATAATTGCCACGTTATTTTCAGGGGAAGGAGGTGAAGAAGATAGTATGTCACCTTGTGCCAATAACACAGTTGTGCTGGCGCAATTGTAATCAGTAAAAGTTGTCTGCTCCTGTGGCCCACCGCCTGCCCAGCACGGTGGTAAGGTGACGTCCACATGCTACATCGTTACAATTTGGCAGGGTGACTAGTCTCACGGAGGATATGAAGTCCACAGGAAGTGTGCTTTGTACGCTCTGTGAATATAGGTACCCTGACAGAATGTGCCACATTTACCACAAATGGGTGCACCTTCAGACACTTTCAATGTGAGTGTTTCGGCCATAGCTCCAGGACCACTAGTGACCTTGGGGCCACTTCACTACAAGGAAGGGAGGTGGACAAGGTCACACCCATCACCCACCACTACCCTACATAGCTTCCTGGTCAGCACTACAGCTTTCCTCTCCTGGAAGGGATTGGACCCTGCACACACTGCTGAATTTGGAGGCAAAATATCCACCTGGGGGACGGACGACCAAGGCCAATGACACCCCCCTCTCTAGCTACCTTGCGTTACAGTTTTTTCCCCCTGCTAAAGGATGGGGACCCTGACAGGGCACACTGCGACCACTGCTGAAATTGGACCACAGAAATGGTGAACTTTGCAGTGAAAGGAATGAGCTCTGTAACAAGTGTGCATAGCATGCTCAGAAAAAATGACCTTCTATATAACTACTGGAAAAAAATGTTTAAAATTTGCTGCCAAACCTTTCCTTCTGCAAAGCAGCTGCCTTACTCAATGCAAGGCACACCCATCACTGGCCCCCGACCCTCCCCACTACCCTTTCCCACCCTTATCACTGACAATGCACCCACAATTCCTTCCACCACAGTAACCCTCCACCCCCACATTACCAAGTAATAAATGTTGTACTTACATAAGTCAGCAATAGCTTTTCAGTAGCCGAAACTGCAAAGGAAACATAAAAGATTAAAATTCAATGCTTTGCCTACCAATTACACATCCAAACTGTCTGGCAACTATCTGTACATTTTTCACTTCCTTCCACCACTTCCATGACACTTCTCAGTCATCTACCACTACGGAAGGCTAGACTGCAGACGGATTGGAAATGGAAATAAGACAAGTGGGCATATGGCATCCTGCAGAAAAAACATAAAAATAAATAAATCCCGGAAATCTGGCACCAACCCATCACTGTTTGGAAACATCTGTGCTATCCATTCCAGTTCCTCCATTAGCAGCTCATGTATCCCTTCCCCTCCCACAGACGCTAAATCTTTTCCTCCCAGGTGCACCACTGTAGGGTGTTGGGTTTGCATCTCCTTTTGCATGGACATCGCTGATGGCTCCTCTGAGCTGGTGAAAGCACTTCCCCCTAACCCCAAACCAATGTACCAGGAGGGCATCCCTTTGAGAGCCAGATGTGGTTGGCCCTCGGAAAATCGTGCAGCCCTTTGGGTGAAAGAGTAGGCAATTATCTACACAACCCTCATCGTCACTATGATATGGAAACAAGTGAACCCCCATGAATATGCCTATACATACAGTTTACCAACTAGCTGAATGATTGTGTGAACACATGGCTCTTGTAACACTCCCAGACACACACTTCACCTATTCGGACATGCACCTCTCATGTGAATTTACAGTAGGTCATTACTTAATTGGCACTTGTGTTTTAGGGGAAGGAGGTGAGGAAGACAGTATGTCACCTTGTGCCAATAACACAGTTCTGCTGGGGCAATTGTAATCAGTAAAGGTTGTCTGCTCCTGTGGCCCACCGCCTGCACTGCACGGTAGTAAAGTGACTTCCACATGCTACACCATTACACTTTGGCAGGGTGACTAGTCTGACAGAGGATATGACCTGTGCAGCAAGGGTGTTTTGTAACCTCTCCGAATATAGTTCCTCTGACAGAATGTGCCCCTTTCATTACAAATGCATGCACATTTGGACTCTTTGATTGTGAGAAATTGGGGCGCAGCTCCTAAAGTACTGGTGAACTTGGGGCCATTCAACTACCAAGGCCGAGAGGCAGCCAAGGTCACACACATCAACCACCACCACACTACATCTCTGCCTGGCCAGCACTGCAGCTTTCCCCTCTAGGACGGGATGGGGACCGTGCCGGGGCACCCTGCACCCACTGCTGCTTTTGAGGGACAAAATATCCATCTGGGAGATGGACGCCCAAGGGCAATGACTTAATCCCCCACCCCTCCTGCCCCTCTAGCTACCCTGCGTTACAGGTTTTCCCCCTGCAAAAGGATGGGGAGCCAGGCGGGGCTCACTGGGACGACTGCTGGAAAAGGACCACAGAAATGGTGATCGTTGCAGTAAAAGTAGTGTTCTCTGTATCAAGTACGCGTACCATGCTCATAACAAAATGACCATCTGCATTACTACCGGCAACATTTTTGAAAAGGAGCTGCTACTTATGTTGCCCAGTTTTTCCTTCTGCAAAGCAGCCACCTTCCTCAATGCAAGGCACTCCCATCACTGGCCCCCGAACCGCCCTCCTACCCTTTCTCCCCCATACCACTGACACTGCAGCCACAGTTTCTTCCACCACAGTAACCCTCCACCCGCACATTACCAAGTAATATATGTGGTACTTACATAAGTCAGCATAAGCTTTTCTGTAGCCGCAACTGCAACAGAAACATAAAAGATTTACATTCAGTGCTTTGCCTACCAATAACACATCCGAACTGTCTGGCATATATCTGTACATTTTTCAGCTCCTTCCACCACATACATGAAACTTCTCTGTCATCTACCTCCACAGAAGGCTGGACTGCACAGTGATAGCAAACTGGCCTAAGACCTATGGGTGTATGGCAACCCCCAGCACACAAAACAAACATTGCACAGATGGCTAATTGGCAAACTTCCCTCCCAGGGAAACAGCACTGTTCAGCTGCACTGGGGGGCGTTTTGTCCGCAACCTGGACAAGTGTGTTCCTGGCCACCCCAATACCTCCCCAGAGCACCCACTTCCTTCACAACAGAACACTACAGGCCCTGTTCACCCCCACCCCAATAGCAATGTGCCCTCCACCCACTATCAAATGTTGGAATAAGCAAAATTTCATACGTACATAACAAGGGAGAAGCTTGAACTGCTCAAGACCTGTAAAGGGAAGAACAAAACATATATTATCTGTGTCAGCCCACCCACATACCAGACCACCCATATTGGCCCCACTGTAGCATTGGCCTGTACGTTTTGGGCACCCCGGCGCCAGACTGGCACACCAATGTGCCCCTCTACGCAAAGGCAGGTATAGTAAACGAAGAACCCAATTCAAAATGGCAGGCTGCCCTTTTGTGAGGGCGGAGGGGCCCCCTACACCGCTGTGGAATTTTCTAACGTGAGGGGGGTTGCACCTCTCCACCACCACCCCAATTTGAGGGGCGGCCCATCTCATGTAGCCCTCCCAAGGGGCAGATAAGGGGGAAGGCTGTCCTGCACTCCTCCCTGGGCTCAGGCGTCCGTTCCTAGGAGCAGATATCTGGTCCCAGGGAGGGCTGCATGACATGGCACCCACTCCATTGTGGGCAGGGGGGGGGTTAACGCCCCATTCAGCTTTCCCAACCCTTTGGGGTGCTCCACCGCCCCCCCTAAAAAACCTTCCAACAATTTCACTGTTTTCCTTTGGTAACCCAACTCCCCTTTGTGCACAGGGGCACATTGGTGTGCCAATCTGGCGCCGGAGTGCCCAAACACTACTGCCCCCTCTATTGGGGGTCCTGCCCCACCTTTTGGGGTGCCCCCCCCGCCCCACCCCCAATGGCTGGGGGACACACCTCATGCAGGCCTCCCTGGGCCTCCTCCAAACGGCTGCGTGAGGTACACCCCACCTCCATTTGGGGTGAGGGGGGAGAGGGCCACCCCAAAAGGTGGGGCTGGACCCCCAATAGATGGGGCAGTAGGGTTTGGGCACCCTGGGGGCAGATAGCCACACTAATGTGGCCATCTGCACCAAGCAAAGTTGGGTAAACAAAAAAAAAAATTACAAAACCACAGGCTGCTTTTTAGGGGGGGCTGAGGGCCACCCTAAATTGGCAGCGCATGATGTACCGCAACGGGGGGTGGCCCTCAACCCCCCCCCACCCCAAATGGAGGGCCCCACCTCATGCAACCCTCCCTGGGGGCAGATATCTGCTCCTAGGAAGGGGCATCTGACCCCAGGGAGGGATGCATGAGGTGGTGCCCCCCCTATCTGCCCCCAGGGAGGGTTGCATGAGGTGGGGCCCTCCATTTGGGGTGGGGGGGGGGTTGAGGGCCACCCCCCGTTGCGGTACATCATGCGCTGCCAATTTAGGGTGCCCCTCAGCCGCCCCTAAAAAGCAGCCTGTGTTTTTGTATATTTATTTTTGTTTACCCAACTTGGCTTGGTGCAGATGGGCCCATTAGTGTGGCTATCTGCCCCCAGGGTGCCCAAACCTTACTGCCCCATCTATTGGGGGTCCTGCCCCAGCTTTTGGGGTGCCCCCCCCCACCCCACCCCCAATGGCTGGGGGACACACCTCATGCAGGCCTCCCTGGGCCTCCTCCAAACGGCTGCGTGAGGTACACCCCACCTCCATTTGGGGTGAGGGGGGAGAGGGCCACCCCAAAAGGTGGGGCTGGACCCCCAATAGATGGGGCAGTAGGGTTTGGGCACCCTGGGGGCAGATAGCCACACTAATGTGGCCATCTGCACCAAGCAAAGTTGGGTAAACAAAAAAAAAATTACAAAACCACAGGCTGCTTTTTAGGGGGGGCTGAGGGCCACCCTAAATTGGCAGCGCATGATGTACCGCAACGGGGGGTGGCCCTCAACCCCCCCCACCCCAAATGGAGGGCCCCACCTCATGCAACCCTCCCTGGGGGCAGATAGGGGGGGGCCCACCTCATGCATCCCTCCCTGGGGTCAGATGCCCCTTCCTAGGAGCAGATATCTGCCCCAAGGGAGGGTTGCATGAGGTGGGGCCCTCCATTTGGGGTGGGGGGGGTTGAGGGCCACCCCCCGTTGCGGTACATCATGCGCTGCCAATTTAGGGTGCCCCTCAGCCGCCCCTAAAAAGCAGCCTGTGTTTTTGTATATTTTTTTTTGTTTACCCAACTTGGCTTGGTGCAGATGGGCCCATTAGTGTGGCTATCTGCCCCCAGGGTGCCCAAACCTTACTGCCCCATCTATTGGGGGTCCTGCCCCAGCTTTTGGGGTGCCCCCCCCCACCCCACCCCCAATGGCTGGGGGACACACCTCATGCAGGCCTCCCTGGGCCTCCTCCAAACGGCTGCGTGAGGTACACCCCACCTCCATTTGGGGTGAGGGGGGAGAGGGCCACCCCAAAAGGTGGGGCTGGACCCCCAATAGATGGGGCAGTAGGGTTTGGGCACCCTGGGGGCAGATAGCCACACTAATGTGGCCATCTGCACCAAGCAAAGTTGGGTAAACAAAAAAAAAATTACAAAACCACAGGCTGCTTTTTAGGGGGGGCTGAGGGCCACCCTAAATTGGCAGCGCATGATGTACCGCAACGGGGGGTGGCCCTCAACCCCCCCCACCCCAAATGGAGGGCCCCACCTCATGCAACCCTCCCTGGGGGCAGATAGGGGGGGCCCACCTCATGCATCCCTCCCTGGGGTCAGATGCCCCTTCCTAGGAGCAGATATCTGCCCCCAGGGAGGGTTGCATGAGGTGGGGCCCTCCATTTGGGGTGGGGGGGGGTTGAGGGCCACCCCCCGTTGCGGTACATCATGCGCTGCCAATTTAGGGTGCCCCTCAGCCGCCCCTAAAAAGCAGCCTGTGTTTTTGTATATTTTTTTTTGTTTACCCAACTTGGCTTGGTGCAGATGGGCCCATTAGTGTGGCTATCTGCCCCCAGGGTGCCCAAACCTTACTGCCCCATCTATTGGGGGTCCTGCCCCAGCTTTTGGGGTGCCCCCCCCACCCCACCCCCAATGGCTGGGGGACACACCTCATGCAGGCCTCCCTGGGCCTCCTCCAAACGGCTGCGTGAGGTACACCCCACCTCCATTTGGGGTGAGGGGGGAGAGGGCCACCCCAAAAGGTGGGGCTGGACCCCCAATAGATGGGGCAGTAGGGTTTGGGCACCCTGGGGGCAGATAGCCACACTAATGTGGCCATCTGCACCAAGCAAAGTTGGGTAAACAAAAAAAAAATTACAAAACCACAGGCTGCTTTTTAGGGGGGGCTGAGGGCCACCCTAGATTGGCAGCGCATGATGTACCGCAACGGGGGGTGGCCCTCAACCCCCCCCCACCCCAAATGGAGGGCCCCACCTCATGCAACCCTCCCTGGGGGCAGATAGGGGGGGGCCCACCTCATGCATCCCTCCCTGGGGTCAGATGCCCCTTCCTAGGAGCAGATATCTGCCCCCAGGGAGGGTTGCATGAGGTGGGGCCCTCCATTTGGGGTGGGGGGGGGTTGAGGGCCACCCCCCGTTGCGGTACATCATGCGCTGCCAATTTAGGGTGCCCCTCAGCCCCCCCTAAAAAGCAGCCTGTGTTTTTGTATATTTTTTTTTGTTTACCCAACTTGGCTTGGTGCAGATGGGCCCATTAGTGTGGCTATCTGCCCCCAGGGTGCCCAAACCTTACTGCCCCATCTATTGGGGGTCCTGCCCCAGCTTTTGGGGTGCCCCCCCCACCCCACCCCCAATGGCTGGGACACACACCTCATGCAGGCCTCCCTGGGCCTCCTCCAAACGGCTGCGTGAGGTACACCCCACCTCCATTTGGGGTGAGGGGGGAGAGGGCCACCCCAAAAGGTGGGGCTGGACCCCCAATAGATGGGGCAGTAGGGTTTGGGCACCCTGGGGGCAGATAGCCACACTAATGTGGCCATCTGCACCAAGCAAAGTTGGGTAAACAAAAAAAAAATTACAAAACCACAGGCTGCTTTTTAGGGGGGGCTGAGGGCCACCCTAAATTGGCAGCGCATGATGTACCGCAACGGGGGGTGGCCCTCAACCCCCCCCCACCCCAAATGGAGGGCCCCACCTCATGCAACCCTCCCTGGGGGCAGATAGGGGGGGGCCCACCTCATGCATCCCTCCCTGGGGTCAGATGCCCCTTCCTAGGAGCAGATATCTGCCCCCAGGGAGGGTTGCATGAGGTGGGGCCCTCCATTTGGGGTGGGGGGGGGTTGAGGGCCACCCCCCGTTGCGGTACATCATGCGCTGCCAATTTAGGGTGCCCCTCAGCCGCCCCTAAAAAGCAGCCTGTGTTTTTGTATATTTTTTTTTGTTTACCCAACTTGGCTTGGTGCAGATGGGCCCATTAGTGTGGCTATCTGCCCCCAGGGTGCCCAAACCTTACTGCCCCATCTATTGGGGGTCCTGCCCCAGCTTTTGGGGTGCCCCCCCCACCCCACCCCCAATGGCTGGGGGACACACCTCATGCAGGCCTCCCTGGGCCTCCTCCAAACGGCTGCGTGAGGTACACCGGACCTCCATTTGGGGTGAGGGGGGAGAGGGCCACCCCAAAAGGTGGGGCTGGACCCCCAATAGATGGGGCAGTAGGGTTTGGGCACCCTGGGGGCAGATAGCCACACTAATGTGGCCATCTGCACCAAGCAAAGTTGGGTAAACAAAAAAAAAATTACAAAACCACAGGCTGCTTTTTAGGGGGGGCTGAGGGCCACCCTAAATTGGCAGCGCATGATGTACCGCAACGGGGGGTGGCCCTCAACCCCCCCCCCACCCCAAATGGAGGGCCCCACCTCATGCAACCCTCCCTGGGGGCAGATAGGGGGGGGCCCACCTCATGCATCCCTCCCTGGGGTCAGATGCCCCTTCCTAGGAGCAGATATCTGCCCCCAGGGAGGGTTGCATGAGGTGGGGCCCTCCATTTGGGGTGGGGGGGGGTTGAGGGCCACCCCCCGTTGCGGTACATCATGCGCTGCCAATTTAGGGTGCCCCTCAGCCGCCCCTAAAAAGCAGCCTGTGTTTTTGTATATTTTTTTTTGTTTACCCAACTTGGCTTGGTGCAGATGGGCCCATTAGTGTGGCTATCTGCCCCCAGGGTGCCCAAACCTTACTGCCCCATCTATTGGGGGTCCTGCCCCAGCTTTTGGGGTGCCCCCCCCCACCCCACCCCCAATGGCTGGGGGACACACCTCATGCAGGCCTCCCTGGGCCTCCTCCAAACGGCTGCGTGAGGTACACCCCACCTCCATTTGGGGTGAGGGGGGAGAGGGCCACCCCAAAAGGTGGGGCTGGACCCCCAATAGATGGGGCAGTAGGGTTTGGGCACCCTGGGGGCAGATAGCCACACTAATGTGGCCATCTGCACCAAGCAAAGTTGGGTAAACAAAAAAAAAATTACAAAACCACAGGCTGCTTTTTAGGGGGGGCTGAGGGCCACCCTAAATTGGCAGCGCATGATGTACCGCAACGGGGGGTGGCCCTCAACCCCCCCCACCCCAAATGGAGGGCCCCACCTCATGCAACCCTCCCTGGGGGCAGATAGGGGGGGCCCCACCTCATGCATCCCTCCCTGGGGTCAGATGGCCCTCCCTAGGAACAGATATCTGCCCCCAGGGAGGGTTACAAGGGGTGCCCCCTTTCTACTTTGGTTGGGGGGGCACCCGCCCCTATGGGGGGACACCCCCTCCCTTTCATTCAGTAAAAAATCCATGGTGGCTAGTGGCCCCCACCCCTTCCCCCAACCCTGTTTCCCATCATTTCATTTTTGTTTTTTATTTTACATTCCCTTGGGGCAGATGGTCAGCCATCTGCCCCAGGGTTCACATACACGTGCCCCCATGCTTTGGGGTCGGGAGGGGGGAGAGGGCTGCTTACTTGAAGCAGCCCCCTTCCCACCCCCCACCTCACAAAGAGATCCATGGTGGTCTAGTGGGTTGCTGGTCACGGATCGAGCGCTCTGCGCCGATCCGTGACCAGCAATGCCTCATATGTGGTGTCCTTGGAAAGGGGAGAAAGTCCCCTTTCCAGGGACACCACTTTCTGTTCAATCCCTGGTGGCCTAGTGGGCCCCAGGACCCCAAACCCCCTCCCACCTCCCCCCATCCCTCAGATTATTATTATTTTTTTTATATATATTTCCCTGGGGGCAGATGGCCAGCCATCTGCCCCCAGGGTACATTTTCATGTGTCCCCATGCTTTGGGGGCCGGGGGGGGGAGAGGGCTGCTTACCTGAAGCAGCCCCCCTCCCCCCCAACTCGCAAACAGATCCATGGTGGTTCAGTGGGTTGCTGGTCACGGATCAGCGCTCTGCGCTGATCCGTGACCAGCAATGCGGCATATGAGTGGTGTCCCTGGAAAGGGGAGAAAGTCCCCTTTCCAGGGACACCACTTTTAGGTCAATCGCTGGTGGCCCAGTGGGCCCCAGGGCCCAAAACCCCCTCCCACCTCCCTCCTTCCCTCGATTTTTTTTTTTTTCCCCCCCACCCCCGGGGGCAGTGATCATCTGCCCCCAGGGGTCCCTGGCGCTGTGGCCCCATGCTTTGGGGCCACGGGGGAAGGGGGCCGCTTACCTAGTAAGCAGCCCCCCCTCCCCCACGCGTCACAAAAGGATCTTCGTTTGATCCGTGACGTTGCTGCCCGCGGATCGAGGCGCCCTGCGCCCGATCCGCGGGCAGCAAAGTCACACAATGGGTACCGTTGGAAAGGGGAGAATCTCCCCTTTCCAACGGTACCCGCCTCGATCTCCGGCTTGAAATACAGCCGGAGATCGAGGCGGAACAAGAAGGGCACTCACCTTCTCTCTCCAACGCAGCAGCCGAAAATGGCTGCTGCGTTGGAAATACTTTCCGTTTCACGCCGACGTGCGTAACGCACGTCGGCGTGAAACTGAAGGAAATCCAACCCCCGGGCAGTGAGGGGGGACCTCCCCCTCGCATAGCCCGGGGGTTGGATTACAGTTTTGAGCGATCCCTGCTTTGCAGGGATCGCTCAAAACAAGGTGCCAAAAAGGACGAGCTATCTCGTCCTTGGCACTGCGTGTGCACTTCCAAGGACGAGATACCTCGTCCTTGGCACTTAAAGGGTTAATTCTTGTAAATTCTCCATAGGGTATATTTTTTATTGCATGTGGTGGATGATTACTGTTGGCATGTAGGATGCTATTGCAAGAAGTGGGTTTTGTATAGAGAGTAGTTTGGATTTTGTTATCTTCTATATACAGTTCTAAGTCAAGAAAATTAATCCGGTCTGGACTTTCTTCCATAATAAGTTCCATAATTTACCTGCCCCTAAAGATGATCTGATTATTTTCTGTAAATGCTTTATGTGCCCATGCATGTTTGAGTTCAAAGCTGCCCATATACAGATTGGCATATGAAGGTGCAAATTTTGCGCCCATGGCAGTGCCTTGGCATTGTAGATAGATCATATTGTTGAAAAGAAATACATTGTTTTGTAGAACAAAATTGAGCATTTCTAAGATCATGTTGTTCTGATCTAAATAGGATATAGATCTTGCCTTCAGAAAGTATTCTGTAGTTTCCATTCCTTTAAGATTTGGTATACTTGTATATAATGATGTGACATCCAACATTTCTCTAGGACTTTGGGGATTGAAATGACCAGTTAAGACTAGTTCCTGGCTGATCTGAACAGGTGACAAATATGACAGTTTGTGAAAAGATAGAAACTGAAATTAGGAATATGCTTGATCATTTGCAGATTCATATCTGTTATACATTTTATGAAAAGGACAGAAATGGGTCAAATGGCCATGCTACATCGTACAGATTTGGCGATCGATTTATCTAATTCCCCATGGCCAGCTAAAACCACATATATGTCTCATAGGGCAGTGTCTAGTATATATATGAAGTTATAAGACATAACTAGGTTTTGCCAAAAAGTAGTAATGAGAACAAAGAATTGTAATAAATGCAGACAGGTGGTGCTTGTAATGCTCACCTGACTCCCACGGGGGCGCTGGCCTGGTTCGCGCTGCTGTGACCTCGTCTAAGGTGATGCGCAGGGTTCGGAAGACGGACTGAACCGGGCCCCAGATCTGGCTTGTCTGACTCGCAGAAGTATCCTTCTGTAGGTGAGAATAGGGGGTTAACTGTCTGCGGGGTAATGCAATTGGCCTCTGACTTACCCCTCTCACCCTCCTCAAAACCCTTCTGTGCTTCCCCGTAGCGTCTCACCTTAGGGTCTGGAAGGATGAGCTCTCCATCCTGCTTCTGATGCAGGGGCGCATTGGTATCCAGTTACAGTTTTCGGATGGGTGAGAACCAAACTTGCTTGGCTTCCAGGTAAGTTTTTCTATAAGTGGTTCCCCTTGTGTCCATGCATTAATGTTCTAATGCTAATGTCTTTTTCCCCATAGGGGCCGGGGTACGGAATGCCGGGGAACAGGCACCGACCCGAGGTGAGCGGTGAAATGCTTGTGGAAATCAGGTAAGTCTTTAATGAGTGTTTTGATAATGTCTTTTCATTCACTCATTAACGCTGATGTCTTTTTCCCCTTTGGGGCCGGGGTCCGAAAATGCCTGGATGCAGCGCAGACCCGAAATGAAAAGGGAATGACCCAACAGGTAAGTCTTGACATGGGCCCTCATTACGACCCTGGCGGAAATTGAAAAATGATGGCGGAAATGCAATACCGCCATCGAATAGCGCTCGGTGCGATTATGACCCGTCACTGTAAAGTACGATGCCATTAGCGACACCGTAGTGAACGCCAACGCTAACTGCACCAAGTACGCGCACGTGCGCCATGCGAAACCGTAATTACCACCATGGCGCAACGGTACGCGAATGCTGACCCTAGCGGACATATACCTAACGCCATCAAGCATGGCGGAAAGTACCATTCCGCCATGGTGAGAAGTACGGCATCGCGAACCAACCGTAAAAGGCCCTACTGAGTGCCTGTACACCACTCCCTGCCCACATTGCACAACTCCCCGTAGGTGCAATGAAGTCACACAATGCAACCAGTGAAATGTACAAGTCACCCATGCATGCCAACGAACAAATGAATCTAGGGGCTCCAAGTGCCTTGTGAGTGGCCATCCATATTTGCCATGGCACCATTGCCGTACTGATGCAGCACAGGCATGTGAAGGTTCAAGTACAGCAACATGAACTGAAATATGAGACAAAACAACAACAGGCCCCCATCGCTTGACACCAGTGTAAGGCAACATTCAAAGCAGTAACCTGAGGGAGACTGCACCAGCCCTGTACTCTTGCCAGTAAACAAACCAACCATCAGCATAAGCATGTACCACACAAGTTGGCAGAGTGACTGAGCAGCCAGGCCCATCTCAAGAGGGGCCAATGGGAGCTGCAGGGCACAGATGGCACGAATACAGAAGCTATTCCAATGGACATGACCTCAGTCTCCCTCCAAGAAACGCACACAAACACAGGCACCTGTGACCAGCCATATTCTGATAATCACATCATTCCACCAATCCACCTGGCTGACCGGCATCTGTTACACAAAAGCTAATCCCCCGCCCCTGAGCATGACATCATTAAAACAGTCATAATGGCAGCCCCTATCCCTGACCTCACTGGGCTTCGTAGGCAAACGCGCCCAGTACAGTACCACGCAACTATACTCAGAAGCCGGAACCCAATGCAGATCTTCTCACAATACATCGCTCCACAAATAGGAATATGCTACATTACTTGCAAAGAATAACGCTACACGGTCAATATAATAATCAAAATTTAATGCACAACAAAATCACCAAGCCCATACAGCTATTAGGTCATGAACTCCAAAATATATTTCATTATTGTGGGCTGCATCCGCAATAAATGACCAGCTTCTTCTTGTGTGACGCCCTGTTCCTTCATGGTACACAGGGGCTACATTCACGTTCAAAAAGGCAACATGGAAGCGCCTAGAACCGCAGGGCCGTCCCATTAGGTAGGCACTAGTCCAGCTGAAAGGTCGATATGTTGCTCCTAGCCACTAGTACTGCGTAAGGGCATGTGGCCCATTGGCGATCGTCCCATAAGATCGTAATGGTGCTCCACTGATTAACACGAAGCAGCAGGTGTCGGGAGTAAAAGCCATCTGCAGGAGTGGCATACAGATGGCAGCGGCAAAAGGGGAGGAGATACCTGTCACCCAAATGAAATGAAAAAGAATAGTATGGGCATCAGAACTTCATTTGAATCACTCACTTCAATGATCACACTAAATCCACAGCCATATGCATGCTAGCCCACTCAAAAGGATTATTCCCACCCAAAAATCACTTGCGAATCATAACTATATAAATCGAGGTGAAAACACCATTACAAACGAGTGTTTGTGTGCATGCGTCTGTTAAAACAGAATCCATTAGATGGGATTAGTAACGTGCATAGACACAAGTGTTTGAAGGCGCGTCGAGACAGGGAGGGTTCAACAAGGGCAGATAGACGATGGTCCCACTATGGCAGCCCTGCATCACATAGCGCAGGGGAAGGGGATAGATCCCGAAAAGCCCTGTACATGGCAAACTCACCATTAAATCATCTGTCCATGCATCCATACATCATTCCCTCATCCCGGTATGAAAACGCCTGATTATTTACTCACATAACATGTGAAATTTCCATTGAGTCTGTGCGTAATGCAGTCTGCAAAATCCACTGTGCTCCAGCCCGGAATTCTAGTGTTGTGAAGTAACATGTATTTGGGAACGTCCGGCCTTATCGTCCGCTACGCTATTGCGCATCCCATACTATTCATATCAATCATTGCATTCTTGCCATGGCCCCTGTCCGAAGGACATTAAACAATAGAACTTTATATCTGCAGTCAGACCTGTGGGCGTCTCCTCGCCGCTAGCTGAAAACCGAATACGCTGTCCTTCGAATTCCTCAGGTGCAACATCACGTCGAAAAGGCATCTGTGACCGCTTGAAATCACATATCCATCCATGTAGTGCGGCAGTGTGTGAAAATGGCAACTGGCTTCACTCACAAATGGGATGCCCCGCCCGTCGGTGAACCTCGGTACAGTGCTGCATGAGGGTCCAGCGTTAATCGAGTACTACATTCCACTGACCCTTCACAAGTTTGTTCGCGACTGCAAAGATAGTATGTGAATCAATGGGACCATAGCAGAATGAACATATGAACCAATATTTCACTGCCATCGGGATTAAATACATGATTGTAATAGCAAGATGCCATGCATCGAATTGCAGCGTTGTGTGCGGGACGTGCACGCCCAAAGGGGATTGCAGCTTGCACAGGTGGAATGAATCACCACAGGTGGAGGCTATACAGCCTGAAAACACATAAATTGCACACCCAACCCCCTCCCACAACCACACCCACTCCAAAATGCTACCGGCAGGACTAGCGATGTTGGCCCTGGGGGACCTGATAGCACTGCAAGTACTACAACTTCAAGAAGAAGACGAACACCAACTACTACAACAACCGGCCGCACAGAGGAGACGCAGGAGGAGGAGGAGGGCAAGGCAGGGCCAGTAAGGCCCACCAGCACAGCCACTGCCACCACGCAGGCAGCCCGCAATCCCACGCCTCCGAGCACATCCGTTCAACCTCACTGATGAGCAGATCCACACCCTCTACCGTTTGGACCGGAACACCATAACCGCCATTGTGGACATGACACACGCTGACCTTGTCAGCATGATAGATAGCCCAACCGCCATCCCACCCCTACTGAAGGTGGTGTCTGTACTCCACTTCCTGGCCACAGGCACCTACCAGCACACAGTCGGACAGTTGCATGGCATTTCACAGCCACTGTTGTCACGGACACTATCGCAAGTGCTCGATGCCCTCCTGAAGCACGCAGACGACTACATCTCTCTACCACGCTCGGAGCAGGAAATTACGAACACAAAAGTGGGATTATATGCACTTGCCGGCATACCGGGTTGCATTGGTGCCATCGACTGCACCCATGTGGAATTGGTTGTCCCACATGCCATGGAGGCCCAGTACCGCAACCGAAAACAATATCATTCTCTTAATGTACAAATGGTGTGTGACTCCAACAGGATCATTACACATTGTTGTGCCCGATTTCCTGGATCAACCCATGATTCTATGGTCTTGAGGAACTCTACAATACCACGCTACATGGAGCGACACGCAGGGAACAGATCCTGGCTACTCGGTGAGTCTCATTTCATGCATGATAATGTGGGGTATGTGATGCGGCAATGACCTGGCAGGAAGGGGGGGGTGCGTACGTAGCAATGTCATTCCACAAACAACCTTTATTGTCCACATACAGGTGATGCCAGGTATCCACTGAAGAGATGGCTCCTTACACCACTCCGGAACCCACAGAACCAGCATGAGGAGGACTACAACCATGCCCACTCACGTACCCGTGTAGTCATAGAACAGGCATTCGGCCTACTGAAGACTCGTTTCCGCTGCCTCAGCAGGTCTGGCGGGGCACTCCTGTACCGCCATGAGAAGGTTGCAAAGATGGTCATGGCATGTGTCATGCTACACAACATGTGCGTACGTAGAAATGTGCCCATGCCCCCTGACGCAGAACTGCAAGCACCTGAAGATGGTCATGATGAGGGTGGGGATGTGGCAGCACCTCAAGGAGTCCGCGAGGCACAGGAGGGCCGTGAAATTCGTCAGATTCTCATAGATTCATGCTTCTAGCACTCACGCCTGGTGGCTGATACATGGACACGGGACTTGTGGCACTGTGTGTGTCTGGAACATGCACAATATGGACTGTACGCCTATAAAGGCCTCGTACACAAAGATCAATGTCCACACATCTCATTGGTTGATCGTGCAATGTTTATAGCATATGTGAAATTATGTTACACACCCCATCGACCCGCCACCCAAGTAAGCCCAACACACCCCCTCCACCCTCCTACCTCCCCCCCGAACACCAGTGTCCAAAGATGCTCATTGTCAGTGGGCAGACGCTATTGCAAGCCCCCTCTCCGGGTATCAGGGGCACCCCTGCCTGTGGAGCGCAGGTTCCTCCCAGATCTACGTTGGGGGCTGCCCTGGACGGAACTTGCAACGGATGATGTCTCTGCCTGCTCACGTCCATGCATGTCCCTAAGGGTTTGTGAGAGCTCAGTGAGCACACGGCGCACAGCGGCAAGTGGACGTCGCATGCAGTTCCCCCCTCAGGCTCTCGGTGCTTCTCTCCATTTGTACTCTCAGGCTCTCGGTGCTTCTCTCCATTTGTGCCCTTAGTGTCTCTGTACTTCTCTCCATTTCTGCCCTAAGTGTCTCAGTAGATGTTTCTATGGCTGCCTTAGTACCCCCACATTCATCAGCATGGTCCTTGAGGAGCGTGGCCAGTTGCTGCTGTTGCACGATCACCTGGTCGAGGGACTGTTGCCTCTGCTGTGCCATGGCCATTTGCGGTGGTGTCACAGAGGGGCTGATGACCTCATGTTGCCTTGCCACAGGGCTTGTGGGGGATGGCCAGTCGTCGTCTTGTGGGTGCCCCTGCGTGGTATCCTCATGGTGTACGGGATGAAACAAACAAGGGGATTGAGACAGGTCATGGATGGATCCTACATCGACATCACTGTTGTCTGTGTCGGAGCATGCTGCCATTAATGCAGTGTCACCTATGGTGCTGCTGCCACCAGAAGCAGTGCCTTCTGTGGCATCCATTGGGTGGACCTGTGGTGGTGTTGTTGTGGGCATGCTGGCTGCTGGGGTGCCTGTTGAAGTCCCCTCCTGTGTGCTGCCACTTGATTTGTGCTGCTGCCGTGTCTTGATCCGTGCAGCTGAGGTGGAGGGTCTTTGGCCGTTGGTCTTGGCCCTCTTTGCAGGTGTGCTGGTAGGGGTGTCCTGGAGCTCGTCGTTTGAATCGGACCCTGTGGTGGAGTAAAGGAGGGCGAGCGTTATTAATGGGTCTGTGGAAATTGGAATGGCAATGTATCACATGCATTGGGGTGGTACCTGAAGGTGATTTGGGTCAGGGCCTTGGAGGTGGTTTCATTTTTGTGTGGATTGAGGATGCAGTTGTTTTGCAGCCTGCAGTTAGGGTGTGCCTGCTGCACGTGTAGAGGGTGTTTTTAGGATTTTTAATTATTTATGTATTTAATGTGACTTTTAAAGTGCGCTATCAGGCCAATGTATGTGGACATTCTCCTGGACATGTGTTTCTGTTGCACTATGCGGACACATGGTACTTCACATGATTGGACATTGTGGATTTAGCATTGTTTTATTTGGGCCACCTACCTGATTCTTCGGATGTCTGCACTCCTTTCTCCATCCCTCCGACTCCCTCTATACTCTCCATTCCAATGGTGGAGGCACAGATTTCTTCCCAGGGGGTCAACTTGATGGGTGATTCCGATCCTCCCCCGGTAGCTGTGGCAATGTTACGGTTGGCGGATAGTATGCTCCGTACGCGTATCCGCAAGTCGTCCCATCGCTTTCTGCATTGCTGTGGGTTGCGGGGTGCGGTCCCCACCGCACTTACCCGCTGTGCCACCAGGGCCCATATGGCCTTCTTGTTCGCAAGTGCCGTCCTGGTCATTTGCGTCGAGAAGACGACGGCAGCATTCTCCTGGAGGGTCTCTATGAGTACGGTGAGTTCCTCACGGGAGAAGTGGACCTGCCGCTTGCGGTCGCACGCTTTCTTCGCTACCTTTCCCATTTTTCTTGTTTTCACTAGGGTGGATGACGGGTTGGGTTGTGTCTCAGGGTAGTATTTTTAATGGTTGTGTGGGAATTCTGATTTTATAGGTGTACGGCGTGCTGTTTCCTGTTCCGGGACCATGTTTTTACTTCCGTTTCCGTATATTTACGGTCACCGTATTTTCCGATTGCCGCTCATTACGGTGACCGCTATGATGGGTGGCGGAATTGCACCTAGGGCGCCGTACGACGGCGGTGAGGGGCGTTTTGGGGACATTTCCGCCATCGCGGACTTTGCACTTCCGCCATGGCGTAGTGCTCGTGCCCGATGGGTCGGAATTAGCCGCACTTTACTCCGTCGTGCAATGGCGGAAACGCTATTTACGCTATGGCGGTCAGGTCAGTTGCTTTCCGCCAGGGTCGTAATGAGGGCCATGGAGTTTTAGCTTCCCTTTTCCCTTCTTTCTCTCACCTTTGTTCTTGTCTTTTTCTCCCTAGGCGCGGGGGCGCGACTGCGAATCCGGATGGTCGCTGCTGAACATGGAGGCGCCCTGTAAAGGTGAGTAGAATGCGGCGTTGCAGCGATCGATGCGATGTGCTTTTAAAAATAAATGTCTTCCCTTTCAGGATTGTCGGCGAAATGTCTCTGGGATGCAGATTTAGCGGGTGAGGCCGTTTCCTTCTTCTGTTCTCTTGTTCCCTTCCTTTGCAGGTGATTCAGGATGCTGGCAGGTGTGGCAGAAGTCAAGATGCAGGAGCAGACACGGTGAGCGTCCAACTGCTAGATGCAGAACAACGTGAAGCACGTGTGGCTGATCGGGTGTGGTTTAAATAGCCTTGGAAGACGTTCCTAGAATGTGTCCTTCCTCCAATCAGGTATGTATCCTTCCCCGACCACGCCCGGGTGGTAAATGAGTCCCACAGGTAAAGTAGTTCCTTTCAGGCCTCAAGGAGGCCGGGGTTCTGCAGCATGGTCTGCATCAGGTAAGTGCACCCAAACACTTTCATAATGAGCCTGGCGCCTATGGCGCCAAGACTGACGTTTTCTATGAGCCTGGCGCCATAGGCGCCAGGACGCTGTCCAAAGGGCCCCTATAAGGGGTTGCTGGGACATTCCCCGGGGACTTTATGTCCGCATTCGGGGACGCAGGGCCTGAGCCGGCTCCCCGGGAGCGGGCATCGTGACAGCACTCCCCCCCAATGCCCCTCCCAAGGTTGTCCCCTCTGGGGGTTTTGGTTTGTTTGGGAAGAGTCGGTGGAATTTCCTGACTAATCGAGGTGCATGCACATGGTCACTGGGTTCCCACGACCTCTCCTGAGGTCCGTACCCCTTCCAATCAATTAGGTAGAAAAGCTTTGACCTAAACATTTTTGAATCTAAAATGTTCTTCACTTCGAATTCGGGGTCCCCATCTATTTGTAAAGGTTCTGGAGGTTTGAGTAGTCGGGTTCCGGGTACCACTGGTTTCAGAAGTGACACATGAAAAACAGGGTGAATTCGCATATTAGCTGGTAAATCAAGTTTAACCGCTACTGGGTTAATTATTGCCATAATAGAATAAGGTCCCAGATATTTTGGGTTAAAAGTTTGAGGCCCTTTGAGCAGTAAATGTCTGGTAGCTAACCACACTTGATCCCCAATCTGATACGGAGGTGCTTCACTCCGATGTAGGTCAGCATTCTCCTTGTATTTTCTCTTGGCTTGTTGTAAATGCGTGGTTGCCTCTTTGAAGGCTCGGGTAATGGTAGAATGCAGATGTTCTACTACGGGCACTCCGAGGTTCTGAGGTGAGTCGAGGTTTGTGGTTTGAGCGTGATGTCCAAACAAGGTATAAAAAGGACTATGGCCAGTTCCAGAGTGTACCGAATTATTATATGCGTATTCGGCTATCCAAAGAATGTCTTTCTAGTTGCTTTCAGATTGCTGTAAAATACACCGTAAGTACTGCTCAAGGTTCTGATTTGTCCTCTCGGTCTGACCATCGGTCTGAGGGTGGTGACTGGTCGATAATCTTACGTCGATTTGTGCCATTTGACAACATTTGCGCCAGAAGTGGGAAATGAATTGGCTTCCCCGGTCAGAGATTAGTATAGACGGGAATCCATGTAGCCGAACAATATTTTCGAGGAATTCTTTGGCTATGACAGAAGCTGAAGGTAAACCTTTCAAAGGAATGAAGTGGGCCATTTTGGAAAACAAATCCACAATTACCAGAATGGTATTGTATCCCGAACAAGGAGGCAAGTCTGATAGGGTGTGCCAGGGTGCTGGCGGTATGTCTAGAGGTTGAAGGAGACCGGCTGGTCTTTTCTTTTGACCTTTATTTTGGGCGCAAACACCACAGGACATCACAAAAGATTTAACATCTTTTCGCCAAGAGGGCCACCAGAATTGTCGTTTCACCTTTTCCATTGTCTTGACAATACCGGGGTGTCCCTCTATTAATGTATCATGATAACCTGAAATAACTAGTTCGTGTAAATCCTTGTGCGGCAGGAATAAGCGTCATTGGTAATAAGGTAAACCATTATCTATGGTAAAGTCTGATCCCTTTTGTATCCAATCATGTAGGACTGTAGGGTCCAGGAGTTGTTTCACTCTGACTTGAATGTCTTCAAGCGTCTGTAACGAAGTCATGCCTAGAATTCTCTGTTCGGGAATTATTGGTACTGGTTCTGAGTTTGTATCAGATTCTCCCATTCCAATTCGGGATAAGGCGTCTGCTTTGCCGTTCTTGTAGCCAGGTCGATAGGTAATCACGAAATCAAATTCAGCGAAAAACAAAGCCCATCGGAGCTGCAGTGATGACTGAGCCTTGGCGGTTTTCAAATACTGTAAATTCCGGTGATCAGTGATCACCGTGATGGTATGTCGAGCGCCAAGCAGGTAATGCCGCCAGGCTTTAAAAGCGGACTTTATGGCTAACAGTTCTTTGTCAGTGATTGCGTAATTAATCTCTGGTGCCGAGAATTTTCTGGACCAAAATGCTACGGGATGCAGTTGGTTGGTTTCAGGATCTCTTTGAGACAGAACTGCTCCCATGGCTAGGCTGGATGCGTCAGTTTCGACGACATACGGGAGATCTGGACGTGGGTGTTTCAATATAGGTGCGGAAGTAAACTTAGCTTTTAACTCCTGGAAGGCCTGCTCGGCTTCTTCAGACCATTCAAAACGTTTATTTTTCCTCAAGAGTGCAGTAATGGGTTGTACTATGCGTGAAAATTCCGGGATAAACCTGCGATAGAAATTGGCAAAGCTGAGCATGCTTTGAACCCCTTTTACAGAGCTAGGGGATGGCCATTTGAGGATGGCATCCACTTTTCTTGACTCCATTCGGACTCCTTTGGGTGTCAGGATGAAACCGAGAAACTCAACTTCTGTGGTATGGAAAACACAGTTCTCCAGTTTAGCAAATAGTTTGTGTTGGCGCAGTTTTTCCAGAACTGCCCTAACATGTTTTCTGTGATCAGATTCCGAAGAGGAGTACACTAGAATGTCATCGATATAGACGACAACACAAACATCGATGAGTTCCCGAAGGACATCATTCATGAAGAATTGGAAGGCAGCAGGCGCATTGCACAACCCGAAAGGCATTACCTGGTATTCGAATAATCCATATTTTGTACGGAAGGCTGTTTTCCATTCGTCACCTTCTTTTACTCGCACCAGATGATATGCCCCCCAGAGGTCTAACTTGGTGTATATGCAAGCATCCTTCACCTGGTCAAGGAGTCCAGGAATCAAAGGCAGAGGATAACGGTTTTTAACCGTTATCTGGTTCAATGCGCGGTAATCGATACAAGTTCTAAGGTCGTCTTCTTTTTTAGGCACGAAGAACAAAGCCGAGGATGCCGGGGACTTTGACGGGCGAATTAAACCATTGGCGAGGTATTGATCCAAATATTGTCTCAAATGCAGGTTCTCAGGTTCGGTAAGGGCATAAATCCTGCTACAAGGGGGTTGTGCACCGGGCACCAGATTGATTTGGCAATCGTACGATCGGTGAGGAGGAAACGTGTTGGCCTGTTCCTTTTGGAAGACGTCCTGAAAGTCCTGGTATTCCGGAGGTAATTGCATGGAGGCAGAGGTTACAGATGCTAGATTAATCTTCAGGTTTTCTGGGTAGCATGTTTGTGCACAATCCGGGAAGGTTATTCTCTTAGCTCGCCAATCAATTCGAGGATTATGTGTCTCTAACCAAGGAATTCCAAGAATAACCTGAAACTGTGGAGCCTTGATTACATCAAACACAACTGCCTCCCAATGGCCGTCAGGACCAATAAGAGTCACCCCAGTAGTGGAATGTGTTACCGGTCCAGAGGCAATTTCAGTTCCATCGACTGTGGTGATGACATCTTTGCTGGTTTTAGGACGGAGAGGGAGGTTAATCCTAGAGGCCAATTCACGATCCACATAGTTTTCAATAGCCCCACTATCGATGTATGCCTTTATTGCATGCAACCGCTTAGGCTTTTCTGGATCTACGAGAACCATTGGCACAATGAAATGCGAGGTCTGAGAGTTAGTTTTCAAGCTCGGCAAGCGGACCCCTACACTTGTCGGGCTGAGTCGTTTCCCGAAACAGAGTCTTCATGGTTTTTATCAGCGGCTCCTACCGCTTTTCGGGGTGGTTTTGCCGGGCAATCTCGTAGAAAGTTTCCAGAGTTCCCACAATAAAGACATAATTTTAACTGCCGCCTCCTTTCATGTTCCTTTTGAGTTAAGGGTTCTTTAACCCCTCCAATTTGCATAGGCTCAGAGACATCAACTCCCTTGGGGTTAGCGTGGGTCTTGACCAACACCAGGGTCTCAAACCTGGACCGATCTGTTTTTCTGTTTTGAAGACTGTAATCCAATTGGACCACTAAGTCTATATATTCTGTGCATTCTTGGGGCGGATTTACAACTTGGGCCAAGACATCTTTAAGTTCTCCGCGTAGACCTCGATAAAATAACGTGACTCTTTTACCCTCTGGCCATCCTGTTTCCACAATTAGTCTATTAAAGGTTGCAATATAGGATAGGAGGTCCTGATTGCCCTGTCGCAGGGATAGAAGTTCGTCATCCAGAGCCTGCCCCTGAGAGTGTCGAGCAAATAACCTTTCCATGCTTGCTTGAAATCCTTGAAAATCACGGAGAATCGGGTCATCTTGAGTAACCAGTGGAACTGACCATTCGGCAGCGCAGCCGCTGAGATATGACAATACAAAGGCTACTTTGGTCTGATCATTAGGGAAGGCCCCAGGTCTGCATAGGAAGTGCAAACGACACTGATTCATGAATACGGCGAATCGTTTGGGGTCCCCAGCAAAGCGTTCAGGTGGGGCCAGCGGCATGTTTCCAGGTAGATTAATCTGCACAGGGTTACTGGGAACCACAGGAGCGGGGTTCCCTCCGGAACAGGGTAGAGGAGTTTGTCCAGCTTGACCTTGCAAAAGCTGTCTGGCCAGGTCATCAGTTCTTTCCTTTGATATTATTAATTCCCTCTTGAGGGCATTAGTCTCTTGACGAGCGGCATGTACTTCGGCCCGTAATGCCCCCAGTAATTGGGCCAACTGATCAGTCTCAGAAGTTTCCATAGCGCCTGGGTGGGAATTTGCAGGAAGGCTTCGCGTTCTGTAACGCTCACCTGACTCCCACGGGGGCGCTGGCCTGGTTCGCGCTGCTGTGACCTCGTCTAAGGTGATGCGCAGGGTTCGGAAGACGGACTGGACTGGGCCCCAGATCTGGCTTGTCTGACTCGCAGAAGTATCCTTCTGTGGGTGAGAATAGGGGGTTAACTGTCTGCGGGGTAATGCAATCGGCCTCCCACTTACCCCTCTCACCCTCCTCAAAACCATTCTGTGCTTCCCCGTAGCATCTCACCTTAGGGTCTGGAAGGACGAGCTCTCCATCCTGCTTCTGATGCAGGGGCGCGTTGGTATCCAGTTACGTCACTGGATTTTCGGATGGGCGAGAACCAAACTTGCTTGGCTTCCAGGTAAGTTTTTCTATAAGTGGTTCCCCTTGTGTCCATGCATTAATGTTCTAATGCTAATGTCTTTTTTCCCAATAGGGGCCGGGGTACGGAATGCCGGGGAACAGGCACCGACCCGAGGTGAGCGGTGAAATCCTTGTGGAAATCAGGTAAGTCTTTAATGAGTGTTTTGGTAATGTCTTTTCATTCACTCATTAACGCTGATGTCTTTTTCCCCTTAGGGGCCGGGGTCCGAAAATGCCTGGATGCGGCGCGGACCCGAAATGAAAAGGGAATGACCCAACAGGTAAGTCTTGACATGGAGTTTTAGCTTCCCTTTTCCCTTCTTTCTCTCACCTTTGTTCTTGTCTTTTTCTCCCTAGGCGCGGGGGCGCGACTGCGAATCCGGATGGTCGCTGCTGAACATGGAGGCGCCCTGTAAAGGTGAGTAGAATGCGGCGCTGCAGCGATCGATGCGATGTGTTTTTAAAAATAAATGTCTTCCCTTTCAGGATTGTCGGCGAAATGTCTCTGGGATGCAGATTTAGCGGGTGAGGCCTTTTCCTTCTTCTGTTCTCTTGTTCCCTTCCTTTGCAGGTGATTCAGGATGCTGGCAGGTGTGGCAGAAGTCAAGATGCAGGAGCAGACACGGTGAGCGTCCAGCTGCTAGATGCAGAACAACGCGAAGCACGTGTGGCTGATCGGGTGTGGTTTAAATAGCCTTGGAAGAAGTTCCTAGAATGAGTCCTTCCTCCAATAAGGTATGTATCCTTCCCCGACCACGCCCGAGTGGTAAATGACTCCCACAGGTAAAGTAGTTCCTTTCAGGCCTCAAGGAGGCCGGGGTTCTGCAGCATGGTCTGCATCAGGTAAGTGCACCCAAACACTTTCATAATGAGCCTGGCGCCTATGGCGCCAAGACTGACGTTTTCTATGAGTCTGGCGCCATAGGCGCCAGGACGCTGTCCAAAGGGCCCCTATAAGGGGTTGCTGGGACCTTCCCCGGGGACTTGATGTCCGCTTTCGGGGACGCAGGGCCTGAGCCGGCTCCCCGGGAGCGGGCATCGTGACAGCGCTCTCTTCCCTTGAACAAATCATGCCAGGGGGCGGAGAAAGGAATGGTAACTGTCCTGTCCGAGTGGCAGGAATACGTACAGGCTACTCCCCCTAGATTTTAAAGTTAGTGATGTCATTTTTGCTACATAAGGGGAACTGTTCTAGGTCAAGGAGAGAGACACAAAAACCGGAGAGACAGGAGAAAGAGGATGGAGAGAAGGCTGCTGAAACTTACCATTTTTGAGAGCGCAGTGACCAGACCCTTGCCCTATCTGTCCAGCGTGCCCTGCAATCCAGCTGGTTTTCCTGAATACTAAACCAAGGCTAGCTTTGTAAGTAGCATATAACACCAGCCCTAAATTGCATGAACCCCTTCATTTTTCTAGTAGTACATTTAATCCAATACCCCATTGAAAGCTCCAAATTGCCAGTGTAATCCAACCATCTCCCACTACTCGAAGAATCTCTTATTTACTTGTGTATGTTAGCATATCTCCTTTAAAAAGCCTTTCAGTGTCTGTGTAAATCCTTAGTATATTGTTCAAGTAAATCAATTAATTCCCCCTGTTGCAATTCGAAATCAACTATCTTGTTTCTCTTTTTTTGTATTTAATTGTTATAGTCATTAAGGTAGTGCCTCAAAAGAAATAGTCTCCTTGTAACTAAAAAAACACATTTGTTCATGTATTGTGTGCATTACCAAACACATTCCTATTTGCATCTCTCCTATTAAACCCAAACCGTGGTTCCCATTGTGTGCAATCCCTGTTGCCTAGAAGTCTACCTGTTATGTGCCTCTGTCATTGTAATTGAAAACCGATTTTCCCATTGTAAGCTAAACCCCTTCGCTGAGCTGCTTGTCATTGTAAACCTCAGTATAAACAAATTTCCATTTGCCACTGTATTTTCCCTTAGCATTTGCTTTTCTCCCAAACAGATTTGTCCACCTCATTTCTATTGTTGCCCTGGTGTGCTGATTAGTATTCTCTAAACTTTCCTAAATTCGAATTTCCTTTCATTCTGTCCCCTAGCAGTTGTGAGTAATAATCAAAATCCCATTCTGCCATTTTGCTCCAAAAACAGGTATTCTCTTTCTTTGCTGACTTCCCATCTTGGGTTGGTTGGTTTTACCCCAAATCTGATGTTTTCTCTCTATTCCTATTCCTTGCCACTACCTTGTATTCAAAGGTATCAAGTCAAGTCTAATTGATGTTTGGGGTGAGTGTTGCAGGGAGAGTGCTAAACTGCTGGTGCTATCACTTGGTGGATAATTATTCTTTTTTCTGTTTTGCCATTAAAGACCTGAGTGAACTGTAATAGGATATCTTAACCTAGTTGTTCTGTAGAGATCATTTCATTGTGTGTTGCCACAACATTGGTGGCTGTGAAATTGTTTGATTTTCCTTTTGCATTAAATAATAAATTAATAAATATCTTACTCATACACACCTGCCTGGTTCCTAATCCATTGTGAGATGGGGTGTTTGTGGAGGTTGGGTGCGAGACGGGTTGGTGGCTTACTCAAAAAGAATCCGTAGTATATTCAAAATAAAAAGCTTTTTGTTGTATGCCACATTGATTGTCAGTGAAGGAGTCCCTCGCTGGAGTGTGCCGTGTAATAAAACCGTGACAAAGTGGGGGCCCGTGTCTTGATTGAGAAACATGTTTCCACCCATGGCAGTGCAGCACAGCAGACTACCCATTGAAGGTATTGTTACCCATTGAAGGTATTGTTACTTTTAGTGGATAGAAAGCTGGGATGCATTTTAAAGGTGCCATCCAAAAACGTGTACGCTAGGTATCAGGGCTGTGTCTCAAAATAAAATAGTGTAAACATAAACTAGGCAGGAGCATGGTGGAGATTTTGTCTTTGCATAGATAACCCACCAGCAGTAGAATACACTTCACAATGTGCACAAATGGACAGAACAAAAACATGAAGACTGGCTATCTAGTATGATGCAACAGGTGACCTCTATATATATGGATGTGTGGCAGGACAATGGCCTGTTACATCAAGCCATGACCGAGTTCTACGCTGAACATCAAAGATGAGCAAATTAAGATGGTCCAACTCACTGTATACATGTACTTTCACATGATGATCATGGAAGAATGGTACCAGAAGAGTGCAACCTCTGGGCGTAATCAATCTGAGTTATTGGAGCAAGTAAAAGGGAAGTTAAGGCAGGTAGAAGAGAAAGTGCAAGAGAGACAAAACTCTGAGTTAGAATTAGGAAATACCATTCAGCAGCTAAAGGATGAGTTAGCAATACAGCAACAAATTAGTTCAAAGAGAGAATCCCTATTCTCTGCACTAAAAGTGAAGTGCCAAGAAAGGGTTGATTCCCTGAAAGAGAGTCAACTCAAATTGAACCAACAAGTGACATACAATAGAGTCTGCTTAGAGAATATGTGCACTTTACAAAATCAGATCAAGCAATTGGAAGAGGAGAATAGCAAGTTAATTATCAAAGAGGTCCATTCCCAAGAGGAATTTGACCAGGAACGCCAGAAGTTGAGCGCTATGAAACAGCAGTGAGATAACTTCAGTGAACAGAATAGCACACTGTATCAGGAAAAAGATGCCCTATGCTAGAAAATAGGACAATTGAAGGCAGACCTGGAGAAAGGCGAGTCATGTCTTCAGGAATTGACTTCAGGAAGAGACCCAAGCTACTCCTCACTGATGACACCCAACAAGACTGAAGCATGTCTGGGGATGCTTGTGGTCTCATGTAGAAGGGATGTGACCTAGCAGTTCGGGCTGGACTGCTCCTTTTGGGGTAGGACCAAGCCTGATTTGCATATGGTTTTTCCTCTTCTGTAATGGCTTGGCAGGCTGAAAAACGAGGATCTGGAGGGTTGCCCAGAGCTGTGCCCGTGGTTATGATTTATTCGAAACCTTCCAGCCATCACCTTTTCGTTTTGCTTCAAGAATTGACAGACATAAAATTAAAGAATGAAAGATTGATGGGACATATACAACATATATAATCTGATCTAGAGCAGACAATAGAGACCAAAAATGTGCAGTGTGAGGAGATTGGTCTTCTGCAACATAAATGGTCTGAGCACTCCCAGATAATACAAGAAGCACACAAATAAAATGAGGCCCATTGTGATGAGAACAGGGGACTCCATGGCCAAGTAGTAGCACAAGTCAAGCCCTAATGGCAGAGCAAAAAGCTTGGGCCTTTGCATATTATCAAGAAATAGGTGCTGAGAAAGAGAAATCAGAGAGATTAGAGAAGGAGTGCGCTAGGGTGAATAAGGCATTGGGGAACCCCAAAATGGTAGGGAATGGAAGGGCAGCCCCTAATCATGGTCTAGGGCCCTCTGTAACAGGGGTCTTAAAGTCAAATTACCACCCTATATGCGCAAGATGCTGCTAACTTCATGTTTACCAGTTCACTAGAACCGGGAACCATGAGGCAGCCGGACTCAATTATGCCTAGCATGATTGAGCCGGCAGGCCAGTGTCCATCAGAGATTGATGGACGTGCATCACTGCTTAGGCTCAAAAATAGTTTGGCAAATGTATCTGACCGGGAGGGAGAAAATCAGGGAGTTAGACTGGAAGAAGCATCAGCAACAAAGGGACCACCTGGTCCACTTTGCAGATAAAAAGGAGTCTGAGTTTAAGCCCCAAAAGAGCATCCTGAAAAACTCCACCAAATCAGGGAGGTGTTGGGGGGTTCACCAAGAACCCCGGAAGAAGGGAAGACTGATGATTACTTCCCTGTGCAAAAGAGGGAGTCCTAGGAAAGTTACCCAGAGAGCCCACAATACGACAGGGGAGAAGAAACTAGATCCCTTCATTTTGGAAGTGATTGCCAATCTCAAAGAATCAGGGAGCACCTAGATGATAGGGACGGGACCTCAAATAGCAGAAGCTCTGAGTTTGAGGGCGAATGGACGCAGGTGCAGCAGAAAAAGAAGGCTGCCAAACAAAAGAGTACTTTGGTAAAAGACTCCATTAGACAAATAAAAGCCATTAGAAATTTCATGACCCTTTACCATGAAAATGCCAAGTCCTCAGTCTGGGAGCATCTGGAGCTGTATGACCAGATGATAATGTCATTTGGCATAAAAAATGATCTCAATTCTATCGAGTTTTCCAAATGGACATTCTCCCCAGAATACCCTAGCTTCTTTGCTGGGCTGGAGGATCAGAACCATTCAAGGTGGTCGACAAAAAAAGGCGGCTTACTTGACGCATTTCTCCATGCACCGGAACCCCCAGGAGGACCGCAAGGCGGCTTACAACCTGCAGAGCAGAGAGGATCAGGCCCGAGAGAATTTGTCCAAGAATTGAAACAGGCATTTGCACAAACAACTAGGTGGGTGTGCATGAGCAGTAGGGAGTTCATCAATACCTATTTCCATGCACTCCCTAAGTACATTATGACGCAACTGGTTAGGGACTTCCACGATGAAAGGACCCTTGACTGGGTAATAAGCTACCCGGATCTATGAGGTCCGAAAGCCAGTAGAAAATAAAAATTCTCACAAAAATCTCAAACCAACCAACACCCCTGCTGCTGCCAAGGTGGGGGAGTTGAAGATAACCCCCATTTTGAACCTAGAAATGGAGGGGGCTAAAAATACTATGCCCACTAACCAACCAAACCAGACGCAGAGAAGACCCTGTGACGAGTTCCAAGCAGGTGGCAGCCAGGCAGGGTACCCCACAAATGTGTGACCTGACTCTGCCACCTACATTAGCCTGAGGTACAAGTGGAACAGACCCATCTTGAGGTACATATGGACTCAGGAGGGAATCCAATCAGGTAAGTACAGCCCCAGTAAACTTTCCTCCAAACTTCCCTCCAAATTTCCCACAGAACTTCCCTCAGGAAGGCAGTAATCTTCCACCCTCTAGTTTAAGTTTCTTCGCCAGGTACCCTCAAAACCCTAACATTCAGAACAACCCTCCTTACTCTCCACACTTTCAGGAGTCTGTCTCACCAAATCAGGGAGAATGGAGACCAAGGAAGAATACCCAAGCTACTCTGGGAGAAGTGACAGTTACCTTTCCCGAGAGCAGCAAAGAGTTGACCCAAGACCCCCGTATCAGCCAGAGAGGGTGTCACAACTGGAGTGCCAGGTCAGAGCTTGACCCAAGACCTGAGTCGCATGCTGAGGGCACAGCAGGGCCCTCAAATGAACAATGCTGCCCAGAACAGCTCTAACCCAGGGTCTGGCAACCCGGAACAATGACAGGGAGAAAACCCTGATAACCAACAGGTTCCAGAAGAGGAGGCTCGGGAGGAAGGGGGATGCCAAGCCCTAGATGAAGCTTCCTTCCTCACCTGTGAAAAAACCCTAGAAACCTCTGTAACTGAACCCAAATCTCCTACCCCCTAAAAACTGCAACCTAGGGAACAGAGGGTAAGTAGGAGAAACCAAGGGACAAAGAAGACCCATTTTGTGGAGGAAGTCCGGGTCCTCCAGTTCAAAGGGGAAGAATCCCTGGAGGATTCTGAGAAGAAAGTCTTCTCTTTCAAGGATAGGGGGATTCCTCTCAAATAAAAATGGGTCCCAAAAGCCATAACTCAGAATAGGTAAGTATTTATTTATTTTTTATTTATTTGAATTTGTATAGCGCACAACAGCCCTGGAGCATCGTGGCGCTTGTTACAGTATACTTGCTTGAATACATACATACATGGAAAAACAGTGATACAGAATCTAGTGGTCATGGTACAGGTTCAAGAGGGGGCAGCATGTTTATACTTGCAGTGCAGAGGTAAGCTTAGTTGAGCAGATTAGTTTTCAGCAGTTTGCAGAAGACTCTGTATACTTTCTTAGTACTGTAGGCAGAGCATTACAGTTTTTTGGGGCTAAGTGCTGGAAGCTGGATCTTCTAGCTTTCTTCCTTTTGAAGGTGGGCACTTGGATTAGGTTAGCCAGGTGGCATCTGGTGGGTCAAGTGGATGTGTAAGGGGAGATCCTTTCAGATAGGTAGGGAGGTGCATCAGATGAGAGGCATCTGTGAGTAATGGACATGGATTTGAATAGAAAACGTTCCTTCACCTGCAGCCAGTGGGCATTCTTTCGAGCCTGTGAGATGTGTTCCCTTTTGGGAATGCTCAGGAATGCTCTGAGGGCGTTAATCTGAGTAACTTGTAGTTTTTTAAAATTGTTGGCCGAGGTGCCCAGGAGGAGGGCATTGCAGTAATCCAATTTGGTGCTGACTGTAGCTCTGGCAACGGCTAAACAGTTTTTTTGTGGAGACGAAAGTCTTAACTGCTTTTATAATCTTGGTGGTGAGAGCCGCTGAGGAGGCTATGGCGTTGACCTGGCGTGACATAGTCAGGGAGGAGTCGAGGTAGATTCCTAGTGTTTTCACAGCAGTTGAGACTGTGATGGTGGAGCTATCAATAATAAAGGTATTGTATGGTGAAGGGAGTTTGTTAAGTGTCTCTTTGGTGCCTACTATGAGGATCTCTGTTGTATCGCCATTTAAACAGAGTCCCTTGGGTGCCATCCAGGTCTGGATGGCAATGTATATTTTGGCTATAGCTGCAGTGTCTTGTTCATATATGCCGGTTAGAGGGAGTAGGACTTAGGTATCATCGGCATAGTTGGTATATGCTATGTCATGATGGTCGAGGTCGTTGAAGAGGGGGAGGGTGAAGATATTATACAACGTGGGAGCGGTGCAAGATCCTTGCGTCACTCCACAGTGAATGGTGGTAGGGGAAGCATTCGCTGAGTCGGAAAAGACTCTCATGAGTCGTTCTTTGAGGAAGGATGCGACCCAGGCAATAGCCTGAGGGGAGAAGTGGGCATTGTTTTTTAGTTGTGTACCAAGGATGTCATGGTTGACAAGATCAAAGGCAGCCGACAGATCTAGGAGGAGTGCTGGTTTGCCTTTGTCCATGATGTCGTTAAGTCGTATTTTAAGGTCGAGTAGGGCGGATTCTGTCCCGTGTCCTGGTCTGAAACCTGATTGTTTTTTTCCTAAGATATGATTAGCTTCCAAGTATTGCTGGATTTGTGCATAGGCAACTTTGTCCAGAATCTTGAGCAGGAATGGGACGGTGGTGATGGGCCTGTAGTTGTTGAGTACTTCTGGGTCCAGAGTGGTTTTTTTTCAGTAGTGGCCGCACCCAAACTTTTTTAAGACTGTCTGGCACAGTGTTGTAGCTGAAGGAGGCATTGATGAATGTCTTTAGGAAAGATGCAAGTGGGCCTACACAATCTTTAATAAGTTTGGTAGGACATGAGTCTCCTTTACAGTCGGAGGTCTTGATTTTGTTAACAATGTCTATTACTTCGGACTCAGTGACTGGTCCAAAATTGAAAGGTGTTATTGATTAATTTTTGACTTCTTTCTCAGTGTGGCAGGATAGTTTAATGTGTTGCGTGAGGTTTTTATGAAATTCCTGGATTTTTTAGCAAGGCGTTTTGTATGGCGTTGCACCATGTTTCATCTTTTACAATTTCTTGTGATTTGGTCGATGTGATGGAAAGTTCCTTATAAATAGCGAAAAGTTATTTTGATTCAGAGGAGGCATTGGTGATTCTATCATTAAAGGATGCAGATTTGGCTGTGATTAGGGCTTTCTTGTATTGTACAGCGAGCATTTTGTATGCAGATAGCATGGATTCATTAGGTGATCCTTTCCATTTATTTAGTGCTTTCCGTTTTTTTGTCCTGAGTGCTTTTAGTTCTACAGAGTATCAAGTATTAGAGTGTTTGATTTTCTTTGATTTTTTATTCTGTAGAGGTGCGAAAATATTGACCACTCTGGAGATAGTGGTTTTATAGATTTCCGCCATAACCAATGGGTCTGGGGAGAGAGGGGGGTTGATGGTGAGGGGGTCAAGGAGTGGGAGCAGCCTGGCTTTGGTTAGGTTTCTCGCACTTCTGGCTGGGGCTGGAGGGAGGCTGTTTTGTATTTTGAGTGACGAGGTATTGGTAGGGATGAGGAAGTGTATGAGGAAATGATCTGACCATGGCAGGGGGGTGATGGAGCTGATGTCAATATCACAGTTGTGGTCTGCTAGCCAGTCAAGGGTTCGCCCTTTGCAATGTGTGGGTGCGTGGATTTTTTGGATGAAGCCAAGTTCTTTTAGGACTAAGGCAAGAGCTTTGAATGGTTTATCTTTCTTGTCATTGAAACTAAGGTTTATGTCCCCTAGGAGGATTGATTTGGTGGTGTTTTTGAGGTTTTGAGCTAGGATATGGGTGAGATTGTCATGGAAGTCTGTTATTGGGCCTGGAGGTCGGTAGACTAGGTTGAGGGTGATGGTGGAGTTGGGGGATAGAGAGATCCTAAGTGCAAGGGAGTCTGTGTCCTGTCCCAGGTTTGACCGGTTTGTCTGACCTCTAGGTAGTCCTTGATTATGAGAGCTACTCCTCCACCTATTGTTGTGAGTCTATCCTGCCTAATGATAGTATAGCCTGGCGGGAGGGCTAGAGAGAGGGCCAGAGCTGCTGTGCTGTGTAGCCAGGTCTCTGTAATGACTAGGATATCAAGGTTGAGATTAGTAAGTAGGTCATGGATTTCAGTGGCATGTGCCGGGATGGATCTGGCATTGATGAATGCGCATTGCAGGTTAGCAGAAGCCATTTTTCTTTTGGGTTAGCTATCTCTCACGTGTGTGGAGAGTAGCTTCATTAGGGCCACTGGAGGGTATGTGATGGTTGAGCTGTGGTGGGTTTGGGAGGGTCAGTGGTCTGGGAAGTGGTGAGGTGAGTTGGAGGTGTGATGGTGGGGTATCTGGAGCGGAGACCCAGGAGTTGGTTTCTGCCATTAGTGGATCTGGTTCATTTAGTTATTTTGGTGGCACTGGGGAGGGTTTTAGGGGGGGTCGGAGAAGAAGGAAGGGAGGAAGTAGGTGGGGGGGATGTTGGAGAGGATGGTGTGAGTGGTTGTGGCCATCCTGGGTGGGAGTTGATCGGTGGCCAGCAGTGTGCTAGTAAGCTGCATGGCTTATGTGTTCAGGAGTGACTATACAGGCTTGTGGGGCTAGACGTGACTGTAACTAGGAGGTAGACTGGCTGGGGTGAATGGGCTGTGAAGATGCAGAACCTGGTTAAGATAGAGGAGGGAGCCATGTGGCAGAGTTGGTAGGCCTACAGAGCAGGTGCAGTTGCAGAGGAGCAGTGCTAGGCTGAATGGTGCAGATGGCGCATAGCAGTGCAGACAGGAGGCAGATATCAAATTAGAAAGTTAATGCTAGGCGTGGGGTGGTGCCAATAGATATACAGTCTCAGTGTAGTGTAGTATTACGCAGAGCAGTTGTATACATACAGAAATAGGTTAATATGCAGTACAGAGTGCAGAAGGCACATGCGGAGGATCAAAAGCTATGACAGTGTTAAACCATATAGTGTTGAGTGCAGTGTGCTGCGGTACCCGGTGGCCATGGAAGTAGGAGGAAAATGTCTATGTTCATTTCTGAGGCGGTGATCTCGAGTAGAGTAGAGGTCTAATGGGTCACATGAAGGTGCTGGCCACCGCAGGTCACTACCTGGCTTACCTGCTTGCGACAGGACAGGGTGGATATTGGCAAGTTTGATGTGGGTTGTAGGGCGGCGTTGCAGCAATCAGCACAGTTTAGCTCCTAGGTGTAGGATGGTTGACCGATTTGGGTGCGGCGGGGTGCGACCAGCGTTCTAGGCGGCTGGTTTGAAAATAGATGCAGCCATTTTGTAGTGTGTCGGGTCATGCAACGAAGCTACACACTGGGCCAAATAAGTTGCAAGTTGCATGGCGGTTCTGCTCCTCAGCGAGCAGTGAGGCTGTGTGCCATATTTCAGGGCAAGATCGGCAAAGAACAAACAAATCAAGTGGTAGCTCGTTAGCCTACCTACTAGTGGCTAACATTAGTATGCAGCTTGTGTGCGGTAGTGTTCGGCGAGGAGGGGTCATCTGCGTAGTCCTGAGATGTGCGGGGAGACGGGCTCAGGCCTCCCGGCGAGTCGATCGGTGCGCAGTGTGGTCAGAGGGCGGGTATGGGAACTGACCTAGAACCGCCTATCCCTGAACCCCAGAAATATCATCCAGAGAACTCCAAAATATATGAGGGATCCTCCCCCCAAACCGGTGCAGGTGACTGTCCCCAGGAAAAGGGGGGCAGCACAGAATCAAGTGAAAAAGGGGTTTCCAAAATCCCACAAATCTCCGGATGCCAAATTATGTTTAAAGATTCCCGACCTCCAACACCGAAAATTGCCCAAGGTCACACAGTGGCAGAGTTCAAAATAAAGAAGTTAACCGCCCAGCTGGCCCAAAATGCCCATTCACTATGCCCCCTGGAGGAGAAAGAAGGTAGGTTTTATGCCTCCGTCCGGGTGCAAGGGCAGTATGCCATACAGGATCCCAAGCCACCCTCCTGTCCAAAAAGGCATTTGAGCAACTTTATTCTTGAAGGGTGGAGAGTCACCAAAATTCCCCTCACACATCTTCCTTGACAACTCCAAAACTTTGACAGGAATGACATTATCGTCGAGGGGACTGTGGATCTGGGGATCAAAATTGGATGACACAAGGTGAAACACCCGGTTATAGTCATTTCTCCAGAGGGAACACCCTGTCTCTTAGGGAATGACCTCCTTCGGAGGTTGTCACCTCTAACAGACTGTGTAAACAAGGTCCTCTGGACACAAACTAACCGACCAATAAAATTAAAACGGAGCACCAACTATGTAAGTCTAAATGGCACGTGCCACATGGTTGAGCAGCGGTCTGACAAAATTGAGTTCCACTTTAGGAACAATCAAGCCCCCGACTTAACTGTAATTGCTGTAGGAGGACAAACTGGCGATGGGAACACTTCTCCATTCTTGAAAATCAACCTTTCTCCCAGTTTTAAGTGGCATTGCACACTGGAAGGAAATGCCCTGAAAATGTATACTGATCCACAATTTGAAAACCGAAACCCCATGTTAAAAGGTGATGAACAGCAGCTCAAAGATTGGCTGATATTCAGGAAAAGGGTGAACAGCTGTTTCTCACCATCCAGGTAAATAAGGGGAGCCTGTTCTCTCCAGAGTATGCCTGAATAATGGAAAAAGCTTCACCAGCGAAGCGTTATTCAGGAAATATCAGACCATTCCCACATTTAAACTGATTGATAAGTGGGAAATGGGCCTGGAAACTCCCAATACCAAACATCTCCTGCCTAGCAGGTGTATGCAAAAAATGTCCATTGGTGATAAAAGCATAGAGTATAATTGTTGGGTCGTGTGAGGTGGCCCCTCTGACATTCTCAATCAATATGAAATTAATTTGGGCCTCATTAATTACAAAGTCTGGTCCTGTCTGGGGGTAAACCCATGGGCTTCAACAATCCTGAAAAGACATTTCGGTGAGCTCAATTGCTACAGTATGTAGTTGAAATTCAAACTGGAGAAGAGGTCACCATCCCAGGACTGGCCTGATGATTCATAATTCCTCTAAAAATTAAGAGAGGACAGAAACTCCAAAACCCAAACGCTTACGTAAATTTAAATCATCATCTCCAAAAGCAGGGGTTGCATATGAACCTGACACCACTGGTTGACTTAGAACACAACACCATTCAAATATTGGTGGATAACAGCAACCCTAGGAGTATCACTCTGGGCGCAGACACCTTTATTGGAATGGCGGTTGATGCCCAACATTTCTCAATTGACTTAGGGAATTAAATCATGGGACAGATCCCCAATGACTGCTACGATTGTGATGATGACTTACCGCCAGAAAAGATCTTCACCTGGCAAGGGGGGAATTTCTTGGTGTGCGCTTCCTGCCCTTAAGGGGGGAAGAGGTAACCTGTGACAGCAGGAAGGATGAAGGGGTATTTCAGGTACACATTGACTGCCTCTGCAACCTGAAACCTCCTGTCCAGGCCAGCACCATAATCAGAGATCTCTCCACGCCGCTGGAGGATACCATGGAAATTGCAAAACCTGAGGTCTTTCCAGGCTTCAGGCAGATGGTTGAGGAACAGTTCAACCTCGCTAATGCCTGTGAGACCGAGGAGCAAAAGCAAAAGCTGAAGCAGGTGTTTCTAGATTTTCAAGAGATCTTTGCTGTGGACTCGTACGACTTTGGTCGCACTGAGATACATTCTACATCCATACCCACGGACCCTGGGATGATTCCCTTATTTGTGAAGCAATATCGGTTGCCTCTCACATCTATGGAGTCACTCACGGAAATCATAAAGAACCTAAAGTCCCGTGGGATAATTTGTCCAGTCCACAGTATCTTTACTGGGGATACTAAAACCTAACGCCCAATGGAGACTTTGCGCAGACCTTAGGGAGTTGAACAAATGTATCCACATGTCCCGATGGCCTCTTCCCTAAATCAACCATGGACTGGCCCAGATCCAAGGGTCAAAGGTGCATACCGCCATTGACCTGATCAATGGATACTCGACAGTATCCGTGAGTAGGCAAGACCAGTACACACTTCGGGGGCCAGCAGTACATGTGTATGACATGATATGATATGATATGGCATTTGTAATGCGCCTATACACAAGTGTTTCAAGGCGCGACGAGGCAGGGGGGGAAACAAGGGGAGACAGACAACGATCCTACTAGGCCAGGTGTCATTCAGATCGTGCAAGTGCAAGGGTAGAGGGGAAGGGAAAAGTGCATGGGCAAAGGGAGAGGGGAAAGTGCAGTACAGGGTTATTAGAATACAGCATACAGGATAAATAACAAGGGCCAGCTGGTGGCAAGTGCAAGGTAAGTGCAGACAAGTGCTGGGAAGGGGGGCTGTAGGGATACAGACACAGTCCCGCAGTGCAGGGGTTGCCGGGGAGGCAGTGCAGGGGAGAGTGGCTGGGCCAAGGACCAAGAACGGTGAGTGGCTGTCACGCTCACCTGATTCCCACAGAGGCGCAGGTCTGGCTTCGAGTGCTGATGCTTCTTCAATGGTGAAGCGCAGGACTCTGAAGATGGACTCATTGGCTCGCAGGAATATTCCCCTGTGCGTGAAAAGGGAGTATTACCTACTGACGGAATAATGCTCAAGCCTCCCACTCCCTTCCAACCCTCCACGATACCCTTCCTCGATTCCCCGTGAAGTCTCACCTTAGGGTCAGGAAGGATGAGCTCTCCATCCTGCTTCTGATGCAGGGGCGCGTTGAAACCCAGTTACTTCACTGGATTGAGGTTTGATGGGAGTTCAAATAAGCTTGACTATTCAGGTAAGGCGCTGTAAGGGTTCTGTAGCAAGTTCAAAAGTTCAAGCTTAATAATAATGTTCATTGTCTTATTGCAGCAAGCGCTAACGCTTATGTCTTTTTCCCCTTAGGGGCCGGGGTTCGGAATGCCGGAGATATGGCGCCGACCCGAAGTGAAACGTGCAGTTCCAGTAAATGGCAGGTAAGTTCTGGATGAGCGTTCGGGTAATGTCTTTGCATTCGCTCATTCAATGTCTTTGTCTTTTTTCCCCATAGGGGCCGGGGTCCGGAATGCCAGGAAGCGGCAGGACCCGAAATGAAATGGGAATTACCCAACAGGTAAGTCTTAGAAGGAAACTGAGCTTTTCCTATTCCCTTCCTTCTCTCACCTTGTGTTCTTGTCTTTTTCTCTCTAGGCTCTGGGAAGTGGCTGCGGATCTGGATGATCGTTGCTGAAGATGGAGGTGCCCAGGAAAGGTGAGTGAAATGCAGCGCTGCAGCGATCGAAGCGAAATGCTTTTAAAATGATGTCTTCCCTTTCAGGATTGTCGGTGTGATGTCTCTGTGATGCTGCTTTAGCAGGTAAGGTGTTCTTTCTCTCCAATTCTCTCTTAGCAGGTGACCCAGGATGCTGACAGGCGTGGCTGAAGTCCAGAAGCAGGAGCTGACACGGCGAGCGTCTAGCTGCGAGGAGCAGAACAACGCGAAGCGTGAGTTGCTGATCGGGTGTGGTTTAAATAGCTTTGGAAGAAGTTCCAGGTATGTATCCTTCCACCAATCAGGTATGTATCCTTCCCCGACCACACCCAGGGAAAGTAGTCCCACATGTAAAGTAGTTCCATTCAGGCCTCAAGAGGGCCTGGATGTAGCAGCATGGTCTGCATCAGGTAAGTGCACATTAAAACACTTGAACACATGTCTAGCTTTATGAGCCTGGCGCCTAAGGTGCCAGGACAGGGGTCCAACATGAGCCTGGTGCCTAAGGCGCCAGGACTGTGTCCAAAGGGCCCCAGCTTGGGCCCGCTGGCACTTCCCTGGGGGAAACGATGCCTGCCTCTGGGGTTGCTGGGTCGGACCTGGCTCCTTAGAGGTAGGCATCCTGATAGTACCCCCCCTCCAGGCCCCTCCCAAGGTTGTTCCCTCCGGGGGTTTTGGCTTGTTCGGAAATCTCCGGTGGAACCTTTGTATTAATCAAGGTGCGTGAACATGGTTACTAGGCTCCCTCGATCTCTTCTGAGGTCCATATCCCTTCCAGTCAACAAGATAGAAGAGTTAGGACTTTAACACCTTGGAGTCTAAAATGTCTTTAACTTCGAATTCTAATTCCCCTTCAATTTGAACTGGGTCTGGAGGCTTGGACAGTCGGGTCCTTGGTTGTACTGGCTTCAAAAGTGATGCATTAAAAACTGGATGAATACGCATGTTAGACGGTAAATCCAGTTTAAAGGTCACGGGATTGATTATAGCCTTGATGGGATAAGGCCCTATGAATCTAGGATTGAAGGTTCGCGGGCCCTTGAGGGGTAAATGTTTCATTGCTAGCCATACCTGATCTCCTACTTGGTAAGGAGGAGTTTTACTTCAGTGCAAATCAGCGTTTTCTTTATACTTTTTCTTGGCTTGCTGTAAATGAATTGCAGCTTCTTTGAAGGCTCGGGTTATTGTGGAATGCAGATGATTTACTGCGGGCATTTGCAGGGTCAGAGGTGGATCAAGATCAGAGGTCCGAGGATGGTGACCATACAAAGTATAAAAAGGAGTTTGTCCGGTTCCAGAATGCACTGAATTGTTGTATGCATATTCTGCGATCCAAAGGATGTCTTTCCAATTTAATTAGATTGGTGTAACATGCACCGAAGATATTGCTCGAGAGTCTGATTGGTTCTCTCGGTTTGTCCGTCGGTCTGGGGGTGGTGGCTGGTGGATAGCCGCACATCTATTTGTGCTAGTTGGCAACACTTCTTCCAAAAATGGGAGATAAATTGACTTCCACGATCCGAGACTAATATGGAAGGGAAACCATGTATGCGAACTATATTCTCCCGAAATTCCTTGGCCAAGGTGAAAGCTGAAGGCAAACCTTTTAAAGGGATAAAGTGGGCCATTTTGAAGAATAGATCCACAATTACAAGGATAGTGTTGTAACCAGCACAAGGAGGCAGGTCAGTTATAAAGTCCATTGACAAGGTGTGCCATGGTGCCGGTGGAATGTCCAAGGGTTGAAGTAGGCCGGCTGGCCTTTTCTTTTGACCCTTGTTTTGGGCGCAAATTCCGCAAGACAATACAAAAGACTTTATGTCTTTTCTCCAAGAAGGCCACCAGAAGTGGCGTTTGATTTTTTCCTCCGTTTTAGCGATACCAGGGTGTCCTTCCATTAATGATTCATGATGATGGGCAATAACAAGTTCTTGCAATTCTTTACTAGGCAGAAACAACCGCTCCTGGAAGTAGGGTAAGTCATCCTTAACGGTGTAATGAGGACACTTTTGACTCCATTCCAGTAAGGCTGAAGAGTCTAGAAGTTGTTTTACTTGCGTTTGGATGTCCTCAATAGTTTGCAATGAAGTTAGGCCTAAGATTCTTTGTTCAGGTATGATTGGCACAGGTTCTAAACTCGAATTGGGTTCTTCCATGCCAATCCGGGATAAGGCGTCCGCTTTACCATTCTTGCAGCCAGGGCGATAGGTAATTACAAAATCAAATTCCGCAAAGAATAGAGCCCATCGGAGTTGTCGTGAAGATTGAGCTTTGGCCGTCTTTAAATACTGTAAATTTCTGTGGTCCGTAATTACGGTGATGGTGTGTCTTGCCCCGAGAAGGTAGTGACGCCAAGCCTTGAAAGCAGATTTAATAGCCAGTAACTCTTTGTCGGTAATTGCGTAGTTGATTTCAGGAGGAGAACATTTCCTGGACCAAAAGGCCACAGGGTGTAGTTGGTTAGTTTCTGGGTCTCTTTGCGACAGGACAGCTCCCATGGCCGAACTGGATGCGTCGGTTTCCACAATGTAAGGGAGATAGGGCTGCGGGTGCTTCAATATAGGTGCAGAGGTGAATTTGGTTTTCAGGTCCTGAAAGGCTTGTTCGGCCTCAAGAGTCCATTCAAAGCGTTTGTTTTTCTTTAGGAGAGCTGTGATGGGTTGGACTGCTCGGGAAAATTCCGGGATGAATCTTCGATAGAAATTGGCGAAGCCGAGCATGCTCTGAACTCCCTTCACCGAGCTAGGAGATGGCCATTTGAGGATGGCGTCCAACTTTCGCGAGTCCATTCGGACTCCTTGAGGTGTCAGGATGAATCCGAGAAACTCCACTTCTGTGGTATGAAAACACATTTTTCGAGCTTTGCAAATAGTCTGTGCTGGCGCAATTTCTCAAGAACTGCCTTAACATGTTTTCTGTGATCGAATTCTGAAGAAGAGTACACCAGGATGTCATCAATATAAACAATGACACAGACGTCAATAAGTTCCCGAAGAACATCATTCATAAAGTACTGAAAGGCGGCAGGTGCATTGCACAAACCGAAGGGCATCACCTGATATTCGAAGAGCCCAAATTTGGTGCGGAATGCAGTCTTCCATTCGTCGCCTTCTTTTATATGCACCAGGTGATAAGCTCCTCGGAGATCTAACTTGGTGTACACACAAGCGTCTTTCACCTGGTCGATAAGCTCAGGGATCAGGGGCAGAGGGTAACGATTCTTAATCGTTATTTGATTTAGGGCACGATAGTCTATACATGTTCTAAGGTCGCCCTCTTTTTTCGGCACGAAGAACAGAGCTGAGGAGACAGGAGACTTGGACGGGCGAATAAAACCATTGGCTAGGTACTGATCTAAATACTGAAGCAAATGTAGGTTCTCAGGTTTCGTAAGAGCATAAATCCTACTACAAGGTAGTTGAGCATTGGGTACCAGATCGATTTGGCAATCATAAGACCGATGGGGAGGTAACGTGTTAGCCTGTTCCTTCTGAAAAACGTCTTGGAATTCTTGGTATTCTGACGGTAGCTGTACAGGGGTGGAAGTTGCTGAGGCTAGACCCATAACTGGATTTCTTGGGTAACAAGTTGGTTCACAATCAGGAAAACTTATCTTCTTTGCTCGCCAGTCAATTCTGGGATTATGTGTTTCTAACCAAGGAATTCCAAGAATTACTTGAAATTGTGGGGCCTTGATCACATCAAACACGATTGCTTCCCGATGTCCATCCTGACCCACCAGTGTCATTTCAACAGTGGAATGCGTTACAGGCCCTGAGCCTTTTACGGTTCCATCTACTGTAGTAATGACATCTTGGGTTACTTTCGGGCGGAGAGGGAGCTTAATCCTGGAAGCCAATTCACGGTCTATGTAATTTCCAATAGCTCCACTGTCGATGTATGCTTTTATAGCATGCAACAGCTGAGGCTGTTTTGGGTCCACGAGCACCATTGGCATGACAAATGCGAGGTCAAAGAGTTTGTTTTCAAGCTCGGCAAGCGGACCCCTACGCTTGTCGGGCTGGGTCGTTTCCCGAATCAGGTGTCAATAAATCGTTATCAGTGGCTCCAACCACCTTCTTAGGTGGTTTAACTGGACAATTTCGAAGAAAGTGACCGGAAGTCCCGCAATACAGGCAAAGTTGCTTTTGCCGCCTTCTCTCTCGTTCCTTCTGCGTTAATGGTCCTTTAACACCGCCGATTTGCATAGGTTCGGATACGTCGGTACTCTTGGAGTTAGCGTGGGTTTTGATCGGTACTCGGGTTTCGTACTTGAACCAATCTGCTTTTCTGTTTTGAAGTCTGTGATCAAGTTGAACCACTAAGTCTATGTAGTCTGCGCAGACCTGGGGTGGATCTACTATCTGAGCTAGAACATCCTTAAGCTCTCCGCGCAGGCCTCGATGAAACAATGTGATCCTTTTGTTTTCTGGCCATCCAGTTTCCACAACCAGTCTATTAAAGGTGGCAACGTAGGACAGGAGATCCTGATTACCTTGTCGTAAGGATAGCAGTTCGTTATCAAGGGCCTGTCCTTGAGAGTGTCGAGCAAACAATCTTTCCATGCTGGCCTGGAAACCCTGAAAATTCTGGAGAATGTGATCATTCTGATTTACCAATGGAATAGACCAATCGGCAGCACTGCCACTGAGGTAAAATAGTATAAAGGCTACCTTGGTCTGATTGTTAGGGAAGGCCCCGGGTCTGCATAGAAAGTGTAAATGACATTGGTTCATAAAGACGGCATATTTCTTGGGATCCCCCGCAAAACGTTCTGGCGGGCCAAAGGCATGTGTTCAGGTAGATTGATTTGTACCGGGTTATTCAAACCCATTGATGGGGAAGTACCTCCGGAATTAGGTAAAGGAGTGTGCCCTGCCTGGGCCTGCAATAACCTTTTGGCCAGGTCATCTGTTCTTTCCTTGGATAGGATCAGTTCTCTTTTGAGAGTGTTAGTCTCCTGGCGGGCTGAGTGCAATTCTGCCCGTAATTCCCCCAAAAGCTGGGCCAGCTGATCTGTCTCGGAAGTCTCCATAGTGCCCGGGTGGGAAATTGTGGGTAGGCTTCGCGTTCTGTCACGCTCACCTGATTCCCACGGAGGCGCAGGTCTGGCTTCGAGTGCTGATGCTTCTTCAATGGTGAAGTGCAGGACTCTGAAGATGGACTCACTGGCTCGCAGGAATATTCCCCTGTGCGTGAAAAGGGAGTATTACCTACTGACGGAATAATGCTCAAGCCTCCCACTCCCTTCCAACCCTCCACGATACCCTTCCTCGATTCCCCGTGAAGTCTCGCCTTAGGGTCAGGAAGGATGAGCTCTCCATCCTGCTTCTGATGCAGGGGCGCGTTGAAACCCAGTTACTTCACTGGATTGAGGTTTGATGGGAGTTCAAATAAGCTTGACTATTCAGGTAAGGCGCTGTAAGAGTTCTGTAGCAAGTTCAAAAGTTCAAGCTTAATAATAATAGTCATTGTCTTATTGCAGCAAGCGCTAACGCTTATGTCTTTTTCCCCTTAGGGGCCGGGGTTCGGAATGCCGGAGATATGGCGCCGACCCGAAGTGAAACGTGCAGTTCCAGTAAATGGCAGGTAAGTTCTGGATGAGCGTTTGGGTAATGTCTTTGCATTCGCTCATTCAATGTCTTTGTCTTTTTTCCCCATAGGGGCCGGGGTCCGGAATGCCAGGAAGCGGCAGGACCCGAAATGAAATGGGAATTACCCAACAGGTAAGTCTTAGAAGGAAACTGAGCTTTTCCTATTCCCTTCCTTCTCTCACCTTGTGTTCTTGTCTTTTTCTCTCTAGGCTCTGGGAAGTGGCTGCGGATCTGGATGATCGCTGCTGAAGATGGAGGTGCCCAGGAAAGGTGAGTGAAATGCAGCGCTGCAGCGATCGAAGCGAAATGCTTTTAAAATGATGTCTTCCCTTTCAGGATTGTCGGTGTGATGTCTCCGTGATGCTGCTTTAGCAGGTAAGGTCTTCTTTCTCTCCAATTCTCTCTTAGCAGGTGACCCAGGATGCTGACAGGCGTGGCTGAAGTCCAGAAGCAGGAGCTGACACGGTGAGCGTCCAGCTGCGAGGAGCAGAACAACGCGAAGCGTGAGTTGCTGATCGGGTGTGGTTTAAATAGCTTTGGAAGAAGTTCCAGGTATGTATCCTTCCACCAATCAGGTATGTATCCTTCCCCGACCACACCCAGGGAAAGTAGTCCCACAGGTAAAGTAGTTCCATTCAGGCCTCAAGAGGGCCTGGTTGTAGCGGCATGGTCTGCATCAGGTAAGTGCACATTAAAACACTTGAACACATGTCTAGCTTTATGAGCCTGGCGCCTAAGGCGCCAGGACAGGGGTCCAACATGAGCCTGGCGCCTAAGGCGCCAGGACTGTGTCCAAAGGGCCCCAGCTTGGGCCCGCTGGCACTTCCCTGGGGGAAATGATGCCTGCCTCTGGGGTTGCTGGGTCAGACCTGGCTCCTTAGAGGTAGGCATCATGACAGTGGTACGGTTGCAGATTCAGTGCAGTTTCAGTAGTATTTGCAAGGGAGAGGGGGAGAGAAAGCGGAGGCAAAGAGGAAGGTTTTGAGGTGCTTCCGGAACCGGAGATGGTTCTCCTCAAGTTTCAGGGAGGCAGGAAGGCTGTTCCAGAGGTAGGCCCCTGCAGCGCAGAGAGATCTGCCCCCAACCCGAACTCCCTTTGGATACATGAACTCCAGGAATGAATTTAACATCTTTCTGCACAAGGCCACACCCGACTTTGGTGAAAGGAGAAACCTGGCATATGTGGATGATCTCCTAATTAGAAGGTCAACTGTGGAGGAACATAAAGCAGAAATCTGTAATGTTCTGACCCAGTTGGAGAAAGCCGGAGCAAAACTGTCCTTCCAGAGTGCTCAGTGGTGTAGGACCCGCGTAAACTTCTTGGGGCATTGAATCACCCCTGAATGTCTCTGTCCCCAGGCGAAATAGGTGGAAGCATTACTAAAATTGAAAGACCCCAACACTCTGTGTGAACAAAGGAGCCTTCTTGGACTGACTAATTACAGCAGAAAGTTCACAGAGCACTATGCACAGGTCACAAGACCCATGGTCCATTTATTAAAGGCCAGGGTCAAGTGGGAGTGGGGTCCAGAGCAAGCTGAGGCAGTGAAGCAACTGAAGAGAAGCCTCTCACAAGAGCCTTGTCTAGCTTACCCTGTCAAAAACAAGGAGTTCTTCTTGGAGAGTGGGGTCTCAAATACATGCTTAACAGCAGTATTATACCAGAAGCATGACAAGGACAATAAAGTCATCTCCAGTGTGAGTAAGACATTATCCTCTGTGGAGGAAAAATTCAATTATTGGGAGAAGGCACTCCTGGCAACGGTTTGGGCATTGAAAATGTAACGCCCGGTCATCCAGGGGGAGTACATCATCGTTGAGACTCCTCACCAGAGTTTACAATACCTCCAAAGTGATAGAATCCGGGCAGGGAATCTGAGTAATTCAAGAATTATTTCTTGGATTCTGTCCATGCAAGGCTTTCCTGTGGAGGTCAGATAGGCCAAAACAAGAAGTGTCCCCTCGCGCAAGGTTTGGCTGACTTGCATGATTGTGCTCAAGACTACTGTCTCAAGGACGAAAGTCTCAAAACAAGTGACAACATAGAGGCATAGTCAGCTGGCAAATTGATGTTGGTATATCATGCCATCCTCACTGCCGTGTAACACCGGTTCCACGAACTGGTTATAATCACAGATTCAGATTATGTCCGTAACGGGTTTGTGGAGCACCTGATAAATTGGAAAACCAGAGGCATGCTGTGTGCAAACAATAAACTACTCAAGCATGGCAAACTAATACAATCCATTGATGATCTGGTCACCTCTAATGAAATGACCATCTACTGGAAGAAGATCAAAGGTCATTCCAGAATAGAGGGACCAGAAAAACCCGGAACTGACCTGGCTGACCAGTTGCCCAAAACCAGAGCTATCAATGGGGATCTCCTTAACACCAAGTCCCTGTTGGGGGAAATCTAGGTCGCTGCTGTGACCAGGTCCCAAACACTTGCCCAAAATGAACTCTCAACTGCCCAGTGGAGTAAGTTGACCCCAGATTCTGATTTCATCATGGCACAAAAAGGGGATCTGATTATTGGGAAATATTATGAACACATTGAAGACCCTGTGTATTTTCATCTGACCGAAACCGATTACATCTCCTGGTGTTGATGAAGTTTCCCAAAATGTTCCGAATCCAAGATGGTTGTTGGTACGGAGATCCATCTCTGGATGTGACCTGTGGGTGGTATCTACCTCATTCTGAAGCCTGATGCTAAGTCATGCCCATGACGCGGCCAAAGCCGGTCATCAGGGGTTTCATACTACTATAGAAATCTTGTGAGAGGTCGCATACAGGCCAGACATGGGTCAGGACCTCGACCAATATTTAAAGGGATGTCTTGTGTGTGTGCAATTTCAGCCAAGTTCACTCACACACCAAGCTCCTCTCCAGAAAAGGGGAAGACACTGCCTTGGTCAGATTTACATGTAGATTTAATTGGGCTCATGATTCGCTCCTCTAGAGGAAACAAGTATATGTTAACAGTAACATGCTTGTTTTCCAAATGGGTGGAATGTCCCCGGCCCCAAATTGCAAGGCAGAAACAGCCACTGCCCTGATGATCAACCACATCTTCTTGCGTTTTGGCCTTCCCCAAAGGATTGAGTCAGACCAAGGAAGTCACTTCACCAGTGCAGTGATGACAAAGATGTGGGATATACTTGGGGTAAAGAGAAAACTCCATATTACCTGTAGGCACCCTGTGGTGGGGGAGTTGAGAGGTACAATAAAGCAATTGTGAGCATCCTTAAAAAGTTTGTGGTGGACTCTGGGCCTATTTGGGACATCCGACTACCACTTGTCCTGATGGCCATCAGTTCTACATCATCTTCTGCGACCAAAATGTCTCAATTCGAGCTAATGACTGGCCGAAACATGGTGCTACAACAGCATCTGCTCTTCAGAACGCAACAGCAGACACATAAATATATTAAGAATCTGAGAAAACACCTTCAGCATGATTTAAAGACCACTAAAAAAGAATATCAAGTAGGAGACAGGGTTTACGTGTACAATTTTCAGAGAAACCAGACCAAGGAGTGGAAATTCCTCCCCTCCTGGCACGGCCTCCTTTGAAATTGTAGACAAAATCTCACCTGTTGCCTATAAGATCTGCATTTCCAAAGGAGAACTGACAGAAGAAAAATGGATCCACATCAATCAGTTGAAAAGCTGTCATCCCAGAAACGCTTTGCGCTGATTGATGAGTCAAATGAAATTCGAGCAGAGGAACCATCTGAAGAATGAAAAGAAGGGAGGAAAAATCAGATGGAAATATTAAGATACATACATATATATAGCGATATAGAAGGGAGTATTTACTTGGTGTTATTGTAAAAATGAAGAAAAGAAAAAAGTAATAATAATATACAAATTGTGTATGAAGCTGGAAGGTATTGTAACTGTAGGTTATTGCTGTGTGAATTCTTTATAAATCTTCCAGGAAAAATGCTTGTAAAAAGTACTGAAACTTGTTTTTTAAAAGAAATCTTCTATTAGAGAACTAACCTCCTTAAATTCCAGCCTGGAGCGGGCCTGAAAGGGAAGGAATAAAGGGGGTGCTGTGCCACACTCTCCAATCCAAAGACATAAGGGGATACTGGAGGGCCTTCTCTCCAAAGAAGGAAAACAAAGGGGTGCCAGGCCATACGCCCAACCCAGAGACAGAAGGGGATACTGGAGTACCCACTCCCCGATGAAGGAACATTACGCCGAAGGAAACAAAAAGTAATGGAAGAGCAGGGGGGAGGATCTCTTGGGTGCATTTAAAGGCCTCAAACAGAAGTCCCTTTTACCTTGAACAGATGCATTTAAACACTGCCACCAAAAACAACCTTCTTTACTTTTATTTCACATGAGTGGCAAGAATTTCTACACTGCAATCAAAAACGGCTCTGCTTTGCTTTTATTTCCCCTGAATGACAAGAAGTTATACGCTGCAACCAACAATGGCCTTGATTTACTTTTATTTCACATATGGGGCAAGAATTTCAACACTACAACCAAAAACGGCTTTTGCTTTCCCTTTCACATGAACAGCAGCCCTTTAAACACTGCAAACGATAAACGGCTTGGCTTTTTCTTTCTGTTCATGTCAAATTAAAGAACTATGTGAAAGGGGGCCTACCCATAATTGTCAATGGACCAACAGCATCTGTAAATGCACCCAAGAAGGATAAATCAAAGAATCCTGTGTACTGCAAGACAAGATTTTAAACATTAAAAGCAAAAACAGCCTGCACATGTGTGGAAAGAAATCAGCTTTAAAAAGCCACAGTAGAAAAATATAGCACGGCACACACAGCAAATGTCAGGGAAATATGATGTGGGGGGTTGACCAAAGCGAATGAATATTATGTTCCAACCCACAAAACTCCAGTCACCTTTGAAAAGACACTTACTGCAGGAAAAAACAGTTCTGGCATGAAGCTATCACAGATATACAATAACATCCAGCAATAAAATGTGATGCTGCTGAGGGCGTCATAATTCCCTGATCTCAGAGATTCCAAAGAAGGCAAAGTGTGGCTAAAGCTTGACCAGGAGATGTGAGCCCTTCCTTCACCCACTACAAAGAGCAAACTGCCATTTCAAATCTCTGGTCACCTGCTTAGCCAAAAGGAAGACAGATGGCAACAATCATAATGAAGATTAATTTTGTTTTATGCTATTTTTTAAATGTAATTTCCAGGTGGTTTTAAAGATATTAATTGCATTTCCCTAGGAATTTGGGGACTGAAATGGCCAGTTAAGACTAGTTTCTGGCTGGCCTGAACAGGTGACAAATATGACAGTTGGTGAAAAGATGGAAAATGGAATTAGGAACATACTTGATCATTTGCAAATTCATAACTGTTATACATTTTATAAAAAGGACAAAAATGTTCCAAATGGCCATGCTACATTGTACAGATTTGGCGATTGATTTATCTAATCCCCCATGACCAGCTAAAACCACATATCTGTCTCATATGGTAGTGGAGTTATGAGACATAACTAGTTTTTGCCAAAAAGTGGTAATGCGAACAAAGAATTGTAATAAATGCAAACAGACAGATGGTGCTCTCTTCCCCTGAACCAATCATGCCAGGGGGCAGAGAGAGGAATAGTAACTGTCCTATCCGAGTGGCACAGATAATTACGGGGTACTCCCCTAGATTGTAAATTTAGTGATGTCATTTTTGCTATAAAAGGGGGACTGTACTAGGTCAGGGAGAGAGACATAAAAACCGAGGAGGCAGGAGAAGGAGGACGGAGAGAAGGCTGCTGAATCTTAGCATTTTGAGAGAGCAGTCACCAGACCCTTGCCCTATCTGTCCAGAGTGCCCTGAGATCCAGCTGGCTTTCCTGAATCCTAAACCAAGGCTTGCTTGGCAAGTAGCTTATAACCCCAGCCCTAAATTTCATGAACCCCTTCGTTTCTGTAGTTGTGCATGTAATCCAGTACCCCATTGAAAGCCCCAAATTGCCAGTGTAATCCAGTCATCTCCCCCTAGAAGAATCTCTTATTTGCTTTTGTATGTTAGCATATCTCCTTTGAAAAGCCTCTGTGTCTTTGTAAATCCTTAGTATATGCCATTATCTGAGGTGCACGAAGATCATTATACCTCCGTCCCCAAATACCGGTCAGAGAAGAGCTATCAACTCGCTGACCGATTATTGAGGCCACAGGTGGTAGGCAGGAACAGAAAACACTGGGTCCTGGATGGCTGTAAGGGAGAGAGAAGGGTTAGCAGGCAGGTACAAGGAAACTACTATAAGCACAAAATGGTAGACTGAAAGAACACCTACCCTACGGGTATCCGGTGGCAGCTTGAAACCTAAGTGTTCCCCCTGAAGGAGTGGAGAGCAAGGTAGGATGGTCCTCAGTGATGTGGAAGTATCACCTAGAGGCAATACTTAGTTCTCAATGCAAGTACCAGAGCGGGGAGGACGCAAGGCAGTCCAGAATGCAATCCAGAGGTCTTGAACAGTTCAAGTGAGGCAGTCCAAAATAACCAAATCCAGAGGGCAAAAACCAAAGGCAGTCCAATAAGCAATCCAAGGGTCTAGTCAGTTCCAGTATACAGAGTTCCAAGGGACACATCCAAAAAGAGATGATCCAGAAGCAAAACAAGGTCAGGAATCCAGGAAATCCAAAAACAGGAGTACGAGGAGCACAGAAATGCTACTCGCTGAAGGAAAAGCTGAGAAGCACTGACTGAGAGGGCTGGAGCTCTCTTATAGGGTTCTTCCGGGTCACTTGACTGCCCTCCTGGTCACGTGACCGGTCACGTGACCGCTAATCGGTTCACGTGACTTTCTCTTGCGAAGCGCTGTGCCCAATGAGATCCCGCGATGAATGAAGGAGCTTCACCGTGCCTGCAGACACCAGGGTAAACCCCAACGTGATCGGGCAAGCAGGCGCCAGGGACGCCACATCATGCGGCGTGCTCTCGGAGGCCGGGCGGGCATAGGAGCGGATGTGATCCATGATCCGCGCCGCCACTGAGATACCACCAGACAAGGTGAATGGGAGGAGTTCCAGGGTCCATGCTGTTGCGAGGAGTGCACGACAGTATACTTTTCAAGTAAATCAATTCATTCCCCCATTGAAATTCACGGTACAAGATTGTTCCAATTCAAAATCAACCATCTTGTTCCTGGTGCTTGTACTTAATTGTTATTATCATCGTTATAGTCATTAAAGTATTGCCTCAAATGAATTAGTCTCCTTGTAACTAAAAAACCTAATGTGTCCGTGTGTTTTGTGCATTACCAATACAATTCATATTTGCATCTGTCCTATTAAACCCAAACCGTGGTTCCCATTGTGAGCAATCCTTGTTGCCTAGAAGTCTACTAGTTATGGGCTTCTGTCTTTGTCATTGAAAACGGATGTTCCTATTGTAAGCTAAACCCCTTCACTGAGCTGCCTCTCATTGCAAACCTCAGTATAAATGAATTTCCATTTGCCACTGTATTTTCCCTTTGATTTTGCTTGGGGTGGTGGACTTTACCCCAAATCCAATATTTTCTCTCTATTCCTACTCCTTGACGCTGCCTTCCATTCAAAGGACTCATATGCAAATGATGTTTGGGGATGAGTGTTAAAGGGGGGGAGTGCTAAACCATTGGTGCTATCAGTTGGTGAAAAATTGTTATTTTTCTGTTTTGCCATTGAAGACCTGAGTGAACTATAATAGGATATCTTAACCTAGTTGTTCTGTAGAGATCATTGCATGTTTTGTTGCCACAACAATGGTGTCTGTGAAATTGTTTGATTTTCCTTTTTCATTAAATATTAAATTAATAAATATCTCGTTGATACTCACCAGCCTGGTTCCTAGTCCATTGTGACACAGGGTGTTTGTGGAGGTTGGGTGCGAGACGAGTTGGAGGCCTACTCAAAAAGAATCCATAGTATATTAAAAATAAAAAGCGTTTTATTGTACGCCACATTCATCATCGGGGAAGGAGTCCCTGGCTGGAGAGTGGCGTGTAATAAAACCATGACACTATGCCTTTGCCTATGTGCCCAGCTATCATAGCAGTGACAGGTTTAATTAGGCCCAGATAAGTTACCCAATGCTATTATTCTAAGTTAGCACGACAGCAGTGAATTAGAGAGTAGCTGGAGGTGCCAATATCCATTTGCTCTTCCAGGCTAACCTAACTTTCTGGCCTCCTTGTCATTCAATTCTGGATGGGGAAGGTGTTTCTGTTCCTCACCTACTTCCACTGCCATACCACACGACTGGGATTCAGGAGCAGAGCAGGGACACAGGCCCATCTCCTGCTAAATTCATGTGTCACTTCCCTCCCTCTGACTTTCTCTGTCTGCCTACTCACTGGCATTGATGCTTTTAACAAAAAGTGTGGATTATTCAGTAAAGAGCACACCGTGAGGTACAGGGAGGGAGGTGGGGAGATTATTAACACTTCCATGTCCCACCATTATCACCAGGAAGGGCTGGTTGTGTCTCTTTTGTCACAACACTTCAATATATGTGGACACACAGGGATCCATGAATCCATTTTCCAGCAATCACTGGAAGCCAACATACAACAAAATATTTCTGGCTGTGCTGGCAAAGAGGGAAAACTGAAAAATATACTTGCCGTCATGATGGCCTTAAGTTCTAACAGTGCTTCAGAAAAAGATGATCAGTCCTGCTGAAAAGTCCAGGTACTATTTTCCAAATGTATGAAATTCAGATAAATACTGTTATATTGAAGCTATTGAAGCTCTTCTGAGAATGTCTGGCAGCTTGTCAGGCTTTACAGCAAGATGACTTAATGATTCCTAGGAGAGGAATTGAAATATGGGGAGATCAGGCAGCATGTCTAGTCGATCATTGTTCTCAATGCTGAAAGTGCAAAACATGTGCAGTACTTCGAACATCTTTCCCTAGTCCCTATGTCAAGGCTTGCTCTGCCTATCCCTATACTAACTTTATATTTTTGCACCCATCTTTTCACAAGCATTGTTAAAGCAAATACTTTTGGTTTCCCTATAGGCTTGTGATAGGCACTGCTTCTGACAAATACATATCGAAGACCTAGAGACAAGCCACAAAGGTTGGCTTTGTCAAAGCCTGTTATTAATAGGGCATCAGGACAAGAAAAAACATGAACTCTCAGCAGGCTGCTTAGAAATAATACTGGCATGCCAAAGGGTGATGTTACTGCTTGATAGAGCTAACTCAAAGCGATCCCAGGAATATGTTTTTTGGGTCGGCAGGAAGTGGGTGGTCATGGCCATATGGATTAGCATGACTAAGGGCAGTCAATTGGTGTATAAATAACGAAAAAGCACATACAAAATGTGAGTCTTCATATGCCATCACCTTCCTAACTGCACCCCAATGCAATAGATTTAGCTTACAACTGGCGCGTAAGGGTCTCCTTTAAGCAGGGACATCATTTAGGGGTCGCCAGAGGTCACAACTGCGACCTCTGTGGTCTCCCTTGCGGCCTCTGACCTCTAAAAAAAAACTTGTTTTTTTTGTAATGCAATCTCCTGGGCTGTGGCCAGCACCATGTGGCTCTTTACTTCTGGAGTGGCTGGCTTTCTTTTTCAGGCCCCTTAAAAAAAAAGAAGAAAAATAAGAACAGTGGTGCCACAAGTCTATACTTTTAGCACTGACCCTAAATAAGAAAGAATAGGAATACCAAATAATGTGTCTTTCTGGAATTCTATACAGTAATTGCTAGACTCATTAAGGGTTTATTTCAGGCACACTTCAGGGGGTGAGACACTGATTTAGTCTGTTCTTAAACGCCTCAACTCAGCCTTTCATCCTTCTGAGGTTGATAAATGAGTACCAACACAGGTTGGGTGATATTGGGTATATATGTTTTCTATATAAAGCACTTAAGCGTAAGTGCTATATAATACCACATCATTATCATTTGGTTATGGACGTCTGCTTGCATTCACAGTAATTTGGTAATATGGCCCTATAGACTGATCTTAACGATACATATGGTCGATACATTCTTGTATGAAATGTATACATCACATTATAGTGATATCGTAACCATAGTTTTCGTAGTGTACAATGCTATGTGATGCCTCTTCCTGTTTTGTCAACGGGTGAAAGGTCGTGTTCCATCGCTTCCCGTGATATCACTTTGGGGTGGGGTCAAATGACATCACTTCCTGTGATGTCATTAGGGGTCAAGGGTTGTGTGATGTCACCTCCGCTACCCCTGGCATTTTGGTGAAATGATGTCCCTGCCTTTAAGCCAAATGTAATAATATTTAAGAGACACCCACACATTGCACACGCATTTCCTTTGGCTTGAGTGACCCTTGCTGCTCCATAGGACGTTCCCCATTGTACATCGAATGATAACCAGGAGCCTTACTCTGGGATAAATACCATTGGGTATGTTTACTGGTTCTAACATTTACAAAGTGAGTTTCGCTTCAGAAGTGCAATTGAAATCTGCCGAATGTAATGTAAACATAAACACTTTTCTCCCCTCTGATTGTTTACCATGTTGCTAGCAAAAGGCGTCCTGTTAGCTCTGCTGTTTTAATTATCGTTCGCTAGGTAACAGCCCTGAAGGGAAAGCCGTGGCACGTGCCTCCTATTTGTCTGCTGTCTTCTTATTGTGCAGGCTGCTGTTCCCGTGCTAACCGCATAATACATCCAGATGAGTTCCTTAAAAGCTTGACACTGCATCTACTTGAAAGATTAACACCATTTTCTTTTAAAATATTTATTTATAGAACAAAACAAGCAACAGCATCTCATTAATGACCCCGCTCCCGGTTGGCGTGTTGATTTATGCCGGAGAGAGAGAGAAAGAGAGAGAGAGTATGATGTAACAACAATGCAGCATTGCTGTTCAGAGCTAAAATCTCATTGCTTCAAATGACCTAAACCTTCCCAGAGAGTACGAGCCCTCATTACGAGTTCAGCAGATGTTGGTTTGCATGCTTGCCGAAAATATCACTAACACATGCGGACATCTGAGTTTCGCTACATTATTAGGATAGTATCACCAGACTGGTGTTAAAACATGAGTCACTGGAAGCCACACCTTGAAAAGATGTCCGTCCCCTCCATATCAGGTAGGCTGCTCCTATTGTTAGGAAAGGCTTGGGTGTGGTGCTTGACCTCTAATTCTCAATTCAAACAACAGAGATTAAATCAGTGACAGCTTTTCCCATACGAATATGGCTGTCTTTGTAGTGTCTACATGACTTGGGGGGAAAGTGCTGCATTTGTGTGTTTGTGTTTAGGACATTGGTTGCCCACATCAGGAGGATCTGCTCAGCACCAATCATTCCACTTCAGGTAAAAAGAACATTTAGCGATGCAAGGCCCCGGGAAGAAAATAAACCTATCCCACCCTGTAGGCACTTTCAGGTGAGGTGTTAGTAAGAATGTATGCAGTCACACTGTGTGAGACTACACAACACTAATCTGCTTGGTATTAGACAACCCACCTTTTGGTATAGGTCTGTACTTCACAAGTTGGTAGTGTGAATGAGCAGCCAGGCCTATCTCAAGAGGGGTAAATGTGAGCTGTAGAGCTGTACCCATGGAATCTGTGAAAACAAGTAGCCAAGTAACACACTCAAGGTTTCAGTTATAAATAGTTATTTATTTAAATAACATCCATTTTTATGATCAGTATTCTTTAAAAAGGCAATTCATGTAACAATGTAAATATACTTTAAAATGACTTTTCAGAATCAAAACAAGTTAGTGGATAACCTTTGGATATGCTTCAAACACAATTCCTGCACCGCAAGGTGACTTCATTCACAAGGACAGTAACGGCATTCATATATTGCAGATTCTGAGGTTGTTGAAAGGAAACTTTAGGGAAGGAAAAAGGTTATACACTTTTTCAGTATATGTGAGGACAACTAAATCTTCCAATGAAATCTAGATAAGCCTTTCCCAGCAGTAACAAGATCCACTAAGCTACGAGGGACAAACGGTATCAAAGTCAATGGACTAGAATTGTCTTCAGGGATCCAGGACAGCCAAAGTCAATTGGGACACAGTCTATGGATCTGTTGCACTTCTAGATTAAAGTCTTGCACAAAGTTAGAGAGTTTGTAGAAAATCACTGGTAGGGTCACAAGCTGTTAAGCCTGTGAGAAGAGAGTTGAGATCAACTCTACAATGTAAGCAAATGCAATTCCCAACTGAGAACAGCACAGCTAAAAAAGGCAATAAGGTAAGCACTTCAAGGGTCTGAAGAAGAGTGGTCCAGCTGGATTCTATCTTGCTACAGCGGTGCAGACCCTTGTTCATCATCCTCAGTCGTGGGGACAAGAGGGAGGACGTCTGCAGGGCTCCTGTGGTGCTACTTGGGAGGTTGCCGGCAGCTACGGGCTCTTTTCGGTTCAGCAGCATTTTGCTGTTTCAGCTCTTAGCAAACAACACTGTGTCTTGGATACCGGATGGACTCTCTTTGCCCCCTCAGTCTTGCATTCTGGTGAGGGGACTCTGAATCTGGAGGTCCTGTTTGGGAGGGTCCTTAGGAGTCTTGTGGAGCTTCTAGCTGGAATTGTTCCAAGGCACACAATCCCTCAACGCCTGGCATTGGCTTTACCCAGAAAAGAAGAAGCACAGCCAGTCAGGGATGGTGGTCCAGTGGAGTTTGTCTCAGGGGTTAGTTGGTCCTATTAACCAAGGGGAGAAGTCATTGTATCCAGAGCTTCTCTGTTGAGGTGAAAAAGGAGTTCAGCACAGCAGCAGGGCTTTACTGGGCAACTGATATGATATGATATGGCATTTATAACGCACCTATACACAAGTGTTTCAAGGCAGGATGAGGCAAGGGAGGGGGAACAAAGGGAGGACAGACAACGATCCTACTAGGTCAGGTGTCATTCAGATCGCGCAAGTGCATGGGATGGGGGAAGGGAAAAGTGCAGGGAGAGGGGAAAGGGACAGTGCAGTACCAGGGAAAGTAATCACAAAAGTAAGTAATGGCCAGCAGGTGGCAAGTGCAGAGGTAAGTGCAGGAATCAGTTATCAAGTTCTGGTGATGGGACTGTAGGGATGCAGGAACAGTCCCAAGTGCGAAGGTTGCTAGGCAGGCAGTGCAGGTGTGTGTGACTGGTGGGGAAGGGACCAGGGCCCGAGGTCAGAGGGTGGCCAGGTAACCAGTACAGTTTCAGCCAGGGGGTCAGCAGGGGAGAGGAGGAGAAAAAGCAGAAGCAAAGAGAAAGGTTTTGAGGTTCTTCCGGAACCGGAGATGGTTCTCCACAAGTTTCAGGGAGGCAGCGAGGCTGTTCCAGAGGGAAGCCCCAGCCTAGGAAAAAGATCTACCACCAACTCTTTGCTTGGAGAAGTGAATGACCCTGAGAGAGTTGGAGGCAGAAGAGCACAGGGCTCGGGAAGGAAGATATTTAGGAAGAGAGAGTTGAAGATATTGAGGACCCAGGCCCCAGAAGGCCATGTGTACAATTCAGAGGGTTTTGAACGTAATCCTTGCAGCCACTGGGAGCCAGTGCAGAGATTTCAGTCCTGGAGAGATACGATCCCTGGGCTTCAGGCCAAGGACAAGTTTTGCAGTCCTGTTCTGGATGGGTTGCAGAGGGCGGAGAGTAGAGGCAGACAGATTTAGAGGCTGTTGCAAGAGTCCAGCCTAGAGAGAACCAGAGCTCTGGAGACAGTGAGCTTCTGGGGGAAGGAGAGGAAAGGAAGAATACCTCTGAAGAGGTGCAGCTGGTGGTGTCACTTATTAGAGACGTCAGAGATGTGAGTAGAGAAGGAGAGTGTGGAGTCGTAGATGACCCTGAGGTTCTTAGCCTCACAGGTAGCAGCAGGAAGAGGGCCAAGAGAGGCCAGCCAGAGAGAGACAGGAAAGGACGGAGTGGGTATGCCAATTATGAGAATCTTAGTCTTACTGGCATTAAGGCAGAGGTCATTGGCGGCACATGAGTGTCATCAGCATAACATTGAAAGATGGGGCATAGAGCAGCAATGTGGTGAGCAAGAAGTGCCAGGTATTGGTTGAACATCCAGGGAGCAAGGTTAGACCCCTGTGGGACACCACAGGTAGAGAAAAAGATAGCAGAGAGGAAGAACACAAGTTGGACCTGGGAGGGTCGGTCAGAGAGGAAAGAAGTCAGCTACGCCAGGGCCTGAACTGTGATACCCAGGTTATCACAGAGACATTTGAGCAGGATGGCATGGTTGACCGTGTCAAAGGTGGAAGAGAGATCAAGCAAGATGATGACAAAGGGGGTGTTAGAATTAAGGTTGGAGAGCAGGTCTCCACGGATTTTCAGTAGAGCAGTTTCCATGCTTTTGGCAGCTCTGAAGCCAGACTGATGGTCATGAAGGCAACAAACAGATTCAGTGTGGAGAATGAGCTGGGACATGGCCAGCTTTTCTAGGAGTTTGCCCAGGAAGGGAGTGATGGAGATTGGGCGATAGTTAGCCCGGCAGATGGTTTCTTAAGAAGAGGGTGCACAAGGCAGTGCTTCAGGGGGGATGGGAAGACTCTAGTGGTGAAGGAGTGGTTGCAGAATTCGTCCAGGGCAGGAGCCAGGGAGTCGATGTGGTCCTTAATGGTTTTGGAGGAACAGGATGAACCTGTTTGGACGAGACTTTCATAGATCGGACTTGTCTAGAAAACTTGTCAGCGGAGAACATGGGAAAGGCAGAGAAGAAGGGAGGAGAGGTGGCTGCAGAAGGGCCAGAGGAAGAGCAGGGAGTAGAGGGTGGGAGGGGAGAGGAGGAGAGTGAGAACAGAATGTCCTGAGTTTTAGAGATGAAGTGAGAAGGCAGTGCCGTGCAGAGTGCCTGGGAAGGGACATAAGAGCTAGAGACTGCGGCAGGATTGGCCAGTTCCTTGCAGATTTTAAACAGTTCAGCTGAGTTGTTGGATGCCACCGAGATGCAGGCTTGGATATGAGCTCTCTTCTTGGTGAGGACAGAGAGCCGGTATTGCCTTTGGAGCAGGCGGCAGACCAGTTTGTCAGAGGATGTACATGAAGCGTGCCATTTCCTCTCAGCCACCCAGCACTTACATTTAAGGGTGACAAGGACTGAGTCATACCAGGAGTTGCACTTGGCTTTGGGCTTCATGCATATTCTCATGACTGGGGCAAGAATATCGAGAGTGTCAGATATAGCAGAGTGGAGCATGGAAAGGGCTGTGTCAGGGTGAGAGTCAGCCAAAGGGCGGGGGTGAGAAAGTGACGGTGAAAGACTCAACTGACACGTGCTTCATGGGTCTGATGACCGAGAAGGTGGGTGGCAGCAATGGAGGTGGCTTGGCCTTGGGGGTAGACAGGGTGAGATGGGAGAAAAGGAGAAAGTGATCACTCCAGGAGAGGAGTGGCGAGAGGGACAGAAAGGGGAAGGTCAGAGGAGATCAAAACATCCAGAGTGTGCCCTGCAGAGTGAGTCAGGCCAGAGGGGAGAATAGAGAGGGAGAGAGAGTTACAGAGGTTGCAAAAGAGTCCAGAGGGAGGACAGGAGGCATCCAGGTGGATGTTGAAGTCTCCAAGAAGGAGGAATTGAGTGGTTGAGACCAAGAGTGAAGAGGAGAGGTCAGCCAACTCAGAGAGGAAGGAGGAGATCTGACCAGGTGGCAGATAGATAGTAGCCACAATAAGGCAATGACTAGGGGAGACAGCGAGCCTGCAGACGAGTCATTCGAAAGAGGAGGAGGCCTGCGTAGGAATGACAGAGGCAGGAATCCACTCAGGGAAGATCAGGGTTACACCCCCTCCAGAGCGATTGGACCTGGGTGCTGAGAGGATCTTGTAGCCGTCAGGAAGGAGAGTGTCAAAGCTTGTGACAGAGCTGGCCGTGAACCATGTCTGGGTGAGACCGAGGACATGGAGGTCAAGTTCCTCCAAGAGGCGGCAGATGTCGGAGTGTTTGACAGCTGAGCAAGAGTTAAGAGTGGCAATATGGAGATGGTTGCCGCCTTTGAAGGACTTTCGGGAAGCAGTACAAATCAGGGGCATACCCTGCGCAGGTGTAGAAGTAGCCCAAGGGTGGGCAGAGAGGGAAGGAGGGGGCAAGGTAGCCGAGGAGGAGGCAGCAGGGCGAGGCAATGATGCTGTGGGGGGCAGAGAGGGGACAGCAGAAGAAGAAAAGAAATTGATGAGGGGCGGGAAGCGTCTATCAAAGAGGAAAAGATTGGCCTGAGGGTCTTGGATCAAGACAGTGCCATTCACATAAATATTAATGATGACCTTAGAGGACTCGAAGGCGGCCAGGAGGACATCCCACCAGGTGCCACCATTAATGGAAGAAGAAGAGATAGGAGAGAGCAAAGAGACGATATGCAGGGTCCATAGGTCTAGCGAGGGAAAGACAAAGAGGATGTTGGTGAAAATTTGCCTGGAGGAGGCGCTGGTATAGGTATCAGCGATAGGGAGGCCTGGGTTGGAGACCAGGATGTCCTTTTTAAACTTCTTCCTTCCAGATTTTGTGAGGAGGGCAGGATAGTCGATAGAGAAGCAGATGGAAAAAATAGGAGAGATACAGAGCACCATAGAATAGAAGGAGGGAGGAGAGAGGGGGAAAGGAGAGAAAGGGGAGAGCAGGGTGCAAGTAGACAAGACAGCGAAAAGCGAGATCGTTGAGCAGTTGGACAAGCTAATGACACTCCTAATTCAAGAACTATCGCAATGTAAAAAAATGTTTTTAAAACATGAGGACAAAACACACCTAAGTTTAAGAATCCTGAATAGCGGGAGAAAGGCCTAGGTTTCACAATGCAATTCAAGGTGATGAAACAATGCACATTTTTTTAAAACAGGAGGGCAAAACAGACCTTAGTTTGAGAATCCTGAATAGTGGGAGAAAGGCCTAGGTTTCACAATGCAATTTAAGGTGATGCAACAATGTAATTTTTTAAAAAATAGGAGGACAAAACACACCTATGTTTGAGAATCCTGAATAGTGGGAGAAAGGCCTAGGTTTCTCAATGGACTTCAAGGTGATGAAACAATGTCATTTTTTTTAAAAAACAGGAGGACAAAACACACCTAAGTTTGATTATCCTGAATAGTGGGAGAGGAGGTCCAGGAGGTTGCAGCAAGCTTTGTTCACGGTTTATTCATTGGGTGTTTCTCCCAGTGGTCGACTCTGCCTGTAGTCCCCAAACCGTCCCCTTTTAAGCAGGTTTCTTCCATTCATGCACAACCTAGGATGTCAATCACACAGCAGGGTAGCTGTCCTGAAAGCCAGCCAATCGGGACTAGTTGAATTCAGGCATTCGTAGCGACAAAGGACAGGGGAGTTTCGGGACCCTCCCTTACCTCCAGTCCTCCCAGATACACTGGAGAAAGAGGCAGGCTACAAGGCTGAAGCCCGCCAAAGGCAAGACACGCAAAGGGCTCATCCCTATCTCAAAACACAGAGTAAAACCCAAGAAAGACCTCACAAGCTGAAAATGACAAAAAAAGGAGACAGGGGCTATTTTGACAAAATGGACACCCATGAGTACTGTACTGCAGCTGAGGGTTCAGCCTACGGTAGAAAAGCACAATGGTAGGAAAACTTAAACCACTGCCACCAGCCATTTAAAGTAGTGAGGGTAACATGAACATGTTACATGAAATGTCGTATAAGAGGCTACTAGGCTAATATGTAACCATAAGATGGTGTGTGCTGGACCTACAAAGAGAAAAGGTAAGTAAAATTGTATGAGAAATCTAAAAGGATTTCTCTATGACACTGCACTGAAGGTGCTGTGTGTCACCATGCAAAAAGGAGATGCCGATGGAGTTTGTCAGACTCCAAAAACAGTGAAAACACAGAAATCCAAATCAGATAAAAACACATGAGAGAGTGAGAAAAAGGTCTCCCTCACTCCAGATCTCGTGTTGCCAGTCGGTTAAACTGTTTTCTGAGTCCACCAGCAATATTCTGTAACCCTTGCTATGGCACTTTTTAACACTGGTTTTCATTTGCAAGCTATAAGGCCTACAAATACTGTTGGGTACATCTCTCTCCTTTAATGTGTAGGGGGTCTTAGTTACCAGTCCCTCAGAAGTTGTGACAACTTCTGAACCTATAATAGGCTGTTAAAAAGAAATCCCTTAAGCCTAGATGGGCCGCCATGATTGCTCACCACCTCTCTCACCTGAGCAGGTTGGGTCTCTGGTATCTTGGTTGGAGGGGTTGTGGCCAAGCAAGGTATATGCTTTCACTTCCTCTTAGATCTTGTTTTACCTGGCGTAGAAGTTAACACTAGGATTTATACTGAAATCTTCAGCAGAAGATCCAAATGTGTTAAGGTGTTTAGCTTTAGACTTAGGTTACCTGGTTTTCCACCAGTTTTGAGAATGACCAGTACTCACAGGGCTAGCTAGGGGTCCAATTTGTCTATCCATGACAAATGTTCCTGTTCATTCAGACCACGGAGAGCGCTGGCAGAAGCCGCATCTAAAGTTAGGTGAAAGCACTGCCCATATTCTTCACTAGGAATCTGAAGGGTTTTGCATATATCATGGACCGCCTCCAAATGATATTCTATGCAAAACAATCTCCTCCTTTCTTGAATGGCATAATCAAGGTTTTGATAGATTTCATAATTGTTAAAGCAATATATGTTGCATTGTGGGATGTGCCATTTTGTGCCTCACTACTGTTCTGTTGTGGGTGTGAATGTGTGTGATCAGTTGCGGGTGATTCAGACCCTAATATTGGATTATAACCAGGCCTGGCCATGTGGACAGCTGCTGGCAAATTTCCCTGGCTAGGACTGTGATTAAATTCAGTTTCATTGAACGTTGTGCATTGCTGTTTTTCTTGAGACTTAAAGATTTGCTGTTCAATTCTCTGAACTGCGCATGAAACTGCTGACTTTAGTGACTTTAGTGATTATCTCTTGCAAATCTTTGATCTGTGCCTGACAACGGTGAAATGCTTTAGATTTTTCTTCATTTTCATCCAGTAATTTCAATATTTAATTCTCCATGGAACAGAATTCCTTATCTCGTTCACTATTATCTTTTCTAAGGGTCTGAATTTCTGAAATTGTGACCTCTTTGTCCTGTCTTACATCATCCAATACTTTTTTAAAATGAATTCATTCTTGCTCACTTTCAGCAACTTGTTTGCCTCTCTGAGCTAGCCGGGCACTAAACTCACTACATTTGGTCTGCAATTGTGTGTCCAACTCCCAATTATTTTCCATCTGTAACGGTCGCTCTCGTTCTACATCTACATCACAATGCAACTTGCTAATAACCTCAGAGTCTTTCCCTCGCAGCTTTATGGATCTGTGTAGCAGAAACCAAAGCTTAGCGCACAACCTGATGATGTAATCTCTCTCTTCCTTACGCTCCGACGCTTGGAAAAGTCTAAGGAGACACGTTTGCACAATACTCCCTTCATCAAAAATCTTTACGGGGGTCTCTTTCTGAACTCTAGTACTAATCCTTACTTTCCATGCTACTATATTTTCAGATTACCAGTTTTCCAGAACAAAGAGTTTTGTCTCAAGATAAGCCGATAGTTCAGAAAAATCAGCTTGTATCATGGTAGGATTAGTGCCAATAATACTATAACAAAAGTCGAATGTGCACACTGCTCCACATTACTTTCCTCACAGCTCTAAATCAGAGAATGAGCGTATAATATATTTATGTGTTATGATGCAAGGCCACGCCTAGTCATTATTTTACCGCTTCCCGGCTAATGCACCATAAATCTGTTAGAGATATCTTGCCAGCAAATTCTGTGGTATTTTTGCTACCCTCACTAGTATTTCCTTAGAGGTTGGCCACTTTATTTAACATTTGCATCAGTATTTTGTTATAACACTCTATGAGGACTTCAGCGGTGTCTGAGGTAGAGGTTTTGGGTATCATATCATGAAGGCATGCCTGAATATGTGGGACTGCTTCTTTCTTGCAGTTGTGGCTTTCTAACTCCTTGTTTGGATTAGTTAAGTGTTTAGGAATATCACGCAGGTGTACAGAGAAATGAATGAAACTATGGTCAGACCATAAACATGGCGTGGTACTCTTTATTTCAAGGTTTTAGTTCTTAGATATGAGCAAGTCTAGGATGTTATCAGACACGGACGTTGGTTTGTGGTTCTGGACCTGACATTTCAGTACTTTGAGTGTCCTTTCCAAAGCTACTGCTTCCTTGTCTTTGTGATTATTGTACCATCCTTTGAGGTCACCCACTAATAATGTTCATCGGTTAGGGACTAGAGTTGTTTTCAGGATCTCAATTATATCTTGGTTAAAATTTACCATCTTATAAGGTTGTCTGTATAAAATGATTAGATTGAGACAACTGCAGGGACTAGGTGTAATTTTGAGATGAGGGATCTCACAGTTGTCGCTGTTGTTCGGACTTTCAAAAAATCGAAATGTGTCCTTGACAATATTGGCGACACCACCCCTGTGGCCTTGCTCCCTGTTCTTGCAGATAATATTGTATCCTTCTGGGACTGCTAATTCAATCATGGGGCAACTGTGATCCAGGTTTCTGTCAAACAGAGAATGTCTAGGTTATTTTGTAATGTGTAGTCATGGATGTTCAGGTCGTGCTTGCAGAGTGACCTGGTGTTCAGGAGGGCTATATTTATGTCACAGCCATTAATCAGGTTATAAACAGGCTTAGTCGGGACATGGATAACCCCAGTTTTGTTGGGAGAAGCTGCCCATGGGGTAATGTTACTGTTAGTTAGAGCACCAGCGCATAAATTAGGTGGTTGTTCAAAAGTGGGTGTTCCTATGACTACCTGCTTACTGATATCTTTCTTGGAGATGTGAGGGGCATTGGAAGATTCTAAGGGAAGGTGGTACAGGCCTACCAGAGGAGTATGTCCCTGGAGACTGGTCTCTCAAGTGACCAAATTGTGTTTTACCTCTAGTGCTAGGGATAGGGCATTGGTAGGGTTTACCCCAAAATATTTGCAGGGTGTTCATGTGCAGTCATAGTTGAAGGAATCTCTAAGCCCACAGAGTTCAAGTTAGCCGGATTCCTAGATGTAGTAATGTCCACTTTCAGGAGTAGGTATTTGCTAACGATAGCAAGTCTTTCCGCGTTTTGCGCACTTAATAATATATTGAGTTAATTAGAATAACCCATAATGTAAATGTATTCAGTGTATTAACCAGTAAAGACCTGTAAACAGGCGTATAACAGCCCTGTTTATGTGTCACAACTACAGTGAAGTGTGGCATGTAGGGAAGGCATGGTATCATAAGTATGACACTGACACAAAGGATACAATGTGTAAAACCTTTATTGAAAATGTTGGGGTTGGGAAACTCCTAATTTGTCCTATTACTTAGATGGAAGTAGTCTTGACCATCAAACAATAAACAAAACAGTCCTAGTGGAGTCCGTCAAATCAAAATAGCCCATGCTAACAAAACCTAATGCCTGCCCTATCTCTTGTACAGAAAAGTATAAAAAGCATAAATGTATGCAGAGGAAAAATCAGTGTCCAAAAGAATAAAGGTAGCTGAACCAACTCTCCTCACATTAAACCTCAAGGAGTAAGGCTATCTTTGTCGGCAGGATGAGACACTCTGGCTCGGTTTCTAACACTCTAAGCAGTTCCAAACCGTGGACTGAGGCCCTGCCTCGCCTTCAATGCTAAAGTATCTTTCTTGACTTTCAAAATGATATTCCAATGTAAAGTTCTGAAAGGTCACCCTCTGCCAGGCTCAGACCTTACAGCACACAGTTCATGTAGGTCACCACTCTGTCAGGCTCAGACCTCCCACGTCACAGTTCAACAGAAAACATGCAAGGGGGCTCCCTTACCCAAGCTTATTGTACTTCGGTTCTCCCTCAATCAGGCTCGGACCCCTTTCGGATGCCGAAGACTTTCGAATGTGTGTGATTCTCTTTTACAGACTACCTCAGGACCACTTTGACTCAAAGATCACATTTACACCCGCTTAATTCACTTTTGCTGTTTGTTTGCTTTTTCGCATCAAACAATGTACCTTTCACAGAGACTTTCGAATGGGCTACTTCTTTTCGCCAGACCACTCCATTACTTAGGGCCTGATCACGACTTTGGCGGTATTAGCCCTACCGCCGAACTCCCTGGCGCTAATAGCACCGGATCACGAGTTCGGCGGTAATGTAATTCCCCATTCCCCATTGAGCCCATTCGGGAATACCCCATTCTCCATTGGGCTCAATGGGGAAAATTTGCGCTCTTACCGCCGGCGGATTTCCCGCCAGCGGTAATAGTGCACATTTTCTGCGGATTTCCCCCCAGCCAAGAGCTGAGGCGAAATCCGCCAAATTCCTGATTTGGCGGACCCTTAAATCCGGCGGTAATAGCGCGACCGCCGGATTTAAGGGTTACTGCCAAAGTCATGATGAGACCCTTAGTATTGCTGATCACACAGCTGTCTTTAACTTCAAAGTTCATTCACAGGTCTGCCTTACTTGGCGTCTCATCCAGACACGTGCAGCCTTCACTTGTAATCTAATGTTGCTACTTCATTCACTTTAACACTTACCAGTCTCTCAGGTCGTTTGCCAACTCGCCGACTGTGTGTGCTTCTTTCTTGTTTTGCTATTTCCAATTCACGAGTCAAGGTTAGTACCACACGCTTGGCCTCGCCTCCCCAACTCTGCCGTTCACCTGTGGGGGTCGCTGGAATCCTTGAAACACAATGCAATATTCACTTGTGGGATGTGACCTTCTCCACATGTCTTTCGCAGTCTGTCGGAGGCAACAACCTCTAGTAGGGAACCCTTGGAGTTTTCGGCCCGCTGCTCTTGTCCCTTGGTCTGTTGCTCTGCTCCAGTAGGTGGACCTTCATCCCCAAATGCTGCTCGTACTTGTGTTCTGTCTTGCATACAGTGTGTCCTTAGCTATTGCCTTTTATTAATGTGAGGAGAGCTAACTGGTATCAGGTGTATGCACTTAGTGTAAAGTGTCTGTCTGACTTTGCCTGACCTGATTAGTGTCCACTACCATGTAAGAGAGTTAGTCTGGTTACTCCCAGTCACACTCTTCCACTGCCCAGTGTTTGTGAAAAAAGGGGGGGTTGAGACTTCGGAAAATCCTTCAAAATAGGATGGGGTAGATGAACAGAAAAGGAGGGAATACTGCATCACACCATCGGCTGCCTTGCCCCCACTCCCTGAATACTCATCACCCAGGTGATCCACCCGCACTGGTACACCCCTAGGGTCTTGAACCAAAGGCAATTGTCATGCCCTGGCCACCTGAGAGAGAGATTGTAAAGATTGTCTCAACACCATCTCTGTGGGCCCTGTTACTTCTGGATGAGGAAAGGGACTCTGAAGCACATCAGGAAACGGAAGCAGGATTTTCAAAAACATCAAGTTTTTTATTTTCTTCCAGCAGGCAGGACACGTCATACAGCAAAGGCATCTCTGGAACTCTCCTCCCAAATTTATAAAATGTCCCTCCTTATTTACCCTTCTTAGTTGGCTCAGCTCCCTATCTATGATGCAGAGCACTCTCATAGGTTCACGCACTCCAAGACAAGCCCCTTCCTCCTCTAGGGTTGACTGACTGAGCTGCCAATTCACAAAAGCTCACATGTCACACACATGCAACTGATTAAGATTGTGTGAAATGTATCTGACCTTTAAAATGGGAACACTACTGACGTCAATCCTGAGATAATTTTAGCAACAGCATCATGGTTTCCTGTCCCAGCAGCCCAAATATAGGCATCCGCTGTGCCCTCTCTGCTAATTGAAACACTTGAATGCAACACGCTCTATCTTCCCTTGAATGATGCCTCGCTCCCACGGCTTGTCACTCTCAAGATTAGAGATAGGAAGCCCAGTCACAATGTCCTTGACTACTGAACTCTCACTGAACTACCATGAGGTAATTCTTTCTTCATTTCAGCATGGTTTTACAGAAATCCACTTATTTGCATGCCCAGCATTATTTCAGAGTTTGCCTGACTTTGTCTCACCCCCAAAAGGGCTGATCACTTATGAAGGGCCTGGCCAACCTATTTTTGCCCATAGCTTAGTACCTTCTCAATTTCGAATCTAGATTGTTTGATAATTTATCATAAACATGTACTACCTTATATATTCTCCATTTTGCAAGGCATTCTGACCTCATAAAATAGATCGCCCTTCAAAGTGCATCATTTAAAGTCATTGATCAACCCGACAACTTATCAACATTCGGTTTGAGGTGGAGGGCTCTATCACCACTACATTCAGTTTCGGGGGAGGGGGTGCACGTCCCTGTACAAGATCTCTGGGGACTCTCTGGTTTCCCACAGGAAGGAGTCTTTCAGCTTACCAACACTCTGTGTTGGATCCCCCTGCCGAATGCCGATTAAGGATGACGACCGGCGAAGACCAGTTTGTCTCAGGTGCACTGGCACTCGTGTGCCTGCTTACCAATCTTGTATGTGCTTAGGACTGCTGGAAAATGTTATGTTCCTGTCCGAAAAGCATTTTAAATACAATTCAATGCCAGCAGGAAATACAAAAGTACTTTCAATGTTACAAGTGATACTATCCTCAAAGTGTAGGCAATGCACCCTTCGAGTTCACAGTGCAAATGTGAATTTCAGCAAGGCTATATTTAACGATCAAATGGAAAATCGAATCTGGCAGTGCCTGCAGAGCAAAATTACAAGCAGCATGCTACAGTTCTATTTCAGCACAATTTAGAGTGTCTATAAGAATACAATTTCAGTCTTTGTTAGAGAACCTATGGCTGCGCAAACAGTATGTTTTTTAGAAGTGTGGCGACATTTCAAATGCACAGAAATAGTTTTACAAATAAATTGCAATCAAACATAGGCTCCCCTACAATATAAGAATGAACACCTGGAATACCCCAGAGAAAATGAATCTTTCCAGGGGTATTCCTCGGCACTCTGACCCTACCTTAGTGGTAGTAGATGAAAGTAGTAATGGTTGGGGTACTATACTAGGAGCCCTTTCTGTTCAGGATCATCAGGCACTAAATGTTAGACACAAGGCATCCAACTAGAATGAGTTATCAGTGATATTCTCTACCCTCAAATCATTTGTGCCTCACCTGAGCCACTGTCCGGTCCTTGTCATGACATACAATCTATTGACAATATTATACATGTACAGACAAACCGTATTTGATCATATCGATTAGCAATGTTGTTCAGTAGAAATGGGTTGGTGCTCAGAAATAAACCTAGTTTTCTTCAGGGCTGCTTATATCCTAGGGGAACAGAACATCAGGATTTCTTAAGAAGACTCGTCCTTCCCTCCTTAATTCTGTCTCTCCAAAAGGAAATGTTCCCTCTCCTACCAATATGATTCATCAGTCATTGGCTAGGCATCTTTGCTTTCTGGAGGGATAATCCTCTCCTCTATAAAGTCAATCACTACAAAGCTTGGGCGATGGATGCCCTTTTCGCTACCATAATTTCAGTGACTTCTGTTTGCCTTCCCCCTATTTGCCTGATTCCAGGAATTCTTTTCAAGATTATGCTAGCTGTGATGCTGGTCTCACTATTCACGATTTTACTCAAACATGTATGGTGGCTGATCCTCCACACCCATTCCCGTCACAAACTGTATCCTTCTGCATGACTGCTGAGATTAGGGTTTAGTACTGAAAGTGGTGTCAGATGATGCTGCTTTGGCGATTCAACAGTACAGATGACCAGGCCTCTTAACAGTATTTAACTGCCACTGGTCCGCTTTTGCAGTTGTGTGAGTGAAGAAGGGGTCCCATTGATTTCTGATCCCTTTCACATTCTGGATTTCTTGCAGATTGGCTTCGAACTGGGCCTGGCAATGTCATCCTTAAGGCCAGAACTTGCATCCATTAATGAGATAAAGTGGTTGATTCTTCTACAGTTCTTCGACAAAACATTTGTTCTTGTCCTCCACTTTACACTAAGTGGCAGCGCATTGTGTTTTCTACCCAGCCCCCCATCTGTGTTATCTTGTGGTACAGGTAAATGCATGGACATATAGACATCTTTCTTAATATGTTGATCTTTACACTAAGTGGCAATCGTCAATTTAATATTCTTAGCTCTTTAATCCCACCCCACAATTCTGGGTCAAGAAACAAGCTGTGTGAATCCCTGAAAGTCACATATATTAAAATATAAGTAAGTCAAAGGTTTTCACCTTATTTTATGCAGTGGGAGTCATAATTTCATAATTTGTTCACACAATTAGAATTAGGCTAACTGTGACAATATCACAATGAGGTGTCCCACATATGAAGTCACACTATATGTCTTATTATTTCTTAATATTAGCCTTCATTATTACAAAATAAGATCTGCACAACACACAATAATTCAATGATGGCATTGGCAATAATCGGCAAGTGTGTTCAAATACTTATACATCACATAATCAATCAGCAAGTTTAGAACATTTTATTTTCTCTAGTATCAAAAAAAGTATTGGTACCAGAAAACGATTGCATAGAACAATTAGATGTATGTCTACATATTTTCATCAGATTGCTTCTTTATTGGTACACAGGGTTGTGGGTTTCTAGCATGTGCACATAATTGTAATACCCTCTAATTATACAGGTTTTAGTGAGGAAAGCAGTGATATCAATATAGACCTCACAAGATATTGGTTCACCACCCAATATAGATTTATAATTTCCTAATACAAGGATGAGTAACACTCCCACTTCACTTCACAAATCAGGTCCCACAGATGCCATGCCCTTCCACTACTGTACAACGTCAAGAGAGAGGAGAGGATGTATTTATATATTTGTATTCACTGAAAAAACCTTGTTAAAGGGACGATATGGTTAAGTTGGACTAATAAAAACCTATGAAATTGAAAGAAAAAACTTTGTTAAATGGACGTTATGGTTCCAAGTAAAACCGAAAAACCCCTGAAATTCGCCTGTTATGGTAAGCTAAGCAACCATAACTCGCGCCACCACTGTGCACTGCTAAGAATAACACCCAGGACATCAAAGATGACATCACAAATGTCATTGATATGACATCACTGATAACATCACATATCTGGGCCACTTGTTTTTGTTCCTTGACATATATATGCCAGGTGGTTTTGTTCACTGGCTGTCAGAATAATACAATTTAAAAAGATGCTATATATCTACATGTTAATCTTGTCATATGTTCTTTGAGTACTTTCCTTAGGGTTTGGTCTCAGCTCATGGTGCACATACATGGGGAAATGAGCAGGCCTCAAACACACAATTCATTTGTATACATGAAGATAAACTTTAATGTCATTATCATTTTCTGATGATGCAGTTTCTTTCTTCCTTACTTTAGTTTCCCTGTATGTGCCTCTGATTTGTATGCATTATGGTGCTTAATATGTATTGTTTGTACCAGAACAAGTGCTGTAAGTCTTGAATTGTTAGCTAGTTATTACACATTTAACATTACTCAAAACTCTGATAAGGGAGCATTCAGTATTGTACTATCCAAAATTACAATATTATTTTTTTTAATTTTTTTTTTAATTTGTTTTAGTTGAAATAAATCAACCTTTCAAATACAAAATACAGATACATATAAAATATTTTAAAATTTAAAACAAACAAAAATGTTTTCAATGTGTAAGCCGTAGCTAGTCAAAGGAATATTTTCTCATATAAGTATAAATATACACCATAATGTAAAGGAAAAGTAAAAAGAAAGATTAAGAAGAATTGTAGATCACAGATTTTGACTTTAGATGAATTCAAGACTGATGAATAATTTCACTTAGTCTCTAAATTTAAACTTGATAGAAAATGTACAGTAGCAATCTGTAGTGATAAGTATCCAGAGCCTAGTATTAAAGACCAGGTCAAGTCTTGAGGGGCAAGACATAGATATTTACAATGTCTAGCATAATGAGTTTCTCGCATAAACCGGAGGGCTTTGCATTCCGTAATGAGGTGCACCAAGTTTTCACGAGTGTCCATCGACATGCAATAGCGGCAAACATTGATAGAAGTACTCAGCAGTCTCCTTTTAACTTGTAAATCTCGAGTGACCCATAGGTTAAACCGTAATCTTAAAATGTTGATACAATATTTATATGAGGGGCAGCAAATTAAACAGGCTGGTAATGTGTGAATTTGTTTGTGTGGAAATCGAAACTCATCAGCATCTTGATATGCAAGACATGCAGTTCGGGTAAGGGACCAGTGTGTATGATATATTTTCGATTTGGCTTTATCTGGATTTTGCAATAGTAAATCCAGTGAGACATCTGACAAAATTAGCACACGATAGACACTCGTCAACCAGGATTTAATAAACAACTGTTTTGATGAGAAAATATATGACAAAACATGTTTTAGCAGAACTTGCAGTGTGGTTGACAGCAAACATTTCCTAAAAAAGGAGCATTGACGCCAGTTGAAAACGGCCTGCAAAGAGACTAAACCGAGTTCGTATCTTATCCAGGCGACTGGTATACAATTCGGAAGATGTAATATTCAGCGCCAATATTTTGGAAGAAGTGTGTAATCCAGTCAGATTCCAAGACGCCGTTAATTTGTGTATCACCCTGCAGATTGTACCTTTGAGCATTTAGTAACTGTCACATTAAAGCCAAGTTTTTATTTGACATGGCAGCTTGCATTGAGATACTGTCATGATGGGACTGTGTTGATTTTCTGCTCCTAAGGCAATTTTTATAACGGCATTTAGCAGTTTTTAGGAGTTGCCAGCATCACGGGTCCTTCGGGGAGAGTATTTTTGTTCTGAGTTTTCTATATTCGGCTTTGATGCGTTGGATTTCGGGGTCAAAGGTATGTGGATGGCAGACACGATTATGCCGCAAGATGGTAATGGTTTGCATGAAAGGTTTTAGGAGGTCTGGATATTGATCACCATTATATTGCCACTCGTTGGCTTCTAGGATGTTTGAAAGAGACTGGATCTTACCAGCGTTCCATCTGCGATTTCTAACGGTGTTTACTGTTGCCACTACGTCTGAGACTTGACTGCTTGGGACGGACTCAAAATTCCATGTGATCTGAGCAACAAGCAGGCAGTGATCACTGTTAGGGTGAACACTGATAGAAAGATGTTGGACGTTTTGGAACAGATTGGGACTCATATAGATGTAATCCAGGGTGCTTGTACTGGTCCCACAGTGCCACGTGTAATTTGAATGGACATCACCCTTAACAGAACCATTTAACCTATGTAGATTGCGATCAAACATGATGCTTGTCCATTTCTGGGCGGACCGAGTGATACCAGGTTTATCTCGACAGTCCATGTTGAAATCTCCTGCAATGATGGTGTGAGTAATGGTGTGTCTGGAAATTATTAAATCTAAGGTCGCATTCAGACCTTCATAAAATATAGCATCGGCCATGGTAGAAGTGTTGCAGTAGACATTTACCAGGGCCAGTTCTTGGGAATGACCCAAGATTAGAACTAGCTGAATCTGGGCTCCTACCGAGGCCCAGGGTCTAATGGAAAAGCCACTGGCTCTATGCACACCCACTAAGAGACCCGATGATGGACGACCACTACTCGGGATCGCAGGAAGAAGGGAGATCTTGTAACCATCCCAAACCGGACATGTGGTGAGCCAGGTTTCTTGTAAGGCTATCAGGTGATGGATGTTAGAAAAGTTGACAATGGAAGAATGCAAATGGGAGTGACCCCTTGTATTCCAACTTAAAAACTGAATAGAGTCTTTAGCATAGACTGTTAATGGTTACTGCTGATGGGAGGCTTCACTTTGGGACTCACAGGTCTGTCTCTGCACTCCCTGATAGATGTTTGATTTCCGAATGAAGTTTTGGGTGTTTGGGGTAGCTTTTTCAGGCTCCTCTGCTATGAGAAAGCCCATACTGAATAATTGCATTCTGCATTGCCAAATAGAATCTTGGAGCAGCCCATAAAGGATCCACAATCTGACTACTGAACATGTAAATTCTGAGATAAATTCAATTTGATCTATGTCATTAGAGAACAGATTTCGTAGGTCAGCAACGTCTCTGAATATGTTTAGGACACTTTGCCGATTCAAATCGTAACAAGGGAAGTTTCCCTCTCTACATTTTAAATGACGTGAAACTGCCTGAGTATTTGCCTTCTCTGGTGCCCACTGCAAGTGTGGGGTATCATTATTTGTACTGGCTTGAATGTGGATTCCTGCTTCTTGCACTACTTGCCGTGTGGTGGTTGGTCTATGAGAAGGATGATCACTAGAGGCAGCTAAAACTGGAGCAAAGGAATTTTGTGCTTTTGCTAAGATGATCGCCATATATTCATCTATTTTTTGTCTGAAGTTCTCAAGCTGAATCATAGTTGAAGGAGCATCAATAGTATCTGTCAAATTCTGCTGACTCTGGAGGCAACACAAGGAGCACTTTGCCCCTATACTACTTAAGATCATTAATGCATCCTTCAAAGAAGGTATCGTTCCAGAAGAAATCAAAAAGGTGACAATCACACCCTTAGCAAAGAAGGTGGGGCTAGATCCTAAGGACCCAGGGAATCTACGACCCATAACAAACACCAATTTCATCCTGAAAATACTGGACAAATTGGCTACCCAGCAATTACAGGACCGCGTGGAAACACAAGAATCCCTACACCATCGGCAATCGGGTTTCAGAGCTGCTCATAGCATGGAAACAGCCATGCTGGATCTTCAAAATCATATGCTAGGCCTTATGGACAAGGGGAAAATGGGGATTCTGATGTTATTAGACCTAAGTGCGGCTTTTGACCTGGTGGACCACAACCTGCTGGTCAGAGCACTCAAAGACAACGTAGGCTGTTCTGACCTGGCCTTGAAGTGGCTTGTATCCTTTCTTACCAACTGTCAAGCCCGAGTTCACTGGGGTGACAACTTGTCAGATCCCACCGAAATTCTTTTCGGGGTGCCACAGGGCACGAGCCTTTCATCCATGCGCTTTAATCTATACATGCGAGCACTGTGTGACCTACTGACAGAATTGGAAGTGTTTTTCTGCAATTATGCAGATGATACACAGCTTATAATAGAGATAGAGGGTTCACATCAGAAAGACAGCGAGAAATTAGGCGCAATTTATAGGAAAATTGATGAATGGATGCAATCCAACTGGGTGTGCCTAAATGATTCAAAGACGGAGCTGATGCTATTTGGCTCCAACCGTCAACGGGATAAATTGGGTGGGGAATATAAAGCAATCCAGATAAAAAAGCCATCATCACAGTCTCCAGTCAAGTAAAGACACTAGGTATGATGATGAACTCCTCAGTTAATTCAGAGGCTCAGGCTAATCTCCTACGTAAGAATACTGCCTATTATCTGCGATTAATGAGGGCCATCAGACCGTTCTTGAATGACAACAACATGGCTACCATTGCCAGGGCAGTAGTGTTATCAAGGCTGGACTATGGCAATGCCCTATTGATAGGGGAAGCGCCAAAGACATACATACCTGCCAAGTCATACAAAATGACGCGGTCAGGATTGTAAAACTACTGGCTAGAAGAGACCATGTTAACACAGCTAGAGAATCTCTCCACTGGCTCAGAGTCAAAGACAGGATCAAATTTAACGCCCTCACCTTGGTAAACAAATTCCTTTTTGGCAAAGCGCCCCACTACTTGAAGAAAAATATTGAAGTCTATACACCTAAGAGACACCTTTGCTCAGTTGGTAAAAACCTATTAGTTGAACAGAAACACAGGCTCAAATCAGGTATGGGCAGATCATTCACAGTAATGGCGGCTCAGACTTGGAACGCCCTTCCGATAGCACTGAGAAGCCAAGAAAATCACCCAAAATTTTGAAAATTCCTGAAAACCCACCTATTTAAATAGTCTTTCTTGATACCCACCGGAACCAGAGATCAGTTTGTCTAATTAAGTCTGTACCCATTGTGTGTCACAGCGCCCTGATGCCTGCGGGTTTATGGCGCTAGAGAAGCATACAAATAAAAAAATAAAAAATAAATAAATAAAAAGGCTAGATATTTTAGCAGAAACCACAGCGACAGGAGATAGAAGTTTGTCAGAATGGATACCTGTAGCTAATGGATGAGCTATAGTATTGGACAGTGGAGGGCCCATCGAAATAGAATTGTGAGCATTCGAAAAAAAAACTCACATTTGCAGCATTTTGTGCTTTCAAAGCAGCTAGTTGCTTATCTGCCTCAATGTTACGATCTGTAGATAAGACTAGCTCCGACAACGAGGACAGAGGGGCACAGGATTGTGTATCATTATCATGTTTAGACATTCTCGAGGGCATCATTCAATGCACAACAGGAAGTTTTGAAAGGACTGGTTGGGATGCGTCTTGTGTGGGCATAGCCCATGCAATATCAGTCAGGACTGGTGGGACCAGGGGAAGTGATGAGGAAGGAGGGAGGAGAAAGACTTAACGAGACACCACTGGTGTGGGACTGACCAAGGGCAAACCAACCGACATTGATGAAGGGAAAAAAGGAGGTAAAGGAACATGAACTTGTTGAGGAGCAATTGATACTTTGTCTTTTAAGGCAGTAGATTTACCCAAGGCCTTGAAAAATGAGTTCAATGTCTTTTTAGTTTGCTTAAGATTTGCCATATTCTTTGTATTTTTTAATGCAAGAGGCTTTTGTGGTGCGACTTTTGGGTTTCTTGCTTTCAGGGCATCTAGATGGCTAAGTCCCTGTCCCCTTTTACGCACACAAGTCGGCTCTAATAGTGACCGGGGCGCCTCAGGCTCAAGTTTTTGGGATAGTTGGACTGTAGGTTCGAGCCCTTGCACAGATGACTGGGTGAGGCTTGTTTGATCGATTGGTCGTATGATACCAGTGATCAGAGGCAAAGCACATGCCTCCGAACGAGACACCTGTGCGACACTGGAAAAGGGAACCATAGATATTGAAGGTTTACATCCCGCCTCCCCCTCAAGTGGATCATTTATCATCCTTGCCCTAGGAGTCGGAGCTACATTTTTTCAAAAGTGAGGAATTATGGTGGGCCAACAGCCACTTCATTAAGTCATCAAACTGCTTGGATTGGTGTGACACTTTTGTGTCCAACAATTCAAACACTTTGCACGGAGTCATGATAGTTGTGTTGATAGCTATCAAGTCTGGTTGAATCATGGTTGAGTGTTGTAAAAATATGTCTGAAGGGACTGTTTTAGATGTTCTTGGTGTGGGTAAGACAAACGAATGCAGCATAGAATTTTTAGAGTTTTGAGAAGATTGATCGGACATGGGGCCTCATTACACGGACGGCGGGAAGGGTTAACGGTCACCGTTAATGGTACCCTTACCGCCTTACTACGAGGTCCCTTTGCGGGTTGGCGAATTTAACGCCTGCTTTTTGCAGGCGTTAAAAACCAACCTGCAAAGGGACCAGGGAGCTAATTACGGTACCGCAATTTGCAGTGCCGTAATTAGCACCTTCCCCATTCCCATTATGCCCTATGGGGCAAAAATGGGAATGGGGAAGGGCAATGGGGGAAGGGGGAATTACCATCCCACCAACCTTGGAATAGGGCGGTAATTCCCCTTTCCGCCAAGGCGGTGCCAGTATTTTACCGGCATGGACCAAGGTGCTAATAGCACCTTGGTCCACCACCGTCTGTATAATGAGGCCCACGGTGGCTTTGCTGCACGAGGGATCAACAGTGGAGTGATAGTTAGCTCTCCATGGAATAGGGGACTCACTTTGACTGGCATGAATGGATAAACCAGTTTGGTCCTGCACTAGTGAGGGAAAAGTAATCAGGGAAATGGCAATGCAGGAAGATGAGAGGTGCGGACAATTTTGAGTGGCGGCTAACATTGTGATGTCAGATAAAGGTCGCGGATTGACTCTCACACTTGGAGTTTTTGATGAAATGGGTATTTCCTGTATATTGGAGTGCTCAAGTTGATTGGTGTTGCCTAAATGGGAAATTGACATTGAAGAAATAGAAACAATGGATTCGTCTATGTTGTTATCAAAAGTAAGCTTTGGTTTTGTAGATAACGAAGTGCCTGCTGGAATACAAGAGTGAGCAGAATAAAAGTCTTGAGGTTGAACTCCAATCTAATCTTAAATGGTTTGAGTCAAATGACTCGTTGGTATAGCATATAAACTTGGAATATGTGGTGGCATGTTTGTCGTGAGCTTGTAAGCCATGGCTATAACATAACAACCGGTAGTTACAAGACAAAGGCCACCGAGCTGAAATTGGATGCATGGCAACTGCCGCTGAGACTGGCTTTAGTGTGTGTGAGAGCAGAAATGATTAGCATACGTGAACGTGATGAAGAGAACAGCAAGAAATCGTGACAAACTGAATACTTACACAATTATGAATGTTAATGAAAACCTTCACGAAAAAAAAGGAAAACTGAAAGAACTATCCAGTTGTAGGGTGGACCAGATTCCGAACATTCAGGGGGTAATTCATAGAATTCAGCGCACAAGTGGCGCACGCGGCTGGCGCACAGTGTGCGCGTGCGAATCCCTGCGCCAGCCGCGTGCACTAAAATCCATTTCCGCGCACAGCGTATTCATGGATGCAAGCCACCAAAACCAGCCGTGGCGCACAGTGGCGCTGCGACCCTGCAGCAGCGCCAATTACGCCCCCAAGAACGCCTCTCGCTCAAGGAAAAGCCATCAATATACCCAATCCAGCGCGAAGGGCTGCGCTAACCCTGTACCAGCACGGCAAGCGGGCTACGTGTATCACCGGGGTGCGCGGGAAGTACCTCACGCGATTGGCCCCGTGCGAGCAGGGTACGCGTATTTCAGGGGTGTGCGGGAAGTTCCACACGCGATTCCCGCAGGGTACGCATATCTCAGGGGTGCGCGGGAAGTGCCACACGCGATTTCAGCAGGGTACGTGTATTTCGGGGTGCGGGGCAAGTTTCACACGCGATTTCAGCAGGGTACGTGTATTTCAGGGGTGGGCGGGAATTTCCACACGCGATTGGGCCCGTGCGAGCAGGGTACGCGTATCTCAGGGGTGCGCGGGAAGTGCCATACGTGATTTCAGCTGGGTACGTGCATTTCAGGGGTGCGTGGGAAATTCCACACGTGATTGGGCCCGTGCGAGCATGGTACGCGTATCTCAGGGGTGCGCGGGAAGTGCCACACGCGATTGCAGCAGGGTACGTGTATTTCAGGGGTGCGCAGGAATTTCCACATGCGATTTCATCATGGTCTGTGTATTTTGGGGTGCGGGGGAAGTTTCACACGCGACATCAGCAGGGCACGTGTATTTCAGGGGTGCGCGGGAAGTTCCACACGCGATTTCATCAGGGTACATGTATTTCGTGGTGCGGGGGAAGTTTCACACGCGACATCAGCAGGGTACATGTATTCCAGGGGTGCGCGGGAAGTTCCACACGCGATTGGGCCCGTGCGAGCAGGGTACGCGCATTTCAGGGGTGCGCGGGAAGTTCCACACGCGATTCCATCAGGGTACGTGTATTACAGGGGTGCGCGGGGAGCACCACACGTGAATTGCACATGTGGGTCCTCCCAGGTGTTCCCTCTACACCCTCCACGGCCCCTGTAGGTGGCTCACACCAGAGGGGCCTACCCTGCACATGTCCTGCAGGCACACCATCCACCATGGCCATGACCCCCAGCCAACCCACATGTCAACTTGCACTACTGCCCACCAACGCATGTCCCCCTGCAACCCCAGCCACCAGGGGCAGCCTCCACCAGTCCCCCACCCATGTCTCCCACCACCCCCACCCCCCAGCCACCAGGGGCAGCCTCCACCAGGCCCCCACCCATGTCTCCCACCACCCCCACCCCCCCAGCAGTGCAGGGGCACCCACCACCAGGCCCCCACCCATGTCTCCCACCACCCCCACCCCCCAGCAGTGCAGGGGCACCCTCCACCAGGCCCCCACCCATGTCTCCCACCACCCCCACCCCCCAGCAGTGCAGGGGCTCCCACCACCAGACCCCCACCCATGTCTCCCACCCCCCGCCCCCCAGCAGTGCAGGGGCACCCACCACCAGGCCCCCACCCATGTCTCCCAGCACCCCCACCCCCCAGCCACCAGGGGCAGCCTCCACCAGGCCCCCACCCATGTCTCCCACCACCCCCACCCCCCAGCCACCAGGGGCAGCCTCCACCAGGCCCCCACCCATGTCTCCCACCACCCCTACCCCCCAGCAGTGCAGGGGCAGCCTCCACCAGGCCCCCACCCATGTCTCCCAGCACCCCCACCCCCCAGCCACCAGGGGCAGCCTCCACCAGGCCCCCACCCATGTCTCCCACCACCTCCACCCCCCCAGCAGTGCAGGGGCAGCCTCCACCAGGCCCCCACCCATGTTTCCCACCACCCCCACCCCCAGCACTGTGGGGCGCCTGCCAGCAGGCCCCCACCCATGTCTCCCACCACCCCCACCCCCAGCACTGTGGGGCACCTGCCAGCAGGCTCCCACCCATAGCCAACTCATGTTCCCCACCACCCCCACCCCCCAGCACTGTGGGGCACCTGCCAGCAGGCCCCCACCCATGTCCAATTCATGTTCCCCACCACCCCCAGCCCCAGCACTGTGGGGCACCTGCCAGCAGGCCCCCACCCATGTCTCCTACCACCCCCACCCCCAGCATTGTGGGGCACCTGCCAGCAGGCCCCCACCCATGTCCAACTCATGTCTCCCACCACCCCCACCCCCCAGCACTGTGGGGCACCTGCCAGCAGGCCCCCACCCATGACTTCCACCACCCCTACCCCCCAGCAGTGCAGGGGCACCTTCCACCAGGCCCCCACCCATGTCTCCCACCACCCCCACCCCCCAGCACTGTGGGGCACCTGCCAGCAGGCCCCCACCCATGTCTCCCACCACCCCACACCCCCAGCAGTGCAGGGGCACCCTCCACCAGGCCCCCACCCATGTCTCCCACCACCCCCACCCCCCAGCACTGTGGGGCACCCTCCACCAGGCCCCCACCCATGTCTCCCACCACCCCCACCCCCCAGCACTGTGGGGCACCTGCCAGCAGGCCCCCTCCATGTCTCCCACCATCCCCACCCCCCCAGCAGTGCAGGGGCAGCCTCCACCAGGCCCCCACCCATGTCTCCCACCACCCCCACCCCCCAGCCACCAGGGGCAGCCACCACCAGGCCCCCACCCATGTCTCCCACCACCCCCACCCCCCCAGCAGTGCAGGGGCACCCACCACCAGGCCCCCACCCATGTCTCCCACTGCCCCCACCCCCCAGCAGTACAGGGGCACCCTCCACCAGGCCCCCACCCATGTCTCCCACCACCCCCACCCCCCAGCAGTGCAGGGGCACCCACCACCAGGCCCCCACCCATGTCTCCCACCCCCCCACCCCCAGCAGTGCAGGGGCACCCACCACCAGGCCCCCACCCATGTCTCCCAGCACCCCCACCCCCCAGCCACCAGGGGCAGCCTCCACCAGGCCCCCACCCATGTCTCCCACCACCCCCACCCCCAGCCACCAGGGGCAGCCTCCACCAGGCCCCCACCCATGTCTCCCACCACCCCCACCCCCCAGCAGTGCAGGGGCAGCCTCCAGCAGGCCCCCACCCATGTCTCCCACCACCCCCACTTCTCCAGCACTGTGGGGCACCTGCCAGCAGGCCCCCACCCATGTCCAACTCATGTTCCCCACCACCCCCAACCCCCAGCACTGGGGGGCACCTGCCAGCAGGCCCCCACCCATGTCCAACTCATGTTCCCCACCACCCACAACCCCCAGCACTGTGGGGCACCTGCCAGCAGGCCCCCACACATGTCCAACTCATGTTCCCCACCACCCCCACGCTCCAGCACTGTGGGGCACCTGGCACCTGCCAGCAGGCCCCCACTCATGTCTCCCACCACCCCCACGCCCCCAGCAGTGCAGGGGCAGCCTCCACCAGGCCCCCACCCATGTCTCCCACCACCCCCACCCCCCAGCCACCAGGGGCAGCCTCCACCAGGCCCCCACCCATGTCTCCCACCACCCCCACCCCCCAGCAGTGCAGGGGCACCCACCACCAGGTCCCCACCCATGTCTCCCAGCACCCGCACCCCCCAGCCACCAGGGTCAGCCTCCACCAGGCCCCCACCCATTTCTCCCACCACCCCCACCCCTCAGCCACCAGGGGCAGCCTCCACCAGGCCCCCACCCATGTCTCCCACCACCCCCACCGCCCAGCAGTGCAGGGGCAGCCTCCACCAGGCCCCCACCCATGTCTCCCAGCACCCCCACCCCCCAGCCACCAGGAGCAGCCTCCACCAGGCCGCCACCCATGTCTCCCCCACCCCCACCCCCCCAGCAGTGCAGGGGCAGCCTGCACCAGGCCCCCACCCATGTCTCCCACCACCCCTACCACCCAGCACTGTGGGGCACCTGCCAGCAGGCCCCCACCCATGTCCAACTCATGTTCCCCACCACCCCCACCCCCAGCACTGTGGGGCACCTGCCAGCAGGCCCCCACCCATGTCCAACTCATGTTCCCCACCCCCCCCCACCCCCCAGCACTGTGGGGCACCTGCCAGCAGGCCCCCACCGATGTCCAACACATGTTCCCCACCACCCCCACCCCCCCGTACTGTGTACGAGTAATACCTGTGTTGGGTTGCCCCCTGCAGCAACCCAACAGGGGTATTACTCGTAAACAAAGCCCAACAGGAGCCAGACTGCCTTAAGGACATCCACTAATAACACAACAATGACCCCACCTGGGGATCGCAGCATGACTTACCTGCCTTGAGAAAGACCCTTTGGGTTGAAACACGTGTCGGCTGACCGAACTAGGGCACAAATGCCGGAACAGTGTTCTATACACTAACCATTGTATTAAGTAGAATCGCTCAAAATACCATTAATAAAAGCGACCCTGTATCACACTAACTACCGTGTTAGAAGGATTATTTATCCCGAAAATCGAAGCAAGATAACCAGGAGCAAACCTACCTACATAACTATGTACAAGGGCAGCGGGCTAGTTTCACGGCTCACTTGTGGATGTCCCGGGCCAGGGTGTTAGGTAGAATTCTCTGTTTAGGCTGAATTTCCTAACCTAGTGAGTCCCCCAGCAGCTTTGCTGGATTTCGGGAGTTTGTTTTTCCATCCTGCCAAGAGTGAGACTCTTTTTCTCTCCCACTCTTGGACATGAATGTGTGTAATTCCTTTGGAAGTCAATGTGTTCTATGGGCTATGGGGTCTTTTACTCCATAGGGTCTCATATGTTTTTCTATGTGTGTTACACCGCACCCTACGTGCCGTAACACGGGGCGTCCTAGCGGATCCCCCCACCATAGACCCCATACCCGGGGACTGACTACTGTCTCCCCGGGCATGTAAAGTCACCATTGGCTTTACTAGACCTAAATTTACAGGAATAGTACCAACCATCTTATTGTGGACGTACTAGTAGGGGTAATTCGATTACGCCTGGACCTGTTACTCGAGGGGGCACTGTCCCGTCCCCCCTCGTCGAGTTTTGGCTGGAGGCAGTGGAAACTACTTGTTATGTTCGACCCCGGACATAACCCTATGGGATTCGTACCACGTAATCTCTAACGTACCACGGGTCTACTTATCTTAAATAAGTTTATCGGATGGTATTTTCTGCCAGAACTCGGTTTATAAAATGGCGTCTGTGTTCGTCTCTGTGACTCCTAAACCAAAGATCGAGCCCTTTGTCCCACTTTTCCAAAGTGGTGCCATTCTGTCTGGGTTACCAAAGGGGTGTGTGAGGGGGTTCCTGCTCACCACTTAGCATGTGTTGATTGACAGCTAGGCTGAATGAATGGGGGTTTTCTGCATAAAAGCAGGGCTTTTGGGACTGGATCTTCAGAAGTCGCCACAGGACCTAAGAATCCGACGAGGGTAACGCTGAGCCGACCTGCACGACGACACCTCCGGTGGAGCCCTGCAGAACCGACTCACCACTTCCCGACGACAGAGGAGATCTCCCTGCCGGAGAGTCTCCTCCCCTGACTGGTGGGAACAACCAGTCCCCTTTGCTTTTTATTCGCCTCAGGACGCAGTGGTCGAATTGCCCGTGCAGAGCACCTCGGCAACCGGATAGCCACTACCCCTGTACTGCGACCAAAAGGTGGTGTCTTGTGACGGAGCACTCCGCGGCTGGTCTCTTCCCTGGTGGTGCACCGGACTTCACTTTCTTCGACGACGAGATCATCTCTACTGTTAGCAAAGACCCAACGTGCATCCACCACCAGGAACAACTGCCCCCGCCGGAGCTGCCCTCCACAACAAGGTACCGTGTCCGCCTGGATTCCCTTTTGATCGGTTCGAGTGAGGTGCCTTAATCCTCTCCGTTCCGTTGGGTCGCCTCCAAGCTTTTCTCACTCGTTGTTCTGAATTGGTTGAATCTGCCGATAACATTTTGCTATAAAGACTTGAATGCATCTCCACTAGAGACTTTTTGGGACATCGCGCCTTGCCTCTCTCCGAGTGGGCCTGGCCTCTGAACTTTATGATCTATTGCGATTCTTGCCTTCCTGCCTTGCATTTTATCCGCGAAGGATTGAATTGTGTTGACTGCATAACCTGCCTATCTTTTTCTCTCCCGTCCTAACTAATATTCGAATGTCATCTAGGTTGAGGTATACACCTCTGTCTGAAAATAAGTGGTACCAGTAGAACCTAGAGTTGTCGATATTTTGCTAGGGGGATTGATTGTTTTCTACTCCGTAGAGTAATTGTGTTTGATTTGTTTGCCGTGATTCGCCATAGTGTTTTTCATATATGTTCTGCTATAAATAAATACCTTAATATCTTTACACTAAGTCTCGTTGCGTGTTTACTTGTCTTGCTGTGAAGAATTGCCCTATCTTGTATACTCCACATACTGGCCAGAGCGCTAGTCCTTTCCAAAGTTGACTACTGCAATGCGCTATACTTGGGAACCAGTCAGAAAAACATCAACAAACTACAAGTCATACAAAACAACGCCTTGCGAGCAGCCCTGAACATACCCAAACAAGAACACATCTCGGACGCCAGACGCACCTGCCATTGGCTATCCATACCACAAAGAATTGAATACAAAACCATCTCACTCACACACAAATGCCTAGCTAACCAAGCACCCAGATACCTATCCGACAACCTCAAGCACCACACCCCAGCGCGCCCTACCAGATCAGCTCAAACACACTGCTTAAATATCCCAAGATTTAAGCTCCAAAAAGCAGGTGGCTCCAGCTTCCCCGTGCTTGCCTCCAAACTTTGGAACTCACTTCCACTCGAGCTGAGATCAGAACCGTCCTTTCACAGATTTAGACACAACACCAAAACTTGGCTTCTATCCAAAGAAACTGCCTAGCCCTACCGCACTAGCATGCACCAAGACTGTAAATTTGTAAATATGTAATCGATTTGTACATTTCTGCTGCATTATTCTTGTTGTATTCATTATTCTTGCTGTATTCATCGCAAGCGCCCGGATGCCCTAGGGCCAGGCGGCGCTATACAAATAATAAACTAAACTAAACTAAACTAAAACTAAACTAAACTGCTTAACTCTTCTTGAGGGAAGTCTGACTGCTCAGCCACAGCTACCAAGTGAATCTGTGTGGTACAGACTGCTACCAAGTGGGTTCAATGCCAAACACCTGTAGTCCTAAATCTTTTGCAGTGGTCCCAGAGGGAACTGCACAGGTTTCCGCCTAACACAGGGCATTATCGAACTCCTGCTCAATATCCCGGAGGTGGTCCTCCTCCATGGACCCGAGGGTCCGCAGGGCCATCGATGTGTCCACCTCCAAACCCCTGCGGATTGCCTCGAGGCACTCGGCCCGCCTCAGGGCCCTCTGCATGGAGTTCTCCGCCCTGACCATTGTGAGCCGTGCCTCTTCCGGCCGCTGCCGCTCCGCATCTATGGCGTGGCCCAACCGCTGCCACACGGAAGACACTCTCTGTCCTGGGTCCTCCTGCCCTCCTGCCCCTCCGATGTTGAAGGCCCCGAGCCTTCATGGCTCCCACCACGTTGCTGCTGCTGCTTACCTCTGCCCGTGCACTGCCTCCTGCTGCCTGCACATCCTCCGCCGGCTGGGGTGCAGTCGTAGATGTGGCCACCCCTGCTGGACGTCCGACGCCCGACTGTGGCAGGGATGCCTCCTCCACCAGCCTGGCCGCACTGTCAGAGGCAGCTCCACAGGGCACCCAGGTGACTGATGGGTGGGAAGATGGCACGGAGGACGACTGGCGCATAGGGGGTCCAGTTCAGGAGGGGGTCGTAGCAAGCCCCATCAGACGGAGGAATCCGGCCTGGGTGACCTGTCCCAGCAGGCTGACGTGGTCAATGAGCCATTCGAGATGACGTGCAGTCTCCTCATGAAAAGACTGCAGGTCACCTCGCATGGCCCGTTGACGCAACGCCACACCAGTCAGGACAGGCTCAACCCGGACCCGGATAGCCACGTCCGCAGGCAGAGGAAGGCCAGTTGACGTGAGCTCATCCCCTGCCTGAAAATGGGTCTGGACGTAGGCATCCCTGCTGGTGCAAGATGATGCAGGGACAGGATCACGGACAGGATTGCACACAGGCACCTCCACGGCAGCCTGTGCTGCCTCCTGTCCCTGGTCCTGCACTGCACCACTAGCACCAGTGGGATCCCCACCTCCAGACCCCGTCTCTGGTGCTTGCACGGCCTCCTCCTCCACCAAACCCCCCACCAACCTGGATGACTCCGTGCCATCTTCCCCTGTTGGGCCCTGTGGGGTCCCAGCTGCCCCTTCTGCTGCCGAGGAGTCCAACTCCAACCTCCGCCTCTTGGACCTCCCCCCGGCAACTGTGGCCTGGGACGCGGCACCGGACTCCTCACTCCCCGACGAGATGACAACATGGGAGGGGAGCCGGGCCTTGCGTCTCCGGCTGGCGGTGGGATCCCCGCCGCTGTGCTCCACAGCACCTTCTCCGCCCTCTTCATCAGTTGACGCTGCAGACAGGGAGAAACAAAACACAGGCATCAGGGCACTGTACAATGGACACATACCCACATGACAGTTGTACATGAGTGGCATTGGCAAACCTCAGACATGTCATCACAATCCCCAACACACATGCCATTTCAACTCGCACACATTAGCCATACCACAGCCATATCGCAACTGCCAGCACCATCCATACACATACAACAGCATGAGCAGCCAAAGGTGAGCCAGACATCACATGCAACACAGGAAGTGCACCACACATGTACACACACCACCACATTTGCATGCATGTGTACACCTCTGCCAAGTGTCGCAGTGTTCAGACGGGCATCCATGTCACATCTGCCAATCAGGCGTCCACATACCGCTGTCACATGCATCCATGTTGCATCACTGTTGCACCCTTGTCAAATACACACACATGCACATGTCCACAGTGCTGATACATGCAGCCGAAAACAACATACATGCGTGACATCACGGACATGTCTACTTACATACACATTCATCCAAACATGTGTGCCCACACAACTGCATTTGGCATGCAAGCCTACACACACAAGCACCATCCATGTCTCACACATTCCAGCCCTCACATGTGTTAGCCCCACGGCCCTGTACACCCCCACCCATACTCGACCCCATACAAACAGATGTGCAACATGCACACTACTGAAAAATCACCACACGCACTGTTCATAATCAGGATGCATGTACACTTACCGCTCGACTCCAGACGGGTCTGCCTCTCAAGGACCTGGATGTGGAGCGCTGGGGATATGCGTTCCAGGACCCTCTTCTGTTCTTCCGACAAGTGGCCCCAGCGCCCCTTGGCATCCGCTGCCTTCAAGAGGCGCCGGGCCTTGTTCAGGGTCCTGGACCTGAAGTCCTCCCAGCGCTTCTTGACATGTTGTAAGTCGCGGACTGCCACCCCCTCCGCGTTGATGGCAGTCACGATGTCAGTCCAGATCCGAGTCCGTCCTTCCTTGTCGGCGCGGGAACTTCCGAAGAGGGCATCATACTGCCCCAGGACTTGCTCCACCAGGACACCAACTTCGGTGGCACTGAAGCTGGTGCCCCTCTGCCTCTCTGGCCGGGGGTTGTCAGTGGTCTCAGATGGTGTTTGCCCCGACATGACAACCCCAGAGGCAGGAGTGGGTGGGCAACTGGGTCCTGGGGCTGGGCTGTGGAGCGATGGAATCCCAGTCGGGAGTCTTCTGTTCCAGCAGGGGTGGTTCACAGCAACAGCACCCCTGGCTGATGTGCAGGCAGCAAATGGCAGGGCACGTGGGCAGCAGGCAGTCAGGCAGCAGCAGATGGCAGGTGGGAGCGTGCTCGGGGCTCTGGGGGGCAGTAGTTCGGCCTTCTGGGGAGGAGCGTGGTCTTCCGTGTACTTATGCGTGGCCAGCTTGATACGGAGTGATTTGGCACGTGAAAAATCTGCCCGTCAGCGTGTAATTCGAGGAAAGGCCCTAAGCGCGTAAGCATGTCTGCACGCATACGCATTTTCATTGGACAGAAGGCCCCTCAAGCGCAAGCGCCCCTGTGACGTGACGCTTACAGACGTGCATGGGCATTTCAGCGCGCGTGAAAAACTGCACATCCGCGTGTAATACGAGGAAAGGGCCCATGCGCGTAAGCGCACGTGAAAAACTGCACGTCTGCGTGCAATACGAGGAAAGGGCCCATGCGCGTAAGCGCGCGTGGAAAACTGCACGTCCGCGTGTAATACGAGGAAAGGGCCCATGCGTAAGTGACGTGACGCGCGCGTGCGTTTCCCTCAGCACGGGTTAAAATGTGAGCGGGCCCAGCAGTTTGCTGTACGTGCCTTTCGTGGAGACCGACGTGTGTTGCTGCTTCCTGTTGTTTCGCGCGCCGTCACAACTTCACAGCTATCAAGGACGTATCTCTTCTTCTGGCGGGGGTATTGGCTACGCGTGTTTTTCTGCATCTCGCTAGTCAGACGGTGAGTCGCACGCGCTCTTTTTCCCACTGCGGGTGCCCCTGTGTATCGCACCCATTTTCGATGTCATAGTAGCCTGCGTGTCCCACGCGTACGCGTTATTCATGTTACTGGGTGCCACCGCATACTGCGGGAGGTTGAATCCACGCACATAGGCTGCAGGGTTGCGTGCACGGTTTTACTGCAGTTTTGGGGTGCCTGAGCATTGCGTGACCCGTCACCACATCACCGGGGTCACATACAGCCTTGCAGGTGCAGGGGGGCTGTTAACATCTTGCTTCCCACCCCCTTCACCCCAATTGCCCAGATTAATTGTGGTGTACACCTCCCATTGGCACCACTCCATCTGTGCCAGCACTACTACATCTGTGCCATGGTTGGGAGGGGACCAAAGATGAGGGGCACCACAGCTGGCCATCCTCCTCGTGGCGGGCGTGGTCAGGGACGTGGCCGTGGTGACCAGGGAGTAGGGGGACTCCAGGGTGTCCAGGGCAGCCACAGAGGGGGAAGAGGCAGGGGTGCGCCACTTGAGCACAATGTTGTGCCATGTGTCGGTGCAGCCATGCCACCACCCCCTGTGGTTCCGGGGGATGCACCTCCTGCATCTGGCACTAGCACCCGTACGACCCGGCAGTCCGTTCCATCGACTGCCACGGGCCCATGGGTAGTGGTAGCTGCAGGTGCAGCTGTGGACACCGCAACCCAGCTCAGGGTCTGCCAGCGCAGGCTGCGTTGGCACTTGAAGAGCCCTTGGTAGATCTCCAACAGGCCAGGGGGGAAACCATAGGGGCATGCCGGGCTGCTCAGACCAAGACACGTGTCCCTGGGCAGTCATGTCATCTGCTGCCCCGAACAGCCGGGTGTTGGCAAGTGCAGGGGCAGATGCACCCAACAGCACCCCGGTTGTGAGTCTGCCAACCAGGACTGTTGCGGTCAATGACCCTGCCACAGCTGATGTTGCTGCGCAGGGTCCATTAGTGGGCACCCAGCTGCCACTGACACAAGTCAGGCCTTTGGTCATCCCTCCACCTGCCACTCCCTTGGCTCAATCCACCGAACCCACTGGCCATACAGGTCAGGGCGGCATTAGCCAGCCAGGGTCTGCGCCACAGTCCAAGAGGAGGAAGGTTGCACCTGCAGCACAGGCTGGGACCCCACACACAGCCACGACCTCCTGCACGTCGAGGAAGAAGCCTTTCTGTAAGCAGGAACTGGACTTCCTCGTGGACTACGTGCGGGGCCACAGCCGTGACATGCTAGTGGGTGCCAATAGTCAGACTACGGCTGCCCAACGTGACACCCACTGGAAGCATGTTGTGGAACATGTCAGTTCATTCGGCCATGAGGTGCGCACGGCGCAGGAGTGCAAAAAGCGTTCGAATTACATCAAGCGCAGCACTAAGGCTAAGCGTGCCTCAAATTACAACTTGACTCTGGTGACTGGCGGTGGGCCTGCACCAGAGGAGGAAGAACTCACTCCGCATGAGGCTCTCGTTGCGGAGTTCATACCACCTGAATTGGTCGAAGGAGTGGGAGAGATGCTGGACTTTGATGCCCAATCTAGTGAGTGTTGATGCGTGTTTGTTGAGGACGTGTGTGTTTCACTTGTGGGATGTGTTGTGCATGATTGCTGCTACATGTGACGTGTACATGGTTCTGATGTGTAAGTAATGCAATGCTTCCGTCATGCATGTCTCCTCTGCCTGCATGCGGGACTCCATGTGGACATGCTCCCTTGCCCCTCCTCTGCCACTCTGCACCCCAGTTCCACCTTTGCACTGCTCTGCTTCAATCTTGCCAATGTGTAGTTTCTTGTTCATGTGTCCTGTGTAGATGCTAACTTCCAGCGTAGAAACTGCCAGACATATGCCGTGTGGTACAGCCTTAGTACTCGATGCAGGGTATCTCACTTGTACTGTGCATGGGTCAGATGTCCCGCAGGGACATGAGTGCCCATTCATGCTCCATGTGCATTGCACGCATGCCCCTATGTGTCCTTGACTGGATGATCACTGTAATATGAGTCCTTGGTTACATGCATTGCCTGCCATCTCATCGGCCTCCCCATGTCAACTGTGGCTCAGTCCAGCGTTGCACACATGTTTAGGCTCTGACAATCTGTGTGGCTCACAGGCCTCAGCCTGTTCAACGGCCAATGACTCTGTCCAACTCTTGTTGTGTCTTCTTCACACGTGGGCGGCCTCCGGAGTTTTCATCATGTGTCCTGCCCACTGTCCCAGCATCATTTGCAGTGTTGTAATTTGAATCACATTAAGCTGTTGATGCCAGTCAACACTGCCTGTCAATACACAGGTGTATGGTCAGCCTTTTGATACCATGCTAGGCATCCCTGCTTTGGTACTGGGGTGGAGTGGTGCTTGGCTTCTAGACATGGTACACATTGAATGCACAATGCACGTGACGTGTGAATTTGACATTGCACTGCCTTCACATTTCCTGGCACACACCATGGAGTGCTTGTACATGTAGGTAGTGAGTGGTGTACACATTTTCTGCACTGCATAGACCCACTTCCATGGAAACTGCCACCTTTCAACAGGTCTGATCACAGAAGCTATTCAAAGTAGACGCAGCATGCATGCCAGGTCATATGTTGTGTGTCACATGTCTGCCGGATGCCTTTGCTGTCGGTGTGTGTGTGTCGTGTGCTTCTGACATGTGTAGTGACCTTTTTTCTCTCTATTTTTCAGGTGATGACGCAATGGAGGCGGAGGATGGTGTTGTCATGCCAGACACAGGGTTGGTAACACCACATCAACCCGGCACTAGTGGGGGTCGTGGGGTGGTAGGCCACGAAAACCCCCAAGTGCTGCAGTCCATCTTGTCTCTGGCTGCCTATGAGTCCAGCCTTGATGACGACTCTGACGTCCATGTTGAGTTGGATGAGCATCAAGTCCATGTGTCAGGGGTGAGTGACTCTGATGTGGACACTCCTCTGTCTGCGACACCTGCACTGAGGGATCAGACAGTCTTGGTTCCTCCTCCCGTGGTGGATCGGGACGCAGGGTCACCCTCCACACCAGTCACTGATGTGCCTGGGACATCACGTCGACGGGGGCATGTAGTCGTGCAGCCGCAGGCGGTGCCAACACAGCGAGGACCCCCGGTCCTTGGGTCCCGCAGGGGTCAAGCCCGACAACGCAGTCGCCACACGCAACCACAGTATACTGAGTGGGAGCAAGACATGACTGCCGATTCCGAACGGCAGGGGGCAGCAATGGAGAACATCGCTGAGAGCATGGAGCGTGTGGCCCGATCTGTGCTACCCCCTGCTAGGCAGGTGCTTCTCCAGCAGCAGGCGACACGGTCCACAGCACGCTCGCTCAGGCTGGGCATGGCGGCCTCAGACAGGGCACGCCAGGCTGAAATGTCATCTCTGCATCAAGCAATTGCTGCTCACGCAGAGGCGCACATGGATTCCCTGAGGGAGGAGTATGCTTCCCTCAGATCCACTCTGGGTGTCCTTATGATGTCCCAGAGGCAGCAGGCAGAGGAGAGGTTTGCACAGCTTGAGCGTACCATCTCAGCTGAGCTACAGGCTTGCTGGGAGGTGCAGCGGTTGTCCAGCCAGGCCTTGCAGGAGGAACTCCGTGTTACACATGTTACCTTGCAAGAGGAAGCACGTGTATCACGTGAGGTTCTGCATGCAGACCTATGTCACATCGCCACACAGAACCAGGCTCACCCGTCCGGCAGACTTGCTGCCGACGAGGGGCAAGCTGCGGCTAGGCGTGGCCAGGCTACTGTGCCACGTCCTCCTTTACAGGATGAGCCAGACTCGGACGACCATCTATCTCCCACATAGGTCGGGCTGTGCAGGCGTTGAGCCCATGGAGGTTTTTATTTTGGCTCAGCATCATCGCATGTGGATGTTGAGCAGCACCCTGTACCTCCCCCCTCCTGGGTGCCTCCCCTCCCCCCAGGTCGTATGTGGCCATTTTTGATTTTTCTTTTAGTTTAGTTAGTTAAGTTTCTGTTTGATAGTTAGTTTAAATAGGTAATGTAAGTTTTCCATTGTTAGTGTAATTAGTTAATAGTTGATTTACTTTAAAATTGCTAGTCTATTGTGCTTTCATGTGACGGTGCAGTGCTTTGTGGCTTTTGAGGGCATCCACTGTCTGTTCCAGCTGGGCCCTTCATGGTTGTCTTGTGTATGTGTTTGCTGCTTGGGGTCCTTGACTCACATATGCCACTCCTGCCTCCCTTATCCATGGGCTCGCAAGGATGGTTCGGTGTTACAGAATATTACACAAGGGCTTTGGACTGTAATATCTGTGGCATGTCTGGTGCTGTGTGACTTGTGTTGACACCCCTAGTGGGGATGATTTAGGTGTTATTGTCAACTGTTCAGCTTTTGCTAGATGGGGTGTGTCATGATTAATCTGTACATTGATTGCTATGCATTGTGTAGTATGTTTCACCCCTAGTGGGGATGATTTAGGTGTTATTGTCAACTGTTCAGCTTTTGCTAGATGGGGTTGTCATGATTAATCTGTACATTGATTGCTATGCATTGTGTAGTATGTTTCATATTTTTCCTGTACATGTGCTTGTTGCAATTCATGCTGTAGATAGTGTTCCACACTTTGGATGTGAAAGACGGACTGATGGTGTGATTTGTGATGTGACTCTCTGACATGGTCAAGTAATGAGATGCCTGATGAGACACACACAGATGAATTTGAAGCATTAATCATGTGTTTCATGCCCTTTCTGCAGGGGGATGAGCCTCCAGAGCACCTTTGCCAGCAGACATGGCCCATTGGATGACGGAATTCTGGACCCGTTTGTTGGTGCCCACATGCACATGTGTGCACAAGCAGAGGCACAGTGATTGCAGACCCACATCCTAGAACTGCTGACATGTTCCAAGGAACTCCAGGCAAGGTGAGCATCACAGGGGGGCCACGACACAGCAAAGCTTGCACCAGGCGAGTTGCACATGCAGGCTTAGTCACAGCACTGAGGGTGAGCTTAGATGAATATTGGTGTTGAAGCACACAATGCGGCTCAGATGTGTTTGTGGACTGATGGCTGTTGATAGTAGGGTTGTCTGGGACACATGCAGGGAGCAGTGGCACATACCCTCCGGTACACCAAGGTCCATTGAGCCACTTGTATCAACCATGTAGCCTTCCGAGACATGGAAAGGGGCAGCTCACAGGGACATACAGCAAGGGACTTACTCGGGTGCAGTGCATGTCTTTTCCATGTACTTTATGATAAATGCACTGCCAACTTTGTTTCGGTCATGGTGGTACGCAACTTGCTCTGTAGTCATGGCTTGCTATATGGGTCTGTCTGCTTACCCAGGGAACATTGCATGTTGTGTGAATTGTGACACATTGGTGTTCCATTTGCCACGCACCCACCAGCGGCTGACTTACTGCATTGACTGTGTATGACCCGTCACAGGGGTGATGTTATATATGGGTACGAAGCATCGACCCCAGATTGTCTGTTTGTAGAGTAGTTTGTTGCTATGGGGCATGTTTGGTGTTGTGTTTTTGTGTAATTGGCACGTACAGGTTGTTGACTGTGGCTCTCTTTGCAGCATTGCAGTGCTCCTGTAACCGGACCTGAGAGTGCGCAGGCAGGAGGCCAGCACTCAAAACCAGAGCTAAGTGTCTTGTTGTTTTTCTTTCGAACTGCTCTGCATAGGCTTGCTGGGGAGTGTACTGATGCATGGATGTATGTGTGGTTCAATTTGGTATGTTTTTTCTCCCTAATCACCCGTGATCCTATGCAATTTTGAAACCTGTACCCTCTACCCGGTGTTCCTGCTTCCCGTACCTATCCAAGCAATGTTCCCTGACCCTCTTTCCCCGCTGGGGTTGCGGATGCCTGTGTAAACCCCGAACTTGCAGGTGCCAAAACCCTAGAGGGGGTGGTTGGTTCATACCACTCCTGAGCCTGGACTACAGAAGGCCATGACAATGATGTCCAAGTTTGTTTGGATTGTGTATGTGTTCATGCAGGTCGTACATTTTCGTGTATTCCCTAGTTTCATGTGTCATTCCTCCTCCCCTCTCCTGCCACTCATTCCAGTCATCCAGTGTGTCAACACCTGTCCCGACTGCATATCCCTGAACCTCCTTCCCCACCAGGGTCTCAGGGGCCTGTGTGAGTTTGACCTTGCAAGCACCCGAGACATGGTGGGGGTGGTTGTTTCGTGACACTCCCGCGCCTGTACAGGGGACCTGTGACAGTACACATCCATTCCTGGTGCATCATCCTATGTCATGTACCACACATGTCTCACATCCTGTCGTGACATTGTTTTGCTGTGCTACCTTGGTTGTTGCATCATTGTGGTAGTACTTGGCCTTTGTGAGGTACTGCTACGTCAAGTCATCTACTGGAGGGTGTTCGGGTTCGTTTTTATGCCTTGGATTTTGTGATTTTGGAAATGAGTGTGGATTCTGAGGGTTCAGGCATCTTTTTACACACAAGGTGGGAGATGGTGACGAAGGGTAAAGGTGATCCTGTGGCCAGGTGGAATTGAGGGTTGGAGGCTCCATGACCCAGGTGCAGTTGTTCAGTGGGTCATGGTCATTTGTGAGGGAGGGGGGGTTGTTGTTGATAGTTGCCTTGCCCTGCAGTGTGATGGGAACTCTGACATTGTAATGGTGGTATCCTATGTACATGTTGTGTTCTGCTGATCAATGCCTGTTCATGTGTTGTGTTTTCCTTTCAGGTGCGAGGGGATAGTTGTGGTTTGACATGCTAGGGTGTACACATGGTGAATGTTCACATGTGATGTGTAGGGAACACTGATGGTCACTTGAGTGCACATGCATATGTGGAGTGCATGTCCTTGCAAAACCACACACTTGCACTCTGATGAACTACATGTACTCCCACCCTTGCATATTCACGTGTACACTGTTTGCCTTCTGCTGCCCACTGTGTCCCTGCAGAACATGTTATGTGACCGATTATGGATCCAGTACATGCCTAATTTGATGTTTGGTGTGGTCTGTCACTTAGATGTGATGCTCAGGGTGTGCATCACACACAATGGCTGTTCACTGTGCTGTGCGCTGAGCAGTGTGATGCAGGAGTAGGACACTGCACACATGAGCTGCAGTGTTGATTTTGCAATGCATAATGTGCATGTAGACAGGCATTCATTGTTATGTTACGTCTACGACTGTTGTAATGCATTTGGAAATTACTTATTTTGGGTGGGAGAATTTGTTGGTCTGTCATTTCATCTGATTCCGGGTCAGGCATCATTGTCTGATGCCACTGTACATTTAGTACATGGCAATGTGTACCTTATCGTTACTGGGTTGGTGTATGGGTATTGCTTGCCATGTCATGTTGATGTTTGGGAGGGTTTGAGTGACATGACAGTGATGGCCATGGCCTGTTTTGCAGGTGTGTGTGATGCACACCTTGCATGTCAGGGTCATCCGCTTCTCAGACCAACTAGCTGGGGGTAGATTTCTCTCCGCGGCAGGGCCCTCCCTCTGGAACAGACTTCCTGCCTGACTTGAACTTGAGGGGAACCATCTCCGGTTCTGGAAGCACCTCAAGACCTTCCTCTTTGCTTCTGCTTACTCTCTGCCTCTCCCTTGCAGAATTCTTCACTGGAACTGCACAGGAGCTGCAACTGGGCCACTCTCACCGACCTCGGTCCCTGGCCCAGCCACTCTCCACTTGCAGTGCCTCCCTGGCAACCCCTGCACTGCAGTACTGTATCTCTATCCCTACAGCCCTCCCTTCCCAGCACTTGTCTGCACTTACCTTTGCAGTTGCCACCAGCCAACCTATTTATTATTTTTTTGGGCTACTTCCCCTGTACTGGACTCACCCCCACCCTTCCCCTTGCACTTTTCCCTTCCCCCTACCCCTGCACTTGCACAATCTCAATGGCACCTGGCCTAGTAGTACCGTTGTCTGTCTTCCCTTGTTCCCCCCTCCCTGCCTCATTGCGCCTTGAAATACTTGTGTATGGGCCATATCATGTCATATGTCATATGTCTGCCTTTTGGTCACACAGGATAGCTTGTGTTTAGGTAGCTAAGGATGCAGACGATGTGGCACTTCCATGGCAACTATCTCAGGGTGGTAGGGTTGTGACAGTTGACTGTCTCTTTGTAATCATCGATTGTCACCTGGTATGTGCCAGGCCTGTGTGCACTCCGCAGGGGTGGGAGTTTAGGTGAAAAATGTGGCCACAAGCTGGGTCCGGGCTTCCTCGCCACGTGCCCTGTCCCCTCCCATGGGCAGCGCCTGTGCCTGTGGTTGGGGATGTGGGGGCACCACCATGTCCACCGGGACGCCCTGCCGTGTTGCAACATTGTGCAGGACACATGCTGCCACAATGATCCTGCACACTACTGGTGGTGCATAGAGTAGTTGCCCACCAGAGCGGTCAAGGGAGCGGAAACGTGACTTGAGCACTCCGAATGCGCGCTCCACTATGCCCCTGGTTGCAATATGGGCGGCGTTGTATCTTACCTGGGGTGGTGTGGTGGGGTTCCGGATTGGCGTCATCATGTGGTTGCTCAGAGGGTAGGCACTGTCCCCTGGGGAGGTGATAATAGTTTAGATTATTAGGGTTTGGATATTTGTCTGTGTGTGACTTGCATGCATGTGCAAGGGCATTTGTACTGACCTAGGAGCCATGTGTCACCATGCTGCCCACCTTCCAGGGCCCGGCTCAGGGCGGACATTCTGTATATGAAACTGTCATGGGTGGAGCCAGGGTAGTTTGCATAGACAGAGGTGATGATTCCCTTTGCATCACATACCACCTGTACATTGATGGAATGCCAGTGCTTGCGGTTTCGGTAGATGTGCTCAGTGGCCCTAGGTGGACGTAGGGCCACATGGATGCAATCTATGGCACCAAGCACTTTGGGGAAGTGTGCCACCCTGAAAAAATCAAGGACAACGGCCTGCCTTTCTGCGGTTGTTCTGGGCATGTATATGTGCCTGCGGACTGAGGGGCGCGCTGTCATGATTGCCAGTACCTGGTGTAGGCAGCGTGACTGCGTGGCCTGTGAGACCCCCCCCCCACTATGGCAGTGGTCCGCTGAAATGACCCAGTGGCCAAAAAATGCAGGACATAGACCTGGTCGTCAGGCATCCCAAAAAGGCTTGTCCGTGGTGCGAAAATGCGTGCCCTGGCTATTCTCCTCCTCCTGCAGTGTCCCACGATCAGTGCAGCGACAAATGGGGCATTCATCGTAGCTGTATATACGCGTTTGTTGTTTGCGCGCACTTTTATGCTGTGCGCGGGGACGCCTCTGCCTGCCTTCGTGTGGGCGGAGGCGTTGACGCCTGTGCACGTCTTTTGCCGTGCGCGGGTTTCCCGTATTCGGATACGTGGTAAGATTGTACGTCCGAGTGTCATCGCGTGTGATCGGAGGGGAGTGAGCGTACACGCGATTGGCCTGGGTACGTGTGTTTCGGGGTGCGCGGGAAGTTCCACACGCAATTAGCCTGGGTACGTGTGTTCTGGGGTGCCGGGAACTTTCACACGCAATTGGTGGAAATCCACGTGTGTTCTGTCATCACGTGCAATGAGGGAAACACCCGCGCGCGTCACGTCACTGACGCGCTCACGCGCTAAGGGCCTTTGGTCCAATGAAATCGCATATGCGTGCTGCCGTGCATACGCGCTAAGGGCATTTCCTCGAATTACACGCTGACGTGCAGATTTTTCACGTGCCAAATCACTCCGTATCAAGCTGGCCACGCGTAAGCACACGAAAGACCACGCTCCTGCCCAGAAGGCCAAACTACTGCCCCCCAGAGCCCCGAGCAGGCTCCCACCTGCCAACTGCTGCTGCCTGACTGCCTGCTGCCCACGTGCCCTGCCATTTGCTGCCTGCACATCAGCCAGGGGTGCTGTTGCTGTGACCACCCCTGCTGGAACCAAAGACTCCCGACTGGGATTCCATCGTTCCACAGCCCAGCCCCAGGACCCAGTTGCCCACCCACTCCTGCCTCTTGGGTTGTCATGTCGGGGCAAACACCATCAGAGACCACTGACAACCCCCGGCCAGAGAGGCAGAGGGGCACCAGCTTCAGTGCCACCAAAGTTGGTGTCCTGGTGGAGCAAGTCCTGGGGCAGTATGTTGCCCTCTTCGGAGGTTCCCGCGCCGACAAGGAAGGACGGACTCGGATCTGGACTGACATCGTGACTGCCATCAACGCGGAGGGGGTGGCAGTCCGCGACTTACAACATGTCAAGAAGCGCTGGGAGGACTTCAGGTCCAGGACCCTGAACAAGGCCCGGCGCCTCTTGAAGGCAGCGGATGCCAAGGGGCGCCGGGGCAACTTGTCGGAAGAACAGATGAGGGTCCTGGAACGCATATCCCCAGCGCTCCACGTCCAGGTCCTTGAGAGGCAGACCCGTCTGGAGTCGAGCAGTAAGTGTACATGCATCCTGATTGTGAGCAATGCGTGTGGTGATTTTTCAGTAGTGTGCAGGTTGCACATCTGTTTGTATGGGGTCGAGTATGGGTGGGGGTGTACACGGCCGTGGGGCTAACACATGCGAGGGCTGGAATGTGTGAGACATGGATGGTGCTTGTGTGTGTAGGGTTGCATGCCAAATGCAGTTGTGTGGGCACACATATTTGGATGAATGAGTATGTAAGTAGACATGTCCGTGATGTCACGCATGTATGTTGTTTTCGGCTGCATGTATCAGCACTGTGTACATGTGCATGTGTGTGTATTTGACAAGGGTGCAACAGTGATGCAACATGGATGCATGTGATAGCGGTATGTGGAAGCCTGATTGGCAGATGTGACATGGATGCCCGTCTGAACACTGCGACACTTGGCAGAGGTGTACACATGCATGCAAATGTGGTGGTGTGTGTACATGTGTGGTGCACTTCCTGTGTTGCATGTGATGTCTGGCTCACCTTTGGCTGCTCATGCTGTTGTATGTGTATGGATGGTGCTGGCAGTTGCGATATGGCTGTGGTATGGCTCATGTGTGCGAGTTGAAATGACATGTGTGTTGGGAATTGTGATGACATGTCTGAGGTTTGCCAATGCCACTCATGTACAACTATCATGTGTGTATGTGTCCATTGTACAGTGCCCTGATGCCTGTGTTTTGTTTCTCCCTGTCTGCAGCGTCAACTGATGAAGAGTGCGGAGAAGGTGCTGTGGAGCACAGCGGCGGGGATCCCACCGCCAGCCGGAGATCCCACCGCCAGCCGGAGACGCAAGGCCCGGCTCCCCTCCCATGTTGTCATCTCGTTGGGGAGTGAGGAGTCCGGTGCCGCGTCCCAGGCTGCAGCTGCCGGGGGGAGGTCCAAGAGGCGGAGGTTGGAGTTGGACTCCTCGGCAGCAGAAGGGGCAGCTGGGACCCCACAGGGCCCAACAGGAGAAGATGGCACAGAGTCATCCAGGTTGGTGGGGGGTTTGGTGGACGAGGAGGCCATGCAAGCACCAGAGACGGGGTCTGGAGGTGGGGATCCCACTGGTGCTAGTGGTGCAGTGCAGGACCAGGGACAGGAGGCAGCACAGGCCGCCGCGGAGGTGCCTGTGTGCAATCCTGTCCCTGATCCTGTCCCTGCATCATCTTGCACCAGCAGGGATGCCTACGTCCAGACCCGTTTTCAGGCAGGGGATGAGCTCACGTCAACTGGCCTTCCTCTGCCTGCGGACGTGGCTATCCGGGTCCGGGTTGAGCCTGTCCTGACTGGTGTGGCGTTGCGTCAACGGGCCATGCGAGGTGACCTGCAGTCTTTTCATGAGGAGACTGCACGTCATCTCGAATGGCTCGTTGACCACGTAAGCCTGCTGGGACAGGTCACCCAGGCCGGATTCCTCCGTCTGATGGGGCTTGCTACGACCCCCTACTCAACTGGACCCCCTACGCGCCAGTCGTTCTCCGTGCCATCTTCCCACCCATCTGTCACCTGGGTGCCCTGTGGAGCTGCCTCTGACGGTGCGGCCAGGCTGGTGGAGGAGGCATCCCTGCCACAGTCGGGAGTCGGACGTCCAGCAGGGGTGGCCACATCAACGACTGCACCCCAGCCGGCGGAGGATGTACAGGCAGCAGGAGGCAGTGCATGGGCAGAGGCACAGCAGCAGCAGCAACCTGGTGGGAGCCATGAAGGCTCGGGGCCTTCAACATCGGAGGGGCAGGCATCGGCCGGAGGGCAGGAGGACCCAGGACAGAGAGTGTCTTCCGTGTGGCAGCGGTTGGGCCACGCCATAGATGCGGAGCTGCAGCGGGCGGAAGAGGCACGGCTCACAATGGTCAGGGCGGAGAACTCCATGTGGAGGGCCCTGAGGCGGGCCGAGTGCCTCGAGGCAATCCGCAGGGGTTTGGAGGTGGACACGTCGACGGCCCTGCGGACCCTCGGGGCCATGGAGGAGGACCGCCTCCTGGACATTGAGCAGGAGTTCGATGATGCCCTGGCCCGGGACATCCACAAGTGAGCCGTGAAACTAGCCCGCTGCCCTTGTACATAGTTATGTAGGTAGTGTTAGGTTTCATTTTTGTTTTGATTTTATTTGGACCTTTCGGACATTGGCCACATTTTTGTATATAGTTAATTTTATTAGTTAGTGTAGTTAGATAGGTTTCCTTTCTTTTGTTGGGATAATGGACCCTGGCTTGTTCCCATGTACATAGTTCACTGTTGGATTGTATTTTCTTTCACATTTTAACCATGGAGCAATGGCTTTCTTTTTTATTTCCCATTGGATTTAGTTTTGTGGACATTGACTTTGGACACCATTACTTTGGAATTTTATTTTTGGTTTTGCTTTTTTTCACGGACATGCTTCTTTTAATTTTTGTACATTCACATTTCTGTTTCTTTATTTTTGATGCTATTTATGTTTCCTTTAATACATATTTTTTTTTGGTGGACTTCAATGTGTGGTATCTCATTCGTTTCATGCATTTCATGATATGGGTTTTGAGATTCACTGACACCCATTGGGGGTATGTGAGGGAAATGTGTTTGTTTCGGAACTTGCAATTGGTGTTCTGTGATGTAATTGCAAATTATGAGTGGGTGGATGCAATACTCGGGTGGGTGTTTTGCATTTGGAGGCTGTCCATAGGGACCAGGGATCTAGATTGTGATGACGTGTTGGCTGGGGAACATGAGTTGCACATGAGTGGGGGCCTGCTGGCAGGTGCCCCACAGTGCTGGGGGGTGGGGTGGTGGGGTACATGAGTTGGACATGGGTGTGGGCCTGCTGGCAGGTGCCCCACAGTGCTGGGGGGTGGGGGTGGTGGGAGACATGAGTTGGACATGGGTGGGGGCCTGCTGGCAGGTGCCCCACAGTGCTGGGGGGTGGGGGTGGTGGGGAACATGAGTTGGACATGGGTGGGGGCCTGCTGGCAGGTGCCCCACAGTGCTGGGGGGTGGGGGTGGTGGGGTACATGAGTTGGACATGGGTGTGGGCCTGCTGGCAGGTGCCCCACAGTGCTGGGGGGTGGGGGTGGTGGGAGACATGAGTTGGACATGGGTGGGGGCCGGGAGACATGGGTGGGGGCCTGGTGGAGTGTGCCCCTGCACTGCTGGGGGGAGGGGTGGTGGGAGACATGGGTGGGGGCCTGGTGGAGGCTGCCCCTGCACTGCTGGGGGGGTGGGGGTGGTGGGAGACATGGGTGGGGGCCTGCTGGCAGGTGCCCCACAGTGCTGGGGGGGGGTGGGGTGGTGGGAGACATGGGTGGGGGCCTGGTGGAGGCTGCCCCTGGTGGCTGGGGGGTTGGGGTGCTGGGAGACATGGGTGGGGGCCTGGTGGAGGCTGCCCCTGCACTGCTGGGGTGTGGGGGTGGTGGGAGACATGGGTGGGGGCCTGGTGGTGGGTGCCCCTGCACTGCTGGGGGGTGGGGGTGGTGGGGAACATGAGTTGGACATGGGTGTGGGCCTGCTGGCAGGTGCCACACAGTGCTGGGGGGTGGGGGTGGTGGGAGACATGAGTGGGGGCCTGGTGGAGGGTGCCCCTGCACTGCTGGGGGGTGGGGTGCTGTGAGACATGGGTGGGGGCCTGCTGGCAGGTGCCCCACAGTGCTGGGAGGTGGGGGTGGTGGGGAACGTGAGTTGGACATGGGTGGGGGCCTGCTGGCAGGTGCCCCACAGTGCTGGGGGGTGGGGGTGGTGGGGAACATGAGTTGGACATGGGTGGGGGCCTGCTGGCAGGTGCCCCACAGTGCTGGGGGGTGGGGGTGGTGGGGAACATGAGTTGGACATGGGTGGGGGCCTGCTGGCAGGTGCCCCACAGTGCTGGGGGGGTGGGGGTGGTGGGAGACATGGGTGGGGGCCTGGTGGAGGCTGCCCCTGGTGGCTGGGGGGTGGGGGTGCTGGGAGACATGGGTGGGGGCCTGGTGGAGGCTGCCCCTGCACTGCTGGTGGGTTGGGGTGGTGGGAGACATGGGTGGGGGCCTGGTGGAGGCTGCCCCTGGTGGCTGGGGGGTTGGGGTGCTGGGAGACATGGGTGGGGGCCTGGTGGAGGCTGCCCCTGGCGGCTGGGGGGTGGGGGTGCTGGGAGACATGGGTGGGGGCCTGGTGGAGGCTGCCCCTGCACTGCTGGGGGGGTGGGGGTGGTGGGAGACATGGGTGGGGGCCTGCTGGCAGGTGCCCCACAGTGCTGGGGGGGGGGGGGTGGGGTGGTGGGAGACATGGGTGGGGGCCTGGTGGAGGCTGCCCCTGGTGGCTGGGGGGTTGGGGTGCTGGGAGACATGGGTGGGGGCCTGGTGGAGGCTGCCCCTGCACTGCTGGGGTGTGGGGGTGGTGGGAGACATGGGTGGGGGCCTGGTGGTGGGTGCCCCTGCACTGCTGGGGGGTGGGGGTGGTGGGGAACATGAGTTGGACATGGGTGTGGGCCTGCTGGCAGGTGCCACACAGTGCTGGGGGGTGGGGGTGGTGGGAGACATGAGTGGGGGCCTGGTGGAGGGTGCCCCTGCACTGCTGGGGGGTGGGGTGCTGTGAGACATGGGTGGGTGCCTGCTGGCAGGTGCCCCACAGTGCTGGGGGGTGGGGGTGGTGGGGAACGTGAGTTGGACATGGGTGGGGGCCTGCTGGCAGGTGCCCCACAGTGCTGGGGGGTGGGGGTGGTGGGGAACATGAGTTGGACATGGGTGGGGGCCTGCTGGCAGGTGCCCCACAGTGCTGGGGGGTGGGGGTGGTGGGGAACATGAGTTGGACATGGGTGGGCCCTGCTGGCAGGTGCCCCACAGTGCTGGGGGGGTGGGGGTGGTGGGAGACATGGGTGGGGGCCTGGTGGAGGCTGCCCCTGGTGGCTGGGGGGTGGGGGTGCTGGGAGACATGGGTGGGGGCCTGGTGGAGGCTGCCCCTGCACTGCTGGTGGGTTGGGGTGGTGGGAGACATGGGTGGGGGCCTGGTGGAGGCTGCCCCTGGTGGCTGGGGGGTTGGGGTGCTGGGAGACATGGGTGGGGGCCTGGTGGAGGCTGCCCCTGGCGGCTGGGGGGTGGGGGTGCTGGGAGACATGGGTGGGGGCCTGGTGGTGGGTGCCCCAGCACTGCTGGGGGGTGGGGGTGGTGGGGAACATGAGTTGGACATGGGTGTGGGCCTGCTGGCAGGTGCCCCACAGTGCTGGGGGGTGGGGGTGGTGGGAAACATGGGTGGGGGCCTGGTGGAGGGTGCCCCTGCACTGCTGGGGGGTGGGGGTGCTGGGAGACATGGGTGGGGGCCTGCTGGCAGGTGCCCCACAGTGCTGGGGGGTGGGGGTGGTGGGGAACATGAGTTGGACATGGGTGGGGGCCTGCTGGCAGGTGCCCCACAGTGATGGGGGGTGGGGGTGGTGGGGAACATGAGTTGGACATGGGTGGGGGCCTGCTGGCAGGTGCCCGACAGTGCTGGGGGGTGGGGGTGGTGGGGAACATGAGTTGGAGATGGGTGGGGGCCTGCTGGCAGGTGCCCCACAGTGATGGGGGGTGGGGGTGGTGGGGAACATGAGATGGACATGGGTGGGGGCCTGCTGGCAGGTGCCCGACAGTGCTGGGGGGTGGGGGTGGTGGGGAACATGAGTTGGACATGGGTCGGGGCCTGCTGGCAGGTGCCCCACAGTGCCGGGGGGGTGGGGGTGCTGGGAGACATGGGTGGGGGCCTGCTGGCTGGTGCCCCACAGTGCTGGGGGGGTGGGGGTGGTGGGGAACATGAGTTGGACATGGGTGGGGGCCTGCTGGCAGGTGCCCCACAGTGCTGGGGGTGGGGGTGGTGGGGAACATGAGTTGGACATGGGTGGGGGCCTGCTGGCAGGTGCCCCACAGTGCTGGGGGGGTGGGGTGGTGGAAGACATGGGTGGGGGCCTGGTGGAGGCTGCCCCTGGTGGCTGGGGGGTGGGGGTGCTGGGAGACATGGGTGGGGGCCTGGTGGATGCTGCCCCTGCACTGCTGGGGGGTGGGGGTGGTGGGAGACATGGGTGGGACCTGGTGAAGGCTGCCCCTGGTGGCTGGGGGGTGGGGGTGCTGGGAGACATGGGTGGGGGCCTGGTAGAGGCTGCCCCTGGTGGCTGGGGTGTGGGGGTGCTCGGAGACATGGGTGGGGGCCTGGTGGTGGGTGCCCCACAGTGCCGGGGGGTGGGGGTGGTGGGGAACATGAGTTGGACATGGGTGGGGGCCTGCTGGCAGGTGCCCCACAGTGCTGGGGGTGGGGGTGGTGGGGAACATGAGTTGGATATGGGTGGGGGCCTGGTGGAGGCTGCCCCTGCACTGCTGGGGGGTGGGGGTGGTGGGAGACATGGGTGGGGGCCTGGTGGAGGGTGCCCATGCACTGCTGGGGGTGGTGGGAGACATGGGTGGGGGCCTGGTCAAGGGTGCCCCTGGTGGCTGGGGGTGCAGGGGGACCCGTGTTGGTGGGCAGTAGTGCAAGTTGACATGTGGGTTGGCTGGGGGGCATGGCCATGGTGGATGGGGTGCCTGCAGGACATGTGCAGGGTAGGCCCCTGTGGTGTGAGCCACCTGCAGGGGCCGTGGAGGGTGTAGAGGGAACACCTGGGAGGACCCACACGTGCAATTCACGTGTGGTGCTCCCCGCGCACCCCTGTAATACACGTACCCTGATGAGATTGCGTGTGGAACTTCCCGCGCACCCCTGTAATACACGTACCCTGATGGAATTGCGTGTGGAACTTCCCGCGCACCCCTGGAATACACGTACCCTGCTGATGTTGCGTGTGATACTTCCCCCGCAACCCGAAATACACGTATCCTGATGAGATTGCGTGTGTAACTTCCCGCAAACCCCCGAAATACACGTGCCCTGATGAGATTGCGTGTGTAACTTCCCGCGCACCCCTGAAATACACGTACCCTGATGGAATCGCGTGTGTAACTTCCCGCGCACCCCTGGAGTACACGTACCCTGCTGATGTTGCGTGTGATACTTCTCCCGCACCCCGAAATACACGTACCCTGATGAGATCGTGTGTGTAACTTCCCACGCACCCCCGAAATACACGTACCCCGCTCAATCGCGTGTGTAACTTCCCGCGCACCCCCGAAATACACGTACCCCGCTCAATCGCGTGTGTAACTTCCTGCGCACCCCCGAAATACACGTACCCCGCTCAATCGCGTGTGTAACTTCCCGCGCACCCCCGAAATACACGTACCCCGCTCAATCGCGTGTGTAACTTCCCGCGCGCCCCGAAATACACGTACCCCGCTCAATCACGTGTTTAACTTCCCGCGCACCCCCGATGTACACGTACCCTGCTCAATTGCGCGTGTAACTTGCCGCGCACCCCCGAAATACACGTACCCCGCTCGATCGCGTGTGTTACTTCCCGCGCACCCCCGCAGTACACGTGCCCCGCTCGCACAGGCCCAATTGCTGCATGTTGCCACTTTTGTGATGCGCTGGGACTCTACCGCCTGCCTTCGTGTGGCGGACGTGTTTCAGCTTGTGCGTGTCTTTTGCTGTGCGTGGCTTTGCCCTATTCGATTCCATGAATACGTGTGGTTCGAGTGCGTGTGGGCGTTCCGTCTGCTACCCTGCAGTACATCCCCAGTTACGCCCTTATTTTCGCGCGTTGTTCCCCATTCCGCGCGTTACTACCCGTGTCCCGCCCACTTTCTGGTGTATGCGCCGAGGTTGTGCGCTTTCACTGTGCGCATCGCGCACGCCTTTCGGGATGTTGCAGTGACTTGTGCGCCATGCACGGGTTTGGTGCACATCCCGAGGTAAACACGCGCAGGGACTTCCATGAATCGCACGCGTGCTCCTGTTTTTTTGCGCTTGCGCCTGCTTGCGCCTGCTTGCGCAAAGATTTTCGGCGCACGTTTGTTCCATGAATCGGCCCCTCAATGTACCCGAAAATTGACAAGAAAAATGCTTGCATCAGGTCCTCGCCCCGCGCACCCCGCACAGCGAACAGCAAACAGTACTCGAGGTACTCGCTCAGGTGCGCAGCACGGGTGCGCAAATGCCGTGGTAGATGAAGAGGCGGGAGGAGGCGAGGCGACCACTGGGGAGGGGTCACTGGACTGCAGTCCTAGAAATAATAAACACAAAAAAGGGGTAAGAAGGACAAGAGTTGAACACAAAAGAATGCTATACTAACACACCCACTGAGCAGAACGTGCAGGAGGCACAGAACGTGCTTTGGCTATAAACACACTTTGAGCACAACGTGCAGGATGCACAGAACGTGTATGCACAGTACACACAGTTCAGGGACAACGTGCCACAACAGTCACCTTTTTTCTTTCCTGAATGGAAGGTCAGGCAGGCACGGTGTTGCCTTGAAAGACGTCCTCCAGTTGAAGTTCGAGCAGAATTTCAAACACGCTGGGGAGAGTGAAACAAGCACCAGGTCCGGCCAGCAAACAGTACTCGAGGTACTCGCTCAGGTACAATATTATAAAAAGTGTACTTCTATGGTGCATGCTGCAGTCATAGCCTATGTTTATATATGATTAGGTTTCTGTATTAACAGCAACACTCCAATACAATGATATTAGATGAGCACATTCTTTAATAGATGAAGTAGTTCATGATAGGTCTCCCGATCACTCCTGACATCTTGTTATCAACAATATAAACACAACTCCTTGTAGAGATTTTTCATCAAAATGTATTTCATATGTGATATGATGTCATCTTTGATGTCCTGGGTGTTAGTCTTAGCAGTGCACAGTGGTGGCGCGAGTTATGGTTGCTTAGCTTACCATAACTGGCGAATTTCAGGGGTTTTTCGGTTTTACTTGGAACCATAACGTCCGTTTAACAAAGTTTTTTCTTTCAATTTCATAGGTTTTTATTAGTCCAACTTAACCATAACGTCCCTTTAACAAAGTTTGTTCATTGAATTTCATAGGTTTTTACCAGTGCATGCTATTTCCTACAACTTACTAATATACATACCCAATATAGCAATATTTGTGTCCAATGTACAAAGTTTCACCTTAAAACTCTGCCATTTCCCACCATCTGGAATAATTTGTAACACTTCTATACACTTCTTGCAACTATTTCAACTAGTTTTGCATCCGTAGACGTCTACGAACATCTGACTTCATAGCGGAACTTCCGGACAGTGCCACATGACCATACTCTGGCGCGCGGCATGATGATGTGTCTGAGAACCCGTCCGCACTTCACGATAAGATCTCTGCTTGGCAGACAGTTCGGAACTGCATTTTCTACTGATCTAGGAACTTCCAACTTCAAAAATTCCCTTTCACAGCTCCAACACCTATTCCTACTCATTATCCATTAACAATCTAGTACACAGAACATACTTTTAGCAAAACTGCTATTTATCTTAAAATGGCATCAGCTAATGCCATCCCTCCTCCCCAAGAGCCACCACCACTGCTGTAATCAGTTAGCATGAGAAACAGTGCCCCCTAACTTAGAAATAACACACGCGCAACATTTTCCCTTGTCAACCTACACCTCCATATTAGCGTTTGGTTGCTCTTTCCTCATTTCCCTCCCCATCTTTCGTTCTCAGCTCTCCTGCCAAAAAGAAATACATCCAAAAACAACTAACGACATATTCCTTTAGGAACCCCCTTTCACAGTTAAAAAATAGAACTAAAAAAAAAATGGAAGGACTCCATCTACTTTATATTTCTCAGTAAAGTACATAGACTAAATAAGATTTTCCAACATTTCCATTTGCATTTTGTGTTATGCTAATGGGAATATTGTGGGGTTTATCCTCTGTTCTAGGGACTGGAACAGTGGATACCAGCCCAGAAGCCCAAGTTATCATCCCAAGCAAAGCGAGGGTCGATAACAAGGTCTCTGGACCATTATCCCCCCATTCCAGCCCTGGAATGGGGCATGAAGTCCATTAGCACCCTAGGTTCCCAAAGCGGGAACCCGGGGTGCTAAAAAATAGGATTTTTCTTCCAACACCGGGACGCCTTCGGCGCCCCCCTGTAGGAAGGAAAATCCTTTTCCAGGATGGCCACCATGGAAAGGGAAGGTGAGGGTTCCATACAGGGCCCCGCTTTGCTTTCCATACCAGCCTGCAGAAGGCAAAAAGAGAACCCTATGACCATATTACCACAAGCACATTTTTCTTCCCTTTCAAATCTATCCTAATTTCAAATAACTTTACCACAAAGCCAGTCCCAGGTGGACATGGCCACTTTAATGTTTTTTCCCTTGTGGTCATGGTCAGTAGCCAGATTGGCCGGATCATGACCTGATTCCATGACCCGGACAATCTGGCCACTGCCCATGGCCACAGGCTACCCCTCAGTCCCTAAAGGTATACCGCTATTTTTTGTAGCTACATTATGACACTTGTCAAATAATAAAACACTGGCACAATCACAAAACCATGCTTGTAGGTCCTTGACAATGCTCCTTACGCAAGTTTGCTGGAAATCCACCCATGTTTTATTTGTTCAAAAGAGTCAAATGTATGCACATACAATCGTCATATAACCTAGCCCCCACTTGACAAAATCCATTCAGACTTTACGAAAACATCTAAATCTATAATCTTTTTTTGCAAACCTTTGTGTAGATTTGTCAAATGGCACCACATTTAGAAGCCTGTACAATATTTTGGGACCCCCACTCTAATGTTGCTCCCTCTCGACAGAATCCCACCAAACTTCGCAAAAACATGTATATCTTGATCTATTATCAGTTTTTCCAAATGAAGTTTAGATTCGTCAAATGGCACCTTATTTAGAAGCCTTTACATTATTTTGGGACCCCCCTCTAATTTTGCCCCCTCTTCACAAAATCCTACCAAACTTTGGAAAAACATTCATATCTAAATATGTTATCAGTTTCCCAAATTAAGTGAGGATTCGTCAAATGGCACCTCATTTATAAGCCTTTACATAATTTTGGGACACCACCTCTAATGTTGCCCCCTCATAACAGAATCTTTGCATACTATAAGCCATCCAAGAACTGCATTTCACCAACCCTGTAATGCCTACATGTTCGCCAACTTTCACAGAACTGTTCGCGAACATCAGAACTGTTTGCGGACTTTTGCAGCAAAAAACACCCTTTTTTGCATTTTGTAGCCATATCCCATCCCATCCTCATCACCCCTCACCTCCCCAGAGATTATTTGATAAGTTTGATAAGTGGAATGCTGTGTTTTTTCATATGCTTTTACAGTGATGTCTGCGGACATCGGCCGCTGTCCGCAAATCCAAGATGGTGGCCGTTTCCAAAAATCTGATGCACTTCACGCTCCTCACCATCCAATCAGCGAACACGTTGCATGTCCGTGGACATGACGCAAGCCGATTAACCAATCAGGACACTGTCCGTGGACCAGACATAGATATCACACATTTTTTGTGACCTACTTTTTGATCATTTTCACCAAATTTACAAAAGCACGCTTTCGGGACCAAGACGCTGCTCCTGCCGCAAATTTGGTGAAAATCCGTCCAGCTGTTTGGGCTGTAGGTGTGAGCAAAGTTTTTCCCCATTCAGTCTATGGGAAAAAAAAAAAAAATTTGGGACCCCCCTATAAATTTGCCCCCCCTGGACCAAACCTCACCAAACTTTCCAAATCAATTCAGAGTGGGCCATATACTTCTTTTGCAAAGATTGGTGAGGATTCGTCCAGGGGGAGCAAAGTTATAAGCTGCCCAAAAAGTGCTCTTCCTATGGGATTAGCAACTTAACCATAACTACACGGCCACTACTGTGGCCGTGTAATAATTTTCCATGAAAATAGAATAAGGAAGGCTAAATTCCCTTTCACCTCCCCAATCAATCACTTTTTAAATATCTAAGGCTTTCACAAGTCACAAATTATCAAGCATTCCTTTATTTAGGATATTCACAGGCGGAAGTGTTGGACTATACCTGTGAATTCCACAGAATTCTGTTTATTTTAGCTATCAATTATAAAATGCTGGGCTATCAGTGCTGGTAAGTTACCCCCTCAGCTTTAGCATATTGAAAGCAGGGCATTACTCACACTGCAAACTATATTATTCTTATTCTGTTAATAACAGTTCAGCTCCAGCTGTTTTCTATAATAAGTACGATCTTACTTGGCTTTTAAATATAGTGAGACAGCATTGTTTTATTTCACACACAAATATTGGAATGAACACCTGCTAGTAGAAACCATCTCCCCAGTTCCCTCATCATACTTCAGGGACTTAGTAGAGCTCTCATGTTGGAAGAGGTGTTCAAATTCCCTGCAGTTTTTGGGTCCTTGGGCCACCCCTCTCTTTCTCATCCTGTTATGATGCTCCTCCCTAACCCAGGCATCCATAACTCTGGTAGATGCTACTCAATGTTGACCCCTAATGCTTAAAATATGTCTTGCTATAGAACTGATGATCTAAATGCCAGCTATCTAAACCCTCTTTGGAACTTCGTAACTTTCCCTATCTGATTGTTAGTGATCTAGTGTGATTTGAGATGGTGCCTTACAAATATACTCTTTGGTATACTCTCACCTCTCCTTTTTCTACTCTAGCCTCTTGTGCACTCCACCGCACTCCTCCCACCACTCTTCTGTCACTTCATTGTTTTCACTCCTCCTAGGTCTTGCCTTCATCCTTAAATGTTAGTCTTCCCCTATTACTACTATTGCCCAATCATCTGCTCTACTCCCTCATTCACACCACTACTCATTCCACAGAGCTACTGCTCCTGCTTCCAAACCACTACTCCTCTTTCAAACCCACTACTCCTCATTCAACCACTCCTCCTCCTTTCAAACCTCTTTACCTTCCAACAAAGCCCTACTCCTCCCTCCAAACCACTACTTCTCCCTCCACTCCTCTACTCCTCCCTGCAAACTACAATTTCTTCCTCCACTATTCAGACACTGTCCTTTCACTCAGTAGAATTTGCTACACAATCACTCCACACAAGTGTCTACCCACCTGATGAACAAACATGCATACTCACACTACAGAAATACTTTCACTCTCTAGGCAATATCTCCCCTGTTCACAAATTGCCTCACCACTCAACCCTCCTTCCTCCTGTTGGTCTCTTGATCATCCTCCACCACCATCTTTGACCTCTCCCAAAAAATCAACACTTTCTGCATCCTGTCCCATGATTACATCCCTCCCTCTGTGCCAGAATTGGATCTCTCTCCCTTGCCAATCGTGCCCTTCGTTCCCCACCCAGGATGTATGTACATGGCAAAAAAGTCAAAAGTAGGGGGCTTTACCCACCCACTTTCTCAATGCAGACTCGCCATGGATAGAGAATGGCAGCATAGGGAGACCAATTTTCATGTTTGTGTTCCGAGGATATTATCTGGTTTCACCTTCAGTAAGTGGTCTGTGGGGGTTCCTGAGGCTATCTCTGATGATCTGGGTATTGTCCAAGGTTAAGAGCATGTTTGCCAGTATTCTCAGGCAGCACTGTGTGATCCCTTTGTGGGCTGCAGCTGAATACATTGGTTCTCAGTGGCCCTCACACTTCGTGGTTGAACTGAGGTGTAGGTTTGCATAATATTGCATCTGCTCTCTCTCTTGATGGGTATCTGTGTGTTGGCCTGTAGCAGTAGCTGGGAAATGATTGAAGGTCTGTCTTGTCGGCCCAAATGTTGGCTAAGTATTAGGATCCTAACTGGGATGTTTCTTCTTGTTTTTCAGGCTGTTATGCTAGGTCGCTAAAAGAAATGGAAAAACACTACTGAGCATGTGGTATTTGAGGTATTGCTTCAGTATATAGTGGTCTGCACAGAAACATCTTGACACAACTGGGGGCATGGAATGTCTCCATGCACCTCCTACCCCCAACTGAGGGATGACCTCCTCCCCTCTTGACAAAGCCAGTATACTGGCTGGTGTTTTCTCACAATACCCGCCAGCAATCTTCATAGGCTGATCATAATTTTTACATAAAAAACAGGGGGGTGAGGGGGTTAATAATCCTGACACTGTTAAATGAAAAAAATATTTTTATTCCATCATAGCAAAATATAACATTGAGGAAATGTGGATTTCTGGGATACTCTGCCATGACATACATCTGGATATGCGATTTCCGTTTGTACAATGTGGTTTCATAAATGTATTAGTATCAATGACTTTAGCAATTATTAAAAACAATGGTCAAAATGATGTATTTTAGTAGAGGAGATCATAACACACTTTTCCATTTGTTTCTAAAATGAATGGTTTCATTTTGTATACAAAAGTCATTTTTAATGCATGAATAAATGGCCAATTATTTCTTAGGCATGGTTCCATTCTTGAGTTACGGGAACAGGCTTAGATTTGTATCTGAGCAGCCATAATTCTTATAAGATCAGCACACCATATTTAGACCTGTACTGACATTTCTAAAGATATTTATTGGAAATACTTCCTTGGAACGAGCTCACAAGGTGGATGCATCTACTTGGAGGACTTTCAATTTCTGAGACCATAGTGTTTTCATAGCAATAGACAATACATCTTTTTTTTTCGCTCTGAAGGCCCAAGCGAAGCCTCACGAGACTCATTTGACCACTGCCACAACAAGGCTGAATTGAACTAGAATTTAGCTTAATGTCAGGTTAGCAAGAGAAACAGCAAACCACACATTAGCTAAACCAGCTCAACACATCATGTGATTCTGTATGCATGACAGGTGTTTTCACTTGTATTGTATTGACAGAGTGTATGTCATTCTTATCAAATGCTTTATGATGACTTTATTCTATTTTTTTCAACATACCCCAATCAAAGGACACATTGTAATTCAAATCAAAGTGGTCGACACTTTACATGTGAGCTTAACAAAATAAACATGGTTTGCTTTCCTGGTTGAACTACAGTTAATCTAAGTGTCAAGAATATAAACTTAGTTTACTTTTGTGCTTATCAGCATTTCCCATATATGTATTTCCAGGCTGAAATATTAATGTTTAGATATCCCTTTTCTTTTCTTAATGTGTAGCAGGAAATTGAAACTTAAAGTTACTCCAAACCTTGTATTTGGGTCTTGAAGATCTTTTTACATTACTATTTAGTGATGTTGTGGATATTTTGAAATATCTGTGGCATTTGTCGGGTACTATCTCTCGTGGAAGCAAGTAACTAGCGGCCTCCTGCAGGTGCACCCTTTTCATGGTAACTGGTGAAAAACATGAATAAATGAAGCCATGCCTTATATCAGAATCCCTCCACTTATTTTTAAAACAGCCTCCATGTCTTGTGTGAGATGATCCCCATTACATGCAATGACACCTATCCGCTTGCTTTTTATCAGTGCAATATTTCTCCATACTATTGAATGTTATGCACTAGACTTTAAAGAAGCAGTTCAGCCTTTCAGTGATTCATACTTGAGATGAATAGCCTTAGGTTCCATTTATGTCCACAGTGTACCGGGTCCTATGTCATACAATGCACCGACATGTATCAGACATGTATCAGGGGGAGCACTCAAGGATGGCATGTGGAGCTTGATGTGTATGACTTGGGTGCAGCAGAGGGTGTCAGTGTATTATCTTGAATAAATGTGATAATAAGCATAGATGTCTGCCTCTGTGAATGCTTACAATAATTGACTATGAGCTAACAAGCTACCCTGGTTGCCTGATCTACACGCATACTGAAATGAAGGTGTGGGCTTGGGCTGGACACCATTAATGGTAGTTGCTGGAGCAGCAACAATCACAGTATCTGGGAGGTGGTAGCTTCACCTCTCTGATGCACTCACCGGTAAATTTGACACGCACTTCCGGCATAGGAAAAAGATAGCAAACAAGACATAAAGAAACATGACAATCGGTGGAGAGTCTCACAAGGGCGTGGAGGCATGCAGCATGTGAACTCATGAAACCGAAGTAAGGTAAATGTGGAGTGGGGCACAAAACATCACATACATTGACAAAAAGTATCAGTGTAGGGTCGAGGCAGCCCAACCATACAGGTTTAAGAGGAAAGTGAATCATATTGCACCCAGGTCGAAATTGCTAATACTAATATTTTGCTAATACTATTAATATTAGAATAGCTAATACTGATATTTTGCTAATACTAAATATTAATTCAAGGAGGAAATGGAATTCATTACTTATTATAATAAAAGAAAAAGACGCAATGGGTGAACAGTATAAGTCATTTTAAGGGGCATTTACGAGGAAAACTTTAACTGCATAGTAATGATTGACTGAAACTAAGCATGCAGAACCTAAACCGTCACCCTTTTTTAGCAACTACAGGAGTGCCCCTCATACCAATATAGGACTGGAAGGTCCCCTTCAGATTTAATTTCTTGACTTTGGTATTCGAGATTTTCTTTTGATCAATGAAGACTTTTAACACTGATGTGCTGCATCGGCACTGAGGCAGTGTGAATCATCAAGAAATTACCGCAGGTAGCACAGTCACCAGATGGATCAGAGAGAGTCAGTGGAGAGGGACAAAGTTTGTATAGCCAAGACATGAGGAAATTGCAGAACATTTTAGCAAACAAATAAACATAGTGTTGAGAGATAAACATTTCTTGCCAGAACACAACATCCCGGGGAGAATATGTGGATGTATTTGTAGTGGATTTGCGAGGTTTACTTGCCACTTGCAAATTCACTGTATTAAAGCATTAGTACATTTGGGACAAATTGATGATTCATACATCCAACCCAAATATCTAGGAGTGCCTATGGAAAGCAAAGAAGCCATTGTTGAATAAGGCATTATCAATTGCCACAGGTATTGAGTTGACATTACAATACTTATAGTAAGTCAATGCAACGTCGAGAGGGGACAGTGTGCATGTCTTACGTACTATGGGCGCAAAGTCTTATGAGGTTGGAGAGGGAAATGAAAGAATGTATGCTCTAAAAGGTGGGATACGCCTAAAGGAAACCAAGCAACACCACGCCTGTTCCCTCACTCGCATCCAGCTCCAGACGGAGAAGGGCAGGAGCCCTCCTCCTCCAAGAAAGAACACCCACAGGACACACAGCAAGACCTACGTGAAGAGCAGGCACCCAGTATTAGCCCCTCCAGCACTAAAAGGTGATGCCTGCAGTGCGCCTTCCCAGGAATAGTATTTATTCCTGATCTGCACCTTTGCTGCCCTCCACGCCATCCTGCCAGCACGAGCGCACCACTCTGCACCATTTTTCATACTTCACCGGCCTCGTCTACGGTGAAATCCGCGTGGGCCACGGCACCGGCAAAATGGCTGCCCATTTGTTTACAAGCAGCTGCTAAGAAACAGTCGCACCCCCAGGCTGCCCATTGGCTGAGCGCGCCACTTCCCTGAGCCAACCCCACCGGAAAGCGTGACCCGGCACAGGAAGGGCCGCAGAGCAAGTGCCAGGCTTGTTTTACGCCTGTCTAGCGCCGATCAGCGCACGCGAAAGCAACCGACAGGATCTGTAAGTACTACAAACACCCCAGGGACACCAATATGTCCGACCTCCAAAAAGTGCCACCGTTAATCCTGTAACAGCAAACTGACCATTTTCGTTGCGCAGCCATACCGGCCACGTATGCCCTATATGTCCTATTCTGCAATGTCTACTACCTGCTTATGCTGCCCCCCACTGCCCTGCTGCCCACCAGTATTAAACACATTGTAATTGATGTACCTTTGCACCTGATGTGCCACTGCCTGCTGCCCATTGCTACTACACTCATACTGCAGTTGCTGTGCCTCTGCACCTGATGTGCCACTGCCTTGCTGCCCACTGGTATTAGACCCAATATGTATCGAAATCAGCACTCCACTGCATAGTTGCCTCAAGCATGGCACTCTTACTCCCATGCTCCCACACCATACCACCTACACCATTCTTACCAGCCCTATCGACTAGGAGTACAGTCCCTAGTCAAGCTACATGCCCTAACAATTGTAACCTGATAGCCACCCTCTCTAAATTATCTGGCAACAATCACACCAGACCCATGCCACTTGACACAAGAAACCTACGGCTAGGCTGTCGAACTAATCAACCCACAGTCAACTCCAAACCACTCCTCAATACACACTCCCAGGCTACACCACCACTAACCACTGCACCCATCCCAAACATGCCTAGCACCACTGACACTCTGTATATTACCACTGCCCCATCCCCCCCCAAGAGCAACCAGGAAACAAAACTCCAATGCGCACTCATCAATGTACGCTCCCTACCCGCACATACAACAGAGATCCACGACCTCATTACTGATCTTGACCTAGACATACTAGCCATAACCGAGACCTGGCTACAGGGCCAGCAATCTGCCAAACACTGCCACCAGGGTACATCATCTTGCGTCAAGACAGAACATCCAATAAAGGAGGAGGGGTTGCCCTAATCATTAAAGAAGCCCTCAATGACAGACAGTCAAATACTGTGGAAACTGAGAACTCCGACTCCCTAACAGTCAAACTGTCTCCCTCGCCAAACATCACTATAACAATACACATCGTATATCGCCCGCCAGGCCCAACACTCAACTTCCAATCCAACATTACCCAAATCCTAGGTGACAAACTGAAAGCCAACTCAAAAGTCATCCTCTTAGGTGACCTGGGCTTTAAAGACCCAAAAGATAAAAAAAGCAAACCCCTCGCTAAAGCCTTATCAGACTTAGGCTTCACTCAAAGAGTATTGGACCCCACCCACACCAAAGGCCGAATCCTTGATTGGATCGCTGATCACAACTGTGCAGCTGACATCAGTTCTAACACCCTGAGGCCATGGACAGATCACCACCTACTACACTTCTTCATACCAGTAAAAGCAGCAGGGAACCACCACCCACCTGCACCAGCCACTATGGTAAGATCAAAAAAATTGCTCACCGTGGAAAGAATTATCCCACTCCTGGAAACCTCAGCACTCGCTCACCCCACCTCCAAAGACCCTACTACACTAGTTGATATCTATAACAACACCCTAAAAGATATAATAGAAAGGGTAGCGCCACTAGAAAAGAAAAAAGCAAAAAAAAATACTCCACGCCAACTCCTGGTTCACTCAAGAACTCAAGGACGCACCCACTGCCAAAAGAAAAGCACTAACCGCATGGCAAAATAACCCCTCGACCACCACAAGAGACTCTTACCTCACTCTCGCCATTTCCACTGTCAAAGCAGCTACATACAACACCAGAATTGAGAAAGCCAACTCACAGTCTAGAGAGCTATTCTCCATATATAAGGAGCTTATCATCCCCACCACTGCTGCTCAACCCACCGAGAAAAACGCCATATGGTGCAATAACATCCAACAAGTCACGCTAAACAAAATCAACACACTTAGAAACAAAATCAAAACCCAATGTGACAAACTTCCTAAACCCAACCCTACACCTAAACCAGCCATAGACAAGCTAGTCGGACACAACTGTGGCAAACCCCCCAACACCTTCACCTTCAGAGAAGTAACCACCCCCAAGTGCTCCACATCATGAAGCACATCAAACCATCAATATGTAAAGGAGACATATGCCCATCTAACTTAATCAAAGACTGTGCTACAACACTTGCCCCTTTCATCACCTCGTTCATCATTGCAGCCAACACCATCCCAACAACCCTCAAGGAAGCCTGGGTACGGCCCCTACTAAAAAAAACCTCCCTCGACCCAGACTCGCCCAACAACTACCGCCCCATCACCACAGTGCCATTTCTATTGAAAATTCTAGACAAAGCTGCTTATCTACAAATTCAAGCTAAGCTGGAAAAGCATAACATCCTTGGAAAAAGACAATCAGGTTTCCACCCCCGCTACGGCACAGAATCTGCCTTACTCGACCTCAAGAACCAACTACTCCAAAACATGGATAAAGGCAAATCCTCACTCCTCCTACTCCTCCACCTCTCGGCCGCCTTCAACCTGGTCGACCACAAGATCCTATGTAAACATCTCACAGACACAGCCCACTTCACTCACAAAGCCACTGCATGGATCACCTCCATCCTGGTTGGCCGAGCCATGAGAGTTTTCTCTGACCAAGCATCTGCCCTACCGTCACCCATCTAATGCGGTGTCCCACAAGGCTCATGCACATCCCCCACGCTCTACAACCTCTTTACCCTTCCATTATTCAGTGACCTAGAAAACATCGGCATAGCCTTCACCAACTATGCCGACGACACACAAGTTCTCATACCCCTAACTGGCAACTATGACCAAGACCTGAAAACCCTCCAAGATCCAGGCCTGGATGGCAGTAAACGGTCTATGTCTAAATGGGGAAAAAAATGAAACACTACTAGTAGGCACCCAAGGAAGCCCTAAAAAGACTCGACAACACATATAGCTCTTTCATCATCGAGGACACAATCATTAGAACTGCAACCTCTGTGAAAACTTTAGGGGTATTCTTAGACTCCACACTCTCCATGGACAGACAAGTCAGTGCCATCTCATCAGCCGCAGCTCTCACCTCGAAAACCATAAATGCAGTAAAACCATATCTATCACAAAAGAACCGACTCAATATAGCCAGAGCCACAATATGTTCAAAACTAGACTACTGCAACATCCTGCTCCTTGGCACCTCTTCTAATAACATCAGTCGCTTGCAAGTAGCTCAAAATAACGCCCTCAGAGCTGCTCTCAGCATTGCCAAGAGAGAGCACATCACCCAAGCAAGAAGGGATGCACACTGGCTCCCAGTCAAAGAACGCATTACGTTCAAAGCCCTCACAATCACACACAGATGCATCACACAAACCGCACCAGCATACCTAGTGGAAAGAATACACCAAGCACCAATCAACAGGCCAAAACGCAACAAATACCAACACCAACTCTCAATCCCAACATTTAACAGAGTGAAAGCTGGTGGTTCCAGCTTTGAATTCCTAGCCCCCAAAGCATGGAACTCGCTTACGCCCAATCTAAGAAGCAAACAATCCCTCTCCACATTCAGGAAATCACTGAAAACAAGGTTGTTCAACCGCCCTGCTTGCCGCTCCGCCCAATTGCTCTTGTAATCTCTTGTAACACTGAACCGCCGACTGCTAACCTGTACTAAGTTTAATATGATGTATAATAGCCACGTTACCTGTAACTATGGCCGCTAAATGTACTAAGTTTGAATTCTCTGTTAACAGCGCCACGATGCCTCAGGGCAGCTGGGCGCTTTATAAATCCAAATAAAATAAATAAATAAAAAAAATAAAGAGTGCATTTTCTAGGTGTGGGTTTGAAAACCAAGTCATTAATCCAAATGTATGCCCAGCAAAAAGGGTTGTATGCCGAAGATATGGCAAATTGGGGCACTTTGTGTTATTATAACACCCAGACAAGCGGGTACTGACAAAACAGTGAGAAGAGTAAGCTGGGTTGGAGGTATTGAATGTGATAACAAAATAGTGTATGTCAGTTGGGGATGGAATTTCACCCAGGGAAGAACAAGCAGATACATGTAGTACAAAATGATCCGAGCATTGGGTTTCATTAAGGCGTTGACACAAAAGTTCCCGGTCTTTTCAGCTCAAATTGGAAAGTTTACATTTATTTTTTAATAAGATTGAGCTCAAGACATGGGGCCTCATTACACGGAAGGCGGTGAGCCATGGCGCTATTAGCGCCATGGCTCATGCCGGTAAAATACCGGCACCGCCTTGGCGGAAAGGGGATTTACCGCCCCATTCCAAGGTTGGAGGGGCGGTAAATCCCCCTTCCGCCATTGCCCTTCCCCATTCCCATTTTTGCCCCATAGGACTCTATGGGAATGGGGAAGGCGCTAATTACGGCACCGCAATTTTGCGGTGCCGTAATTAGCTCCGAGGTCCCTTAGCGGGTTGGTTTTTAACGCCTGCAAAAAGCAGGCGTTAAATCCCCCAACCCGCTAAGGGACCTCGTAGTAAGGCGGTAGGGATTTACCGGTACCGGTATTTTACCGGTACCGGTAAATCCCTAACGACATCCTTGTAATGAGGCCCATGGTCTCAACTGTGTATGCACAAAGTGAGACTAGTCCCATTAAGATCATGGGAGAAGTTGAGGGTTGAACTAAACACATTATGTAAATGTGGTGTCACTCAGCCTATTAAGAGCAGTGCGTAGTTGTGGCCTATTGTGGTTAGACAGCAGCTAGAAGGTCGCATTTGATTGTGTGGTGACATGAGGTTTAATCAAAAATATATGGGTGGACAGATATTCACTAACAAAGGTGAATGAGTTGCTGGTGACAATAGGTGAGACTGGATAGTTTTGAAATTGCTTTGATGGTCGAGCTTCATTTTATCAACAAAGATGTTCAACACTAAGGTGCTGCTTCAGCACCGAGGCAGTGTGGATCATCAAGAAATCACTGTAGGTAGCACAGTCACTGATGGATCAGAGAGAGTCAATGGAGAAGGCAAAAAATTGTATAGCAAAGCCATGAGGAAAGTGGAAGAAATTTTTAGCAAACAAACAAGCATAGTGCTGCGAGATACACATTTCTTGCCAAAACACAACATCCTGGAGAATATGTTGATGTATTTGTAGTGGCTTTGCAGAGTTAACTCGCCACTTGTAAATTCACTGACATAGAAGATTAGTACGTTCAGGACAGATTGAAGATGCACCCATCCAACCAAAAAATCCAGCAGTGCCTATGAATAGCAAATAAGCACCCATCGTTGAATGAGGCATTGTAAATTCCACAGGTATTGAGTTGACCTTAAAATGCTTAAAGCAAGTCAATGCAAAACCAAGAGGACATAGTGTGCATGTCTTGCGTGATATGCGTGCAAAGTCATATGAGGGTGGAGAGGTAAATGAAAGAATATATGCTCTAAAATAGGGAAAACCGAGAAACATTAGGAGTGTTGTCTAAGAGTGCATTCTGTAGGCGTGGGTTTGAAAACCGAATTGCTAATGCAAAAGTGTGCCCAGCAAAAAGAATTGTATGCCGAAGGTTTGGAGATGCAGGCTTCCTTCTGATGTCATTGCATAGGATTCAGAAATTACTTTGGGTTCATGATTTTCATAAAACCATTTCTTGATGTCTCGACAAGTTTCCCAGCTGGGCCTGTTCCTCTACTGATCAACTGGTATCAGTCAAGAGTCACACACTGTCTGAATCCACACCAAATTGGTTCTCAGTCAGATTTCGGACATTCTTTGCTTCTGCTCCCCATAAACTCAGTTCGGTCTCCCAGAAAGTTTGCAATCAGAAGTAGCCAACCACTTCCCTGCATGGGTCCTATACATGGGTTAACCAGGAGACCTGGATGGTGGTTGGATACTGTGCATGGCTGAGGACTGTGAGCACATCATAGCTGCAGGACTTTGCAACATGTGGAATAAGTGTCACACCAACCTACGGATAAAGAATATGAAGTCTCCAGTTGTTCAACACTTTGCAGAAAGAGGACACCAAACAGGGCACTGTTGATTTTTTAAGGAATATGTAGTGGTGCATGTAGAGTTCATTCTTGGAATGTTGCTCTCGAGCTGGTATCGCGCGCTCTCTTGATTGTATGCTGTGAGAGCCGCGTGACCAACGGGATACAGTTAGAGTTTAAAATAGTCAGCGCTGTGTTGGGGCTCCGGGGAGCTCCGTAGGATTAAAGTATTCACTTTAACTTACCGTGTCATCGCATTTCTTCAGTGCACATAATACCATCACACACCACCTTCTATTGCAGTGGTAGGCATTTTTGGAAAGACAGAATGAATGTTGTAGTCACATCAGGAATAAATGAATAATGTAATCTACAATTTTTCTTTTGAAAATCATTTAGCGATCAATGTGGACTGATGCTATGTGAGATGTTTATGCTGTAAATTGGTACAGTAAACAAGGATTTAGAATGTACACAAGATGTGACTATAGTTTTTAATATTTTGATCTGATGATCCAGGTAAAATAGCACGGCACCTATTTTGAACATGAGATAATTTTATTCACACACCCCTTGTTAATCGATAATATAAATCATTACTTCATAAGCGGTAGGCCACATGCACATGAAACCACCACATCAATGACGTCATCCCTTGATGCATCATCACACATCAATAACCATCATAACAGTTGATTATTGTTCACAATAAGTTAGGGCTGCCTGATACGTCACACATTACATCATCACATGTATGGAATCAGTACACATGATGTCATCATGCTTAACAAAGTAATGCAACACTATTTTCTCGGATACAGCTTTCCAGGTTTTGAAGGCAGAAGTTTCAGAGATGCGCACATTGTATATATTTGACCCAAGGGTCAAAACTATTGTGGGAGTTGTTGCATGTGCCGCGGTTTTGGGAGCTGTTTTCACTCTTGTACATCAAGGGGGTGAGGTCCCATGCTTTTGTCTCCATATCCCCGGGACTGATTGAAGAGAATTACTCCATGAAAGGAAATGGAGGCACATTCTACTGTGCATCAAAGTATTTTAGGACACACATATGGGGTATTCCATACACACTAAGGAGTAGTCACAAGCTTTTACAACTTTCATTCCCTATGAAGGGGTCTGGGTTGGCCACACCTCAAATTGACATGTGTTTGGCCACCTTGCAGGAGTACAATTTCACAGATGAGCATATCCCAGTTAGCCAAAATCGTATGGTGGCCTGTTTAGATTTTGATGCAAAGATTTCAAGGTGACAGAGGAAACGTGCAAGGAATTAATATTCAGGCTAGGTGGCAAAGTATCAAGTTTCACAGACACATCTATGTGGCTGGAAGCCGTGGAGAGATACAAGGAGTTATTGGAAATGATGGATTGTATTAGGTTGGGTAGTGTTGGGATGGAAATGAGACTATCCCACCCCTCTAGTCGCTTTAGAGTGAAGCAGATCCCATAAGTAGCACCTGCCACATACTGGCTGCACTTCTTGTTTTTGTTTTGATCCCATATACAGCACTTCCCCCTCCCCTTTTTCCTGGCACTTTTCCACTCCTCCTCCCCTGCACTTGCACAATCTCAATGGCACTTGGCCTAGTAAGATTATTGTCTCTGTACTCCCTCTATTCCCCGTTCCTTGCCCTATCGCTCCTTGAAACACTGTGTATAGGCGCGTTACAAATGCCGTATCCTATCATATCATATCATGTTACACTCAGCACGAATATAATGCAAGAAAGAATAACAGATGCATAGATTCAGCGCACACATAGAAAGATACGCCATTTTGCATTTACGGTAGGAGGATAGTCTTGCATGGCCGTGCGGCACAGCGTTAGCTCAATGGAAGAACTTGGCTGGGCTCAGAACAAGACGGGATGAGCCTACACAGCCAGTTCTCACAGAAGTTTCCCCTTGTCCCTTCCTTGTTGCAATTACTTAGTATCACTGAGAGAAATGCACCCTGCAAGGCCCTGAGACACCACCAGGCTCCTCACAGAAACCATTCATCACAGCTAAACCCTCAACAGACCCCGAAACTCCACCCCCAGCCTCCCAGAATAAATGCCAACACCACTGATCCAGTCCAAGAACCCCTGTATTCCCTGATAGTGAGTGACCCCAGCCCCCAGCCATTAAACCGATGGCCATAAAAGATCTGAATATGTGTGGCCATTTCACCTTCCCACATAAATACATCCTTTGTAACACAAGGTACAGGGAGAGATAAATTATAGATCAAAATGATGACGGAGGCCTTGCATGCAAGGCGTGCTATATCAACAAAACACAGAATGTGTGGGCCAGCGTGACTGTGTTTCTTACTCCCTTCCCCCTGCCACCAGTCCCCGAGTCTCCCAGGTGCATGCCACAGTGATATAGTAGTATTTTAGACACAAGGAACCTTTTAGGTGATATCAATCAAGTGTACCCCCACGATCAGAGTCAAATTGAATTTGAAATGTGTCGCATTGGTGGATGAGAACAACCAGAGACCTGGAGTTCCTCCACTCCGATGAAGAAATATTTTACTAAAGTGTATTCCATCCAGCCTTTACTGCACCACTTGTATAATGCGGTTTGGTAGAAGGTATAATCACTGCTTGTTGATTAAAAATAAAAATAGAGTTTCAATCTAATGGTTGTCCAACTTGGTTTATTAATTGCCCTCTGTGATAACACATGTTTCGGCACTTTTGACCTGTGCCTTTCTCAAATGAGGTCTAATCTGTTCAAACACCATATATACTCACAAATTCAAATTATAGACAAAATCAAAATGTGACAAAAACATCAAAACAATTAATTCATTGTGTAAAAGATAGTACGTTCATGTTACGTTTTCATATAAAAAAGCAAAAGTGATTTGAACAAATTTCACATTAAGAAAATCATGATGATAGACCGAGATTCAAGAGGGGGGACAGGGAGGTATATATTGGGTGAGGGAAAACATTTACACATCACCTATGTTTAGCAAGGGAATTAGCCCATAACATGGCCGACAGGAACTTCAGACCATGGAAACAGAGGTAGGACAACAGAGTTTCCATGGTGAAGCTGATAAACATGAACAAAGTTCTGAACCGGTGGTCCACACACACCCGATGCAGGATGCAATAGAACAATTTTTAAGGTACGCCCTGCGGTCTAGGGAAACCACCCCACCACGGAGGCCAATCAGAGAGGAATCCGCGTTTACTTACTAAACACGCGTATTCAAGCAGTTGTTATGTTTACGGAAGCAATAACACCTTTTTACCAGTGCATAGGAAATGTGAGTCACATTAAATGGTCGGAATGGATTTAGGTTCACCGAGATATGGCGGATATGAACGTTGCAACCCTGTATTAAGTTATTTTGAGCATGATGTTCAGCGCCAGGGGCGCAGGAGACAGCTAATTGCTGACATGGACAAAGAATGATTTCTTAGTGCGATAGTTATAAAATAGTTTTAACAAATATTTTAAAATTGTTTTCTACTGTGTGGCAACACACATTATTTTCCATGATTTCTTTAACAGGAGGGATTAATCCTATGACTTTAATTCGTACTGCAGCTAAAGTAAAATATTTCACCTGGAAGGCCCAAAGTATATTGATTGGGTTTAGAGTTGGTGGAGACACTAAGTATGCTGTCCTCTGATGTTATAAAATAATTAACTGCCTGAAATTGTTAGGGCAAGCTTCTTATCTATCCCCTAACCCTAGATAAGCAGCCCATTAGCGCTGTCTAGGGCCAAACACCCGCCAAGGGATTAGATAGTAGGGTTGGAGGGCAAGTCATTTTGAGTTCTACTACAGGAAAATAAATTCAACTACTGACCAGTGGTATCTTTTGCCCCTGTGCAGTGCACATCAGTGCACTGCATGCTGTGCCCTATGTCAGGCCATGCATTGCTGAATCCTCATGGAGCACCATTGATGTAAATGTTACCAATTTAGGAACAGAAGTTGGTGCTGGTTGCATGTGAACTGGTTGCAGCAGGTGTCGACTGTGTATTATCTTGATTAAAGGTCATACATTTATACGTCCATAATTAATTAAGAAGAAAACACCTTGAAACAATGTGGGAAGTAGAGCTAAAATGGCCATTGTTTAAGTTTCTATTTGTGGTTATTATTTCTGCACAATGACTTGGAGAGTTTGTGGTTTTACTTTTTCTGAATCTTGTGTCAGGCAGGTAAGCACTGCAGGCTTCTTATTTGCTATTAAATAGTCATTTTTCAGCATTGTCTTTCTCTGTGTCTGTACAATGGCAATGACTTGGTACACTCCCATGTTGTATGGCCTGGGTCGAGGAAGAGCAATTGATGAACCAGGACAAAGCTTTACTTACTGGTGATATGTATTCCTCTGAGTCCTACCCTTTCTCTTCCAAAAACCTCTTGTCCTCCCCCATACCGCTGTCAGGTTTTGCTTCAGATTGTGCCTATTATGTGCAGGAAATGCTAGGCTCAGGGTAGTGCTATATGACTCGCTTGAAGGGAGGGGTCTTTTGAAGGGGCTAGATGAAATTATTAGTCTTAAACATTCTTTTTGGCAGAGTCAGGGTGCCTCACGTTACATGACTTGGGGTGATAAAGGAAAGGGCATTTCCACTTCACAAATGGCAGCAGAGTGCTCCTAGAAGGAACTCTTTGTTTAGTTGAATGTTCATTTTAATGTTAAAGGTTTTTATAATGTGCACAGGTGCCACTTGGCTGGTCTCTCGGCGCTCTGGTGGCTCTATGAAAATAAGAGGGGGTAGTGGGTTAGTGGGAGGAGCAGGAGAAAAAGCAAGGGAGCTGTGATGTGCTTTTGGCAGCTTCAGTTCGGATGTACCGTTTGCTGAGCTTTGGTGCAATATTCGGGAGGTGACTGTCATGTGGTGTTGTTCAAGGTTGTGGGTGCTATATCTTCTTGTTGCAGTGTTGTGAAGTGTGTGTAGTTTTCTCTGCTGTGGAGTTCTGGTTGTTTTAGTGCAGTATGTGAGAGGTGTACGCAGATGGTTGATTGTTAGTATTCACAATTATGTCTAGATGCAATACAGGCTAATCTTCAGGGTTCTGCCTAGATGTGACGCACGCTATTATTCACAATTCTGTCTGGATGTGACGCAAGCTAATCTTGACAGTTCTGTCTAGATGTGATGTAAGCTAATATTCATAATTCTGTCTAGATTTGGTGCAGGGTAATCTTCACAATTCTGTCTAGATGTGTTGCAGGCTAATATTCACTATTATGTCTAGGCGTGACGCAAGCCAATATTCACAGTTCTGTCTAGATATGATGCGCGCTAATATTCACAATTCTGTCTTGATGTAACGCAAGCTAATATTCACATTCTGTCTAGATGTGAAGCAAGCTAATATTCACAATGTTGTCTAGATGTGACGCAGGCTAACATTCGCAGTTCTGTCAAGATGTGACGCAAGCTAACATTCACAATTTTGTCTAGGTGTGACGCAGGATAATATCCACAGTTCGGTCTAGATGTGATGCAAGCTAATATACACAATTTTGTCTAGATGTGAAACAGGGTGATATCCACAATTCTGTCTAGGTGTGACAGAGGCTAATATTCACAATTCTGTCTAGATGTGACACAAGCTAATCTTCACAACTGTACCCCATTCATAGCTCACCACAATGTAAACTGTGGTTGACTAACCCAATTGGCTTGATACAACATATTGTAACTTACTCATTGAGGCTAAATTTGGAAGGGCTACCTTATACAAGTGGGGTAAATGCTGACTATGGCTGATAAGCAACAAGTAGTCTGCATGGGACGGGAGGGGTAGTTATGGAGCACACTAATGGCTGACTAACAGAATGTTAACGATGTGAGCTATTGTTAAGTAACACGAGTCGCTTAGATACAAGAGATGGCTGAACAACGCAGTTTGTCTAGCTCTGGTGGACTAAGACAATTCTTTTATATGATGTATTTTGGGAGGTAGTGGAGAAATGAAGAGAAATTAGAGAGGTGGGGCAGTTTTGTGGGGTGCAGTAATTGCTGTGCCCCCTGCCCGCACCACACGTATCTTGTCAGTGGTTGCTGGTTGACAGCTGCAGGCTTCCTGTTTCCCCGGCGATCACTGACAATCACAATCCGAGGCTGCTTCTTCAGGAGCTGCCTTTTGCCGCTGGCCCTTAGCCGAGGGCTGTCTGGGCTAAGCTGCTTTAGGGGACACTGTTGAGAGGCTGCTCCCTCTATGAAGGATCCAATCAGGGGAAGGAGAGGTAGGTGGTGGGGGTGAGAAAGAGGACATTGTAGAGGTTACATAGAATCCCGGGTGCAGGAGATTCCCGGAGAGGTGAACAAAGAAGGTGTAATGAAAGGAGAAAAAAGACTGAAACATAGGAGAAACGAGAGAAAATTGAGCCAGACTCCTGGAAAGGGGATGAAAGTTGAGGAAAAGCACAATAAACGGCAGAAAGGATCGAACATTGAGCCAGATTCCTGGAAAGGGGATGAAAGTCGAGAAAAAGCAGAAGAAATGGCAGAAAGGAACGAAAATGGAGCCAGAGGCCTAGAAAAGGGGGGGGGACAATGAAAGGAGAGAAAAGACAGACAAAAAATGGCGGAAAGAGCAAAGCTGAAGACAGAGAGCAAGAAGGGAGAACCTCTCCTCACTGGGGCCAGGACATAACATGGGCTGAAGCATCCTGGTCGCAGAAAGGAGGTTTAGGCTCCCTCTGAGGAGGACCCAATCATGGGAAGAGGAGGCGGGAGGGGGGTGGGAAAGAGCATAGGGCAGAGGTCACCAGAGAATAACAGGAAGAGGAGAGACCTGGAAAGGTGAACAAAGAAGTTGCAATGAAAGGACAACACATTAAAAGTTACTCACTCTATTGACTAATGCACTCCTAGTCCATAGTCCCCCTTCCTCCACACCGCATGGGCTCCCCTGTAATGGTTTTACGACACGGCACACTCCAGCCATGGACTTCGTCCACTGACAATGAATGTGGTGCAATATAAAAATGCTTTTTATTTTTCTCTGAACCCTGGGTTCTTTGTTTGAGTAGGCCGCCAACCCGTCTCACACCCACCTTAACAAATACCCTGTGTCACAATGGGCTAGGAACCAGGCAAGTGTGTAAGAACATGATATTTATGAATTTTTATGGTTCAATGGAAAATCAAGCAAATTCAAATAATTGGGCAACAGTCACCAATGGGGGGCAATACAAATACAAAGAATTAAAAATCAGGGCAAATCAAATAATTGGGCAGCAGTCACCAATGGGGTGACAATACAAATACCAAGATTCTCACAATGCAGTTAATTGAAACTCCTAACGAAATGTCTGGAAATCTTTAATAGCAAATATAAGGAAAATAGTTTTTTTTAAAAAACAGATAGCACTCACTTTATGCACTCCACCTGCAACACTCCCCTCCCCCATCCTTCAGCTAAATAAACTCTTGGTGGCTGGAAGGCATTGTCAAGGAGTCAGAATGAAGAGGGAAAATCAGATTTTGAATTTAGCCCACCACCCCAAGATAGGAGGCCAAAGAACAAATTGAAAACTTGTTTTAAGAACAAAACAGCATAATTGTATTTTACCTGTGATGGGATAGCTGGGACAGAGATTTGTGTTGATACACATGAGTCCTAAGGAAGCTTACAGACTACTAACAAGGCACCAAGGCAACGTGAACACAGGTAAGAAAATTGATTTTGGGAAAAAGACAGAAATGCAAAAGAAAACACATGCGTGCAAATGGGAATATAGTTTCACACGGGATTGGTGCTGACAGCAGCCAAGTAAAGGGCTTAGCTGTCAAAATCTAAAATCAGTTTCAAAGGACAAGGAACAGAGGCACATGCAGGTAAGATTATTGAGGAAGGGGTTACTCTTAATGGGATTACAGTTTGGGATTTTCTATGGGATTAATGCAAATCGGAATTAGTAGGAAAGCACAATACACAGGCAAATTCGGTTTTTATTAAACAGACTATTTCTGTTGAGACAATATTTTAATGGCTATGTTGATTAAAGAAAGGCACTTGACATGAGGTGGTTGATGTCGAATGGCAACCAGCTCACTGTGAATCTCTTTATAGGGAAATTAATTGATTTAATTGCAAAATGATACTAAGGATTTATACAGACTATGGAGGGACTTATCAAAGAAATACACTAACATACACAGGCTAACACAGATTTATCTGTGGACAGGATGAACAGATTATACTGGCAATTTGGGATTTTGAATGGGATTTCAATGGGTTGCAAGGGTCAAAAGAGCAGGGTATGCAATTTGGGGACTGAGTGATGTGATACTCACAATGTAAGCTTGAGTTTAGGGTACTGGACAACCAGCGAGATCTCTGGACAGCTACGCCAAGGGATCTGGTCACTCTGGATGGCTGGGCCAAGGGGTCTGGTCACTGAAAAGCTGGGCCAAGGGCTCTCTTGGATGGGATGCTGGACAGCTAGCCAAGGTCTGGTCACTGTGTACAACTGGATGGGATGCTAGACAGCTAGGCAAGGGATCTGGTAATGGGCTCTCCTGAATGGGGTTAGCTGCCTCCCCTCCCTCTTCCCTGGATTCTGGTGTATGTGCCTGGATCTCGATAGATGGATGTATCTCTGCCTTCCTGGATCTTCAACTCAGGGTTTCAGTGGATTTTCCCTTGTGTTCCCTGTCTCCCCCTTATATGGCCAAAATGACATCATCAGATTTACAACCTGGGGGGAGTCCTCTGGACTTACTCCTCTACTGGTATAGGGCAGTCTCCCAGTGTCCCCTCCTTTCCCTCAGCTGATTGGTTCAGGGGAAATTACATCATTTATGTGTCTGCATTTATGACCTTCCTTTGTTTCACAAAGCAACTTTTTACCCAAAAATTATTTATAGAGCAAAACTTCAAATCTGTACCAGCCACAGCCATAAGAATCAGATATGTGTATTCCATATGTCACAGGGAATTGGGCAGTCTAATCTCCAACGATGTTGCATCACCCATAGGCACAATTTCACCCATTTTATGCAAAGCATAACATATACAGTTCTGCCAATGTCTACACATATTCCCAATAATATCTTGCATCTTCCCACTTAATTACAGATTTTTGCCATTTATAATTCACCCTGAAAAAGCGTCTTTAATAGCCATTTCAGTTCACCAAGTGCTAGGAACATGAACTTGGTCTCTTTTCCTTCCCTTGAAATTCCCATGGCAAACTGACTTAAATGTAAAATTACTGGGAAAAATGTCTTAAAATATCAATGTTCTTTAATGTCAATGGGTTGGATTTGTCACATGGGTGGGTGGTGCTACAGCCCCCACAGCAAACTGTCTCTGCCAGTCCAGGCTTGCAATAAAGGACTTTTATGGTGCCCTTTGAAGTTTGACAGCTCCCCCTTCAGAGGGGATGCTGGAGGAAATCGCACCTGTCGATCATGTACCAGCCCTACTGGCTTCCATTTCTCCTTCTGGCAGGGCTGCCTGCTAGTCTGGTAGAACTGGTAATTAACATCCCCTCAGCCCCCCATATGTCCTTGTGGAAGAGTACACTTCTAGGTGCAATTTCCCTTGGGATGTCAGGCTTCCAATTGAGCCCAAAACCTGGTTTTACCAGTAGAGTTTCAGGTACTTGAAGTCTTTTGGGGAGGAACATAACTTGCATGGCTTTTTCAGCCCCCCATCCACACACTGACATTTTTGTTGCAAGCAAAAGTTACAATTTTACATTGGCTTTTAAGCATCATGTTTTCTTTCTTTCACACGTGTGCAGCCACATTTGTCATTTACCGTTTAAAATGTGGTTTTGTAAGTCAGGATTTCTTTTAATTTAGTCCTTTTGCAGCGGTTTGTATGTACTGTTGTTTTTATGGACACAAAGGATGCTGCACAGGATTTCTTTGATATTGACATGGCAGAAAAGAGAGAGAGAGCCATGCTATTTCTTTCTTTGGTTGTCATTTGAGTGCAATGGTTTATTTAAATAGGAAACAAAAGCTGTGTCAGTTGCAAGGTGATATCCTTCCCCTTATGTGAATGTACAGTCAGATAATGCCATTTTCGGATGTATTGACTCACATTTTTGGCATTTCAGATGGAATGAAGCACACAGACTGCGTTTCAATGGATTGCACAACTTTGTGGTGTTTTAAAAGGAAAGAGAGTACAATGCTGTCTTGATTGCAGGTTATTTTGTTATGATTTATATTAAATAAGCAACTGCAAAGCCATTCTTTGGGCGGCAGTGTTCAAAGCTCGCCACACATGTTCCAGGGAGAACACAACACAGCCATTTTTGCGGTGAAGGGGATTTCTGTTAGGGCTTGTAAATGCACACCACACCCCACTCCAGGGGTGAGAACTTAATAACTAATAAAATATTTAATGTTTGTTTTTACTTTTGTGAGAAGTAAATTATAAGATATATATTTCAGTTTTGAGTAGGGTGGGCCGGAATAGCGAACCTCAGATCACAGTTTTTCTGTTTAGGTGTTGGGATCTGTGCTGGCATATTGCATACAGATTTCGATAGCACGCACAATAATGGATTTAGCTTTCTTACTGGCATTGAAACCTGCATTTACCTATTTAAATTTAATTTCATGCATTTTATTTGAATGATTTTGGTAGATTTGATTATTTGATTGACTGATGAGTAATTATATTTAAATTAAAAACAAAGGACATTGATTTTTCTCCCTTTCATGTAATCTGCGAAAACGCAGCTGTGTCTGTAAGACCACTCCTTAATTTACAATAACCACTATTCCTCTAAACGTCTCCTTAGATATATTTAAAAGAGAAAACGTGTGTGTTTATTGTTTGAAAAGGGGTGTGTTCCATAAGCTTCTTGGGTCCTGCCTCAAATATGCGTTCGTGAATTTTTAGGGCCTTCCCCTCAATGTCCTATCCCACTTAAAGCAGTGTTAAGACCATGTGAACCCCTGCTGCTTCTCTCTCACCACGAGCATTGGTGAGAAATCTCTCCAAAATGGCAAACATGACTGAGTGTCGCTGTAGCAATCGCCCACTGTTGGAAATAACTATAACATTATAACATTCAAAGTGCCACATTTTTGAGTTTGCACGAATCATGCTGCGCTGATACAAAATATTTTTTCTGGAACCCCAAAGTCAGATTCTAAGTAGAAATATTTTATAGACGAGGGCGGCTGATTGCATGCAGAGTGTAACCTTAATTATAATGCCAAATACATGTCATCATTCCTAACACACATGTTTAAAGTTCTGAATGCACTAAAACAAACTACTGGGCTCATATGCTTGTGGCGATGGCCAAATACAAAGCCCACGGGTGCCCTTGTGTGTAATAATAAATGTAGCTGAAAGCATATCAGATTTGATATCAAGTCATCCCAGTCTAGGCGAGAGCAAACATATAGAAATGCACTGGTCACCTGGCTACACTCTGAAATTCGGGACCAGGTCCCTGCCCATCCAGTTGCACACCTGCACTGCCTCCTGGCAACCCTTACAAGTGGGTCTCTATCTGCAACCCTACAGTGTCTTTACCTGCACTTATGAGACACATGGGGCCTCATTACGAGAATGGAGGTAGCCATGGAGCTATTAGCTCCATGGCTGCCTCCGTTCCGGGCTCCATTACCGGGTTCCTGCAATGGGGACTTACCGGGTTCCTCCGACATACGAGGACCCAGTAATTCCTCCTTGCAGAAACCCATCCCCATTCCCATTTGAGCCCCCATAGAGCTTAATGGGAATGGGGGGGTAATAACGGGCAGATTACATCTGGCCCGTTATTGCCTCCCTCTTCACAACACGGGACCCGGAAAGCACACCTGGTTTTACCAGGCGTGCAATCCGCGTCCCGCGATGGGAAGCTCGTAATCGGCGCTGCCGGAATAAAGGGGGCCGGTCCCGTACCGGCCCCCTTCATTACGAGAGCGCCAGCCTTATAATGACGCCCATGGCGGCTGTACTTAACTCTTGCACTGCCACCTGCTGTCAGGACTACTTGTTTTTGATCCTGTGTCTTGCATCAGCCCTCCCTCCCCTTCCCCTGGCACTGTACCCCTCCCATTTCCCCTGCACTAGCTCAATCTCAATGTCACTAGGCCTAGTAAGATGGTTGTCTTTGTCCGCCCTTTGTTTCCCCTCCCATGTCTCGTCGTGCCTTGATACACTTGTGCTGAGGTGTGTTACAAATGTCATATCATATCAGACAGTACACCCTGCCTTTCTGTAGATATCTCTACCATCAGCGATAATTGGGCAATGCAACAGCACATAAGAGGAAGATATGCTTGCATCAGCCTTTTGTAATTAAAATGTCCATGAGGGTTTTGGAGTATCTGAACCACAAAGCTGTCTATTGGAATGAGATCAGAGAAGCATACAGTGTGTCCAGTCCCTCCCCCTCTCTTACTGATACTTCTGTTTAACATTGAATTTCAGAGGCAGGTGTTAAGCAGATGTCTTTAGCAAGATAATATATTTGACGTGCGTTCTTCACACAAGGCCTTTATGACACGCCTGTATTCAAGTGTTTCTTCCGTAATACACGTAAGTCATTGACAGGCTGTTCTCAATGTATACCCAAACACTGCAAAGTATGTCACTGACAGCATTTTTTAAAAAGCTCGAGCCTTTATATTCAAAAGCCAATCTGCAAAGATGCTAGAGACCTATATACATGAAGAGCATTTTAAGTGTGTTCTTTGTTAAATGTCTTTTTTGCAGAAATGGATTGCTTTGCTTTAATTAATTAGAGTACCACAACACATGCCAGCGCGGACAGATATTCTCGTTTTTTATGACATATTGATTAACTCTAATGAAAGACACTTGTTAAAAACAATTACTGAAATGACATCCAAAACACAGGTGAAGCAGATGGATATGGAGCAGGCGAGCACAGAGTTGACTACGAATGTGGCACAAAACAAATATGTTCACAATTTGCTATTCTGCTGTTTTCGGAAAAAAACGATATATTAGTTTGCCAACTTTGTTAACATAAATGGCTACATATATATGTGGAGGCGAGTGAGCACACTCAAAGGCATTGCAAGGGAGGATTTATGGAATAGAAGATCGACAGTGCCCCAGAAGAACATTGAGAGCCGAGGCACAGATCTTTGCTGCTCCACAGCGTGGTGGCAGGTTCAAGAGTGACCTTACTCTGTATGGCAGGTGATATATTTTCAAACAGTGTAGAAAGCGTGCAGTTAACACATGTGAGCAAATGTGTATGAGACCTGACTGGAGAGAGCCTGCGGCAAGTGGGATAGTGTTGCATAAAGACAAGTGTGGAGAAAAGAACAAACATGTATGTAATAGTACCTCTTAAAGGGAAGACACAGAAGTAAATCATCTCTTTTAACCTCAGTGCACAATTTTACTAAAGTTGAACAATCAAAGATATATGTGTGCGCGGTCTGGGACGGAATCTCAAAACATTTTTGGGTGCAAAATGGAGCAGCCCAATTCTCAAAGGTCATGTGGTCATTCAGATGCACTTATTCTCACCTTTGCGCATTTGCACAAATAAGGGGGCATTTCTAGCATTTAAAAGCGTATGTCGAATTCATAAACGGGATACGATTTTTAAATGCCCAGAAATGAGGGTCAGGCGCATTGGGGAGGTGAAAATCATGAGAGGTAATTTTGCCAAAACATTGTAACTGTAAAAAAAAAATAAGGAGAAACCTGAGTTTGGGAGCTGTGTATGACATTGCCATAGCAACGTTTCCGCTTGGCTATGAAATGGCCAAAGCAACAGCTGGGCCATCACCTTCTCGCTCACGTTTTCCGGCCGGCTGCTGTTGCCGGGGACCTGTGAACACTTTGAAGTAAGAGGAAAATAAATGCACAAAACTAGTTAGCCGTTATATTTTGATTTATATGCACCAATCCTTTTTGGCAGTTGAACTCCTATCGGATTATGTATAAAGTCTGCTGCAGAGTGATTGCTTTTCGAGAAAGCAGACTGCAGCAGTGGGGAGAGCTCTGTGCCGCCTAAGAGGGATGCACGCCAGTCTGATCTGGCCTACAGTGCCCCTTA